>NW_027466834.1:1464166-2192500 GCF_046128005.1 Genypterus blacodes
CTTCTGTCTCAGTGGCTATGGGTCTTACGGATGCATGAACGGGATCTGATTGCCGACATTCCATTAAACCTCAGTCTGTAGAATATTGTGTCGCTTTCCCAGGAATTCAACCCCACTACCGGTCATAACTCAAACCTGTCATTGCACTGCTCTTTAATGATTGTGACAGGTCAAAGAGGTCTGTAGGTAAAGGATGTGGAAAACAAGGTTGGGATGCCTTCATAATCTGAATATCATGATATGAATCCCCAAACATCTAAAAATAAGGCAGCAAGTGTCATGTTGACACAGTGAAAGCTCTACAATGTGCTTGGATTGAAGGCAGTCAGTGAATGTAATTGAATCATTTTTACAAAACACAATCCTCAGGTTTTTGTCATGCTTGAGAAGAAGAGTAACATTTCATGTGTATGTTAGGGCCTGTGACTGTTGAGCTGCAGCTTTCTGCAAAAGTACATAAATAGGTAAGCACTCACCAATGAGTATTCACTCATTACATGCAGCTGTCACTGTCATTCAGCCAACAGCCACCTCTAAACAATTCATTCAGACAAAATGATTAATCACATCCCTTTCAAGATACATGTGACATTTTATGTTGATTTACCAAAGTGTTGCTGAGCCACAAGCTTTGTTTGAACATTTCAGGACTTTCAGCCCTTTAGTGTTCGGCTCCTTATTACTATCACCAAAAAAACTCATATTTAATTCTCCAAGTTAATGTATAACTGTATTTATTTTCAATTTCCATAATATATGCCTTCAGTGTATTCCTCATGCATTAGCATTGGGTTGACACTTTGTCCTTGCCTTGAAATTATTTGATGATGATGGTTTTTATGAGAATACAAAATGGGTGTTGGCCCATGGGGTACTGCATGTTGGTCAGCTATTACTTTCAAAATTGCACATTATTTGCATATGCATCGGGGCAACATTTAGATTCCAGCCTTACGAGAACGCAGCATAATTTGTGTGCATGTGGAGGATGATGGTGCATTTCTCTTCTTCTCTTCTTTAGATTTAGGAGAGTTTATATTTTCTCTCATAACACAGCAGCATATCAGACAATCCATAAGCCATCAATAGAAACAGTGAATCAGAGATTTAAATGTTGTAATTTCTTGGATAAGCAGAAAATGTACCTATTATTCTTGCACAAGCGGTATCAGTGTATATATACGCCCAATGCAGTAATCCGAAAAATGCATTTGTTGTTTTTAATTGAAATGAATTGACTATGGAGATGAGCAAGTATCGTGTTCAACTACAGACAATCTGCCATATACACATGTATTTTTACACTGTGGTTGAGGATGTTTGTTCTGTCATAGAGGCTCTTTGTGAGTGATTCTTCCCAGTCATTCCACAGCGTCAACATTTCTGTAAAATCTGGCTCCATTCACTGCCTGTCCATCAGTGTCACCAGATCCTCTTGTGCAAAATGTGTGTACGCATGGGTGAAAGTTGCCACACTGGTGCGCAAATTCTCACTTTAAGTTTGTCTTTATAAATCCTAATGTTTGCATAGATGCAATGATTATAAATGAGGCCCCAGAAGACTTCCTGTTCTCCTCATTGTTATCATTATAGGCTCTTCAGTAGCTTCCATGTCATGTCAGGGAAACAGGAACAAGCACTGCACTAACATTCTTCACATCCACCTTGGAGAACATTGTAGCAGGACCCTCAGGGAAATTGTTCTGTGTGAACAATAGCAGATACCATCAATTAAACTTGGCTTAAGTGGAAAGCTGCCATTATTATTATGATTATGTTTATGATGATGATTATTATTAATGGTAGTAGCGGTTGGTGGTGTGACAATTCCTGAAACAGTTCCCGCCTATATATGTTTTTAGAAGACAAATTGGGGTCAAATTGGCTGTTTAAATGCATTCCTCATACATTTACTATAGACAATTTTGCAGAAATGCAAATTAAACATTGCCCGATAAAAAACATGAATAAAAATGTATGTTAATCATATTAATCATATTTTTTCCCAAAGGTAAGCAAGCTCTTTGAGTAACCCTCCTTCCTAATGGTGTGTATCCGCTTTCAAAATAGTGCTAATCCATTGATATGAACATTACTGCAATATATCCACACAGCAATATAGTTCCTCCCTAACTAGCAGTACACAGCTTCCGTCATTCAGTATGATTTTTCACACATTCTCCATTTGATCAGTACAATCTTTTTATTTATTTACATTTTTTACTATTTTTTACTATTTTTTTCAAACATTTTACATGACGCATACAGTTAAAAGGTTTTTTGGAAATCATTTTTATATACAGAAAGAGGGGGAAAATTAGAGGGAAATAGAGAGAGAAAGAAGGAAGGTTGTATTATTATTATCATTGTTGTTAATCTTTTTACGTAGACACTCAGGTAAAATAGGCAATATGAGGTACAAGTAGATTGAAATAGAAACAGCCGGAAGCCACGGCCGCTGGAGGTTGTGAGAACATGGCACAGTAGTGTGGACGCAGAGTCCAAATGGAATACATGGTCACTCCATGTATCCAAAAATTTACCATCTATATTAACAATGGCTAAATTGATAAGTAAATGTCTTTATTTACTAACACAATCAGATGTGTTTGTGTATGAATGCGTGCTGGGAGAGTGATGACTGACAGTCTGCCAGTGGTATGGAAAAACTGAAACACCCCCACAGCTTTCCGCTTAATCTACTGAAATGCTAATGAGTGACCGATCAATAGCGCAGTATATTTACTTCACCCCTTTTTGCAACAGGGGCTAGTGAAAGGTATGTTTCTTCATCGCGGTGGAATTCAAAGCTGCAATGGAGAGATAAAGCAACGGCAGAGGTTCACTCAGGTGCTGCCTGATACACACAACCTCAAAACGACCCATGAACCATTTATGTGGTAAAGATGTCAACTGGTAACGCAAGCACAAAAGCCTCTTCTACCAGGCTTTTACTTGGTGGAGAAAAGGAAACAGTTCTGACACCATCACCCAGTCCTCTTTCATCCATCTGTATATGGATGTTACAACAAGTCAAGGGTTGAAATGCGTTCAAGCAACTCACAGGGAGAGTAGATGTGGGGTAAATGCTAGTCTGCGCTCTGAGCTGATATGACAAGCAAACATAATGTGACTGAGTTACTAAAATGATTTTAAGAGGGAAAATGAAGACTGAACATCTGCAAATTTACAAACATCCAGAAAAACATCATATCATCAACATTTATTTTGAAAAATTAAAAGTTTTTTCAAAATGTGTTTTTTAAAGGCATCAACTGTTCCAATCAAAAATTTCA
Source organism: Genypterus blacodes (assembly GCF_046128005.1). Taxonomy (NCBI): domain Eukaryota; kingdom Metazoa; phylum Chordata; class Actinopteri; order Ophidiiformes; family Ophidiidae; genus Genypterus; species Genypterus blacodes. The sequence goes on from NW_027466834.1 coordinate 1,467,463, forward strand.
CCTATGTCATTATCTTCGATTATCAATTGGAGTGATCAAACAAATTTCCATACCGTGACGTCCTTAATTAAATGTAAGAGTTTAGAGAGAGAGTTTTTTACATCATGCCACTGTGCGACTTTAATTGAGGCCTCTACGCAACAGAATGCTCCTATGGTGAATATGAGCATTTTCATTCTGCTGTTCCTATTTTATTCCATGGATCCTTCCAAAGGAGATGCAAGTGATTGTATATGCAACAGTGAGTGAATTTATTCAAATGTAATTCATTGAGCAATGCACAAACATTTAATTTATTTAGTTTTTTTTTACTTAAACTTCTGATGGATTTGATTTGTTTCATCACTTGTTTTTAGAAGTTTAATATTTCACTGGAATTAAACTATTTGAATGGAACATCCACATATGACGTTACAGATGCAACATACATTTTATGCTTTTTTTATGAAACACAACTGACAAAATGATCACAGCTAAATGTCTCAAAATGAAACAGTATGCAAATTCTCATTTGTTATTTTAGAATAGATAAGATCTGTAGAGATTCACATTATAATTATTGAATGGAGATTTTTGGTGGGTATATAAACATTAAATTAACTGAATGATATCGCGAGGACTTATAGAACAATCATCATTTGTTGTGGTCTATCTTATGCCCTATTTCCTACGACACAATATGAAAACAATAACGCTTTATATTTGTATGCAGATGACATGCAGTTATATCTGTCAATGGAACCAAATGACCCCACTGCCCATGCCTCATTAAAACTCTTTCTTGAAGCTATTAAAAGCTGTATGCCCCAGAGCCATCTACAATTAAATGAAAGAAAGCCAGACATTAATTTTTGGGTCCCCTGATTCTCGTTCTTCCAGCCAAAAAGACATTGGATTTCGGTCCCAGAATTTGAAATGGCCCACAACTATTATGTATAATTCTGACTTAAAATTAGATGCACATACATATAAACAGTGTACAGGCATGCATTTACTACAAATCCCCAAGTGCTTCAGACCTGGAAAAGGCTAATCTAGCTATGCCTTAATTTCTCATTTAGATTATTGTTATGCTCTGTAAGCATCAATAGCACTACTCTCTTAATTAAGGTTATTACTTCAGAATACTGCTAGGTTGTCTATTAACAGGTACAGAAAAGAGACAACAGAAGTAAAACATCTCAGTGCATCATAATCGCTTGTTGAAAACATTGCAACACCTAAAAGTTTAGAGTTTCCCACATTTCAGACTGACAGAGCCTGGTGACCCACACATACATGTCTGGCTAAATCAGAACTACTGCAACGTTGTCAGGCTGAACAGAAACAGTTTTGGAAAAGTGTGCCCTGGAGGCTGCCTCGGTGGCTTCATTAAAACACATCATTTATATCTAGGACTTCTCTGCACTGAGTGGGACCTATAACTAAGGTCAGTCCATGAACACTGTGTGCTTGTCCCAGGAGTCCTTCAACTCAGCCCTTGGCTACATGTGAGTCACAGGGGAAAACATGTGGTGTAACACATTTTCCATAAACGCTTTAAAGTTAACTGAGAAGGTGCTTTCATTAATAATCTCTCTCATTATGTAATGTGTTCAAATATGTCTAAACTACATCAGTAGCACAAACACAACACTGGCACTTGAACTTGAAATCTGCAATGAACTTGCAGATGTATTTATGATGTAATATTCCCCAAATCAATGCCAAGACATGTGACTTCATTGAAAAGCTTAAATCATTTGCTTCTTTCAAATTAAAGTAAAGTTTTACAATCTCGTAGTTTTTGCAACACACAGTTTTTATCTCTTGACTGACGAGGATTACTTATTTTACAGGGCTCGCAGCCTTTGAGAGCTTGGATGTGAAAAACCCAACTCTAATCTCAAGATTGTCACACTATGATTCAGGAATATGAGTCAAATTCACACCTCCTTCACAATGTCCTAGTGTGACGATGTCAAAAAGTTTAATCTTAATTTTACTGCAAATGTGTTACTTTGAGATTTGTTTGTTGTTAGTCTGTGTTTCCTCTCTACAAAGCTATTGTTGATGTGTGTGTATCTGAACATAATGTTGTACAAATTATACAGACACAGTGAAATAGACACCGAGTACAATCATCATCATTTATCATGGTTATGGGAATATGTTTGCCAGATTGGCTGTTTGATGTCCACAATAACATACTGCATATGAAGACACACATAGTACCTGCCATTCTATTGTGTATCAGCATGCAATATACAGTAGATTAAACTACAGGGAACCATAGGACCACTTCTTCTGCTTCGTGTAACAACTTATAATCAGACCTAACCAGAGTCAAGCAAACTACAAGGAGGTGATAAGACGGAAATACTGTAACTTCTCATTTATGTTTAAAGCATTTAAGCATGACAATGCACAAGGGGATAAATAAAAGACTGCCGCACATGTTAATGTCATATGTCAGCCTAAATCCAAACTTACTATTTTAATTCTGCTACTGAAGACATTACATTTCAATAAGTAGACATTACTATTATGGTTGACCTTTAAATGCTCTGAAAATATTGAAATAATTCCATGTTGTTCTCATATGTCTCTTGTCTCTTATGCCATTATGCTTTACTAGGTCTCCACTGGCTACACTGTTGAATGATTGTCTATGTAAGCTGTTGTATACTCGACTATATCTGGTATTATTTAATAACATGCACCATTTCAATTTCTTCATGCCAGTTCACAAAATGTCACATTATTGTTTATACTAGCTTATACCACTCATAGATCCATGAGCCATGACAGTGTGTCTATGGGGTCTTATTGTAACGATTTTAATCAGCTTCTCATTATGTCTCATACACAGAAGGCACTCAATCACGTCAATTGATTAATTAAATGCCAAGGGCATTTGGGGACCTGACAATATGATCCCTGGGAACTTAAAGATCCAAAAAGCAACAACCCTTAAGTGAATTGGGTCAGCATAACCGTCTGTAGCTACTTCTATATCTACATATAAAGCAAATAATCTTTTCAAAGACATGTGACAACATGCTGCACAGCCATATATTTACAGTAAATGTAAAATAATGTAGAAATACAAGGGCTTTCAGTTGCTGGTTTATGGCAAACACAGCATTCTTAAACCAGTGTGGGAGGAAAAAGGGGAATAGGATTTGTGCAAGCTAGCATCACAGTAAAGCATGTTATAAAGGGTAATCCTCCTACTCTCATGCTACACTGAGGGAGCATCGGCTTCATTTGACCCAACATACAGTAGCTGCTGTGTATGAGGCACACCGATGCAACACAGAATAGGTGGGAGTTGTTCCACTTGGATCACAGTCATGGCTCTCAAGCTGATCATGCAAGCAGCATCAGGAAAGAAATAACACATTAAAATTTATTTTAATGCTCGTGTAGATACAATGCACGATGTAATTCAGCAATTATTGTATATTGTCTATCAAACACTTTTTTCATTCAGTTCCAATTCAAACTGAATCAGGCATCCTTCTGATCAAACACGTTTTCCAGTAACATTTCATTACTTGTATCATAATATCAATAGTAAGTCAGGTCCTCTCTTGCTTTTCCTTCCTATGAGTGCACAATGAAAATATAAATGTTACTATATCATTACATTACATTACATTACGATCATTTAGCAGATGCTTTTATCCAAAGCGACTTACATTACATTACCACCCATTACAGAGGGGGGAGCAATTGAAGGTTCGGTGCCTTGCTCAGGGGCACCTCGGCAGGGACTCTCCGGTTCCCAAGCGAGAGCCCTACCCACTGACCTACTGCCGCCCTCACTGAGCTACTACCGCCCTCACATCAGGAAAGGCTTCAAACAACTACAGGGTAAACTATTTTTAATGTTCTTTACATTTTTCTGTTCTAAATTGTATTTGCCTTGCCTTGCCTTGCCTTGCCTTGCCTTGCCTTGCCTTGCCTTGCCTTGCCTTGCCTTGCCTTGCCTTGCCTTGCCTTGCCTTGCCTTGCCTTGCCTTGCATGCCTCAAGGCGTTTTGTGCAATTCATACATTTGGCATTCAGGTTTGAGGTGACTTTTCCTACCACACTTAAACATGGATGCAATTTGTTTTTGAAGTCAAATATTTCATACAATCATGTTCTCAGAATCAGATATCAGAATCAGATTTAAGTATGCTCAAACTTACACTTAAACTTATCAATTTGTCATCTGTTAACATTGTATCTTATATGTGCATGTCCAGTCTATACAATAGGACAAGACAGACAAACATCTCATGTGTCAAAAATGCAGTATGTACACAGGTTCACCCTCTCTCCTCATATGCCATCTTCGGTACCCCTTCTGACTCACTCCAATTTAACACCATGCAAAAGGAAATTGTCATGTTCACCTCTCTGCTCAATTAAAATTTACAACAACAAAAAATACAGTATGTTTGTTTAATCTTTCTCTTTTCTTGCAGATAATAGTTTTACTTCTACATGAAAGTCGAAGTAGAGGAGTGAAAGTCAGGGTGGACATTGGGAATCAACATGTGTATTTGTGTGTGTGTGTGTGTGTGTGTGTGTGTGTGTGTGTGTGTGTGTGTGTGTGTATTACCCAGCTGTTTGTATTTTCCCTTAGGGTTGACTTGTGCCAAATCGGGAACATGGTCACCATGAAAGGGAACCTTACAGCATGCATGTCCTCTCCTCTCCTCTAAACCTAAGTGACTCCTCTCTGGCAGACTGTGGGGCAAGCAATTGCCACTCTAGACACTGTGGTACAGAGTGTAGATGGTCACTCTATCAGGTTTCCAAAATGCCTCGTAGCACCTTAAAACAATGGTTACTCTCTGGCCAGTAAACACAAATTATTCCTTTGACACCTTCCTCATCCTGTAGCGGGTTGAGGAAGAGATAAGATAAGATAAGATAAGATAAGATGAAATTTTATTATCCCGAGGGAAATTACTGTGCAACAGTTACAGTACAGCATGTAAAAACAAGACCCAGAAATCAGAAATCAGAAATTACCCAACTAGTGCAATAATGAAAAAGTGCAAGAATGCAAGTAGATAATAAGTACAAGATAAGTACAAACAATAAGTACATACAATGGGGGGAACAGTACATGACAAAATAAGTACATAAGGAAGTGCAAGTGCAATGTGCATCTGACTGAGGTATGAGTAATGACAATCTACAACTACAGCATACAGGTGTGTATATGTGACATACAACATTTAGTGCAATATACTATAAGTGACAGTGAAGCAGGTTGGGAGGGGGGGAGCGGGCTCAGATCCCTATGTCCCCCCCGTCCCACCTCGACCCGAGGTAGCTTTATTAAAGAGTCCAATGGCCACAGGAAGAAAGGATTTCCTATGGCGCTCAGTAGTACACCTGGGGGGAATGAGTCTGTTACTGAAGGTGCTCTTGCATGAGGCCAGCACCTGGTGGAGAGGGTGAGAGTCATTGTTCATGATTCTCCGTAGCTTGCGCAGCATTCTCCTCTCCGACACACGCTCCAACGAATCAAGCTCAGTCCCCAGGACAGAGCCAGCCTTCCTGATGATCTTGTTGATCCTGTTGGCGTCAGCTGACCTCGCCCTACTGCCCCAGCACACGACCGCGAAGAAGATGGCACTGGCAACCACAGGCTGGTAGAACATCCTCAGCATGGTGTTACAGACATTGAAGGATCGAAGCCTCCTCAGGAAGTAAAGTCAACTCTGTCCCTTCTTGTAAACAGCCTCAGCGTTCTTAGACCAGTCCAGTTTGTTGTCCAAATGGACTCCCAGGTATTTGTATACCTGCACAGAGTCCACAGTCACCCCATTGATGGTCACAGGTGTGGGGGGTGACTTCTTCTTGCGGAGGTCCACCACCAGCTCCTTGGTTTTGTCAGTGTTGAGCTGCAGGTGATTCAGCTCACACCACTCGACGAAGGAGTCCACGACACCCCTGTACTCCTCAACCTTCCCCTCGGTGATGCAGCCCACTATCGCAGAGTCATCTGAGAACTTCTGCAGGTGGCAGGACTCCGAGCAGAATTGTAAGTCGGATGTGTACAGGGTGAACAGGAATGGTGATAGGACCGTACCCTGAGGGGCCCCAGTGTTGCACACCACAGTGTCAGACACACATCCCTGCAGTCTGACAAACTGTGCCCGACCAGTTAGATAGTCCACTATCCAGGAAACCAGGGGAGAGTCTACCTGCATCGCTTACTCCCGAGCAGGGCAGGCCGAACGGTGTTGAATGCACTGGAAAAGTCAAAGAACATGACTCTCACAGTGCTGCCAGGTCTGTCCAGATGGGCGTAGGCACGGTGAAGCAGGAAGATGACGGCGTCCTCTACTCCCAGTTTCGGCTGATAGGCAAACTGGAGGGGGTCAAGTGATGGTTTGACCAGGGGCCAAAGAAATGACAGTACCAGTCTCTCCAGTGACTTCATCTGGTGGGACGTCAGCACCACCGGTCTGGAGTCGTTGAGGGTGCTGGGACGTGACTTCTTTGGGACTGGAACCAGGCAGGATGTCTTCCACAGCACCGGGACCTTTTCCAAGCTGAGGCTCAGGTTGAAGATATACTGCAGGACTCAAGGTGCAGGGGGGCGAGTTCCAGTGTGGATCTATTCCACTTAGAGTGATTGTCCTGACTTTTCCCTCCCTCAGAAGGTATATGTTCACACTTAAAGCCCATCCTGATCCTCAATGAACAGACCAAATGCATGTAGACTTTGGCTTCAACACCCCCAGAGATCTGCTGGCATTTGTCCCTGAGCCTAACCTGACCTGCTCTGAGATAATAACCTGGTCCTGCTATCAGGACTCTAAACAAGACTGACTGCCCCCCTGAGTCATAACTCTTTATAACACAATGTGTACATGTGCTCAAATTTCTGATGTATGAATGTTTGCACTACAATTAAAGCACTCAAGGGTGTGGGGCCCAGGGCCAGAGAGGTAGAGGGATGGAGTGAGAAAAATCTGTTAATGTGCACCATCCTCTTACTACACTGACACTATCACCACTAACCAGAATGCACAAAGTCTATCTGGGCCCTCAGTTTAACCTGGGTTGGCTAATCACTTTCCTGCAAGTAGGAGACTGTGCCTCCTGCCCATTTAGCACTTATCGAAGTTTACTGAAAAAGTTGTGTTTTCAGGCAGGATTTAAAAACTTCTAGAGAACCTGTCTCTTTAACGGGTGCAGGAAGTGTGTTCCAGAGCAAAGGAGCGTGGTACGAAAATGATCTATTTCCAAAAGTCTTCGTCTTGACCTTCGGAATGAGAAGCACGCCTGCCAGCTGAGATCTTGAAGAACACGGGGGAACGTTATTGGATATAAGGTTAGAAAGATCCACGGGAGTTAGGCCATGTAGTATCTTATAAGTAAGAAGTAAAACCTTAAAATGCTCCACCACCAGGACTCTGCGGCTCCCTCTCCCACTCCAAATTGCAGATCCCAGATTGATCGTTGGGATTTATGGAAACATACAGTTGGGTCATCCGCATAGGAATGAACAGAGGCAGGGAGGACTTGTGAAATAGTTTCGATGTTTCTGACTCAAACCTTTGGTTGTAGAATTGTTTGACACAGTATTTTTCCATTTTGTTCAGGACTCCCCCAAGTGGGACTATATCTGAGATTTGCAGCCGTATTCTGGACCTCGGAGACCTATCTAACTCGAAAACACGGGCTACATGGGAGACTGAACTCGAACTCCATCTGGACATAGACTGGTGGGACGATATCATACGCAACCTGCATACTGCCTCAACCTGTGCCCGTATCGCTCTTATCCAGTTCAAGGTCGTGCACAGGGTCCACTTCTCTAAATCCAGATTAGCCGAAATGTATACAGATGTAGATGACAATTGTAATAGATGTTCGATGCCTCATTGTAACTTAAGCCACATGTTTTTTCTTTGCCCCAGGCTCCTCAACTACTGGGCAGGTTACTTCAACACACTGTCCACCATATTGGGAATACATATTCTACCCTCCCCTTACATTGCCATCTTCGGTACTCCGTATGACCTACACCATTTTAACACCCCACAAAAGGAAATCATCATGTTCACCTCTTTGCTTGCCAGGCAACGCCTGCTCCTACATTGGAAATCCCTCACCCCTCCCTCTATTTTGCGATGGCTTAAGGATACAATGTACTGTCTTAGACTCGAGAAAATCAAATGCACTATGAGGAACCACACTGATAAATTCTATCAGAGATGGCAACCTTTTCTTTCCTATTTCACAGATCTACAGGCTATGCCAGACCAGTGACTGATTACAAGAACACAGATCAGATCCTTTTTATTTTATTTCATCATTTTATTTTGCATTTCAGGCAGTCCAGGACGGGGATGTGTGAATGCGGGGTTGTATGAATGTCGGGTTGGGTGGGGTTTCGGGGCGGGATGCCATCTCTTTGGTTTTTTTCATTTCCTGTTTCGTCTCTCCCCTCTCTCTCTCTCTCTCTCTCTCTCTCTCTCTCTCTCTCTCTCTCTCTCTCTCACTCTATCACAAACTATGATGTGATTTGTTCTAACCTACATTGCTGTTTGACATCATCCTGTAAGTTCTGTATGTACCCTATGAGTTCACTGCAAATCCAGCCTACTTGTATTTTTCCTCAGGGTCTATGTATGTATAAAGTTCAACAACAATAGTAGGGATACCACGACCTGCCTCCCTTCTCTCTATCGCTCTCTCTCATCTTTCCTCTCTTTCTATATAAAAAATGATCTCCAAAATTCCCTTTAACCTGTATGCACAATGTCATGTACAATATCTGCTCCAATAAAAACAAATTGCAAAAAAAAAAGACACAGTATTTTTCTTAAAAAATTAACAATTATGTTCCCGAGAGGGAGCATGTAGATAGAAAATAATAATGGGCCCAGTACAGAACCCTGTGGAACACCACATTTCACAAGGGAGGCAAGATGAATTGATAGATGTCCCTGTCATCAGTGTGTGAATGTGAGGTCATTGTAAAGCTTTGGATAAAACTGATATAACTATGGTACATATAAAAATGTTAATAAAAGCTAAAAAGTATTTGAATCTTGGCTATTTTAAACTCGCTTTATCTCAAAAAACAGTTTTTGAAATGTTAAACTCAGGTCTGAAATTTTTTAGTGTGAAGGCCTGAAGATTCCTCACCTTAAGTTGAACAGCTCTTAACCCTAAAAACTTTTTCAGCTCTTAATATTGTCCACAGTTTTCCCAGTTTACATACATCACATAAATGAAAACGCTGGATTTGTTGTCCTATTTTGGAAAATGTAATCATTTAAACTATAAGATGCACGGTTTTTGCTGTCTGCCTTGATGAGTGGCCCTGAATTTTCCTGAATGGTCAGTGGTCCTGAATTTTCCCCATAGTTAGACGCATGTTAAAGTGTTAATGTTCTGTGTAAATGTTAATGCTATCAATTATTTTAAGAGAGGGGTGAAGCTTGGCCATGGAGCAATGGAGTCACAGTCGTCAGGAACAAGCGTAGTAACTGTGATTCTGTCATTGTTAGTCAGGGACCCCATATTGTGCATCATAACATATTGCAGTAAAGAACAATCCTGCACCTAGAGTTCTTCATAAGATATGTCAGGTCAGAAAACACATGTTGTTCATTTTTTAAGAAAAATACTGTCAAACAATTCTACAACCAAAGGTTTGAGTCAGAAACATCAAAACTATTTCCCAAGTCCTCCCTGCCGAGATGACACTCCGCCTGAGGTTAGATACTGTGCACCTTCCCCTCTACGCTGCTTCTTTTTACATGAACACACTCTGCTCTCAGTGCAGATCCAGATGCAATGTCTCCTGCAGCATTTGATCATATCTCAACCAGCGTAAATTGCTCCGTATGCCTCCTCCACTAGGAATCAGCTGACACAATAAAGGGCTTAAGAAAGACTTGATAATGCACTTTTCCACTAAAATGTGGTGTCTTACACACTCACGGCTGGGTCACAGGGCACTTGACTCCTTGGTGGGTGGTTTAAACAGAAATGTGAAAGCACAGTGGATAATTTTATTTCATAGGATATAGTGTATATGGAAGGACCGGGGTACTATTGAACCCTGCAGGCAAAGTTTGTAGTTAAAAATTGTTTACTAAAATGCTACAATCTGTCTTGAAGTCTGACTAACCTGGGTAATCCGCTGCAGATTCCAAACAACTGCTCAGAAAGATAATATGGCTTGGATCCAGATTTGCATGACCAAGCAACCTGCTTTAGTCCAGCTTTATGCAGGTTCCTAATCTGTTTAATATGTGTGTTAATGAGTGTGTGTAGCCTGTATAACCTCTTCTAGTGTAGTTATGTCAGAATGGGCTTCTGTGTCATTTTATGAGAATGATGATGTCTTAAAGGGGTAGCTCAGGATTTAATGTGAAAATTAAATAAAAACTTTCTTTAAATATTACTGCTGCACAAGTTTTTGAAACCTTGTGAGAGCAAATGGAAGACAATGGAAAGTTTGCCTATTTGGATACAAGAGAAATGTAATTCTGAATCATACAAACAACAAAGATGGATCATTGGTCAGGTGTAAAATTATTATTGGAATCTGTAGTTTAATATGGGAGTTGACAAAACGTGAAAATAGTGGATGTGCCAGAAAAACGCAAAGAGTTGTAATTTGTTGAATGGATACATATGGCAACCTAATGCTTTTGTTCTAAAACTGCAGCACCGGTACCATTTTTAGTACTTGAAGCAACCCCTGTTGTTTCACTAGCTGACTGGAATTTCTGCCGAGAATATATGGAAATGTTGTTGTGGTTGAAAATCCTTCACAAATAATGGTTTTACTAAGAAATTACTCCTTTAAAGTTTAATTATTACTCATTTACATTAGAATAGAGTTTTTGTTGACAGCTCAATTTGTCCAGTGTGTGTCCATCACTTGTTCTGTTCAGTACTGTAACGTTTTGAACTAGATTTAAGTACAGCACGCATGCCAAGGGATTTGTGTAACTGAGGGGGCAGCAGGTGAACAACCTTTGTAGCAGTGTTCAAATATCGACATTACGTTGAAGATAGCAGTTGTGTGTTCAGCATGAAATACTGGGTCTACATGTAATTCTGTGACATCTTCCTTAATATTTTATACAACAAATACAACATTACATTACATTACGGTCATTTAGCAGACGCTTTTTCTAAAGCGACTTCCAATAAGTGCGTCCAACAACATGATACGGCCATCATTACTTCACAGCACTAGATTCCAGTGCATCCGCAGGCTTTGATTAATTTACACGCTCATTGGATGCATCTTTGAATAGCACTGACCTGCAGGAACTACGGCCATCTGTGCAACCCCCCCCCCCCCCAGCTGCTCTTTTGGCCACAGCAGAACTCACCAGGAGGAGTATTTAAAACACCCTCATCTGCCCGGCCAGCCCCGTCTCCTCTGGCTGCCTTAGAACTGACCATGCTTTGCAACATCTATTCCACAAGAGAGACATTGTTACTCCTAAATTCATTTACAACACAGAGAGACAAAGAGAGGGGGGAGAGAGAGAGAGAGAGAGAGAGAGAGAGAGAGAGAGAGAGAGAGAGAGAGAGAGAGATTTATAAGGATTGTATGTAAATGAGCCCTTTTGTATCGCATACCAAAGACAGATTTCACCCTCTGGGTTGCCTCAATCTTTTTCATCATCATGATTATTATTTAATTTCATGGGATTATTCCTGTGGCATTGAATCCTTTGCATCCTGTACTGTAAATGTTATACCCTGTAAACATGGTACAATGGCCAGAGAGGTAATCGGACATCCATTTACACTGATAATAGAATTAGTATTAGCTATTAAAAACATCCAAATGTGGTACTAACAGGTCGTGTCAGAGCAGCTTGTACAAAATAGTGGTGTTACAGCAATTGACAGAATATATTTTAAGCACAAGCAGTGCATTCTGACAGTAATGTGAGGAGGTAAACATCTCATTCAGAGGTTCATCACTGCAGTATTCTCAAGGGCACATTTAAGCACTGCGCTACTGAGCTATAGGCTATTTTATTATCAACTCAAAACAGCCACTACTGATTGTCCAGGGTAACCAGGCATTGCCCTGTTTTTCTGCGGAGACACTGAAATATACCTGAACTGTAAGAGTAAACACTGTCTTTTTTGGTTTGGTTTTAATAGAGGCAGCCTTTGGCAAGTTAGTTTAGGTTCCCCGGTGAGCTAAGCTCAGCAATAGCAAGCAGACTTTGTTTCACCCATCTGACATGTTCTAGGCTATTTCTTTCTCAAGAATGATTGTGATTCCCAGCCACATTTTAGAAAATCAATGAGCTCTGCTTTAGGGAGAGAAAGGGTAAAAAGAATAGGGGCTGAATACATCAATCATCCTCCGTCAGCCGTTTTGATGCCACATAAGATGCAAGAAAACATGCTTTGATGTGAAGGAAATACATTTTGATTGATTGATTGATTTTACTGGCTCCCTTGCACAAAACATACAAAACAGAACAAATACCAGATTGTAATTTTGCTGCAGTCATTTACAAAGAACACCAAAATGGTTTCTGCATTTCAATTTGTAATCACTGCGCTGAAGAAACGGCCACAAAAAGAATGTGAAACGTGGGATTTATGATCATTCCTAATTACTCTGCAAAGTTTTTTTTACCAACTATCATTTGCGTGTTAGTATTACTATTAGAGCCTCGGCGTTCAAATGTGATAAAAGTACCATAAAACAAAATGGGAAAACATTTGGAATGTGTTGGGGACCCAATCATTTGCCCTAATGTGCCATTCCTTGTCACTCACTTGGATGTAATAAATGCTTTGAAAATAATCAAAAATATCAACTGCAAATGTGATGCTGTTCACAACAATGTGTATGATGTCATAAGGCACATGTAAAGCTTCTCTCAGAATGTATTGTACACTAAGATGTGGAACCATAAAACAGTGATTAGTTAGTAACAAAAGATAATTAAAGTTGAAAAGATACAAACCTCCACTCAGAACAGAAGTACATGACATGTGTGGGGGACAAGTTGAGCTGTGGCCCGACATTACAAACAGCACATGAGCCAATAATGCCACAATAGACAAAGATAATGTTATTGATTTCTTTGCAGTTTGAGATAAACAAAGCACACCTTGTTTTCCTTGAAGGACAGCTCAAACACCTTAAAATAGCTTGTCATTATTACTTGCAAATGGCCTTTTCTATGTTAAACTCTTAATCTTTCCCAAAGGCTCCAAAAATAAAGACATTTGCTGTTGAAATGCAATAGTGCAAATAAAGCATAAATAATAGTTTATGATTAATAATAAGTATAGCTGACTTAAAACTAGGAAACCATAGAAAATGTGGAAGAAATTCCTCAAATCTCATCACATCCCAGACTTGAGCCTTCTCATTTAACACCTGCTTGAACAATATTAGGAGGGTTCAGTATCAGAGTGGCTGTGCAGCTCCTGTACAGCACAAATAATCCTCCCATCATGACAGCTTTAAAAAGACAAAGAAGGCACAGCAGGAGCGTTTCAGCAGAATCCTTCGTAATTAGGCCATCGCCAAGCTCAATGGCTGCACTCAATAGAACAATAGAACGCGCAGTGTCTATGCATATATTGCATATACATTGTAGATTGTTGTTGTTGTCAATTGTCTGGAACTGAAGAAGAAAATGTACATCCGTTTGGTTGTCATTGCACATGCATTACTGTCCACGTGGATAGGAATTACATTAGCAGATATGAACAGCCCGACAACTTCAAATTTTAAATTATATCTATCTGGTGTTGATTCATTTCAATATTGTATAAAAATCAGAAATCTAAAAATAATTACATTAATAAAATCAACCTCTTTCTGCTGTTTGGATCTGGGTTGTGTGCACTAAGATGCAAATGCCAGGAATTATGAGTTAGTTCCTATAATTTGTTTATTTTTAACACTAGTGCTTTATTTTCTAATTATCTTGCTGTGCACGTGTATTTGGATGCATAGTTTTCTCCAGGCAGCAGCTTTGCACTCTGTGTTTCCTCTTAGTATGTACCTGAAGGCGAGACCAAGCTGGAGATCTGGCAAAGTGCAAGCTCATAGGTATTTGGTGAATCAGACTGTGGCTGCGATGACAGGCTGCAGCCCGTGTATGAGTACATGGTGGGATACACATGACTACAGGCAATTGGATGGTGATCTTTTTGCATATAGCCACTGTCATACCCCCACCCAACCCTAAAAATATACTCACAAGTCACGTCCAAAGCATGAGAGGAAGATAACTATACCAGGCTGTGCTCTTTCAAAGTAATCAGGGGCTTGATTTATAAAACATTGTGTAGAATCCAGACTAAATAATTAGGTATGCTGAAAATAGAAAAATTGTGTATGCAAAGGAAAAGTCAGATTTATTAAACCATGTGCAAGCACATAGGTACGCAATTTCCTCTTTATGAATCACAACTGTTGTGAAAAGCATGCATGCCCAAGACCTCATATCCCAACTTCTAGACCCCCACAACTTACCAGAAATTGTCAATGGAAATGAATTCATGCATATTGAAATGAGCCGGTGTAGCACCATAGTTCAGTATGGCGACGTCTGAACCTAAAACAAAAACAAAACCTTTGCAGGAGGCAAGCATTTATGTACTTGCAAGGTGGAGATGAGAACCTTTTTTTTATCTTGTTAGGCATAGCAGTGGGATAACAAATAAAAAGTTAAGTAACATTATGAATGGGTTAAGTGGGAGGATTATTAAATAATACATTCTATTGTTCTGTTATCTCTTAAACAGACGCAACCAAACTTCCTCCTGGATTTGTGTGGCATGTGGTGGATCTGGGTGATGGTGCAGATTTGGTGCAGGAGAACTTGTGTTTTCTCTCATAAAAGTAACATTTCACATCACAAGCATCAACACCTGGGGGTTCAAGTTAAGTACTATGAGCTTATCACAGAAAAGTAATTAATGGCAATAAAAACAACATCATGTGCAATGTGCCAGTAGTCACTAAATAGATCATACTAGCCTATTGGCTTGCACAACAAGATGGAGAGGACATGGCTCCTGATTGCTAGCTGTTCCCGATTAAGAAAACTCATGCTGAAAGAGACAGATGGGTAGTACAAGGACTTGGGAATTGAGAACAGCATGTTCCCGATGTGGAATACCAAGATGAGAATTGTGTCAGTCAAAGTGGGAGCACTAGGAACACTCAAGATGTGTTACAACAGCTACTTTCAGAAATGGCAAGGAAATCAAAAAACTTAAACTTTTCCTCGGGTTAGTCCAGTCATGTTAAAGTTTGTTTGACAACTGACCTAAAATTGTAGGAGATGCAAAAAGATTGCTTTGAAAAAAAAAACTTCATTAAATTGACAGTCATAATACCCAATTTTTTTTACCATAACATTTGTGTTTCTAATAAATGGAATAATGAAATCAGTAAACCACTACTACTAACACTCAAGGTCTAAACATACAACCTTAATTCACTGTAATCATCTTAAAACCATCTTAAAAAATGTCTCAAAATACATGTCATATAAGGAAAATAGCACTATCGTGCAGTTTAACATGCATAATTAAGACAACTTAAACATAAAACTTACCCAAGTTTCAAGCTCATATAAAACTTAACTGTTAGTCAAGCACAAATACCTGAATGATAGTAAGAGACACCGTACAGTACAATGTGTGTATACTGTATACACACATACACACCGGAGGAAGGATAGAGAGAAGGAAAAGAGAACACTGGTCACGGCCCTGTTCTGTCTCAACAATGACAAAAAAGGTTTCAAAGTCACATTAGTGCTCCTAATCATACATTTAAATCCCATTGTGTCTACAAAATAATTGTGTAATGTGATTAAATGATTTAGGTTGTAGGCTACCTTATTTGAATTGCATAGGAAAATGTAATTCAGCCCCTTCAGCCAGTATGAAGATGGACACCAACAAGGTAAATTGAATCTGTGTTAGTGTCTCCAATGAATTGTTAAGTGCATTTTCTTTATCAGGCTCATCAATATGACAAACATATTGCTAAAATCTAAATCCTACTGACCTTCTTCTGATAATCCTGCTGTGTCCCACCATTATAACTGACGCACTAACCCCTTGGCCTGTACTTATGTCACCTATGCAACTCCACTTATGTCATGCTGTGCACTGCCATAGCAACCTGTGTCAGTACAAATGTGACTTCTGACATATACAAGTAAACATTTTGCATGATAATGGTTAAAGAGAGTGAGGTGAGCAATAGCAAATCACTGTACATACCATTAGCTCCTCTTATCGCTTCTTCTCTCCATTCATTCACAGGACACAGAGCCACCAGGGTTTGAAAGATCAGAAACAGTCTTTGAGGCATAAGAACCATTTTTATAAACCTTTATTTAACTAGTGGAAGTCAACTGAGTTAAGTTCTCTAAAAATCTGTCCTTCCATTTTGATCTTCATATCCGAGAGCTGCTCCAGGGAGCATAGTCCACAACTGGAGGCGCAGGTTTAGTCTTTTGCTTAAGGGTACCTATACAGTAGCAGCAGAGTGAGGGATGCTGCCTTTTAACTTTCCTCACTCAGATTTCCCCGCTGATTTAACAGGCAACCTTCTGGTCACCCACTTAACATTTGTGACTTAGAAGCCAGAGGTTGGAAACCTTGTTAATTCTATAAAATGTCAAGCAAGTCCAAAGCACTAGAAGGTGTTATAAACGGACGCCAAGCAGAAAAACGCTGCAACTCAGCAGCAGCTAGATGATTTATTGTTGTGAAATTTTTGTGTACAGCTAAGCCAGGATGTCTTTACATCTGGACTTCCTTTACCATGACACAAAACAACACCTGTTCCTACTGTTGGGCATGCATGGAACAGTCCAAGCCCTAAAGGCCATGTGCTCCCTTAGTTAACAAACAGACAGGAAAACTACAGCTCCCAGGATCCACCTCCTTTTCACACCTTGATGTGAAGGTGTCGCTGACTTCCCTGCTTAAAATCCTGGAGATTGGGAATGACACCATTCCATTTCAGCTACCCACATCTGAACATAAATAAACATTTGTTTAATATAAGTGGGTGTCATTGTAGGGATTTTTTTTACCAGCAATGCGTGAACAGTGTGGTAGGCATAGCATGAACTGAGATGTGTGTACATGTGACTGTAGAAAACCAGTGCAACATTGATTTACGCAACCAGGGAATATTCCAGAAAGCGAGTAACCCCAAACCTGAACTCTGAACCCTGAATTAGAGGTCTGCGATCCTGTGGGAGCCTCAAAGCTCATTCAAATATGGAAAATTTGATCCCTGCCACTCTTGAATGAGCGTGTACTGTTATGTGTTTAACTTATCACAGATATGTATTTATGGGTGACTGTTAAAAAAATATATATATTACCAAGTTACTTGTGGGCACCAAGTACCAGATACTATGTAGTGCACAGCTGCCATATGCACCTTGACAATTTATCATTATTTCTACTTCACTCAACCAATCACAGCACTCCACATGCAGCCCATCAGGCCACAATAACAAAGAGAGACAAACCAAGCATCCACAGAAAAATACAAAAACTAAAAACTTTAAATTATTCAGGACAGGACGGGAATGCTGAGCAGGATCCTAAAGGTGTCGCCTCCTCCCATCATGACACACGCAGGTTTGTTGACATGGGACGTGGCCCTGGCTGTTTTGCTTTCTCCAACTCCAACACACACTCCCATGCATGTGTTTGTAACATTGTAATTTTAGTTTTATTAAGCTGATTGAACTTTGCGCCTGATTTGACCCAACTCTTAGAAATAAGCCTTGTTTTTCATTTTAAATTATTTAAGAATGCTACACTACACTGTGCTGTAGAAAAGGGCCACAACCTCTGACTTTCTCTGAGTATAAGACTCACAAATTCATTATTTGTTGTTAGTCTGTTGCATTGGGGCGGCATTGTAAGGTTCCAGTTGTTTCACTTGTGACATTAAGTTATGGCATTTTATATTTTCATCTCCGGACCGTTCCCATTTTTACTGTTAATACAAAGCAATACATTTGGGCAAAATGCATTTACATTTTGAATTCTCAGTATTTACACCCGAATTTATACTTTCCATTCAGTGTAAAAATGCAGACTTATTTCAGGGAGAGAAAATAGTTACATGAACAGTAGACATTGATGTTCAACCAGAACTTCATGTGACAAAAGGTTTGAGAAAGGAGTTTTCAATTCAAGTGCCTCCTGCTCTTTTCACTATGATCACATGACCAGGTTTGTTGCTATGGCTACAGCCAGAATGAATTCCTGACATCGGCATGTGTATCGACGCTTGGTGGCACACTCATCCATACACAGCCAGCCAGGTTGAACTCTAATTTCCCCTAGCATGTTCGACAGGACTGAATACAAAATAAGCCCAGTGCTAGTGGTCCGTATGGCTGCCTCTGGGATGACCACCTGCTCCGGGTTTTCAGAGCTGTAATCTTTATTTCACACCCTCGGTGAGCCATTTTAATTTCTAATGAGGAATTCAGTGTGCACCTATTCACTCAGACTATTGTATTCTCACTAGTATAACCCCTATAATGCCATAGTTCTAAAATCAAGTGGCGCAACCAATTATAATCTGTCTTTATGCCTCTTTTAATAGAAACTGTAATTGAGATACAATTCTCTCTCTCTCAAAGCAGGTAACACAAGGAAGTAACACACATTAAATTATTTATCCTGGGATATTATCCATGCTATCCTTCCTATGAACAGGAACAAATGGCCCTTATAATCCAGATACAATTGCCACAAGTCTGTAATTGTGTCGAACACCAGATGTCAACCCAGATGGGATTAAAATAACTCCAGGAGGTCCAATTATCTCAAAACTCCAGTTGAGTGGGTAATTCAGATCAGCAGTGCTCAAAAAAGTCACTAATTTTGTTCTGGATCACATAAAACTCAAGGTAATAATGACTAATGACCAGAAAACTTGGAATTTCTAATTGGTTAGAAGTCAAACATTTGTTTCATGTACCTTGATCCACCTGCATACATTACATCTCGTGCCTTATACACAAGGTTGGCACAGTAAGCAAAAGGGGAAAAACCTAACAAGCAAGCTGAATTTTAGCTTAGACTCATTTGGATTTTGGAGAAGAGGATTAATTGCCTCCAACGGCCAAACCAACACATGCTGGCCCTGTTGTTTGCAGGCTGCCAAAAGCATTTTGTTCCAGCTCCTCCTGTCCTCCTAAAGGCTTCAGCAGTACAGGAGCAAACACCAGAGGCCAGGTTATGCTGAGACAGTCAATGAAAACATCTAAACCTCTGAATGTGAGTCCCCATTTTCAACATTATGCTGACTGTGCTTGGATCTAATTTCTAAAAAGGATTCTTCCACTTGCAGTCTGCTTCTGATCCTATGGCAATGGGTCCCCTTTACAAAACAGCTGCGTCGCTGCTTTCCCTCTTCCTCGCTAATAGAACAAGTCCACAATTTCCCAATTTTGAGAATGTGAGAGAGTTTATAAAGTTTAAAGTTTATAAAAAATGTACTCAGATGTAGACCAAATTGAACTTATTGATAGTCTAGCAAATGCCTTGTATTTTTATTGACATTGTTTTATTACTCAAGGACTTTTGGACAACACATTCATCTGATAATGCCACATCCCTTTACCATGTTTAATCAAAATCGGTTGTGAGTGTTTTGAGTAAGCTGCCAACAAACAAACCAGCCGATAAAATGATTCAACTCTTCGGCAATAACGTCACAATATTAAAGAGTAAAGTTGCAACAACAGAGCAAATGGGATCAAAGAGCATGACCCGCGATCATCTGAATCGGTCTAGCCATTACTGAAAATGAAGAATTGTCATATGCAAATGGTGACTTTAAATTTATGGAATGAAATTGCAGTGCCGAATAGAGCAATTAATCCAAATTGTGCTGATGGTCGCGTGGGACTTCCTTAATGCGCACTGGGAGGCGCCTAAAGGACACTGTAAATGGGGATTAAGTCAGATGTTTATTCATCCCAATTGACCTTGACATCCATTTGGATTGTTATGCCGTTGATGTTGAAATATGAATGACTAGATATAACTACAAGCTGTGCTGCTCATCTTGCAGCTGCAACTGCATGCAGGTCTGAAGGCAACTATGCACACATGGTTTGCATGCTGGGTTAAAAATACCATGTTTCTGAAATCACTGTGCACACATGGCAACGCACACACACATAAGGCATTTATGTATTGTGTTATCACTATTGTGTTGTCACTCATGCAGCAGGAAAAACACCCACACAGACGCACACACATTTCTTTGTATCCCCATCCATCCAGTACATGGTAATAACACCATTACGTAGAGCTCAGATCCATCTTGAACCCATATTCCCCTCATAATAATGGATTGTCATATGAAAACACACAAGGAGCCTTTCACATCTTTTACCCGTGGCAGGTTTCTTGTTTCTGGTGTGAAATATTGTTTTGCTGTCAACACATCCCTCTTTCTCAGGTTTATATTTGTGAAGACAGCTTCCAATTAAAACACTGCAGCCAATGACACATAACAAAATAATGCACGTCTAGAACTGGCTGAAATTGAGAAAGGTCCAACGGAATCTTTCATTGCAGCCTTAGATGTGGACAGAGTGAATCATGGATAGCTGAAAAAGGCAAAGCTGGATGGCTTCAAATGCAAAGATGCATTTCGCCTAAAGCTGCGTAATCTTATTCTTTATACCTCTTAGTTTTATATGGATGGATAATACATTTGTTAGTGAACAAAACTGCGTGGCTGCATTGATCAAACCAGTGTGTCATAAAAATCAAATTCTGGTTTTCCAGGAATATCTCACTAGGTGCCAGTCAATGGAGCCATTTTTCATAATTCTTGTTCTATGAGCATCACAACTAAACCCTCAAGCGTCACAAGTTCATGAGTAAATAAATCTTAATGTGTTACATCAGACAATAACATTGGCGGTATGCAGAAGTACTCACCTCTGTTGGAACAATTTGTACCCAAGGCTATGAGACATTATGAAATACATTTAAATAGGGGAGGGGTGTTATTCGGATAATTTCCCAATATGATATTTAATCAATTTTGTTTAATCAAGAAGGAATGCGTAATTCAGGAGGTCTGATTGGAACACAGACTGCATACTGTGATAATCGAGGCAGAAATAAATTATTATGTAAGGCAAACTTCCACGCCCAGTGCCATGGAAAAACACAAGAGATTTATTGTGTTATTTCTTTGCAAATCAAGCACAAACCTACTGATAGACACAATCACACACACACAAACGTCAAACTAAATCCCTAGCTGGCTACCATTATTTGCAGTATACCATATCTCATTGACTTCCATGATCTACTGTTGTATACTCATTCAGTAATTATGGTTACATGCAACAAAGATACAACACATCTCAAAGCACATTCACTCTTCCATCTAGCAGCATTATTCCAGGTTTATGCAAACTTGTGATTGCTCAATTGCTTGAACAGATCTAAGGTGCTGTAGTGTCGTTTCAATAAATCTGCCAGTCGGCCAAACATGACAACACATTTCAAGATTGCATTGCTGGTCTGATTACATGTTCTTAATTTCCTCACAGCAACACAACAGTGAAAGAGATTGCGCTTACTGAAGGGCAGCGATGGGAAGCTATGCAAATAATTCAGATGGTGTTTTAGTTTGAATAATGCATTTCATAATCCAAAGTGGAACATGAAACACTAGTGGGATATTCTGTTTATTTTAATTTGACTGATGGAATTTGCCAGTAGCAGTCCCAAAGTTCTTCAACTACCATGCATTCACTACCATGATGACATGAGTATGACAGAGCCGAGGTGCTACTTCTGCCCTTTAGCTTTGATTTATGCCATTTTCCATAGCAGCATTAATGTCCCATTTCTGTAAATGTTCTCTTTTGATTAAAATGAAACACATTTTTTTTCTTCACAGTGATATATATATATAAATATTTGAATCAACTCAAACTATATATTGCATAAATATTTGCACTGGTATTTTACTAAAAGATTAAATAAATCCTAATTGGTTTTATAACAAATCATCAACACATAGTACATAGTACATAGTGTCATATTTGTTCATCATGTAGTTTGATCAACATGGGTATAGAAATTAATCTTGTATATTTATTAGATATACAAACAATTTAATTAGTTCAGGAGTGGTGCAGTGTAAAATGAGTAGATTTTTTGGGAATGCAAGTTCAACCCTGCCCTCATATTGCCATCTTCGGCACCCCATCTGACTCACGCCAATTTAACACCTCACAAAAGGAAATGGTCATCTTCACCTCTTTGCTTGCTAGACGCTGCCTGCTTCTGCATTGGAAAGCCCCTACCCCTCCCTCCATTTCGCAATGGCTGAAGGATACAATGTATTTTCTTACATTCGTGAAAATCAAGTACACTATGAGGGGCCACACTGATAAGTTCTATCAGAGATGGCCACCATTTCTCTCATACTTCACAGATTTACAGGCTATGCCAGACCAGTGACTGATTACCAGAACACCGAAGAGTTACTTTTTATTTTTTCATTTTATTTTACATCCCATGCGGGTGAGGACAGGGTTGCATGGATGCGGGGTTGGGATGGGTTTCAGGGTGGGATGTCCTCTCTCTGTTTTTTTTTTTTCTCTCTTCTCTCCTTCTCTTTGTTTGACATCATCCTGTAAACACTGTATTTACCCTATGAGATCATTGCAATTTCAATCGACTTGTATTCTACCTCAGGGTCTACGTATAAGGTTTAACAACAACAATAGTATTAATAATACAACCTTCCTTCTTTCTCTCTATCTCTCTCCTCTTCCCCCTCTTTTCTGTATAAAAAAATATCAAAACATATACAAAAACATTTTCCCATTTGTTATTAGATGTTATTTTGAGTCATGAAAAACACCTTAAAGAAAGATTATTGCTTCTCTGGAAATTATTAAATGAGTTTGTTCTCAATTTATTATGTTGTATTGTTTTGTTATATATACAGATTAGATTAACACAGCAATTACACTCTTGTACTGACACTTGGTTGAGATAATTAATGCGTTTTGTGTTGAGTAAAGACAACAGAAGAGCAGAGAAGAGATGGGAGCATCTAAGAATCGAAGATAAAACCACAGGAGAGTTTGTAGCTTTGTTTGGGTAGAGGATTTTTACAAAAATGTGAACTGTCCGATATATCTATCAGCCCTGGCTAATATTAAACATGCATATTTTTATTACCCCATAATAATGAACTCTTTTACATATCACTGACTTACTGACATTACCTACCATAAGTAAACTAAAAGATTATAGATCCCTGAGTTGAGTTTTCTGCATTTGACCCATGCCAGCTCTTATAGGAGCAATGTGCAGCCACAGTGCAGTTGTAGGGACCAGCTCCAGTTCTGAAAGGAGCAGGAGCATTAACCTACCAGATGTGGAACTAAGGAGGAACAGGTACTTCAGAAAAGACAGCAAGAGCCGGAACAATTAATGCATTTGAGAAAAACATTGCTATTCTTTATCTGTTCAACCAAAGTAACTGCATCTCCTTGCATATTAATTCTACTTACCCAAATGCTTCACTGTCTGTGCACCTTCACTGTCTCTAACACAGAGTACTCAGAGCAGAACCTGGTATAACTTAAACCTGTCATAAATTCTGTATTATAAAGAAAGGAAAGAACACCTTTATCATCTCATGACTGAGAAATATGCTACACATACATACACACATACTGTACATGTTTCGCACACAATGCGAGTTACACAATGCAAATCACATCCATGGTAAGTTTGCACCGCCCTCCTACACACACGTACCGGAAGCGGCACCGCAGGCAGCCAGTGGAGCAAGTTGGGGTTCTGTGCCTTGCTCCGGGGCACCGCAGGCAGTGGCCTGGAGGAAAACTGGCAACTCTTTGGCTGCCAGTTGCCACTCCACACTCTTTGGTCCACTGGGTCAGGTCTGGTATATCCTGAATAGGTGCCAAGCCGAGTCTCCTTTGGACTGCGCAACTGCCGCCCCAAATGCGCCTAAGGCCACAGGTAAAGCCCCAATATCATTCTATTGACTATGTTAATAATTTACTATGCACATATCATCTGATTTTCACAGGGCCACTGGTTATACGCGTCTTATTTCAAACAACCATCTGACTTTTTAGCTGACTGCCATGAAGATGATCAATAGACAAGGAGGCGGACCAGGTCACTGGAGCTGCCAGAGGCCAAATATAAATACTCAACTACTCGATAAAAAACAGCATACTGAAGAGAATGGAGATGTGGCTATTAGAGAAAAAAATATTACATGCATGAAGATTTTTACAGAGCAAAGAACAAAAAAGAAAAAGTAAAAAATCATGAAAGCATTTCAAGGATAAAAATGCAATTAATTATGCTCCTCATACATTGCTAACACCATGGTGAATTTTGCAAAAAATGCCTATTCATTTTCAATAGTCTTCATTCACTTTTAATCATAAAATTGTCTACAAACCTCTATTAAATGGTAATACTGCTTTTATTTACTATTGTGACCGGCACCTCAGTATTCCCAGAAACATGTAGGGTAACATTATGCAGCACAATAACACATTATTAGTGTCACTCACTCAACAACTCAGCTGTAAACATTCCAGGTTAGGGTTGATTGAACAGTAAACACAATACATGTCCATCAAGATGACATGTCTCTCACTTTTTGGACCATTTTCACTCAGACTTAGGACACATAATGGATGTCTGTTTAACACCCCAGAGACATGAACTAACAGTAAAATCTAACCAAAGTGTTGGCACCTGATGTTAATTGATTGATCAAAATCTTATCCTAATACATGAAAAGCAATCTGCTCCAAGTTATCTCCAAATTTACATACCGAGCAAACACAACAGATGATAACTTTTTACTTTCAAGGCAGACTAGTCCAATAATGGCTTCAATCCTAGAGGAATTATTTTTATTTTTATCTGTTCAGGTATAATTTTGTGTATATTAGCCTACACCACTTTAAAGACAAGATCAAAGTCCAAGAGCTTTCTCTGTGTACATTTTCTGAGCCAGGGGAGCTCATTGATTTCAGTAACAAGCAACTTGGAAGAGCATCTGAAAAACCTGCAGCAGGATCAGGTGCATTCAAGATCTCGTTTCGGTTCTGTGCCCACACTTCATTTCTGCTGCGTGACCATGTCTTACAGTAAGTCATGGCTACGACTTAATTAGCTCGTTCCCACATGTTATAAGTTATGGCCATGAGGTCAGTGGCTTGATTTTATCTTTATATTATGTGTTGTAGAAAGGTCGAAGTGTAGAAAAGCCATGGAAATGATTTTTCAAGTCTCCTTTAATCATAGAAGTGGATGAAGGGGAGTACAAAAAAAATGACGACAAAAATGTTTGGGTATACTAGTGATAGGCTACAGCCTAAATAGCTCCTAAAAAATACCCAGGAGACCGAAAACCTTTCACATATGCAGATGACATCATTTCGAAGGGTTTTCGAAGGTAAATCCTGCTGATTCCAGTGAGTCCTACATAGCATACTAGTGTTGTAGACTTCTTCTGACAGAAGTTCTTCAATTAAAACCTTTTTCATTTCAGTAGAAGTTGTTACATGTTAAAGAAAGATAAGATAAGATGAAAGTTTATTATCCTGAGGGAAATTACTGTGCAACAGTTACAGTACAGCATGAAAAACAAGAACCAGTATCAAAAATCACCCAAACTAGTGCAATAAGAAATGTGCAAGGATGCAAGTAGTAAAGAAACCCTTAACCTTAACCTTAATGATATCAAGTTATTAAGGAAAATATTTAGCCAGTAGACCTGAAGACTTGGGTTGGGAGTCGGTTCGTGAAAATTAAGAAACACTTCTTTTCCGTCAGCTGACTTTCTCCCTGTTTATGTCTTGTTTTGTCCTGAATGTAGCAGCTTAATGAAAACCCACAAGGAGCCAAATACAAAACTATCCAGTGACCCTTAATGGTATTGTATTGTAACAGCTATTTGTGATAGTTTGATGCATAATAGTTCTAGGCAGAGCATTTAAGATTCAAATTAAATTAAAGTGTTTGATTCCCTTTGCTGTTATTGATGTTCTAACGCTTTTTCTACATCTACAATATTCCAATAAACACACACAAGCAATACATGATTCTGAAAGAGAGTAGAGCTACAAAATAAACAGACGATCTAAAGGTTATTTGAGTAAATTAGGTGACATAATTTGAATGCAATTCAAAAAAAAATTCAATGAGCATTTCTTTCATCATTAATAAAATACAGGAGGAGATCCTCTCTGTTGTTGTGCAATAATGATAACTTTTTTCTCACAAAGGGCATTTGCTTATCAATGTGCATGTTTTCTAGGGGACAAGTATGCCCAAGAGAGCTGTTCTGCTATTGAGAGATAAGTTCTTTTCACATCTGAAAAGCTATTACTAAAAGGCAGGCAGCACACATAAAAGCAAGGACAATATCCCAACATTGCCCTTTGTGAAAAAGCAAGACATTATTGTAGGTATTGTAGAGATTTCCCAGTATTTGGGATAGAATTCTGGCATCAAGACAGAAGAATTATAAGGGTAAAAACAACGCCGAATCCCAGAGAGGACAGCATTTTTTTTACAAGAATTGTTAAGCTTGTCTGTTTTTGTGAGGATGATTTACTGTGCTTTAGCCCATCTTGCACGGGGGACAAAAATCAATACAAATGTTTATTTTCTTTAGTTGTCTTTCACCTTATTCATATAACAATAACATATCAAAAGCTGCTACATTAATGGCTATTCAGGCTATAACAGACCTGGCCCAGTTAGTTCACATACAGTATATCAAGAACTTCTATCTTAGGAACAAAGAAATTGCAAATTGCACAAAAGGCAATTCATTGTGACTCCGGTTCAATCTATCAATTTTTCTCAGTCCTGTCACTTGAGTTATTGAATGACGAAGTGATCAAAGTGACTCTCAAGAGGCTCAGGAGTGTTTGTAAAATAAGTTTATGCAAAATAGATTTTAATGTACTGAATGTATAACTACTCAAGCAAAATGTCCCTTTCCTTGTACTGCCACCCCCACCAAATATGATGAGTTTAATTGCTAACTTGGGCTGAATAAATTTCATACTGCACGTGTGATTGAGACAACCAGCATGTGTTTCTATTCAAGCAAAGCCGGGAAATCAAACTAAAATATCACTTGGCACACCAAGCAGTCGGCCTCCCTCTGTCCCTTCTCCTGCAGTGCAAAGTGCACTCCCACCATGTGCTTGATGTTCAGCCACAGGCGAGTCAGCTGTTGGCTTCTTTAA
Organism: Genypterus blacodes; assembly: GCF_046128005.1. Classification (NCBI taxonomy): domain Eukaryota; kingdom Metazoa; phylum Chordata; class Actinopteri; order Ophidiiformes; family Ophidiidae; genus Genypterus; species Genypterus blacodes. The sequence goes on from NW_027466834.1 coordinate 1,494,797, forward strand.
AAAAAACACCATTTCTTTTCAATGGCCTACTTTCCAGCCAGGATGGAGATCTTTGGAACCTGGGGATAAACACTCCTACAGCTGTGCATCATTCTGCATAACAACTCATACATTCCACTTAGGCACTGCAGCTGAGCATTCCAGAGGTATTCAAGGTACCTCTTCTTCTTCTCATTATTATTATATCAATATTTTATGGCTACATGTGATGATGATACTCAGTACAGACAACATGGCTATAATTGATCTTTATCTATTTTTATGAATGAATGCATTTTTGAAAGTATATAAAAGTCTCATGAAAACACACAAGTTAATGAGAATATCAATAACGCAGGAGATTAAAACAGGAGCAGAGGAAGAGACATTTGCATCCTGGTCAAGCCCACCGGAAGTTTCAATATGGCTTAATGACATCATGATGCTTTGAGAATAAATCTAGTATGTCATCAGATGATCATCCAATAAATTACGGCAACAAGTAACAAGATAGCTATAGATAAGATATATTTTGTATCTTGTAATATTTTTTACAGTGATTCTGCATCAAATTGATTAAATATGAGTGCAGTATGAAGTAATGCTGTTTATTGCCAAGACTTCTATTCAACTCTCGCCTCCACAGTTATTAAGATTCTTTTGAATCATATGGAGGTCGTATTGGGAGCACCTCAACAGATTTACTGGCTGCGCTGATGCCGGTATGAGTCTCATCTGAGAGGCAGATGAAGACTTGTGAATTCTGCTTAAGGGGTTTTCATTGTTTTTCCCCTTCCAAAAGTCACCAGTGGGTAAAATCTCCATTCACTAACACTCAACATAGAAAAAGAAGGACGAGCGGACTAGCATTTTATGAGTGCCATCACTTGCCCCTGAAAAACAGCAAGGTTATCTCAGGTTACAATGCAGCGAGACGAAAAAGAAGTACATTAAACGGAAGATTATGTGCATTTACTAAAGCCCATTAATACACTTTTTAGACTGAAAAAGGGTTTGTTATGCAGGAACAGAAATCTAGTATGCAGAAAATGTGATGCAGAAAAATTCTAAATGATCCCTTTTCCCAGGGCAGAATGAAACCCAACAGTCAGAGTGTGAAGTATTCGTAAAGGTCAGGTGTTTAAGCGCAGGAACATTTTGCCACTATTTGATGAATTGTTAATGCCAGCAAGAGAAATCCGAGGGCTGTAACACTTCCCCCCATTCTGCTCTGCATTTATGACTGCTATTAATGGATTGTTTTGTCCTGGCATCAAATCAATTTACCACTCTCACTGATACACACCATTTGTTTCATGCTTTAGGGTTTTGCAAATAAACAAATGGGAAATTACCCATCGCCTCAGTATGAAGTCTGCAGGAATGCTTCCATCCACTCTTGTTGATAATCTTACTCCTAATACACTTGTATCAAATGAACCAGTGCAATGTTACAGTGGAGAGTTGGGCGGCTGCCATTGCAAAGGCAGTGAAATGAATCTATTCCTGCAGCTTTTGGTGGTTGGAAATTTAATCAATTGAAAACAGGATGAAGGTACATTATTGAATGCTCGCCAGTGCTGCTTCATTAATAATACAAGAATTTCAGAATTCAAACCTGGAATAAAGTTAAAGCTGGGAAAAAGTGAAAGGTCCTATATTATTCTCAACCGGATGCTTTTGAGCTGCTGTGGGACGAGCTGAGCACAGGTATTGTTTGTAACTACAAGGTGGAAGACATGATGCAACAAGAAATACCTCAAACAAGGACGCAGCAAGACGTGACCACATGGAACGCTTGGAGTTTGATGTTTTCCAATGTTGGCTTATGTCCGAGACAAGCTATCATGTTAATCCAAAACTCAGCCTGTGTATTATAACTGATATTTGAGAACAGCTGAGACATTTGTATCGACAATTGTGAGTTTGAGATATTGCTGTAAAAGAAATTCTGTACTTTACTGTGTCAACTCTTGATTGAATACCTAAAGGAACAGATCACAAGATCCATCAGGTATGCCACTTTATTTGATTTCCCAATACTTTCATTTCATAATAAAAAACTGTCAAATCAAATAGATTGTCTGTTTATCATTATTGCCTGCCTGAATGTTTATTCTCTACAGACAAAGAGAAGACATTGTGGATGTATTTCCCACTTATAACATTGTAAACATGCCCAGTTTATGCTTGTACCTTCAAATAATTGGAAATTCATCATTTGAGTACTGTTTCTGTTAAGTCACATTAGAAATGTAAACTTCAACTTCTCCTACAACCAACAGCAATACCTAGCAAATAAAAATGAAGGACATTATAAACAATCGATTACAATCCATTATTATACCAAGAACAAGGATGCACACATAGTTAATGAGACATAGATGTAATGAGGTAAGAATCTGAATCCACGGGAATGCAAGTTATTGTACCGAATAGTCAGGACGCTGTTTTTAAACGTGCAGTCTGACAAAGAATGTGAGAACTAGGTGACTGATGTCATCCGATCTAAATTTGCATTCTAAATGGAGGCCAAGATCAATGTTCCAACAGCAGTCCTAACAAAAGGTGATATATTTAATTTAACTTTGTGACAGGCAAATTAAAAACATTGCACTGTTGAAATTATCAGAGTAAAAAAGGTTGAACGCTGGTTACTTCCATGGAGAAAGTGTCATAACAATCCCTCTGATACAACCCACAATTATATTTAATCTAAAATCACCAAACATAAAAAAGGCTGTTTAAAAGGATGGATAAAGAAAGGAGATGTCTTCTAAAATGTTGCAATAAGAAACATTTACTAAAAACCCAAGATTGAAGGCAACTCCACTCATTGTATTGATATAATGAAATTCACAAATATAATTATAATTCCCTGCCAACAATAGGCCATATACGCCACCAAAGATTATACAAATCAAGATAATAACCCTAGAAATCCACAGGGATTCTGTCATTTACATTATTCTGGATTATCATTTACAATGCTGCATATATACAAAAGAGGCTAGTAGTAGTATGAAGGTAGATTAAGTTACTTGCTTTGCTGTGTGTTTCACACTGCCAGGGTTGCAACAAAAACAAAAATGATGAGAATAACTTAGCCTAAGGCAGGGGTGTCAAACTCATTTTAATTTGGGGCCCCATTCAGCCCAATTTAGATTCAAGTGGGACGGATTAGTAAAGTCATAGCATTTTAACCTATGAATGGATGTAAATGGACAACCCCAAGTTTTCCCTTTTAGTGCAAAGAAGTACAAGTTCATATTGAAAATATTTACTTTTATTTAACTATCTTTTACAAAACATACGGTGAACAACCGAAATTTCTTAACTCAGTGGTTCCCAAACTTTTTCTCAAAGGCCCCCCTTCTGTAGATAAAAATCGCAGCCCTATCGCTCATTGTCCTGCGTTGTTAATAATAATATTTGGTTTAATCCCTCACAACTGGGCTTGTAACGCTAAACTAACGGCTAGCCAAGCTAACAATGCTGATCAGCGCAAACTGTGAAGCGGCGCCGATCAAAACAAACAATGGATAAGGATACAAATATATGGAGCAATAATGTTATCTGGACGCTGCAATATGAAGAAGTATGGCCTCATTCATTTGCCTGAGTCGAAATTTATTTGTATCGCTCCTCTTCCCATCGCGCACCGCAATAGCGCTGTTTCCCCCACTTTGGGAACCACTGTCAGTTAAACAAGTCCAATTTCAACAATAAACAATAATAAGGTATATATAAAACAACTTGCCAAGATCTAGAAATGATTTTAAATGTACAAACATTTCCACATCTGTGTAGAAATGTGAACTGAACTGACTCACTATCCATGGATAATTCTAAAAAAAAGTCTTGGACGAACAAAGAGTTGAATTCTGCCTGGACAGTTACAATTTGCTTTCACTGACAACAATACAGGAGAGAAATAATAATATTCACTTTGTGGGTCACAAAATCAACATGCGTTGCATGAAATGTAGTTTATGGACACTTACGCTTAAAAGCTCTTTGCTCTCGCGGGCCGGGAGTTTGACACCTGTGGCCTACGGTATTGATTTTACAGTGTTAGTTTATTTTTATGATTATTATTGATATTAGATGCTTCTTTGTTGAATCTTTTGCACAAGAGAAGCACTGTACTTGTCTCATTGTCGTTGTTCATGTGCAATGACAATAAAGATATTTAACTCTATTGATCAAAGATTAAATACAGTCAGCAAGATACAGTAATGACACTGAAGAAGCCCCTGGTTTGTTTGGAGCACTTATAGCCCCTCTGGATCGGTTTGTTTGCGCATATGCGAACCCCGCTGTCGTACTCGGATTGGAACTAATTGAACGGGCTGACACCTCCTGGGGAGGGAGGTCTCGGATTTGTTGTAATCGCTCCAGGGAGCGGTTCGTTTGCAGTGAGTCAACGGACTCAATAAACGATGAACTCACTTGCTGAACTGTAAATGCGATGAAAAAGTGTGTTGATGATGGCTCATAAGTGTAACTAATAACTAAACTAATAATTAACAGGCATAACTGAAGCACCTTCAGATGAATAGTTGTTTGTTTGCCTCCATCAGAGTGCAACTTTTCCAACGGAGGTGACTTGAAGCAGCAACACATTGTTTTCGACTTGTAGCCTTGACACTCACTCAAAATTAACGGATTGTCGATGTATCTAATGTTGTTTAACGTTAATCAAGAAGTCAAGCAAAGCAATTATGCACACATGGTACTGATGCGCCATTTTCGATTGTGTTCATGATTTCGTCCTGGCGAAGACGAAGAAGAAAACGTAGCTGAAAACTTGTTTGGGGTGAAAGGGTCAAATCCGACCAATTACAAAGCAAGCCTGTGACGTTTGTTTACAATTTTTGGACCGCAGGTAAATGTTCATGTGTGAGTACAAATCCAGTCAAGGATTATTTCTAAACATTATTCCGCCAAACGGAACCAAGCACACGAACCAGAATCAGAATACAGCCTGATAAAGTGCATTTGACATTAATGGTTTAGTACATTTTACACAGAATCATAAACATTTGGACCCTTGGCGTGTTTGTTTTGAGATTTCAAATAAGGCATTTTAGAGTAATACGTTTAAACACAATAGCTTATTGCATGATTTGCAGCAGTGGTGTTATTCTATGCGGCAATTATAGCTTTACATTCTTCATTTGCCTCTAATATGATTCTTGGCTTGACCATTCCATCTTGTTTCTATAGGCTTGTTTTGCAGACACACCCCCTTTTGTGCACTACATTTAGATAACCAGTGTTAACAAAGTAGTGTGGTGATACAAATTAAGCCTGATTGCGGGGTATGGATTTTATCAAGCAAAATAAGGCAGTCTGTTACTGTAAGCTTTCTTTATGGCACAGGCCCCCGTGTGCTCATGGCTGGGTAGCAACAGTTGCTTCCTCCAGAGGGTCAGTCTGGCAGGCAACATGCTTCACACGACTCTCTTCTGATGTACTAGCCTACAGGCAAAAGTTGTAACAGAAAATGTAACATACAGTGAGTTATGTACAGTAGCTACTGGGTCAGCTAACACAACACAAGAATACATGCTTTCTCTTGTTCTTGTCTTAACATTACTGATCGGTCGCCTGGCTTGATGGAGGCACACCATGCATTCACAAAAACAGCGGTGGAACAAGAACATTTTAGCACCTTCCTTTGAGGTGTGACATTTGTTGTGATGTTTACAAAAAGGGATGTCGCTGCTGATATCGCACATCCTGCAGAACACACATTAGCCAGACTTTTTTGTACTTTCGAGCTACCAACATGAACACAGTTTGTCAATACTCATTGATTCAAAGTCCTTAGTATCACCTAGAGTAGGAATAAAGTCTTCTCTGAGGATCAACCTACAAACAAATACAGCGTTGTAATGTCCTGTGCGATGAAATTGGTTGGAATACAGAGAGATGTGAAAATACTGTATTTGGTTTGTTAGAGCATGCCTGACTGAAAGCCATGTCCCATCTAAAATGTTATTCCGGTGTATTGAAACTAAACAAAGTTCCATTTATTTATTATCATCCGACTGCTCCTAATCTGCTAAAGTGGGACAGTGACATGCACCAACAGATGTTTTTCATTATGCTGTTAATTCTGCAGCACATATAGCTTCAGGCTGTGGCACACTGAGCAAAGGGTTGAATCCACTTAATGCATACACAAGAACAACAACAACCCCATTAAAAATTGTGGCATTGATGACAGTCGTACATGCCCAGAAGAGACAATGTCATTATTGCTATTAGGAAGGTAAACCAAATAAATGGGCCCTTTTTAGCAATGATCTACCCACAGGCTATACTATCAAATAGCTTAAGGCATTTACTTTACAGTGTGTGGTTCTTATTTTTAACATTTATAAACAAAGGTTTCCAACTCTGATATAGCAGTAGTATGGAACATAAATAGAAAGTGCACACAGAATTTGGTTACAATGGATTGAGTCATGCATTCATGATGCAAAGCACTTGTGTAGAATAAACCACACCAACTAAACTTTGGTAGGAAAATGTGTCAACATGGAACGAAATATTAAAAACAACAAACAATTTACCCTGGTCCAACTTCGACCAGTGTAGATATTTTGAAAATTTAGCTAAAACTGTGGGTGTATATGTGGAAAGCTTCTTTGACAAACTAATGTATGGAAAATAATGGAAAATGCAATTAAGCCCAATAGGCCTTCAAATCAAACCTTTTAAGTGAAAAGCCTTGAAGTCAGCTTTCAATGGGCAAATTAATTTAGAGGAAATGTAGGCGCTTATATTCACCTCTGTCCATTGTTTATTCTAATTGGCATTTAAACAAAATTGCTTCTTGAAAAATAATTTAGAAAACACAATAAAATAATTATTCTGTCATTCTTGTGTTTCCCCTCTGTTATATGTTAGACATGTATATATATGTATGTGCTATCTCTAAGTGATATGAATGTTGTTGTTTGGAAATTCATACATGTTTGACAAATGTCACATTTTTGTCAGCAACATAAGTAGGTTTTGTTACTATTGTCTCATTTACCAAAGGCTAGCTAGGCATGACATATGACTTTGAATAAATCACAAAGTCTGACCCCCAGAGCTGCTAAACATTTTTTATTTTCTATTATAGTATGTATTGCACACATTGTGTTGGCCTAATTTTGCAATGTTGTTTCCTATGTCCGGCGTTCCCTACTGGGTTTCATGCAAACACAGTGTTGATTCTCTCCATGAATATAAAATGAGTATGAATATTTATCAATTCCCCTGACAAGCCTAAGCCAGAGTTAGAATCGAATCAAACTGCAAGATGTCACGGTGAAGAAAGACGTTGTGCTGCTTTTCCAAGTACAGAGCGGCACTGTGCACATTGTTAGTCATGTGTAGTTCACAATGGGGATATACAGCCCTGACCAATGAACAGTCAACTCTTGATAAAGCAAAGTGATCATATCAAGTCTATCTTTATTTCAAAGTAAAGGCAATTACGGGCTTTCTTTCATACGTTTGCTGCTCTTGTTGCATATGCCAATGCAATTTTCTGACTGGAGTTTCATAGAATATTAGGGAGAACAACTGGCAGGGGGAAATATGCAGAAACTTCTTTCAAACTGCACAGCGAGGCTGGGGCATCACATTTACTTTAAGAGGGGCTAAATCTCATTGATTTACTGCTAGTGCAGCACTTATACCTAATAGTGAACAACAAATTCTGTTAACTCCCTTTAACAGTTGGTGCTGAGCAAAGTTTACCTCCAATACATAAAGAAGGAGAACCACCCCAGATCAAGAGTTAATACATTGGAGTGAATGGTTTCTGTGAGGCGTGTACAGAGTGGCATATACTGAGGGAACAAATCTGTAGTTTTGCCTGGCTGTTTGGGAGACCATGCATGCTGCTGCACCTAGTGGGAGGCTAAAGACCCATGCATAAAGGCTTATGAGGGTCTCTAACACAGCTCTCATCTCTCTCCAACAGAGGGGATTTTCACTAATTGTGCTGAGATTGAATGAGCATATCGTTTGGGGAAAAAAAGAAGAAGAACATCACATGGACACACTGAGATTTATTTTAATTTATCTATACAGTATACATCTGTGTCCACAGAAACTGCCACATCATGCACACAACATATATTACATATCCCCCTACCAAAAATCCCCACCATATAACACAATATAAACACAAACAAACTACATACTGTATGTTAGAGCCAATTCTTTACTGTATACATGTTGTTTTGGGAATTTATGGCGACTGAAAGTTCTGCTGAAGCTCCCTGCTGCTGGTTGGTAAATGGTAAATGTTCAGTACTTATATAGCTCTTTTCTCCAAAACGCTTTACAATGGCCTCACATTTTTCCATTCATACACCGGTGACAGGGGCAGACCATGCAAGGAGCCAACTTACACATCGAACCAGGAACCTTCAAATCCCCAGATTAAAGCTGTACCATCTCGAGCCATGCTGGCTGCCTTGGTGTCTGTACCGGCGGTAAGATAAATGAATGTTAGGGGTGATGTTGACTCATCCTTTGTGAGTCCAAGATACTTAAAACTGTCCATCATGTCAACTGTTTCTCTTTTAAATGATGTATGTATTGATCAGGCTTTGTGGCTTAGGTGTACCAACAACCATTTCCTTTGTTTTACTGACACATTGTGTGTAATTTGAGGTGGAGTTCAATCAATTTTACAGTTAGAATGGAAAACATCTTTGACTCTATGAAATCTATGAACAGGAAGGAATGCAAGATATATGTATGCAGGCTGCTGTTCCTCTTTTTTTATATTATTTTTTCCCCCAGTATCTCGAGTAGACTGTTAAAATGTAAATGCAGTTGGGACACAGGGTAGGAATTCATCCCAGGATGTCCAGGCTTGCTATGGGGGATGTACAGAGGAACCAGTACCTGGTGAAGCCACTGGGGGCTTTCACCACGTTTCTCATTCATTCCAAAATTTGTCCAGGTTGGTCTCCCTCATAAATCAAAAACAAATATATAAGGCTGGGGGTTGGGGGTGAATCGGTTCATGTTAGATTTGTTATTCTTGTCCTCACACATTTCAGAATTGGTTTCTAAATGCAGATGAGTATTTCATTCTATGCTATAATTTCATTTTTGTAAGGCCACCTTGGAACCTTGGCACTACAGGCTTTGGACAGGTTTGGACACACATTTGATTTTCATTGTGTACCATGAAAGGAACTCAATACATTGCTCACTACCTGCAAGGCTGTGCACAAATAAAAGTAGAAGTAGAAGTATTTTGGCAACAGCGATGACACTCTTGTTTCAGACTGAAGCTAAATTACTCATTAAGACAGGGCATACCTGAGGTCACACGGGAGTCATATGTGCCAGTTTACATATATATTGTATATCAGCGGACACGTCCTGCAGCGGTTTGAAAACTGTCGTGCATTTGGCTCTGTACAACTTAAATTGGACAAGAACTAATCTCCTCCAATGACCACAATTGGCCCTGTGTTTACTAGGTAAACGGGTAACTAGGAAACTAGTTAAACATAACCAGTCAATAGAAAAAAGGAGAAAATAAAAAAATTACTTGATAAGTAGGATCTGCAAATCAATGTGGTCCTGTGTAGCTTCTTGCCAAAGTCTCTGTCCATGGTGCTGAACTTTCCCTCTACACCAGGGGTCGGGAACCTTTTAACTAGGAGAGCCAAAAAAGGTAAATATTTCTAAATGTATTTTGTTGTGAGCCATATGCGCTGCGATCAGTCGGTCTGATGAGGGGGGAGGGTGCGTGTTCACAGTTTGTGCTTTGATCAGCCCTTTCGACAGGGGGGGTGTGGGTATTCATACAGATACTCAACGATATCTACTGTCTGATTCAATTCAAACCACATGTTTGTTACAGCATTAGGACCTTAGGTAGACTATCCCACCCCCACTACATAGGGCTCCTTGACCGCAGAGCAAAGGTAACAGAGGTCGAGACATCCATCCTGCAAACACAATACCTACAGGGGGAAGAAATCATACGTGAGTGAGTGTGTGTGTGTGTGTGTGTGTGTGTGTGTGTGTGTGTGTGTGTGTGTGTGTGTGTGTGTGTGTGTGTGTGTGTGTGTGTGTGTGTGTGTGTTGGTGTGTGTGTGTGTGTGTGTGTGTGTGTGGTGATATAGTGGATTGAGGTGAAATGATTATTAATTGATGACCACACCCTATGATGCGATTTGCTCTACCCTACATTGCTGTTTGACATCGTCCTGTAAACACTGTATTTACCCTATGAGATCATTGCAATTTCAATCGACTTGTATTCTACCTCAGGGTCTACGTATAAAGTTTCACAACAACAATAGTATCAATATGACAGCCTTTCTTCTTTCTCTCTATCTCTCTCTCTCCTCTTCCCCATCTTTCTGTATAAAAATGATCTCCAAAATGCACAATGTCATGTAAAATGTTTGCTTCAATAAAAGCAAATAGCAAAAAAAAAAATATTCAATGACTTGCAGTCTACTTAGGTCTATGTTGTATGTAAGCATCTGAGGCATGCATGTTACAGACAAATTAAGACAGAAAGTTCAACTGATGTAACTGAGTTATTGTCAGCCTACCTGTGCTGCTGACAGATACATATTGATATTGATCTCCATGTCCATGTTTGTGTTTGCTGGCAGCGCCATGCTTATAGAGCTCATATGTGACTCAGAGGAGTAATGATACCCAAACCACTCTGATACTGAACAAATGCCTGCTGGCCACCAAAACAAAGATAGATAAAACTTGCATCAGGGAAGCCGGTTTTCCCACTGTGAATTTCTGATATCTTTGTTTTTTCCATTTCCATTAAGTCAGATATATCATAACAGTGGCAATTTGGTGATTATACTCGGTAAAATATAATGTAACATAGTAATCCTGCGGCGTGATGTAATAATAACAATAACAACAGCAACAATAATAATATTAATGAGAATAATTATGAAAGAAAGAAAGAAAGAAAAAAAGAAGGAAAGAAAGAAAGAAAGAAAGAAAGAAAGAAAGAAAGAAAGAAAGAAAGAAAGAAAGAAAGAAAGAAAGACAGTGACTGAACCATATGTCCCCAGATTCACTCATTTATTCATTGCAGACTTCAGTTTTGTGATAAATGTTAAGGATTTGCATGGACTGACCCACACTTTTCTATCTGAACTTTTGATTCCTCATGAGCCTACATGCAGCCCAAATCCTCAGGCCAGAAACCCCTGACTGTTCCCGTGTTCAGACAAAAGGTGATGGAGCTATCGCTGCCCAGGGTACTGTAGCTTTGGAATGACTTGCCTTCTCTTTCATCATTGTGGCTTCTGAACTGATTTTACTCTCTTTTTGTCTCCTGAAATAAAATTAAATTTGCCTTGAGAGGTATTGAGATACTGATTGTGGAATTACACTTTACATCATATTCTATTTGAACATTTCATTGGCTACAAAAAAAAAAGAAAGAAATAAGCTTATATGTGATATCTAATGCCTTTGGGAAATTAGCCAGTGAAAAGTCATGTTCTCTCGTCTCCTCACCTTGACGAGGACACATCCAGTGAGCTCCTCAAAATAGGTTTAGAAGAGTGACATTAAAGTGTCCTCCCTCCCCGTCATGGAACAGCGGTGGTCTGATCCCCCCTTGTTATCCAGCGGAAGGCAGATAGTCCCTCCCTGACAACATTGAGACTCAATTGGCTGTGCTTATTATCCTTTGACATGGAAACATCTCACGTCTTGCGTGGCACCGGCTGACCTTTGTTTCATCACTTAACAGCTGATGATGAGATGGAGGGGACTCAAGCTGACTTATTCATGTCCAACCAATTGAAGTTTGCACATGAATTCACAGCATGTCAGAGTTCTCAGGTCAGTCTTGTTTACACGTCAGTTGTTCAATAAATCCAAACTGTGAAGATTATTTCTTTGTATTCAAGTAGCATCCCTGTGTATTCAAGTAGCATCCCGTTACACATGTGCATATTCTTTTCTATATAACCACTGCTTGCAATCATGCTTAAATTCTGGAGTTCGTAGTGGATGTGTTTACCTTGGAATCATCATCACACATATATAAAATAAGAATAAGAATGAGATTAAATGTGATGCTGATCCTGACTGCACCAATTATTAAGAGCATTCTCCTAATCTTGATTGTTTCTGCTTTTGCTCAATCAGTTGTTCTCTCAGAGATTAAACTATGTATTTAATCTGACGCTCCTTTACAACCGAATGAGACTTCACTTGTAGAATCAAAATTGTGGTAACAATTCCTCTTGTCATTCTATAAAAAGCGGCACTCTGTCTGTCTGTGTTTTTATGTGCGTGTGTGTGTATATTTGTTTTGCTGTTTCTTGTCAAGAGCAGCCTTCAATTATTTGTTTGTATTCTGCATGATTTTTATATTTAATATTTTTAACAAATTAGGGAACAATACTGCCAAAGAACATAAAACAAATTAGCGCTCAGACATTGATTTATAATATATTATTTTTTAAATTTTAAATTCAATGCACAGGGAGCAAATTGAAATACGCCTTTCTTTTAGGCTATTATCCCAGAGAGAGAGGTATATTTGAATTGCATAACAAATGCATAACATTTTTACTTTTATTTGAATGCCAACATGCCACTGCGTTATAAATGCTTTTACATAATAAATGCACATGCTTTCAGTACATAGGAGTCTTTTACACAAAACAAATGGCAGAGGGTTGAATAATTACCTTTTTTAACATAAATGTCACAGTCTCAAGGATTTTCTTGAATAAATAATCTTACTGTGTCATGTCAGCAGTCAGGGAATTCTTTTTTTTTTGCACTGCTTGTATGTGGACACTTTAAATGTGTGATCTGCAACCAGCAAAAGTATCTTAACATACCATCTGTCAATATACAGTACCCTGTGACACACACATGCAAACACACACAGGATATGGAATTATCTCAGGGTGGGGGTTATGGACAATTACAGCCATGGTGTGCATGAACTGTGACCACTGGCATTGTTAATAAGAGGTTGAAGCTCTGAGTCTATCTGGTGTCCTGCAACATTATGATCTACTTTTCCCAGGTAGCAGATTTGGCGAGACAGAGAAGAATGGAGACTAGTTGTTGACGACAGTGGTCGCCATATGCAGCAAGTTAGTGATGGTTAAAATAGTGCAGATATGAGACCAAATTTACATTGGCAGAACCAATGATTTATAGTCAATATTGAAGAGTACAATTTTAGCTTCTTTCTGCTTTCCTGTCCAGTTACAAAAGTACTCAGGGGCAACATGTTAATGGTGTGAAAATGATCAGAACCATTTCTGGACCATCTACAAGGAGATCTATTGATCTATTCATTGATCTAGAACCAGAGAGGGTTAGGTGTGCGTGGTTGGTGTAAAATAGATTAGTCAAAAGAGATCAAACTGAGGCTGTGAAAAACTTAACATCAATTTATCAAGCTGACCAAACACATCTCCAGATTACAGTGATGTGTTGAAGGTCAGCATGCACATTGCGTGCTTTATTCTCCTCAGCACATAATGTGAAGCTATAAGTGGTTTTCCAGATGTTGCCTTGAAGTCAGATTTAGTACTCGGCTGGCATAGTCTTGCCTGGCATATGGTCCAAATGTGACTGTGATGATGAAGTTTTTAGGTACTGTGGCACAGCGAGCAACTGTGCTGAAACGTGAACAATGAGTCTAGAGCAGGGGTGAGCAATTATTTTTCCCAGGGGGCCACATGAGAAACAGAAAATATTGTGGAGGGCTGTGCCAATAGCCTGAACTCAATTCTGCATAACATTAATTTCTTGGTAAAAAGTGGTAAATTGCATTGTTTTGACAAGCTGTGACTGGTAAGAGTAAATGTTTTGATTATTAAGCAATGAAAAAGAAGAAATGTCCTTTATTTAGTCTCATTTTCAAAAACAATGGTGAACAAATTAAGAATGTTTTTACCATTTGTGACTTGCTCATTTCTCACACATTGACCCCAAAACACATTTTAGTTTCATTTACAGAATATATTGAAAAGAGGAGATCCTTCTTGTCTTTGTACTCCAAATATTAAGCAGTCTAACATCTCATTTGCTGTTTTTCAGTTTGTTTTCAGGGAGAGAAATCTAGTCTCTTTTGGGCTTTAAAAAGTGTATCAAATACCTGGATTTGTTGAACTTCATCACTGAGAATGTCTGTTCACATATGTAGGTAGAATCAAAGAGAACCAACATCTTCTGAGTCTCCTCATGTTTAGAAAGTTCTCCTTGAGAGAGGAGTAAAAATCCTTAAAGTGCTACTACAAGTACTACAGGTCAACTAGTTCCAGCTGGATATCACTGGGTGCATTATCCACACTGCAGGTAAAGGGAGAGGAGACCATGTGCGTTTCATCCTCAACTGTTTTAAAATCTTCAAATCGCCTTGAAAACTCACCATGCAGTGCTTCCAACTTGGATGAGTACTTGCGGAGGTGATCAGCTGATGGTGTGACTTCTTTCAGGGTTTGCATGTGAGTGAGAGTGTTCAGTGTTGCTCTCCAGTTGGCTTGAAAGAAACTGCAACTTTCTCATATAAGCCTTCACCAGGCTGTGAATTTCATGAACAAAATGGCCCTTGCCTTGCAGTTTGGTGTTCAGTCCATTCATTAGTGCAGTCACATTCACTGCAAATGCAAAATCTGTCATCCCCATCTGAGAGCTCTGGGATGTCTTTGCCTTTCTTCTCACAAAACTCCCGAATCCTTTCTTTCAGGTCCCAAACTCTTTTCAGCACTATGCCCAGGCTGAGCCATCTGACAGTTGTTTGGTAACCAATGTTACCATGTTCAGTCTCATGCTCCTCCAAAAGCGCATCTAACTGTCTGTGATTCAATGCTCGTGCACTGATTAAAGTTTACTATTTTAGTTACAACTTCTGTAACATGGTTCACTTTTAGCACTGACTTGCACAACACATTCTGACGCGTAATACAATGTAAAAAATACAAATTTCTGCTCTGGGTTGATTTCAGTCATCAGTTATGTTGCATGCGTTTCAAAAATTTCCACATTTTTTAGCAGATTTGGAAAACCATCGGTTGTGACACTTACCAGTCTGTCCCATCTCAGTCCCAGCTCGTCCATGCATGCATTAACCATCCTAAACGGATCCCTTAACGTCGTCCTCCCTTTCATTGACTGCACTGCTGCCTGCTGAAGTCTTTCGTTATCCCAAGGAAAATACAAGCAACTGGGCTGTGTCACGGACATCACAGCTCTCGTCCATTCAAATAATAATCCTTAAAAACGGTAATCTGCTCTCCGCAAACTAAACACACGGCTTTACCTCTGACGTCAGTAAATAAATATTTATCAGTCGGTGTTTTGTTGAAAACTCTGCATTCGGCATTGACCTTTCTTTTTTTTTTTGCATGGCTGGACATTTTTGAGGGCTGTCTTGTGACAAGGTAATATCAGGTAACGTCAATCAGACTCCTCTCATCACACAATGATTTACAACACGTTGTATCACGTCATTAGGTACGCTTAAAAAAACCTGTAAATGAAAAATATAAGCAATGAAGTCTTAGTCCACGCATTGGGTGAAATTAGAAAATACAACTTTGCTGTTATGTTCAAGTTAAATGCTGTACTGTGCAGATATTCTGTAATTTCCTACTGTTCGTGTGACAATGAATGTGTTTCAGAACTGAGTCAGACAGGGGCTTTTTTTATAGCGTGGTTAGGGCCGGCAGTAACCAGCTGCAGTTCAGTAATAAAGCCAGCGTTTACTGATAACTTCTCGCCCATTCTTTCAACGTCCTGCCGGATGCTACAATACGTTTATTTTCTAATTTCCATTAAATCTTACAGCTCTCTGGACCAGACCTGGGCAAAGCACATTTCCATTGATTTTGAAATGCGACATAGTGAATTAGATGTCTTTTCAGTATGTCAGTGGTGATGTCTGGTCACTTTCAATTTGAAAACCTAACATAACTTCTTCTATTGGTATGCGAAAAACCAAAATGTATGCTGAGCTTGTGTATGAAGCGACACTGCACCCACCTATTGATGAACTATGCTGGACCATGTAGAGTGCCAATAGGAGTTCGCCGGCATCCTGCTGTTACGACCTTTATTTGCAAGTGTGGAATCTTGGCAAATCTTGGTGTAGTGATAAAAAGTTCAGTATGCTATTATTAAGAAAATAATTGATAACAAAATCAGATTTGTGCATTACAGAGAGCTGTATTATGAATGACATCACTCAATTGAATGTCACTGAAATGTTACCCTTCCTCCCACATCTGCTTTGAACACTTTAACTATCACATCCAATACCTTGAAAATGATTACACTAATTAGCATCTTCAATGAGTTCCAGTGAATAGACATAAACTCACATCACGTCACATCATTTGACCCAGAATATAAACAAGCCGCCATCACAGTGTGATAAACCTAATGTGAATATTCATTACATTACATTACGGTCATTTAGCAGACGCTTTTATCCAAAGCGACTTACATTACATTACCACCCATTACAGAGGGGGGAGCAGTTGAGGGTTCGGTGCCTTGCTCAGGGGCACCTCGTCAGGGACTCGAACCTGAGACCTCCCGATTCAACCCAAACATTTTCCTATTTATCTATGGAAATGGTTTTATGATCAGATGCATAGAGAAATCAATGGATTTGTGATGTCACTGACTTTGTTTCTATTGCCAAGCCACTTGAAATTTCCTGCTAATTCAATTTCCTGGTATTACCGATAAAATGTCACTGCATCATTTGTCCTGGATGAATACACACAAATAAGGTTTACTGGAGATCTGACAGCACCTGCATCACAAGCATCACATTACAGTGTAATTGCGCATAATATGGATAATTAATATGGTGTTTAATCATTCTGTGTTTTTTTCCACAGGTTAGTGGCTTATGATTGTAGCCTTCAAATGCATGAATATAGTTTATGAATGTGTATATGTATTCTTCATTATGCCTCATAATATAACAGCCATAAAAGTCATTTACAACAGTGACTGTGTGTAATGCTGTGGAATAACGCAATATAGATGAAATTCTACTACTGCTTATCGTCAGGTCTTGACCCAATCAAGACACAAAGCCTTGCAGGTATTCAACTGCACCACCACTACATGTACTACTCTACAGCACTTGCAATGCCTGTTACTCCAGCTAGAGAAAAGTTCAGCATTTGCACGATAAAGCACCTTCCACCAAGTGAGCTGGTAAAGATTTTCGTCAAATCCTGATCCGGGGGGAAGGAACCAAGAACTTAAAATCCATTCAGAGACGGAAAAGAACAAAGAGCATTGATTGTACTCTACCTGTTCAGTCCATGTAAAATATTGACAATGTGTCTGCCGCGGGGTAATCCAGTCAAACAGCAAAGAGAATATACACTCAGTGGCCACTTTATTAGATACACCAGTAGAATTCATTAGAATCCATTATAGCACCCGGGTTAGAAATCCCTGTGTGATGCCGATAATGTTCCGTTTTTCTTCATTTTTGTGTTAAAAAATGATCAGTATTGTGTCCATAGTTTGGACATTTAATGCTGTTTATGATCAGCATTCCAACTATACAACTATATATGGATAAAAACAAGGGAGGATGAGGATTAAACTGAGATTATCGCATCTATCAACACACATTTCGCACGAGTCGCTTTGATATAATAATCTGAATAATCCTGGATTTCAACATGTTTTATTTTTACTTGAAACTAACTCCCATTTCCTGCTTTGTGCCTGTGTTCATTTTCTTATTAAATCATACAGTATATTCAGGCTTACATACTGAACAGCCCCTGATGACTTTTTAAGTACCACAGCAAAACATTTTCTTGTAAATGGCTGTTTGCTTCACTGTGTGGTTCTGCTTCACAAGAACCTAATGTTGACAAAAGACTGTCTTGTCAAGGTGTTTATGGTGCGTGTGTGTATCGTACCTACTGTGAGCACATCAACATGACTTGACGTTCTGACCCACCTCCACCATCTAACTTCTAATCGTTCTGTCACTGCCTGCTGATCACAACCTAAATTGACTAACGTAAGACTCAAATAGACTTCTGCTGAACATCTCTAAGCAACAATAACAAACTATCACATCTTCTTCTTCGTCTCTCCTCCCCCCGTGTCTCCTCTCCTCTTCTCTCCTCTCCTCTCCTCTAAATCACATTCTTTTACCTCAAATTACAATGAGAAAAAAGCAGTGAAACTGACTAAAAAGTGCTTATTGTTTGTGTCAAACCATGAAATTATGCATTTTCTGGATTGAACAGAAGCAGGTATATCCACCAACTTTCCTTCTTCCCTCAACCTCGACTAAAGAGGCAGAGCAAACTCCCATCCTCGTCTTCCCTGAGCTCTCCTTCACCCTCCACTGTGTTTATTAAATCACATAGCACATGAATGCTTTACTAAATGAGAAAATATTGAAATTCAGACCTTTCTCTCCAGTCGAGTTTGTTCTCACACTCCTTTGCTTTTAAATTGGTTTCACGCTCTGTGGCTATCTGAATGTGAAATAATGTGTAGCATTATTAACTGGGAGAGAGGGAGGAGATAATCACAGGGGAGGACAGGAGGCGCTGACGAAGAAACTGGGCCCAGGATAAATGCTGCCAGTCTGTCATTAAACCTGTGCTCAACTTTAAAGTGGGGATTCAGTCCAAATGAGCATTGTCCTGTTGATGCCACACCACACCAAAGGAATAAGCCATCTGAGAGTCCCTGATGTTTGTCAGGAATGCCTGTGTTGATTAGCATCTTCACTTTTTCTTTCACTGTGGTGCAAACGATGTCGAGCTCCTCTTCTCTTATTAGGGGTAAATCTACTTGCCGGGGAATGTCAGCGAGAG
The DNA here is from genome assembly GCF_046128005.1 of Genypterus blacodes. NCBI lineage: Eukaryota > Metazoa > Chordata > Actinopteri > Ophidiiformes > Ophidiidae > Genypterus > Genypterus blacodes. The sequence goes on from NW_027466834.1 coordinate 1,513,654, forward strand.
TGAGTTATAACCAGAGGAGATCAGACGCGTATCGCATCTTGTTTAGGCAATGAGTTTGGTCTTGGTTCTCTTTAAGCAAACCTTCATACCTTCCTGATGGGGAAGCTGCTCTGGCGTTAAGTCCCTACGCTTTATGCATTAAACCAGTCAAAACAAAACTGCCTTTGCAACCAGGAACAATATATAAAACCAAATGGGAGTCCAGTACAAAAATCATCCTCTAAATATTTCATACGTGGGCCATTATCACAGCTGGAACCCATTGATAAATTGACAATGGCAGAAATTCATTATCACAACTAAAACCATGTGTTGCCACGGTTGCTCCTAACGCAGAGCTTTCCAGCAAAGCATGGCAGTGACAGTTACAATGAGGCAAATTTGCATAATAATTTGTTGTTTGTAAATGTTTATCTTGCCATGGCATTTAGAGTATGTAATCCAAAGAGAATGACATTGTGTACAGATGCAGTAATAATCTTAATCATTTGTTGTTTCTATTTAATATAATGCTTGTAACATGTTAAGGAATTGCCCTATAATGAAACCGAAAGTATTTAATGACTAAAAAGTGGTGGCAACAACTGATGGTTTGATGGTATGTACAAGTAAATGCAGGAGTTGTGCAAATGTTGCAGTTGCTTCAAGGAATTAACCTCTGACAAGTTTGAATCTCCAGTATTATAAGTCGGGATAAAAAATAGAAAACTCTTGAAATGATGCTCCAATTTGGGCCATTTTGGGTCCAGGCTGAATTTGATTTGGAGGGACTATGTACAGTGTGAGGCCATAATCATTCACACTTTGAGTTTGGCAGTACATTAAATATTGCATCTATCAGCTCTCGTCTCACATGCATTACCGTGTCATGTCAATCTTTAAAGCACTAATGGCTGGTAAACATCTTTCAAAACAACATTGACCTCCTCAAGTGATATCTGTAGATGATCTGGTCAACAAAAAAAAAACATTTTAAAGCACACACACACATCTCACCATGACACAAAGAGCACTTTTTAATCTTAGTGTGCGTATGGAGTACCGGCAGTAGTCCTCAGCCTGCCATGAGCTGTTGCTCTGTGTCCTCCCACACTTTGACAGGGTAACACAGACGGCTGCCTCTCCAACCTCTCTTCCTCTCCTTGGCTTGTATGAGAATATTTGTAAATAGCACTGAGAGGATCCGCTGTCTGGTAAAAAGCTGAATAGTGTTTGCGGCGCAACTTACTGGCCTTGCCATCATTTAGCCATGTGTCATCTTCACTGATCTGAGGCTAAGAGCGCTTCATTACAACTGACTACTACTCCACACTCCATTTGCATGTAAATACATTCTACTTAGTACAGTGACCTTGGAATAACTTGACATCCAGTGCCTTGCTCATAGGCATTTCAGCCATAATGATGGAGAGAGTGGGTAATGTTATCTGCCTTGCACTCACTGGTTCACATTCCACCCCCATTGCTAAGAACACTAAGGGCATCATATTAATATTTCAGCTGACATGCTCTCAGTTGCACATAACGATTTAACCACTTTCCAAATTGTGGGAGTGGAATCCCATGTTTGTTCTTTTTTAGCAAGACCATTTCCTCGCCAGTTACCTGGCGAGTGGCCTAGACACAAAGGGTTAAGAGAGGTTGGCACTGTAGGCTGAGGACAGGCTTTGGAGGACACTGAGTGGGTCTCCAGGGCCGGCAACTGCTTTGTTAGACAAGACCAGACATTTCTGCTGTTTATTGCTACCCTCCTGTGTCCTACTGTCCTTCCACTTTGTCAAAACGCAGCATCCCGGGAGACAAAAGCCAAAAGTAGATTGGAGCTCTACCTTTCAGAGAATCTACCTCTCTGTCTTGTTATTACTTGTTCTGTATATTGATTAAGAACATTGGAGGAAATCTCCTCTTCAAAGCTATATGTGCTTTATGATTTATTTATTCATGATAGGCATTTCATATTTCCGCACAAATGAGGAACGTCTTTGTAAAGAGGAGTGTGTGGCATGATTGTGAATGCTGATAAATAGGATACTATTCTCTTTGCCTATAGACCTACTGTATGTCTTTAAGTTGAAAATGGAAGTTGCTAAAAAGGTATTTTTCACAGTGATGCCAACACCTCCATAAAGCTGTGTTATATATGCTCTGAGGCTTATGTTTAGAGATTAAACTCGCTCACGTTAATCCGATGTGTGGTTTTCCCGGTTAAAGCAGCACTTTGTAATTTTCTGCCATGAAAGCATTATGATCATATTAACATATTTATATATAATAGTAATGGGTGAAGCAAATTGGTCCAATGTCTGTTCAAATAATACTGTCATTTTTATGGCATAAAAAAGTGCCACAGGTCCATTTTGCAGTTTCTAGCTATTCTGTAGTTCTTTGATGAAATGAATGGATGAAGCTCACTGAATTGTGGTGCAGCGTTATAGATTACCTTAGTGCTATTGTAGCAAGAGAGCAAAAATAGAAGAATGGTAGATGGGGAAGGAGAAGTGAAAAGAAAGTTTTGTCTGAAGACAGCAGACATACACACCAACATGGTGGCATGGAGGAAGCACGGTTGCCTCTTTTTACCTCCTAACTTTTTGACATGTATCTGAATTTCTGCACCATCCTCTGTAAATTCAACAAAACTACAAATGTACCACTGTCAGTTCCCTGGTTACTCACCTGGAGAGCTGGTAGCCTTCTGGCTTCTTTGGCTGAAACCACCTGCCTGAACACCAGCACATTTTCGTGCCTCTGGTAGCCCAGAAAATCACTTCAAAAGACAGGGAGATGTTCTCCTCCGCTCCTCATCTGGGCTGCAGCAGCTGTCCCCAGGCAATGCATGGGGCCCATACTGCCCATGTAGGACTCCAGGAGGCCTGGGTCAGCTCCACTGCCTACTTGTGCTCAGCCTGAGCTCCATGGGACTGCTGATCGTGAAGCCTGGCTGTGTCAAACACAATCAGGGGTACAGAGGCTGGAGCCCTGTAAAAACTCAGGTCAAAACCCAGTCTCAAAAAACAGACCGTGAATTGGCCCTCTACTCTATGCGTAACACAATATGTGCATGTAACATTAGATATTCCTTTGATCATTATGTTTTTTAGTATGTAGTCATGAAAAAGTAAGCAAATGACAATTCGAGACGGCTTCAAAGACCACACACTTTAAATGATGCTGAGGCTGGGTTTAGTTACTGATATTATCAAACCTAACCCTGTCAGTTTGAAGCTTCATCAATTAATTTTTGCTAACAATTTCCGATTCAGTAACGGATCAACCCAAGTGTCTTGCAGATTCATATATATACAATTACACATTATTCAATGTCAGGGTTTCATGAAAGGTGTCCTGTGGTCATGTAATTATCCAGACCCATCACACAGAGCACTACACAGCATACCTCATTGTCTGGTAGAACCTCTACAGCTCTTCCCTGACAGTCTGTTGATTTATTGTGATGAGAAATATTTGCACATATTTTAAAATGTAGCTGTATAAGGTCTCGCAAGTTAGCTGTCCCTGCTGCAGCGGAGGGGAATATGTTTATGAATACATTATTAATGCCCTTAAGCTGATACACAAAGGATAGAGTATGATTTGTCCTTGTCTTCAGTCTCTAAAATATGGTAATCTATACTACACAAGATTATTGACAGAAAGCAGGAGACATTATTGTATTGTGGAAGTGGAGACATTGTGGGTACAGAATAAAGGAGGCATGATTTGTAGCTGAATTACCTTTAGGGATACCCCGAATTATGCTCTCTTCCTAATCTAACCTGCAATTTGTAAGAAGTTGAAGTACAGTCTATGGGCTGTATTTACTTTACTTGCCCATTAAATGACTTCATATCAATTTACAAAAAAGACAAAGCAATGAAAAAGAAAAACACCACACTGATCTCCAACTGATCTTATGTCCACTATATCTTTTTAATACAGTTGTTGAAAGTGATTGTGTTTTTTAACATTTCACATTGTAATGAGACCTTTGATAAAGGCTTGACTTGAAGAAGACGGTGGTCAACATTCTGATGAGAAGGGAGGTGAAGTTTTTGCCTTGAAATTTAGCATTGTTTTTGCCTTGAGATTTTGTTGAGTTGTTATTTTGTACACCTACAGCGAGGCAGCTCAGCGTGCTTCAGCAATGGGGATGTACAGGAGTTGCTGTCTGAGCACAGGCTTGCTCTCTGGCTTTCTGTTGTTATGTCGTAAACCTACTGTATGTCAGAACTGGCAGGGACCTTCCCACAGCTATTGGGGACATACTGCTGCTCCACACATGTGTCATTGTCATGGCCCTTTCTGCTCATGTCTGCTGGCATGTGTGGATGTGTCTCCACATATCCTTGTACTGTTACGAGGGGAATCTAACAGAAGGCTGACCCCGAAACAACAAGAGCAAATTCACTCATGTGTTAAACACAGTTAAACAAGTGTTACGCTGGACTGATCCCTGCCCTCTGATTTTATGAAGCATGCATAGGCGAGCAGCAGGTCACTTCTAGATGACCTGGTGAATGATGATTTACTGTCTGTTGTACTTGAGCTATTGCACGCTGTCATGTCATGGCAGTCGGCGTAATAATATAGCTTCATCTTCTGAATCTATGCAGTTCGGTTGGAGTGTGTGAAATGAAGGGATGCCATATAACAACATGATCACTGGTGGAGGCCTTGAACAAGTCTTCTTCTGCTGCCTCAAGAGTTACTGGATAAGGAACAGAGCAGCTGTCCTCTCCTCCACAGTTTGAACAGGCTTGTGCTAACGGACATGAACTACAGCCACAGATATACCGGTTGAGGCAATACATCTGTCTAAGAGGGCTATAATGTCATGTGACATGTGCCACAGTTTTTATACCTATAGATATATAATACCGTAAACAACTAGGTTGTAAATAGGCATAACTACAAGTCATAAAAAAATAACAAATAAATAAACAAGCAAATCCATTAAATAGTGTCTTTGTGTCTTGTACATATTCCAGTCAAACTCATGGCATTTGTACATAAGCAGATGTGTATTAAGAAAGGAATTCTGCCATCAAGGTGATACTGTTGCGTTTCTATGAATTCAATCAATGATCTAACAGATGGCTGACCCCGAAACATGATAATCAAAACGTGACATTAACATTAGTTAATATTTTTTTTTTTGAATGAATGAATGAATCCATCAAACTTGATATAAATAGCAATTTTCTTGCAACAACTATAAAAGTGTTTTCGGTAGAGCATTTGGTTTAAAAGAAACAAATATCAACAGTAAAAGAGTAGACCACACACCACAGAGTAAACAGACAGTGGACATGTCACATGTTGTGGAATGAAACAGCAGACAGATCATAGGACTGAATTAACAACAGGTGGCAGTGAAGTTGCGCCGTGTTTGATTAACATAAACACACTCAGTCTGCAAGGTGAATCCCTATCTTTGTAATGCTGGACAGCTTGATAACAGACCTAGACAACATGGGAAGGAAAGTGGAGTTTGAGTCATTTAGGGTGTGTTTGGAACTTTCAAACTACCACTTGTCTCCTTTCTAGTGTAGGAATTGTTCTTTAACTTTTAACAATGAGAACTCCCTCTATCAATCAAAATTAATCTCTACAAGATTTTTTCATGACTCTTTGTCTTTATATATAAAATATGTGAGCAGGTGCTTTCACACCTGATAATTGGAAACTTCCCCTATATGTTCTCCTTCAGCCTCCTAACGCAATAGTACCTCTGTTTAAAAGGTCACAAGCTTTGAATAGTCATTCATAGCTCAGTGAATAACTTTCTGAATTAGTAACTTCATTTAATTATATAAATAACCACATGATACATTTGAATAATGGAGCATCTGCTAGCTGAGACTGAAGTTATATATAGCATTTTCACAGTTTTTGATATTATGAGGTTTTGATAAATCACAAGCAAAGATCTGGCCCTGAGAGAACAACAGGAGGAAGGTGCCAAGAGGCCGAGCCTGCAGGAGATATAGGTAGAGAATTTTAAATTATTTTGTTTATTTTTCTTCTCCGGCCTTTTTCAGCTGTCGTGTTGTCATATTCCTGTGAGACCTAAAGCTCCCAGTGAACCGTAACACCTTTGGCAATGACTACAGCACATAAACACACTTTGAACCACTAGACAAAAAAATGGGCATTTGGTACCAAATGCCAAAGAGTTGTTGAGGCAGACAAAAAGCACAGAAGATACATTTGCTGTTCCTGATAGACTTGTAAAACTTGTAAAAGCAATATTCGCTGCGGTAGCAGAAAGAGATGTGCACTGATCATGAATAAGTGCACTGATCCAGAAATGTCTGTGCTCTTCACAAGGCCTTCCAGCCTCCCCCTGCACTTAGAGAGACATTGCGCGGCCACATCAAAGTGGGGAAACGAGTTTGCTTCGCACACCACAGACCAGACACATGCACACTGATATATGCAGTTAGATGGCCACAGTTGAGTCTCTGTTGATGTGGTGAAAATGTGCTCTCTGCTGTGAAATACCAACTGCACCGTTGTTTTCCATGCACCTGAGGGTTTACTTCCATGAAACGGTTTAATTGTTTGGATGGGGTATGGCGTATGCTCACTTTATATCCTAGTGTGTCCTGTGGTGTCCGACATATTGTTGTGTTAGGCCAATGAACCAGCGGGCTATTTCAGGAAGCAGGTGCAGAAAAGTGAGACTTACATTGATTACCTCATTAAATGTGACTTCATAGTCCCCGGCAAGGAATACAGAGGTTGTGCTTGTGCATGTCAATTAATAGAAATCATCAATGGTTGAAAACACACAAAAGTATGTGCTAAGTTCTTCAAGGCTGCAGAAGAACTGATAATACAGCTTGACGAAGACTACATGCAAATGACTCAAAAGGAAAGAGTCAATAAGATTTGAGGATGCCTGGCAGTTGATTGTCAACCACATCAATGAAGACGACCAACAATGTCTGCAATGTTGTAATTCAGGCATCAAGATAAAGATGTGCAATCCACTTCTCTGTAACATGCAAGGGTCTATTTACTTTTCTCAAAAGAAGGAAAAGGACTTGGAATGCAATAGAATTTCAAGAGGAACATTTTCATTTCATCTTCTCGTATGTATTATATTATTATGCAATTATTTAGCATTTTTAGAATACATTTTGAAGCAAAAAGTGCAATTGCATGCCTCCAGGACTGCCTTTTCATTTAGAGCAAAGACAAAATGCAATACCGCTAAGATTGAAAATACATTTTTATGTAACATTTCTAGCAGAAAACTGATATTATCCACAAAGCATTCAACAACATTTTTCAGTTGATATGTCTACAAAACCAAAGCCTAGGAAAAATGCTTCCTAAGTATATAGCGGTTAGACAACGGTTGAGTAATTTAACAATTATGGTCAAGGTTTAAAACTGACCACTGCTCAGTGAGATGGGGACTGAAGAGTCTGTATGTTGTGCTGTGCTTCAGTAAATATCACACTTGTTACACTGACACTGAAGGCACTGAATGGAAATGACAGAATATTGACTGACTATATCATCAAGATAGAGTTGTTCTTGGCTTTAATCAACAGAAATCCTTGTAAATGCACTCTCAATGTAACAATTTTGAACTCTGATAACTTTTTAACAGACAAGGCTTTTAATAAATTACCAAACAAATATATCTGAAGTGCTTTGCTGTTATGGTTTCATCACTTTTTTTCAAATCAGTTCACTGGATAATAGGCTATGATTCCTCATTCATGATGTTGAGCTGCATTAGGCTCAGCAAGTCAGGCTTAGCCACTTTAAACCTGTGGGGCTGCAAGTATAGGTTGCCATAATTGGCATTTAGTCTTACTTTTTAAAATGAAACTTAACTTTCTCACTGCCTCAGATTGCTTTGTGAAACAGCCCATCACATGGTTGTTATGTGGATGGTTGCGAGGTCAGTGTTTGTTTTCCTCATTTTATTCACAATTTTTTATTTCTCACATAAAGATAATTAAACACAGAGTGCCTGGACACAGTCACACAACAAGAGCAGTTCTGCTGAATCGACGGCACCCAGGCATTGCATGTCTCCATCAAGGTTGAGTATTCTTTCAATTTTTTGGGATGAAAATGCTCTCTTTAAGTCATTGAAGACATTTGGTTGTTGTATTTTATAAATGTGTACCACAACATGCTGTGAATTCACATCCGACTAATGTAATTGTATGATTGCTGGTGAACAATCATAATGTACCGCCCTAGGTTTTCAAGGGGAAAATAAGCAGATGTTACAGACTGAATGAATATTTATACTAGGGGCTGCTGAACAGTACTTTCAACTACGCTGTGGTGCAACTCGTCTCATAACAGTGAATGCAAAGAAAGTATTTCACCAATAACAGGAGAAGCCTGGAGCAAGAAGCAAATGGACCAGCATGGCTTTCCAGTTTGCCTGTTAGGTGACATTAAGGAGGTGAGCTCAGCAGGCTGGACTCATTCTTTCCACTTTATGCTCTCTAGACATTACAATATAACTAGAGGCTAGTAAGCACTGATTCATCTGTAATGCAAATTGTGCAGAGTAGAGAGAATGTTTTTGTTTTTGCTCAGACGTGGTTACTGAAGCGGGGAGGCGATCTCACCTAACTACCTGCACAACTAAAAAAATTTCAAACAGGAAATGCTGTTTTTGGTCCGTTAAAAGAAGAAATTGAAGTGTCAACATCATTTAAAAATGTTTCAAACCACATTTAACATTTTATTTATTGTGTAATTGAGAGTAATGTGCAATTGCACCTTTGACATTTGACTGGCAATTGAGGAATAGAGATTGACTCCAACTTCCTCATTATCCTCATTATGTAAACATCACAAACAGAATATGATATATAAATTCAACATTGTAATAGTTTGAGAATTTCACTCAAGAATAAAGATTAATATGTAATTAAAAATAAAATATAGGTCTCTGACTTTTTTTGTTCCTCGTCTCTTTTGTCTGTTTTTTAATAACTAGTAACATCTCACTGTTCCAAATGTTCCAAATACACTGTATTGATTTGCTTTGGCCCATTTGAAATCAGAGGGGATTTCTAAGTAAATGATTCCTTGAACAGAAATGGCTGAATGTGATGGAGATCTCTATCTCTGACTGGAAGAATGAACACTTATTCATCCTTGTTACCCATTTCCTATTTCCTGTGCTGAGCTCATCCATTCTCACAGCATACAATACATGCAGTGAAGCTCATACAATCACACTGTACCCATCACTTTAACACCCACCTTTACTGACTGCTGGGATAATTTCCACCAACATGCAGTCTGTAGATTTTTTTTACGACAGTGCTCAATGTGAGTAACTATGAAATACAAATCAAACTGATGTTTTCTAAGCCAAATAATGAAATTTGTGCAAAACAGTGATGTATTGTTCTAGGACGGATCAAGGTTAATCTTGTGTGGGCTCTTGCATGACTTATAAATAGGTCCTGGTGCTGTGCTGCAGATGTGTGTGTGTGTGTGGCCCCATATACAAGAGAAATACATGTCCAAATGTACCAATGAAATAAGACCATTGTCTTTGTCACATGTGACCTGCACATGAATTTCCTACTCAGTTTTGTCTGTTTTCATTTGAAATTATATAAATAAAGAAACGTGAAAAATGTGCAGTTTAAATATAGTTACAATGTTTAATATATTTAGATATTGTGATGTGATTATGACAACTTAGAGAATGATTTAAAAACGTCATGTCTAAAAACTGCACATGAGCTTTACTCTGTGTATCTAATAACAGTATGAATATCCCTATAATGCAACCTTATTGAGCAGAAGTCCTCATTGATAAAAGTACACATACTGTATATATACTGTGTGTGTGTGTGTGTGTGTGTGTGTATGTGTGTGTGTGTGTGTGTGTATTTATACTGTATATACTGTATATGTGAAAACAACAATGATATCAGATGGAAATTATGTGATAGGCCACAGGAAGCAATACCTGAAAATGTATAAATTCCAGTAAAGGTTCTGTTTTATTTCCCATTGTTTCCAAAATCAGTAGCAGTTTTCCCATTACTTTTACATTTACCACAATCTTATTATTATCCTGTTGACCTTGTGAACAAACAATAATTGATGAAAGCAACTTTTATTTTATTATATCTAGCCTCGAGTTCAGAGGAAATGCATTTACCTTGCACAGATTACTTTCAAATTAAACTTATATAACATAGGGTCACTGCAATCAGTAGCTCAGTATCTCCCTCTGACTCATTTCTTTCAGCAGGTTTAATTATCTTTAATGGCAAACCCAGGCTCTGCATATATGCTGAGAAACAAATCCATTATATTGGCAAGTCTTGGAAGAGGGTGCTGTTGGAGGCAAAGTGAATGAAGGGTAATAGAGTTTAGTGTGTTTGTTGAGATTTGATAAGCCTAATTGTGAGCAAAATAATCACTTTCCAGAATGAAAATTGTATACCAGATGTGGTGAAGAATGCTGAGAAAAAGTAAATTCAATCATTCATGGTTTTGTTGCATTATAAGCATCCAGGCTATAACCATCTTTATACTAGATTTCTCTATTGGATATCCTGTACTTCTTAACAAGGCACATCACTGAGATAAAAAACAGATCCCTGAGTATTATGGTTTACACAATCTCTTGCTCTTACTTTGTTGTCATGGATACGAATGGCTTCTGCTGAGGCATTACCTTTCTTTTCATGGCATCTTACATTTTTAACACAGTATCAGCTTTCCTGGATACCCCAAGCACACGTTTTGACATTCACTCCCGTCACATGATCAATGATACTGTATGTGTATGCTGTGCTGCCGTGTGAGCCAAAACACGGGGGAGGATGAAGCACACAACAATTGCTCATTTCAAGCAGATTGGGGTTTTAAATTATGCAAAGGTTTCCCAGAGGCAGAGCTGCGCTTCAGGTAGAAGTTAGTTAGTTTAGATGCAGCCAACGATTCACCAATCAAAGGTTTTCTTGAAAAGAGAACGAAACGAGAAAAAGCCTGTAACTTTATATATTTATACTTATCGGGTACTAACTATTGATTAACTATTGATTAATTGCAATAACAAATACTTGTTGTCGTCAGGGCCAGCAAGGCCTTCTCTGCTGGCCCTAAACATCATCAGAATATAAATTGAATTTTGATATATTTTTTCCACCAATATGTATTAAATTGTTCCCCATAGTCTATTCTCTTCATTTCATAGCTTTGGTCTTGGTTGCGCTGCTTCCAGCCTCAGAACGAGATTTGGAGGGGGCTGGGCTTTATGTGAGAGCTTTTATCCAATCATATGTCAGCCTTAATGTGTTGCGAGGGTCCATAAAATCTGCCCTTAGGCCTTAAGAGTCAAGAGTGCGGTCGCCTGTAGCTTAAAGTGAACGCAAACAAAACTGTGGCGTTAACCAATCAGAATTGAGTTGGCTACTAAGGGCCAGCTAGCACTATTGAGAGGCAGAGCTATGCAGAGCTAGCAAACTGATCTTGAACGAGCCAATTTGTGTAGATTTTTACAAGCTGTTTTTTTTCAACCCACAATGGCTGAAGGAGGAGAAGAGATCGATTTGGTCGCAGATATCATTACGTCATTTTCAAGACGAGCTTTTCAAGAAAAGCTGGACATCGGGAGAAGAGTCAGTATCCAAGCAATCTTAAAGTTGGTAGTTTAACACTCTTAATTGTAAATGCGGATTTATTGATTATAAATGCTTCGGAAATATTAATATAACTCTGTTGTACTTGACCAGGTGATGCAACGCCCGGTTCTACTGGGCCTAGGTGTGAAATGCACGGCCCGCCGCTGTATATTTATATATATATATATTTATATATATAGTACATCTATCCACAGAGGAAGGGGGGAACATTGCCTTAAATAATGTAATACCCCACCTATGAAGCTCAGATCACAATGCAGGCCAAGCTGAGATAAAATTACAGAGATCACATTTAACATCAGGTGTAAAAGGTGCCATCAGTACAGCCACAGATAACCACAGATGTGATTTCTTTCCATAACCTGAAGGGTAAATAAATAATAATGTAATTTTTCCCTGTTTTCTGAGTCACACATGCACCATCACATCCTTGACATTCATACATAATCTGCAGATACCAACAGTCGCACTGCAGTTTTACTTTCTATTTTTGCAGATCTCATTAACAACAACAACAACTACAACAGTATTGTAGCTCTAGAGTGCAGCCCAAACAGTATCTGGCACTGGCTGTGTACAGTTTCCATGAAAACAAGTACTTGGCAAAGCATTAGAAGACATTTGCTGGCACAAACGTGATGCACAGCTAATTGAAACATACCCTTCAAAAGACCAAACAATGTATTTTAAGTAATTAAAAGAAACCATTGACCTCACTAATGATGGACACTACTATAGGTCATCCATAGTCCTCCGGCGCAGCACTGTCAGGAGCAGGATTCTCATGAATTATTTGTGACTGGGCTCATGTCAAATTTAAATAACCTGAAAGGGAAAATTACACACACACGCAGTTGTGTACTGACGGATTTCACTGTACTGGCGAGCTCTTGGTTTATGCTGCTGTCTTGGTTTCAGAGCACAATCTTGGTGTGAGTTAAGACACCAGTGCTCAGGTTGATGTCCCCCCAGGAGCAAGTGGCCTTCGCAGTGTGCCATGTCAGATCCCCTCAAACAAAAAGAAGGAGGGGATAATCCCACGGACAGATTCCTTCTTACCAATGTACCATACCTCAACATTTGCAGAGTTAAAAAGAAAGAGGGTAGGAATGCATTTTAAGCCAGGATGAAGAATAAATATCACCATAGAGATACTATCAAGTATTTGTCATTTGACATTTCACCCTTGTATATAAAATGAATGTTAATCAATGCTAATAATATACATAAATAGCTTTCTACCCAAAAGCCCTTCTATAGACCTCCTATTCAAATAAAAGAGACAATGGTTTTGTAGCAACATATCTGTGGTTTTAGATTCAGCTGTCAGTCAAAAATAAAAGCATTTGCTGCAACAGCGACTAACATTTCTCAAGATAGAATATCCCAATTTTACAACGTCGCCAACAACAGATAAAGTCTGTAGGCAGATCACAGTTGTAAATTGCAGTAAACACATTTGCACCATGATCTTGAATAAGAATGACAGTCTCCGGACGAATAAAGATGAAATGAACACAAGCCGTGTATGTTTGGGTAGAGAGCGAGAAATGGCTCCGTTGCCCCTTTTCAAGTTGCAAGCGCTGCAAATATCACTGATGTGAAGCAGTAAAAGGGGAAGTTAGGTCTTTTCTGAATACAGCCCTGTTTCAGATAATGAAATGGAAATCAAAGATAAAAGCAAGGCAAAGGGACAATGTGTATGTGTGATTCAATTTAGACAGAAAGCGAGAGTCAACAATGGCTTGTATAGTGTGTGCAACATGCAGAACCAACCTGCCAAAGCTGCTTTTGTGTTTCCTTTTGCATGATTACAGAAAGCGCAGGTTTACTCCTGCAAATGTCCTTGTCCATTTGTTGTATGGCCTCAAATCTAGTCCAGGCGTTTTTATTTATTTGCCCATGACCTCCTTGCAACTGCAGATGAATCACGCATCACAATGTGGAATAAGCAGAGTCCTATATTCTTTCCACAATTCCACTTTCTTTGGATTGAGTTTATAGCAACAGCTTTACAAGGCCACATGTTTACCTGCAAAACACCCCAATGTAAAACAGGAGACAGAGAAAGATGGAATATATTTCCACATTATGTTATTTCAAATGTTCTTTTCATTGCATAATGCCACAGATATCCAGCATGCAATTTTTCTGGTGGATACTTGACTTGCTCCCTTCTGATGCAATGAAGACACATCTGCTGTATTTTGGTTCCGACAGTAAAATTTGATACTTATTGTCTTGTCATGTCATGTTGATTCTGGGTTTTAAACACTGAAAACACCTTTATAGCCAAAGGTGTTTATTCAATTCTTGACTTTTCTCTGCATTGATTATATTTCATCTAATTATTCCGTTTTTGATGATTATTGCTTTCAGCCTGTGCATTCGTTAAATAAAAGATATAATTCTGTCATTATGTTAAATTATCCCAACACCCAACAGGAAAGCTTCATATGAAATGGTACAAGTTAATACAGTGTGTTACAGTACGGATGGTGTGTGCAAGTGGCGGCGTGGTGCCTGTGTTGTTGTGCCAGAGAGGAAGAAGGTCCTGCAGGTTTGAATCCAATTGGAATCAGATTGGAAACCTTTGATTAGAAGCCTTGACATTTTATTGTGGACAGGCAGTAATGCAAACACACACACAATGAAAGATAAAAGGGAAAAATCACATCAACATTATAGATTCTACATAGTGATTAATACATTTCAGGTTTTTGTCCCATTTCTGCTGAAATGACAAAACACCCTAACCTATCCACACAGTTTCCTCATTTTGGCCTGTGAGGACTTTTCTCCTGTCTGATCTTATGTTGTTGTGAATCATATGCTTTTTATAGGCCACATAATAGGCAATTATGTAGTAGTGGTATTTATCAGTATGAAAGAGTAATGAATCCGCTTTTGCATCATACAAAATGTCATTTTGCATTGAAGTGATGACTTCTGACATCTTCAGGCTCTTCTCCCCATCTTTGCAATTTGGGGAGAGATGTGATTTTCACACCTAGGTCTTTCTTTTCGCACCTCCCTTTTAGATAATTGAAACTTGAGCAAAGCCGAGCAATTCTGTGCCACTGAATTAGAGCAAAAACTTCCTTGCCTTCCTATGGTGAGACTGTTGAACAAGTCAAAACAGCACAGATTTGTAATATCTCTGCAGTTATTGTATCAACCATCCCCAGGGTTTTGCAAAGGGAAAGTCACAGCCGAGACGCTCAACTGGTTTCTGACATCTTTAACATTTTACACGGAGGGATTTGTGTCAGAACAACTGGATTCAGTCACAATCTCTTGGGACCTGTGTGATAAACCCATACACTAACTCCATACACTGTGTCTTAGATAATATAAATTAAATTAAATATGCGTGTCCTTTTTGAGGATTGCCTGAAAGAAAGTGCCGATTCTGGGTCCTCTCACTTCTGAGAGAGGTTGTTAAAGGCACTTCTAATGTCGGCGCGTAATTGATCATAATGATGACAGCATTTTATAATATAGCCCATTATTGTTATAATGGATGTTTCAGTGCAATTGATTTGGGAAACTTGCCTTTGATTAGGCACAGCTGTGTTTTGGAAATTATTCATTGCTGGAATACAAGCCATCAGTGTTTCCTGCACTACACTTTTACCACCACTGTTCATGGATTGTGGTGACATGAGCTGCATGGATGTTTATCACACATCATTCATCACAGTATTCATGGATATTGTATTCCTTGCAGCTCCTGTACGTACCCATTGTAACATTTGAGCCACTGTGTTACACAAACATCGAGAAATATTCTGTCGTTTGGGAGAGCGGTCAAAATCAGTTCTGTCATTTGGGACCCTGAGCTCATCTCTCAGTGGAAGAAATAGAAATTCAGACATCACAGAGATTTCTTTGAGTTGATTATTGCTCTGTCTGTCTACTGTGCAACAGCAGTACACCAGGGAATGCAAGTAAGTGAACTCCCAAGCCAGTCAATAACTCCCATTGACAAGTTAGATACAACAGAGACATAGTCAATAGTGTGAACACTTGAGAATTAAATAACATTTTGATGTAAGTAATTTGTTTTTATTGAAGCAAACATTTTACATGACATTGCGCATACAATTATAGAATATTTTGGTGATAATTTTTATACAGAAAGAGGGGGAAGAGGAGAGAGAGAGATAGAGAGATAGAGAGAAAGAAGGAAGGTTGTATTATTATTACTATTGTTGTTGTTAAACTTTATACATAGACCCTGAGGTAGAGTAGGCAATATATATATAATATAGCAGACTGAGATTGAAAAAGCCAGAGGCCACTGCCGCTGGAGGTTGTGAGAACATGGCACAGTAGTGTGCGGCCACATTTTGATGTAAGCTTAAGATAATAAAAAAAAAAAAAAATGTTTTATCACATGCTAAGGTGCATCTGCGCCCATAGTTACTCAGGCATAAAGGCATCCAGGGTTAGGTCACATCTCTCCCTCAGGGCACCCAGAGCCATTTACACTCTTATTCACACCTATGAGCGACTAATTCGACTAACACATGTCTTTGGACTTTGTGATACATTTGAGCGCCTGGAGCAAACCGTGATGAATTCAACTCGGGACATTCTCGCTGTGAGGCAGCGGTGCTAGCAGCGGTTAGTAGACACTAAGCCAATTCTGTGTAAAAGCATTACACTTTCATCTAACATGATTCAAGATTGTGACATCTTCACCTGTGAAAATATCGAATCATCATGTTTCCAGATTTAACATACACAAATGACACGAGCGAGTAAATGGATCATGCTTTCCAGGATTGGACAGGCGTTCATCCGATACTTCTATAAATACTATCCTTTGTTGTGATTATCCCTTAGGACAAGACTGCTGAACAATACGATAAAGCTTGAACTTCACTGTGAGAACACGATTGCAGGCCCTCTGGAAAACTACCCAGACACACAAGAATACAATATCAGACGGCAGATGGAGAAAATAATGAAAAATGAAACCCAAACTTACCTGCAGAAATCTTTTGGAACAATGCTGACAAATGGAAGCGGCAGAGCTTGGCTGTGCCGTTTTTATCAGATCACATCGTCCATCTCGCTTCAGCACCTTCCTCAGCTGCCCCATCAAATTTCAGCAACCGGCTGTCCTTGAGGCAGGTAGGCAGAAGCCAAATCATTTGCAGAGTGTTTAGCTACTTCAAGGTGAAACAACAACTGAGCACTCGATTATTTCACTGTGGCATATTCAGGCCTTACGCAGGGGAACAGAATTATAGGTTGGATCAGCCCTGTACTTCCTCACCTATTTACCTTGATAATTACTGCCCATATTACCTTGGTAATACATCTGCCTGCGAACAATCTGCTGTCCCCTGAAGTGAACACAAATTATAGATCCACTATAGACGTTTGCCAGCAGTGGGTCTGCTTTAGTGAGCTGCCAAAAAGATGTTTTTTTATGGCAGACAGATGCAGTCTTTTGGGCTGTCACAATTTTCATATTGGGATCTCATGACTCTTTCATGGGCCTGTTAAATAAATAAGGAGGGAAGATTGAGCCGCCTACAGAGAGGGGTGCTATGGCATATGGCCCATGCAAAAATTGGCCTCAACAGAGCACCTCTTTTGGACGGCGTCCTGGTGCACGCTCAATAGCCATGAGC
The DNA here is from genome assembly GCF_046128005.1 of Genypterus blacodes. Classification (NCBI taxonomy): domain Eukaryota; kingdom Metazoa; phylum Chordata; class Actinopteri; order Ophidiiformes; family Ophidiidae; genus Genypterus; species Genypterus blacodes. The sequence continues at coordinate 1,530,962 of NW_027466834.1, forward strand.
TCGGCCAAGACAGTAAAATAATAGAACGGCAGCCACCAGCGAGAGACGGGGGGAAGGCGGGGGTAGGGGAGGGGGAGGGGGTGGGGGGTGGGAGAGGACTTTTTTTTAAATAAAGAAACAACATGTGCAGTTATTGAATTCTCAGGACTGCTTGACATCAAAGCAAGAGATAAGTCCCACCAGGGAGCCGCAGCAGACATAAACATCAACTATTCAACTTAAAATACTTAATCATGCGAAAACGCTGAATATCGTGTCAGAAACATAAATAGATAGACATACCAACAGAGGCTTATCTAACCACACAGAATTTATGATAATTACTGTATGTATTTCAGGAAGATGTATCAGGAGTTGCTGCTGTAGTTAGTTTTCCTTGGAAGTGATATAATGCATGTTTACTTAAGAAGTGAGCTGTTGGTTTTAGGTTTTCACACAATCATGTATTTGTATGTAGACAGAGCCACACAATACTGCACTACCTAAGTGGATGGATGAATCCAAATCTAATACTTCTGATAATAATATAATCAACTGTTTTATTTGCTAATCCTGTTGCTGTATAATACAGCTGGTGAGCGTCTGTATATAGTGAGAGATAATTTCACCTGGGAAGCATCCGTTAAGTGTATTGTAAATCAGGACATGGATCGGAGTTGGATGACGCCAATATGGGTCTGGAAGATTTATCAGTGGCGCAGTGTGCTGGCTAACAAAGATATAGACCAAGCCTGGTGCTGTCTTAATCTTATCATACAGTCTTCTGGAGTCAGTAACGAAATAAAATGTCATGTCCAGTCTCCCTGCAATCTTTTCAAAAAGGAAATTCAGTACATAGCCTCCAGAAACCGCTACACATCGCTGCTGCGTGTCCGAACAGAGAATGCTGTTGTTGTTTTGACTTTGACTTTAAGTGAAACAAAAGATGAGACACTTGTTTGTTTAGGGTGTGCAGTCTCCTCAGATGAGCTGCAAAGTACACTTGAATAGAGATTGTTTGGGGAAAATACAAGGCTGAGCTGCTATGCTGAAATCATTGGGGTGTTATATTAATATAGTTTGTATGAAATGAATTCTAATAAACTTCAAGCACCATATATTGTATTGTATGCTTTGAAAGTAATGTCAACCCCTCGCCACTCAGTCTGAAAGTATCTGAATATGAAACCTATTTCCTTAATCCTCCTCTGTGTCTTCTGCTTGATACAAGCATGATGAATAAGCAAATGCTGTATAATTAAAGACCAAACACAATCTGACTCACATGGCATATGATTCACTGCAACATAATTGGGCCATTTTTGCTCATTTTTGAGAAGATAGGTGCTAAATCAGGTATTAAATAAGGAGATTTCAAATATTCCTCAATTATTTGATTCACATGACTGCAACTATCTGAAGGTCAAGATATAATAAGATCAATGCAGAAAAAAAGCCCGTTAAAAAATGAATGTATGCATCTTCAGAGGAGATTCAGAGGATGTCAGTTAACATTATGCGTTTACCCCGAATTGTTGTTTGTCACTATATCCATTTTGAGCTAATGATGTGTGACAATGACTCAGCAGCAGATGAAGTTTTACAACCTTAAAACGACACTCTAAATCAGGGGTCACCAACACGTTGCTTGCAAGCTACCGGTAGCGACCCAGTTCTGAGTAGCTCATTCAAGGAATGTATGAATGAAAATGAAGGTACATTTGACAACACAACTTCACTTGGTAAAGCTGATTAAATTTCTATCCAATCAAATTCACAAACATTCCGCCCTCTTTTGTCACAAAATGATAATAAACCAATCAGCTGTCAGTCCAACACATGACGCTGCTGTCATGTTTGGTTACGTGACACCGTAACATTCGGCTAGCAAGCACACGCCGGATTTGACAATGAACGCAACAAATAGAGGAATTCATGGAGAATTAAAAAAAAATACAAATGCGAATGTCAAGTGTGTGCGTGTCGAACGCGTCTGTGGAGCGCCACTTCACCAAAGACCACAGGAACTTTTCACAGGACTTAACTTAACACAAGACAGAATGATAGGATGGTCTTCGCCATGCCATGAACACGGGGAAGACTGAACGTTTGAACTGATGTTGTGCCGTTTGACCAATTCACATGAAACAGACAAGGATCATAACCTCAAGCAGGGTGGGGCGGGGCATGCTGACAGTCTACTACAGGTACAGAGTAGGACAGAGAGAAGCAGAGATGAGTGACAGCTGGAAAAAAGCAGTATTTGGATGCATTTTGACAATTATGACATAAAGACAGAATGCAGAATCAAGCCTTCATGAATGTGGCCTGACTCAGATTGTGAACTCACAACTGATCATCTGTTGGTCCAGGAGACATTATCCCACATCTGCCCACAAGTTAAAAACCTCATCCTGCCCTTTTATTAAGCTGGAATGTTTTTTCTTTAACCATAATAACCGACAGTTACTAAATAAAAGGCACAACTTCAGTTACTCACCAGTGGAGTAGAAAGTAGTAGAAAGTTCACTATCGTTGTCCAGATCACATAGCTTGTCCCAGGTTCCCTCCAGTCCAGTGGTCTCCAACTCAGTCCTACAAGGACGCTGTCCAGCAGGTTTTCTATCCTGGCATTACATAAATTGCTTGCACCTTGTATACAGGCGTGAAGGCTACAGTCTTGCCACCAAGGACAACCAAACCATAGATCAGACAGCAACATGCAATTTCAAGTTTAAAACGGTATTGGCAGAGATCTGAGACAACTGTGAGATCCTCTTCCGGGACAGGAAGCAGAGGGGTAAGTGCACCAGGCTCCAGGCCAAGCTAAGGGCTGATCCAAATAAACCCCTTCACCCATGTGGAGTCCTTGCAGACACAACATCCCTTGACAATAAAATGGATGAGCTGAGACTCAATATTGCATAAAAAATGAATACTATACACAGTATCATTTGTATGGAGACATGGTTAATACAGCCAGCAATGCTATTAGGGTGCACCCCTGACTCCCAGTCTATTCCCTCTGAATCAATACTTTTTTTTATCCTGCCAAATTCAAAAATAGTATCCTGAAAACAAGCCATTACCTGAACAGACCAGATCAGCCTGTCTTACGCATTTATATGATATATGTTAATATGAAGATAATATTTGAGGTCACATAGTTACATAGTACAGCTTTAATGGACATGCATGTTGTCTGAGGGGTTGTGGCCTTTGAATGATCTTAACGGTGTCACTTCTCAAGTGTGAACACCTGTGTGAAGATCTCTTTAGAACTAGCATGGAATTGAATCCAGAATTCTAATTTAGCAAATTGAAACTGACTGTTTCATTTGAAGTGACCTAGAACTAATTGGATAGATCTTGATCATCACTGTAATTAGGAACCTGTAACTGATGAATGCAGTGTATTTGTGAGATGAGAGCACTGTATTCTTTTTCACATTAAAAATGGACTGGTTGACCTTTGTAGTGCACCTGCCATTAATAGTTAATTAAGTTCTAATTAACAGAGGATAGCAATGGTTTTACATGTTTCAGCCAATTAACTTCAGTTTCTTTACCTACCTACCACCTTACAAAATGTACCATTAATTTTTCATTGATATCTTACCAGAATGAACACTAGAACCTCAGTCAACAATCCTAAATAAAAATGTGTGTTGTTCTCATAATATACTGGTGTAAAAAGAGAATAATTTTGTACTATCTCTGTAGTGATTTAAGATACACCATCTAAGTCTATCAAGTACTAAGCACAAATGATCCTCAAATCCAGCTCTTTTTTGAGTAATTCTGCTCTCAAACAGACCAACAAACTGACAAACAGAGGTGGATGGAAACAGAGCCTCCTCCCTGTTTTACTAAATTCATTGTTATTCATTACTTATTTAAAGAAACTTTTAATTGACAGACTGACACAATGGGTAAATATAAATACGCATTCGCTCACACACCGGAACAAGGACCTAAATAAGATCCTTTGATATGGAGATCCTCATGAAGAAATAGCCAGACTGCAGTGAATTATGACTCACCGGCTACAGCACGCATGCATCTCTAGTGACTTGCTTTTTTTTAAGCATCTGAAGATTGTATTGTGTAATAGCGATGAGTCCAACTGCAAAATCACACTTAGTTTACTTTCATACCAGGTTTCCCAGTTGCACTTAGCCACAAGGATTTGGATGAGTGCAAGGAACACCCAGAGATGTGTATGTATTTTCATGCTCAGCTGAGGGGAGGCGACTTGTCACACAGTGTCGGAATCCATCATCCTGCTCCTGACCTAGAATTTTAAGCACAGATCTAATATCTGAGGAATAAAAACACTGGATTTCTCCATTACTCCCTTGGGCTGTGAGGCCTCAAGAATAGCTTCTCTCCTCTTGTATTCTGTCTGTCTGTTTTCAAGTCAGAAGATAAATGAGCATGCTTTGATACAGCTTGGGGGCGGGGGAGCGGGGCGGCAACAATCCCCATGGATTCCTCACCATGGCAGCAAAGATGGGAAATAAGAGGGCTGGGACAGAAATCCAAACTTAATGCAAAGCAGCACCATGTTTTATGAAACTAGGCTATGCTGTCATATCGGTCATTGCTGTCATGCAGTCATTTCCCTTCACCTTCAAAGGAACAGTAACCCAATTTAAGAGACCCCAGAATAAAGCTGTGAGTTTGTGTTAAAGTGCATTTAGTTTTTGTTTACATCCAAGTCAAATAATTACTTGACAGCAATGGCTCTTTAAACTTACAAATGCAGTTTATGCAGTTATAACTACATGGATCTTCCTTCTTTCTCGCTCTCCTTTTCTTCCTCCTGTATAAAAAAATGATCTCCAAAATAGTCATGTAAAATGTTTGCTTCAATAAAAACAAATAGTAAAAAAATAAAAAAATAAACTACATGGATCATATTGTCTGTGATCTTTTATTATCTGAAGTTACTTGTGGTTTAAAGATATCCAACAATAATTTGCATATTTTGCCATTTCACAGATCCCTGATTGGTAAAGTCTTAAAGGAGTGGAACATATTTCAGCTTTTTAATCAATCCGTAACTGACAAAAACAAAACAAAATAATCTCTGGCTTAGTTTAAAGTGCAGTCTGTAGTGATGAGTGAATCCAGTTATCAAAGCCTGGAATACGACAAAATAATTGAGGATTTGTAGTAATCGACAAAACCTTGCAGATACAAAATGTTGGATTTTTTTCTGTTTCTTTTTTAGATTGTCAACCTTTTTAAGAGCGTATTGAAAATCAAGATAGGACCATCATGTGTTTAAAAAATCCATAGATTGTTTAATACAACATACCATATTCTCAACAATTCAACATCAACAAAATTTGTTAATTAAAAAAAAATCTGCATATTACCTTTATTGCACAGAACAATTTTGTATGTATTTTCAATAGATTTCTTTTTTTAATATCTTTTTGTAAAAAGTTGGCTTGGACTACATGGTCAATAAAGTCCAGGGTCAAAATAAAAAAAAGGGAACAAGAGAAACAAACAGAATCCCAATATTACTCGGGCCAAAAAAGGCTAGGTACAGTAGCCACACTTTGAACAAAGAGAGCATTCATAATCAGCAAGTGGGAGAACCATGAGCCATACTGAGTGTGTTTTTTCCTTTATGCAAAACGGATTACAACAAAGCTGCTTCAGATTGCTCCATGGGTGAAACCATCTGTGTCACTCCAACCGTCTGCATATTCAGTCCATACTTCCAGCCCATTACTGTGTTGTTGTCTGTAATGTCATCCATCAAAAATAACTTAGCCTTAATCTGCACACATGTTTGCAAAGCCAGCTGTCCACAGTATGTTTTGAAAAGGTAAGGCTCTAACCTTGTGTTTTAATATGCACGCCCATGTGGGAGCACAATATGTGGTTCTTTTACCCCCTGACAAACATTGCACATTTTGGGGAATGGCAAACCTGTAATTGATCAGAGAAGGTAATATTTCACTGACTTTGATGAGGGGAGCAACAGTATAACTGATTTCAGAAAACATTCAAGAAAACTAACCAACAATGAAAAAAATATTCTACAGGTTGAGGAGCACATCAGAAAATGTGAGCGCCACAGTTTTTATTCTTCACGATCATGTTGAGCACAAAATAACATGAAAACATGATGCTTTTTGAAATGTAATTTGAAAGATAAGCTAATACAGCATGGTACCAGGTATTCAAGCCAACCATTCTATTTAATGGCATAAATCATGGAGAGATGCTGCAACAGTTGTTTGTATAAAGATTATATCAACAACAATATCCCATATTTCCTGTATCATGCCTTTGATCTATTTGCCTGTGCTGTCTGGGTCACATGAGTATACTGATACAAATATAGCAAATTTCCCCTGACAGTAAAATCTCATATCAACAGTCATATGTGACAACTTCAGCTATTTTTCACCAATACACACAGTAATATCTCTTTCCAAAATTATATTGCTCTGCTATATTTTTGGGATATTTTTTAAAGCATAGAACTGAGAATTGGTGTCAATACTAAAAGTGGTATTGATAAACTCCCTAAGAGTTTATGCCGTCAAAGCCCTTGCCAGTATTTCTGTTATTAATTCAAACTGACACAAATAAGGTCATCATTAATTGCAATTTTACCATTCAAATTAAGTTATAGTATATCACCGACAGTTTACTCAATGCTTAATTTACTAGCCATACTTTTCCAGGTGCTTCTGATAATTGTTGGGGCATAATCTTTTGACTATTCTATCTGATACTATAAAACAGACAAATATCTGATGCATTACAAAAATCGTTCTTAGAAAGAAAAACAGACAATATATAGCACATAGTATATGCAGTTACAACAGTAGTGTATTGTAATAACGATGTACATAAAATGCATAATGTACAAAGTTACTACACGTGAGAAAATGTGCTCACCAACCCATACAAATCTCTCTTCATATCTCAACACCTAACCCTGAAAAACAACAACAGAAAATAAAATTACGGACAAAAAACACCAATGGCCAATATACAGTATCTTCTGCCCCTCGCATTCTGGCTGTTTGAAGTGTTAGTTTTCTGATATATTTTTCTGAATATAAATCCACAGGAATATGAACCGCTTATGACAAATCTGACTTTTAAACAGTGCCCCTGCAGGTCTTGTAAAAGCCTTAAGTGCCCGGTAGCACTGGGTGTACTTTCATTCCCTCTCACTTTTGAAAGTCAGGAACTGCCCTCTTCTCTATGATGCTTCAGTCAGGAACAAAAAACATTACTCTATGTTAACAGACCAGGATCCACAGGGTTTTAAGAATGGAAAGGAAATGTCTTCTTTTCCATTTTTCTTATTTTTAAGTTCAAAAGCAACCAATTCCTCAGATCCCTTAAATCATTTTCATATTAAACTTGCGAGGAGCATCCACTGTGCTACTGCTCATGCCAGCATCTGATTTCCGTGGCACATACTCGATCTCAATGTTGTGCTTTGTGTTGCCTTTGCCTCTGCTCCAAAGGAAGAGAAGTACCAAGCAAAACAAGACGACGCCAAGAAAAGAGATAAAGCCCATGGTGGTTGCGATGATCAATGTCTTTATGTCAAAAGGGAACGGGGCGTTGGTTCTTGTGCCATTGGCACCAGTTTCTGTGGGCTGGTTGGAGATGAAGGCAAAAGTCTTGTTAGGTTGGTGCGGCCAGTCAGGTGAGTAACTGTGAATGTGCAGGTGGGCGAGAGAGGTGTCATTTCCTCCTGCGTTGCTGGCTATACACACATATGTACCATTGTCTTGAATCTGGGCATAGCGCACTTCAAGGGAACCATCTGGCAACACAGAGAGCCTTCCAATTGTTTTGGTGGTGATCAACTTTTTCTGTGGGGAGAGCCACATTATCACTGGGGCAGGATCTCCATCTGCTTGGCATGTGAAATGAACAATGGCTCCCTCATCAACAAATTTCTGCTGGGCTTTGCGATCCCTAATCCTGGACTTGCGACAAGTGAAGTAGTTAGGCTGCAGAACATCAGGGAAGTCTTTAAATTCTTTGCCTTGGACAAACTCAGGCGAGGCACAGGTGGGCTGTTGCCTGTTAAAGTTCAGCCTCCAGCGTCGTCGGAACACCCATAACAGTCGGCAATCACAGGCAAGGGGATTATCATACAGTGCCAGGGTTTCCAAATTGCCAACTGAATGAAATGCAGACTCTTCTAAAGTGGTAAGAGAGTTTCCAGACACATTTAACATCTTCAGGTAGTTAAGACCGCGGAAAGAGTAGGGCTCAATCATTGCCAGTCTGCCTCCTACCAGGTGAAATTCTTGAAGACGCAGGAGATCATGAAGCTTATTCCCCTCAATGGTATGGATAGGGTTGTACGACAGGTTAAGAAAGCGTAAATAGACCAAGTGCCGCAAAGAAACATAAGGAATTGTGGTCAGGTTGGCATTTGCAATGGTCAGAGAAGTGAGATTTAATCCGTACAAGCAATTTGGGGTCATCGTATCCAAATATGGCCAATTGGCTATCTCCAGTACTTTAAGCCGATAGAGCCGTTTGAAAGAGTAATCCCTTATGACATTGATATTGAGGTGGCGCAGCCTAAGAGTGACCAAACTGTGGAGGTGGGTGAAAGCCTCTGTGGGCACAGAGGACAAGTTGCACTTCTCCAGACTCAGGTGCTCAAGGCTGCTTAGGCCATGAAAGGCCCGGTGGGAGATGAAAACAAGGTCATTATCACCGACCTCTAAAGACCGCAGGTTGTACAAATCCTGGAACATGTAGTCCAACAGGATGACAATCTTGTTCTCACTGATGTCCAACTGTGTGAGATTGCTCAGACCTGTGAACACACCAAGCTGGATCAGTTTAAGCTTGTTGCTACGCAGCCCCAATGTTCGCAAGCCGTAAAGGTTGTTGAATGCTCCAGGTTCAATAGTGGAGATTGTGTTTTCACTGAGTTCCAGGTGTTCAAGGTTAGCAAAATTGGCAAACTCATCTGGGTTGATGGTTCTAATGCGATTCTTACTGAGATCCAGCAGTCGCGTCTCTGGAGGGATTCCCTCAGGAACTGTCATGAGCTTCTTTCGATGGCACATCACAGAGCGCTCTTGAACATTGCACTCACAGCGGGATGGGCAGCCTGTGGCAGAGCTAGACAGCACAGTGCCCAGCATCAGGATCAGAATGGGCTGCCAGCAAGCCACCAGGAGGCTGCGCCCAGTCGCTTCCCTGGCTGCCATCTTATTGGTTACCTGGAGAGACACAAAAACAATGCAAGCATTTTGTTAGAAAGGAAACATCATATTGCTAATTTCCACAACATGGCTGCTTAGGGAATTTAAAACACAAGCTTTCTTGATGTGGAAAAATACAAAAATATACTAGGTAAGCTTTTTGCAATGTGCTCGTGTGTATGCTTGGTTGGCTTGCTATAGTTGGTCTGATATCACTGAGTTGTTTGAAATCTACCTTACACTCTTGTGGTAAATGCTGCAGTTCAACATCATATCCCTGAAGTTGCAAAGTCAGGGTAGCACAAATTCATTTTAATGCGTTAAAGTGCTCTCTATTGGCCATTGTGTTTTCTGCCAGCTGGTAAGTTCAACCATTGTGAGTGCTAAAATGATGCTATTCTCATGTCACACAATTCCTCACAGAACAGAGAATATGAACCCTCGTGCAATATTCATGGCACAGGAGCAGGAAGAATAGAGGGAGAGGTTACATAGAATGAAGAATGCGCTTGCATAATTGAAAGTGCTGACAAACTTGAATTTGGAATTGTTCCCCTTTTTACACAGACCATGAAAAGTTATTTCAATTGTGTGTATCTGCTATAAACCAAAGGGCCATACCAGCACTGTCCCGGTCTTATTTCTGATATTCATGAGGGAATACTCATCTTTGCAGCATGTCCTGCAAACCTAGCAGGAGATTGATCAGTCAGTACCATCAGTCTGATATATAATGATAATCTATCAAAGCAAGGCAGCTTCAATTGGAATTAAGGATATTTTTCAGGAGGTAAGCCAATTCACACACATATGCTGAGCACATCTGTGGTTTGTTCTGCTCGCATAAAGTCATTACTTCCCCCCCTCCACCTCAAGTCATCTATTCCTAATTCCAGGCTGAATTTGCTGTGTGAGTTGAAAAACAGTAGGGGGTGGAGCAGCGGCAGCAGCAGGGGGACGAGGAGGAGGGGGAGGATGCAATCAAAGACGGATGGTGGCAAGTGTGATGTATGTACTGTGGCTGGTACTCAGCTCGTGCAATCTTTTACAATAAAATATAGACCATACACCACGGGGACAATTGGATACAGAGAGATATATACAGGCCTTAAGACCAAAAACACAAACCATATTCAATTTCAATGCCATCTGACAGTGCCCCCCCCACTCCTTACATTTGATTTCATCATTACACAAATTTCTGATTCATACAAAGAAGCATGACCACCAGAGTGACACAGGATCCAAGTTTAAGTAGAAGAACTTCACCAATGAATTAACGTTTCTTTTTCAAATGTGGTTTTCTGAGAGTGAGTTATCAAGTCTAACACAATATAGTGTCCAGACATAATGTGCCCTATTAAAAATGATCAATGACTCGCCTAAATCTAAATCTTAAAGACCTTACAGTGAAGATGTAGGAACAAAAAATTGTATTGCAGTGCATTGACAAAATTAAATTAGGAAATAAAACACTCTAATTCTGCTTCATTCTAAGACGTGGCACTGTGGGACTCAAACCTGTGTGATTGCAATCTCTTGCTCAAAATTAGTATCTAACGCCAACTGCTAACACATCCTGCTCCACAGAACAGCTGTGACGGCAGATAATGCTCACTTCTGTGCCTCAGTGGATTTAATGGGCCGTACTATATGTGACAGTTTGAGACTGTAGACTGAGTGTGCTGAAGAATCTGTGATCTTAGAGTTGACAGTTAATCATGTGGTGATATGTTATTGCCACTATGGCCACTGCTAATAACCTTTCCCCCACCCAGTCAATAGACTACTGGATATAAGATTCATGAGAAAAGGGAGCGTATAGGTTGGTTTTCACTTCACCCAATTTCATTTAATTCCCACTGAGGTCAAAGTTCAAGCTCTGGATTGGATGATATTGGTAATCGAGTGACATCAAAGTGATATCAAAACAGACTGAAAAAATTATGAGTGCAACATCACAGAGCTGCATTGGAGCATGCTGCTCCTTTTAGCCTCCATCCTTAATTTATCATTCTCATTCCTTAACCCACCCATTGATCAACGTGTGATGCCGAGATGGAGGGGTGTTGGGCTTTGGCATGCTGGGACACATAAGAAGAGGGAGGGACCTTTTCTCAAGCTCTATTACATCTGCCTCCCTCTTTCACGTGGCTATTGGATATTGGATATCAGTCACTGAGATTCTATTATGTTCAACTCTATTACCACTGACGACGCAACTCAATCAGGAAAATGTGATCAAATATAACCCCTCGTTGGTAAAGCTCCACAAATTCAGTGGGAGCCCTCAAAGTTCTCGACACTGGGTCAAAATTGCCAGAAAATAACAATGTGTTTGATGACTCAATCATAATACATACTCATTAAGTTTCCAAAGCTATTCCAACAGAACGGCTTCAACATTTATTGAAAGTGGCTTCAGCAGTAAAAATGCAGGGAAACAAGTCAGGACAGGGACACATTAAGGTGAAGAATGCTATCCATGGCTAAATGTTTAGAGCTCTGTATTGTTAATGATCTGGTGTTATCATTCCCTTGCAGCTGTGAAGTCTAAAAGCAATTCTTTGTCCCAATCAGCACTCTCCCAGAGAATTCCATTTATTGAGGTGAAATAAAAGGGGGTGTACTTCTCAAAGGAATGCATGAGGTTGAAGAGAAGTAAGAGAACGGTGCTCAATAAATAAGCAGCCCAAAGACTGTTCCAGGAATAGTTATAACTAGATCAATGGACACTGAGATTAATGTGATTCATGACAGCATCAACTAGGGATCCTGTTTGAAGATACTGCATTTTATCTGGAAGAAGGTGGTGCCCTGTGCTCCTGTTACAATACAATACAAATTAATGGACAGTGAGAAGTCTGCAGTGCCTCCACACAAAATAGGTGCCCATGTGGTGTTTAAGCACACACACACACACACACACACACACACACACACACACACACACACACAGCTGCAGTACACCACTTCTAATCCAACCTTTTTTGCAGTAATTTCACATCAATTCTCGACTCAACTTTAATTTGTCTGCTGTGGTATGATTATAAAATAACTAGGACAATGTATGGTGGTGTTATCTAGGCAACAACTTTACAACCACTCCTATTTCGTGTGGTAAATATCTTAAATATCCCTGAAAAAATACGTCAGCATGCTGGCCTAGCATTCTCCAGATAAATTAGCATATATTTTTTGCAATTCTCCTGAAGTCCAGAGAACAGTTTACATACACAGACTGACAATGCTAATATAAATAATCTCCCTATATCCCTATAATGCTGAGTTTCAGGTAATTCCTATTTAAGCCCCCCTGTATTAGTGAGGATATGATCCGCTTCACCTGCTTTGCATAAACCATTTGCCACCATCTACAAGTTTGTGTATACATGGGAGGTAATTGTGACATGTTTCGATTTGCTTTTTGTCCACCTCTAGCAGTCTTGAACAATGCGGTATTACGCCTCTAGATTTTGTAACGTAACGTTTTTCTGCATGTAAAAAATGTGACAAAAACAATGAAATGCTGATGTCCCATGTGTCTTGGGTGACACTATCTGTAGAAAGCTATACATTAGCTATAAATTACCTGTCACTAGATATGGTGACTGAGGCGTGTTAATACCACAGTTAAATTCCTGTAAGCTTGAGAAAAATCCCTGAGATGCTGCTGACATGATCTGCAGCATAAAGTGTTAAAAGCCCTTCCAGCCCATTCCTCTACACACTGCTTAGTCAGCTCTGAGGCTAATACCGGGGGAACAGGCCCAACCTCTGCTGTTTATCTACTTTACCATTTGCATGACTTTGATAGTCTATACTAGAACTAAATGCAGTGAGCATATTTCCCAATCCTCTCTTTAGGCACCACAAAATTCTTGTGTCAGAGTCCTACTGGTATTATTTAACAACATACTGCTTTCATTTTGTAGCTTGTGAATATTAACAGAGCAAACGTAAAACAGAGGTATGGTGCCATCTCTGTGATGAAAAGGAATTTATTAACTAAATATCACTTTTCATGGGTTCTGTTTTCTATTGCTGGCAGTTATGATACAGCGATGTGGGTACTGACAGCCACACTTAGGGTAAATCTATATTACTCGGGCATTGTTCAGGCACAGCATGTGACCTTTGGCTGCTCTTGTTAGATCCCTTTCACCCTGCTATGAAGCTGAATTTCAAGATAAAGGTTACCTCAGTGTCATTGAGAAGCTAAGCTGCCTGGTTGGATTGCTGGCTGGAGCGGCGCATGTGAAATGGCAGAGCTTAAATGTAAGCCTATGCCCGACAGATGGACAGCAAAGCCCTAATCCGGGCAAAGAAGCTGGTTGGAGCAACAAGGTGCAGAATTCCAACAGTGGCCAGCTGCTGTCCTATCAAAACTCTGCCGTGAGAACCTGTCAACATGTTCTTCTCAACTTCACCTCCAGGAGGGGTCATTTGCTGTTTCTGCACAGGTGCACGCTGCATTGCTCTATTACACCATCACGTTATATGCTAGACCCCCACTGTCTTTGGAGGGAGCCACGTACCTCTTTTTTCACTTGCAGGAGTCAGGCTTCTCTGGGAGTGAGGCTGACAATATTACCCCTCAAATCTTGCTCTGCAAGTGCATCATGCTGGCTCGTATAGGTATTAAGCTTTTATCAAACTTCTTTGAAAAACTCTGAGCTAAAGGTGATAGAACTTTGAAGCAGAACTAAAGAGTGTCATCCCCAACAGTGGTGATTAAACAGTACAAAGGAGCTCCTAAATGAATCAATCCCCATCCATCACTGATCATTGGTAAGTGTCATCTGTAATGATGTGCACTTTAATGACAATTAAAGCTCAGAGTTATTATACCCAAATCACCCATGTTCCTGATTTGATAGATGTGGTTTTGTCGAGGATGTTTGCGTGCGTGCGTGCGTGCGTGCGTGCGTGCGTGCGTGCGTGCGTGCGTGCGTGCGTGTTTACATGGTCCCATCATTATGGAGCTCATCAACCTAATCTCCAAAGCTCTGCTACCTCAATTTCTTGTGGGGCTGTATTTTCAAAGAAACAGCTGACTTTTGACATGGTGGATTCAAGATAGAATGACTCAGCTCAGTATTCACTAATAACAATATAGAGTCCTTACACACAATCCAAAAACATGCCACTAATTGTGTGTACATGGCTTAGGCAGGTCTTATAATATATAACTGCCTATTCACTTATATAAGACTTATATAATCACCAGTTCAAAGAAATTATTTTATTTTATATATACAGTTTTTTACAAATATCTAGCTACATTTGTGGAAATATTAGCATTGATGGTACTGTATTTTTCATTGGGTATCTCGACATTTGTAATCACGATATCTTGAATAGGAGTATTAGTACTTTTCTGTACTTTTAGGGTGATATAACAACACAGATTTGATGTAAATATATATTCTAGCTATACAACTTGCCACTTAATTCCATCCCAACTGATGTAGACTTCTTTAAAGCGCCTGTCAAAAGCTTTGGACCAAAGACACTAAGTTTGATGTTGTTGACTCGTTATATATATGATTTCTCTGCCGTTTTAAAGTTAAGTTGATTTCAAACTAACTTGCATAAAAACAACACATAAACTACTCCTAATTCTCAAGTATAATCTGATGTAATTTATGTCGTGAAACAACATAGAATGTGACTCCAGTGTCCCATACAAAGTGGTCCAATACTGGGGGGTAAACATCTAAGATATTTATGATGGCACTCACAGCATTTGAAGTGTGGAGAGTAACTGAGCAGAACAGCTAGACTGTGTACGATTGAGCTCCCCTGAGATAGCTGCTGGAATGGCTGTTTTCCTCTTTCCCTTAGGCTGAGAGAAAATGCTTCACAGGCAGGAGGGCTGTTTCTAAAAGACACACACATGCTCTTACAAAATTTCTGAGTCTGTCTGAGTGTGGCTTTGTCCCATAATGGTATGCCCCCCACGCTGAAGGCCTGATCTTTTGAGCTGAGGACAACTTGACGACAGCCTTCAAGACTTGAAATGGTAATGGCACTATGGCAAGCCACTTCAAAAGATGCCTTCTCAGCACCGCAGGACATGCCAACCTTTAGTGATCATCTGCACCACTTGCCGCTGAATTGGAAAAAAAGAAAAACAGTTCCACCATGGTAAGAAATGTTCAGGGATGACTACCTGTCTATTCAAAAAACATCTATTCCTGTCTCCATGTTCTTCCTCTTGGCACATTTGTCCTGTCTAACTAGAACTTAGCTTTATTGCACTTAATCATGTTGTTCTCTTCTCTTAACTACATCCTTGCTCTCGTTGCTTTAGTTAAGTATCTGCCAAATGAGTTAGTAGTAAGTTAAGTGAATTTGTTTAATTATTTTAATCTGTGAATCTGTGAAGTTAATCTTTCTTCGGTCAGCACAACCACAATTAAATCTACTTCTATGGATTTTCTACCAGGCTGTGCAGGAAAGTATGGATTTGTTTCATCATCATCAACATACATAAGATAATACCATGTATGATTACATGAACCACACGTGTCAAACTCAAGGCGCTGTTACTAATAATGTAAAACATGAGTAGCTCTCGGACACTTTTATTTTGTCAAATTAGCTCTCGGAGGAAAAAAGGTTGAACGGCCCCTGTCCTATATGGGGCTCGGGCAGCAGTAGCTCAGTCCATAGGGGACTCAGCTCGGTACCAGAGGGCCACCAGTTCAAGTCCCTGTATGGACCAAGAAAGAGTAGCTGGAGAGTTGCCAGTTTGCCTCCAGGGCACTGCCAAGGTGCCCGTGAGCAAGGCACCAATCCCCCAACTGCTCCTGGGGTGCCATAGAATGGCTGCCCTGCACCCCCTCTGTAATGCATTTGTTTTTTTGTGTGTGATATGTAAGAGGGGGTGCAAGACAAATTTCAAATTATGTGTGATAAACATTTTGAATTGCATGTGATCTGACCAGAATAAAGTATCTTATCTTATCTTATCTATATATATATAGTCAGCATAGTTTCATAATCTACTGTATGCTTGAGTGGATATTTGCACTTATTTACAACAGATGTACAACATTTTCTGCACTTTTGCAATATGTCCTTTCATCCTATCAATCAATCCTATGACAGTATTTGTGGTACTTGCCCTGAACTACTTTGCTCATACTAAATGAAAGAAATGCTACTACAAAGTACGCAAGATAACTTGGGGCTCGGTAACAAACTTGGAAGTTTCTTTAAAATACTCTCATTCAATCCGCTTTCATCAAACCTGAAGACCATTTTCCACCTGTGTCATACCCACAAGCTTCTGATTAGGAGAACCACTCCCCATTATGTGTAATGAAGTCACTCAAAGGCGCTTACACGGATAAACAGGTCCTGACATTGCAGCTTTGATGTAGCAATGGAAACACCGAAAAAAAAGTATTTTAACACTCTGACCCCCCCGGTGTGAACCCAAGACCACAAGAAAAACCTTTGTCTTGGAGGCAGAAATTTACATACTTGTGCGAGGTGGAGCTAAGAAAAAATGTAGGATTTTGGCTCCTGGGTTAAGAATGTTGATGTTGCTGTTGCTGTGTATGATTAAATAATAGTGTCTATTGTTCTATTACACAGCAAAACCTCTGCCTAGATTTGTGTGCATGTGGAGGATCTGGTTGATGGTGCATTTGTCTTTAGATTCAGGAGAGTTTGCATTTTCTCTCCTAACACAGCAGCATTTCAGCAGCTCTATACACTCACACTGCTCAGGCACAGTGTAGCACAGCTGAAGGCCATATTGACTTTAATCGGGACTGGCATTTATAGTTTTTTGTTTTTTTTACAGATGTGGTGAGGCATTAAAGGAAATGAGCTGTAATTAGTTGATGGGGAGGCAAATCCCATGCAGAAAATGCCACACTGAAACACTGCGATCAGGCATGGTTGAATATGGCTGCTGCATAACAGAGAAAAGCATGCGTTGACAACTGGCTCCAGTTTGGACATGAAGTCATATTGTCATTTACCTAAATAGCAATGCAATACAATAAATATTCAATTCGACAACTTCAGTTTGATATGATAAGATTAATACTACATTCAGATTTCAATGTTTCAATGTTCAGTTAGTGAGCAGTATTTGTTGTTGTAAAATGTTAACACTGTTTTTGTTTCTCAAGGCATTTTGTTACGTGCTCACTCACACTCATTCAAGGTCAGTACACATGATACAGGGAGAAACACCTTGGACGGTTAACTACTGACACATACACTCGTACACGTACGTTACGTACACACGTAAACTCCTCTTGATGTATGGCATGTGCAGCGACTTCAATGATATTCTGTATAAAACTGTCTGAGCAAAGTCAGTTTACTCATTTAGGATTTATCTCCTCAAAGGGAGCTGACTCAGAAAAAAACCCCAATGTCTCTTAAGCACTTTATCAAAATCCAGGGGTGCATTAAAACAGCTGCACAGGCGCCAGTTAAAGCTGTGAAACTGATGGTTCAGATGTACCATAACTACACAAAATATGCAATATGAGTCATGCCAAAAGCTGGTGTGAGTCAAGTCAAAAGCTGGTTTAACCTCACACATACTGTAAATTAAAGCATTTGAGGTCCTTCTGTCGCTCTCCCTTTATATGGCTCAGCTATCTCAGCGGATGCTTTAATGAGTGTTGACCCACACTTTCATCTATTGACTTTTTGCACCAAGAGCAGACACAGCACAACAAGGCTTTTGAAACCACTTTTGTGCTGCTCTCACGTTGGCACCAATGACTCACTATCCCGACTTCAACTGATTGTTAATGCAAATGAAATGGCACCTGCTGAGGCAAGCAAAGTCTTTGTAAATGAATATTCCAAAGGCAAAGGTCTCCAAGGCCACTGATTCAAATACCACACAAAGAAAGTTAGAGTGCGTGAAGTCTGTTGTCAACTCTAGCAAACCCTTTAGCACAGCTCATCAGTAAACTCCCTGGTTTCTCCATTAACTTAGAAAAATCTTTATTGGTTTCAATTCAATGCACTGAAAAAATATGTAATTATTGGGATGGCACACTCAGGTCAGGCTTTACAAAATCTTTACCACAGCTCACCAATCAGCTCATCAATACACTCCCTGATTCCTTTATGAGACATTTAATATTTTATTATCCTTTTTGTTCTTAGTATCAATTTAAACAAAACAACCTCAACAAGTCTTAATGTTCTCCATTCATAATCTACAGAGAGCAGCACAGTCCTGACTGACCCCATCATGGCTCCAGTGCCGAGATAGGGAAGCTTAATCCATGTCCTCTGAGAGACTGCCCAGAAAGATGAAGCCTTAATTAGCCAGATAAGACCCCACATAATGACGCCATTGATATAGACTAGGAAATGAGGACTAAGCAGAACAAAAAAAAAACAAAGACGGTGTAAGATGCCTGAGATGGGCTTAGGAGGCTGATACACGGTAACTGCAGTGGATAGAAGGGCATTTTACTCTCCCTCTCAACTCAAGCAGGAAAGTATAGCAATCCACCTGTTCTGAATTCTCTCATAAGAAGCTTAGAGGGAAAACGCTGACCTTCATATAATCAAAGATTACGTAGAGGAAAACAACAAACAGTTTGAAGTACTTAAGCAATAGCACTCATGGGAGTTTTGAGCAATTAAAAGCAAATTACTTGTCTAAGCTGTCCTTGCATCTTCACGTTCTCAATCTTTGGTTCCCAGTAGGTCATAAAGAGAGCAAAAAAAAAAAAAAAAAAAAAAAAAAACCAGCTCTGCTAATCCTTGTGGCTCTAGAGGGAGGAGGATCTCAGTTTTCGAAAGACAATCTAAGTATTTCACATGCTACAAATGGATCAATGACAAGGTGACCCAGTAGAGTAAATACCAGGTTGCTTTAGGAGGTGACAACACTGCAAATCCCTGGGCAACACTTCTGCACCCCTGAAAAGAAGTTACACAAAAATGCAGCAGTTCCTTTCATATTTCTCACAACAATTCTATAGTAATGAATGTGCCATTTCGGTCAGCTCACACCTCTGTGGCTTCATCTCTTACCACTAAGCAAAGTTAATTAGTTTCTGAGTGTCATAGAGTCTCATATCAAAGCACATCCAACTTCATTTTCCAGAGAGAGGAAGTGTGATCCCTTCTGCCACTCGTGCTTTAATTAATAAGAGGGACCGCCATATTCTTTTTACATCAGAGAAATAAACAAACTCTCTTTGATTGACGCAAGCTGACGTAAGCTTGTGGATTTCTTCTTTGTAGTCTTTTGATGTTCGCTGTGTCACAATGAACCTTACAGAATAGCCTGCTGTGCTGACACGTTGCTAAATATGCTAAGGCATTTCCCGATTTCTCTCTGCATTCGTACAGTTGATGTGATTCTCGTTTAGTATCATCAAGGAAAGTTGTAACAGGAAAACAGCAGGTAAATGCTTTTCTAATTTTCCAATGCGGACAAAAGCCTGTCCTTGTAGCAAAATTGCTGCTTGTACCTTGTCACCAATAAACTTCTTATTAGACTATCCATTGATGATAATGATCGACACAGAATCCCAAATGCTCTCGGTTGGGGTTTGGATGGAATCTACACTATGTCGCTAACACAGCAATGAGGAGTAGCCAATGTGATTATGAGAGGAGGTGGAAACAACAAGCAATTAATCGTTTGACATCAATAGCGCACAAAGTGAACACAAATTAAATTCTCCTTGTTTTTGCCCACATTTCCCAAATCATCACTCGTCTGATTTTGTCTTCAAGACTGTGGTGTCATTTGAGCAGCTCAGTCATTTTGGGATTTCTAAAGTTGTTTGTTTGTGTTTGGCCTAACTACTAATTAGAATGACTCAATTCCAATACAATTTTTAATGCTGGATTACCTTTGAACCAATATTCCTGACACAAAGAAAACATCTTGCATTCAACATCGATGTCACAACCCAAATGACAGAAAGGCTTAAGGCCTGACATCTGAGGTTGATTGAACGCCCAAAATATATGGCAGATACATTACCTACTTTCCTTATCAGTCGAACAGCTAAATTATTTATTCTAAATTTGCATTTCCATCCCAGATTCAGGACTAGGGCGAGATAGAATTGTAATGGTGAGGAAGATTAATTCTAAGGTTTTTTTGGGGGGGCAAAAGACCAGCTTGACCAATTCACACAGAGAATTTAATCTTAGTATAAGTATTCTAAGTATTCAACGCATGGAGAGTTATGCCATAGTTCAAAAACACGAGAGGCAAAAAACATTGCTGCACCTGAGAGTGACTTGTTTTGCAATACTAAACTTTCTACCTTTGAACAGAGCCTTACTAAATGAGTAATGAGATGGAAGTGTTAAATTGCATGGCCCATCAGTGGTCTGCGGGCCTGATCTCTGCTGCCTCCAGATTCCCACAGGTTCTCAACTATTTTGCACTTCTGTGGCAGCCCGTCACCCGCCAGCGTCCAACAAGGTCAAATGCCATTTCATTTTCTTGCCTTTGATCGCTGCCTCGCTCTTTCATCAGCCTCACCCCCCCCGTCCTCCCACACATCACTGCCACCATTTCACCGTGATACTGCTCTCACTCATCCCCTCGCAGAATCAGACTTTTGCAGTATATCTGACGTTAAATATGTCAGTCTCCACAGTGAATACATAAGCAATCAACCAGCCTCTACTTGGCAAACTTGTAAAGTCTGAGCGATTTGTTGGTTTTAGACCACATATGAAGATTTTGTGTGAGCAGACCAATCTGTGTATTGTGTTTGGCTTACATTCCCATGACTCCTAAAGCCTTCTAGCAGTAAGTCTGATTCTCCTGAATCTCCCTGAAGTTGTACTGAGGTCTATAGCACATGGAATGAAAACACCCACCTTTCCTCTCCGCTTAATTTATCTCTTGCAATATACTGCGCAGCTCAGCTCAGCAATATTTCCGATTATACAATATTACACAAAAGAGAGAATATTTTATCCATATGGCATTTTTTTTCTCTTTGTGACTGGATTAATCATTATTGTAGAAAAGGAACTATCATTTACTGACTATTGCTGCAGAATTTAGCTTTTCTTAATTTAATTCATTTTTAATGTAATACCATTGGGGTTTTTACTTCCAGTCAGACTTAAAAAGCCACTTTGAGACATTACACACGCTCTGGTACCATAAGCTGTAGATTTGTCATTATCATTATCATTCTGGAGGTTTTATTGTGTAAAACATTCACTCGATGAGCTGGTATTTTAGAACACTTCTTTTCATTTCAGTTTTCTCTCTGCTTGCAGCACTGTACATACATTTGATTCTTTAACAGAAACAAGACAGAAATGATACATTTATTCATGAATACACAAGCCAATAGACACATCCGATCCTTGGGTATAATCATGGTTATTCTATTCATGGTATAGCCTTATCCCGGGTATTGTAAACTGAATAGAGTACACATCAATGACACAGCATTGATTTGCACATTTCCATAAGATCAGATGTGAGGTTGCTTTATCTCAAGACCGAATGTTGATGGAGTATTCCTGCTTCAATATGTCCAGCAAACCAACATTTCCTCATGCATTCTCAGTCTGATCGATAACCTGAAATGTGAGCTCTTGTTTCCTCCCTGCACATTCTCTGTTCTGCATCGACTGTATTAGCAGTTCTTTTTACATTACTCCGTCATTCCTTTCTCTTCCTCTCTGCATTGACAGCTAGAGGAATAAAAAAAAAGCTAACATGAGATGGGGAGAGAGAGGCGAGAGAGAGGCGAGAGAGAGAGAGAGAGAGAGAGAGAGATTTAAAGGAGGAGAGAGTAAAAGACACAGAAGGGGAAAGTGAAAACGAACGAGATTGAGATAGCCAGCATTTAGGCAACTAAAAAGGTCACTTTGTACTTCAACGCCATCTTGGATCTGCCTGGTGAATAGTAATAAACACTCAACTAAATTTGTCAAAAGGAGCTAAAAGCATAATAAAATGCTCAGACTTTCAAAAAAAAGCTTTAATCCATACACTGTATCATAGAGAGTAGATTTTATATACTTGTGTCCCATGTTCTTAATGAATTCTAATGAGATTAGCGGTTTTTAATTACACTTTTTGAGTACCATTAAAGCAAGAGCAAAAAAGGTAGTGAGCAGAGCGCTGCATCTTACAACCCATCCCGACGTGCAATTAAAAATTGGGTCCATCCAAAGCTGTAACTGCAACAAGAAATGCACCATCAAACTACTCGGCAGAGCAGAGAATGAAAAAAAGCTAGTACCTTAACACTGAATTCAATGAGCTCTGAATCTCAACCCAGTGTATTAACATCCATTATATCTGAGTGTTGGGGCACAAAAACACATTTCAATTTCCACTTGTGAAAAATATATGCTCCATTTAAGTGTTGCTGCACAGCACACACTGCTGTTGTCCCGCTATTATCATTCCTGTTGTCACTGAATTTGAATAGAAAGATAGAACATGCTGTACTGTAATTTTTCTGTACAATGCTGATCAAAACCATTGTAAAACAGTTTCTACAGAATATAGTTATCTCCCAGTATAAGTACTTCAAGGGTATGAGACCAAATTGTGTTTGTATCCGCAAATTAAAGTGGATGATGTATAACCAAAATATATGATCGTGCAGACAAAACAAAAATGAGCTCAGGTTCCATCTGCACATTTTCACAAATGATAAGTGGGATGCTTGAGCACCAAAAAGAATACAGTTTTCTATGAAAATGGTACAGTTGATGAATTAAATTAATTTTATGGCACAAAGGGTATTTTAACTCCTGTCCAAACATACTGCCAGAGGTAAATAAACATGATATTAAGAAGTGTTTGTGCCCTGTGGTGCTTAACTCCGCAACTTGTATTGATGTCTTGATATTTTAGTTCTAGCTGCTGGACCTAATCCAATACCTGCCTCAAATCAGTGTAATTTACAGTCTGATTACAGCTTGGCAGGGTGATTTATGTGCCATTCACACAATGATCCAAATGATGTGTGTAACGGCTTCATTCTGCCTGGCAACATGGGCGCCAGCATAGGCATTGATTGGTCCCTATGCAGTGAATACAAATGTCCTCTCCAGAGGGCTGGTGAGGAGCCTTAGTAAGCACAATCACACCTCCCCAACCCTTGACCCATAACCTCATCCAACACAAATGCCTTTTTTAATGATGCATTCCCCAGTGGGCTCCAAGTGGTTTGTGGCAGGATGTTATTTCAACCCCCGGCAAAGATGAAGAATTTGCATCTGTTTAATATACGGTAGATGGATTGGAATAAAGCATGTAAGCAACTGTGAATTTTAAATATGTGAAGATATGTGCAGGAATGTCAGGCATAATCAAAATAAAAAACAATATGGATTTTGTTTACAGACAGGCTGAATGGAGGAAATGGCTTCTGGTGAAGCTTATTGTGGTACTTTAGCTCAAGACTCACACTGGGTCCATTTCTTGATCTATTGTTGACTATTGCCAATTAAAAGATATGTGTGTTAAAGATATGAGAAGTTGTAATTTTTGTTAAGACATTTCAATGACAATCTGAGATAGGTTAAGAAATACACCAGCTGTGTTCAGATTAACTAGACAGGGTCTTTTCAACGTTAATCTATGCAAAGGTGAATAGGGGCTGCAGGCTAATGAGAGGCCATGACATTTCTTGGGCTTAGACATGAACATGACATGAAAGCTGAACTACGTAATGTGGCATTTCCCTCACGCCAAAAATTCAAGTGCTTACGCAGTAATAGTAATGTTGGTAATTGGTTTGTTACAGGTATTTGATGTGATCTGCAGGGCCCCTGAAACAGTTTTATATCAGTATCCCTGACACATCTTTATTCAGGGAGGAAAACAGTGTTAATTTTAATGTAGTAAATTGCGCTTTAGGGCATGTGATAATTATGTTTAGGCACCAAACCTGACAGGATTACGGGCAATATAATTACATTTGTGTTCAACCTGTCTTTAAAATCAAAGTATTTTACTGACAACACAAAAACCTCACCTATCTGTTCAACTTCACAAAAGTGTTCCGCCTTAAAGCAGCATTAGGTCACTTTTGGAGCCCTGCCTTGTTGACATCATGCAGCAATCAGACCTGCAAAAGGGTCGCATGACAGTCTTTTAAGTGCCTGTGAAATCAGTCACACAAACACATCAGAGCTGTCTTGAGGAAGTCACAATTACAGGATAGCGCTCCATGAAAAAGCAACAAAAATCTCCCCATGATGAGAATATTTTTTTTTATCAATACAAGAGCGAAAACATTGATTCAGAATATGATCTATAGAAGTTATGGTTTCTCGACTGTATGTACAAAGTGGCACATGCATATATTTTAACCTTTCATAATTGTGTTAAACTATCCTTTGCTACACAATGACATAACACAGGGAAATGTGATTCCCTCTGCACTGGACCGAGGAAGCCAAGATGAAGTAATGCAGTTCGTTCAATCAAAGTGTTTTGCTAATTGAGATTCAGTTTCAGTTGATATGTGATTGCTTCTGCCATGTGCTTTGGTCTGAGATCAATTCTCAGTGGGATACAGGGATAGATTAAACCCCTGCCAAAAAAAAAGAAGAAAAAGTAATCAACATCAGCAGTCCCTTTGCACACAGCATCACAGCAAGATCACTTTTCCTGCTGATCCAGATCAAAAAGGTATTCACCAAAGACAACTGTGACTTTTGAACGATAACACCCCCCCCCCCCCCATCAAACAGCCAGTTTGAGCCCACAGCAGGCCTTTTACAAACAATCCATCCAGCCTGGGGCATCGCTGCATCAAGGCAGTGGTGGCAGATCTTATAAAAACAACATAATTGCCATCCCCAGTGGAAACTCTGTGTGTCGTCGTAGCATTATGTAGGTATCACGTCCTCACAACTGGGAGCTAATAACACATTGTCAATGCAGTAGGTGTCAGTTTTGGACCCGGGATGAACGTCTCCAAGAGACATCACATCACAGGCCAGTATAAGCCAGTATTCTGACTCTACCCACTCCTACTTATTACACATGTATGGAATATTATAAGATGAAAATGAAGACAGTCTGCACCCAATCCCTCTTATTTTGGTCCAATTAGTATTCTTTTCCAGTTCAGTCTATACTTGATTTAAGTACGAGATGAAACCATACTTCACTGAAATATAATTCTGTTATTAGACGCATGATTTTCCTATGACATCAGATACACTGTATGATATTGGTCACTATGGAGAGCTTTAGGCTTATTGCGAGCATTGATCAACGTGCCGTAATTCAATATAGGATGTCAACAGCAGCACAATGCTGTCCTGCCTGGTGGTGGCAGGGGGAGGGCGGGGGGTGAGGGTGTATGTGCTGTACATATGTTCCATAGCCTTCTTAGGGAATCCTATTGATGACTAGTAGACAGCCAAGGCCAGTGGCCACACATTTGTTTAATGAAGGCACAGTGTCTGGACAAAGCCGATCACACCGCACACACTTAAGCCACCACAGCAGCCATGACTGAGTCAGAAATCCAATGAAAAAGAAGAACATAACAAGTGAACACCATTGTTAGTTCCGTAGATATAGTTACACATGTTTCACACCCAAAGACAACTCCTTGGGAATGTAGAGGATTAAGGTCACTGTAAGCCATTACTGAATGCCACAGATACACAGGGGTGAATCTGGAAGATGGAAGTAACTGTGTAAGGGCAGCTT
The DNA here is from genome assembly GCF_046128005.1 of Genypterus blacodes. NCBI lineage: Eukaryota > Metazoa > Chordata > Actinopteri > Ophidiiformes > Ophidiidae > Genypterus > Genypterus blacodes. The sequence goes on from NW_027466834.1 coordinate 1,556,849, forward strand.
GCAACAGCTTTGGGGAGGGAAAGAAATTATAGAAAAAGGAGGGAAAAAAAGAACTCTGGATAATGCATCTGTGAAACCAACTGTGCCACACCCTTGCCGATAACCGTGATATCTCAGAGTGTATCAGTTATCTATCATCTGGGATGGTGTGCTCAGATAAACCCGGAGAGTCTGTGCTGGAGCTACGGGAGACTGCTCCTATTCTATCTGGCTGTCCGCTCCCTCCGGCTATTTATAACCAACAGAGCCACAGCACTTTATGAATGTCCGCAGGCACAGCATCACAGAGCATTCTGATACTCCTCTGCCACTCCTCTGGGTTGTCATTATGAGAGGCAGTGTTGCAAAATAAAGGGAAAACTCAAAAATTCAGGTGGCAGTGTTGTTCATCCTCTAATGCTGCCTTCAATGGCTAATAAGAGCCATAACCACACAAGTTTCACCCTCCTACATGGTGGAGCTGCAGTATAGCTAAATATAGATCCAGTGACTGATGTTTTTTATGCAATGACTGGAAACAAAAAAAATAAAAACAAAACAGATCTGTGCTTCAGAAAAATGCAGAACCTGGCTGCAGCAGGAGCCTTGCAGCTTTTATGACAGATAGCCATCTTTGCAGATGAAGACAATTTCGTATGGGGGAGATGAAGAAGAAGACTGCGCACAGCTCCACATAACAAAGATGCTATAGGTGGAGAGGAGAGGGGGCTACATGGGGACAAATAAATATACATTTTAAATATCATTCTGTGATTTATACACACCTCCTCTCCCATACAAACACACACACACGCACACATTTACACACATATACATATTCGCGGGACAATTATTTGATCAATAGCCCTTGTCCTCGTAGACAAACACACAAACACATAGAGTCAAAAAAAAGGGGAAGATTAACTGCTCACATTTTCAAGTGATAACACCATAAATTCAATTTCAATCGGGACCCATTTGTACCTGCAGAGGACGCGCCTAACCACACTCAGGTCCCTGTTTGCTTGCTGTCCTGTCTTATTTCACCGCATCATCACGAAGTTACAGCAATATAAGCGCATTTCAAAAAACGAAAAACCTTCCTTTACATTAGAATTCACATTAGTCCAATTTCGACTGCATGATCTCCAGCGCTGGTACAATCTTGGCTCCAGCAGCAAACACCGACACGAGTGGAGATCGGCAACTATGATTATATTATTCACAGCATTGAAACGAAGAAAACCAGCATCTGATCCCAGAACTCACCTGCTCCAGCCTCTAGTGCTCCCGAGCATCCTTCCGCATGTCCCCCTCCACGGCAACTCCCAGACACCGACGCTAAGATCGGGACGCGCTATCTCAAGTCCATCGGTTTTAAGGGGGGGAATCAGATTTTCAGAAAGACAATAACCGGGCGTGTCTCGCTGTTTCCCGATGAGTGTCTTTCTCTCGACAAAACGGCGCTGCTGCGGTTATAAAGACTAACAGCTGGAGTTTGAAGCCCCCCCCAAAATATGTGCAACCCACATACGCACAACGGCAGAGACACACACACACACACAGCGAGCAGCGATCCTCCCTCGGAAGCTGGACTCCCTTACGCGTCCCGGAACTCGTCCCGGAATGAGGTGTAAGAGACGCGGAATGCAAATATGAGAGAGAGAGCGAGAGAGAGAGAGAGCGAGAGAGAGAGAGAGCGAGAGAGAGAGAGAGAGAGAGAGAGAAACTCCCACGCAGCGCCCCCGATTGCAAAGGGAACAGTTGTCGCTTCTTGATGCAGTCCCTCTCGCTCGCCCAAAGGCAACACACAAACACACACACACACACACACACACACACACACACACACACACACACACACACACACACACACACACGCACTACCGGCGCCTTGTGTGCGTGTGTGAGTGGCTGTCGTCAGCGGCGGAGGCGATCTGTTCGCCCGCAGGGAGGGTCGGGTGCGTGTGCGCGCGCGTGTGTGTCGTGTTTGCTCGTATGTGTTTGATCCCCGCAACGCAAACACACTGTTCATTTTCGGATTTATTCAGGCGCGCAACGTTAATCGTCCATAATTCCATCTCAGGGCGCACGCACACAGGCTCCTTCATAATATGTAATAAAGTAGTGATGATGAAATGTGACCCATAATAATCGATATTATATCTGTAACGCGTACACATTATATTATATATACGCAGACAAGCCGGTGATATGTGGTAACGGTTTTTTGTGCGTGCGTGTGTTTGCGTGTGTGTGTGTGTGTGTGTGTGTGTGTGTGTGTGTGTGTGTGGGGGGGGGGGAGGGGGGGGGGGGTAGCAGTTCCTCTTGTAAGGGACTGGGGGCACTGTGGGCTTCAGATACGCACACACATACACGCGCACGCGCACGCACACGCATACACACAGCCAACAAACTGGCAGAGGAAACGTGGAAGAGACTAATACATACAGTATCTTCATTGTTTGACTTCCTCTGTCTAATCAATCCCAGTTTGTTTTGATGTGAATAAAAGCAGTAAGAATAAATAATTAATACTATCTGATCCCATCCGAAGCAAGGGGAAATCAAAATCAAATTGCTCTTATTCACATATGCTTGATAACGAGGGTGATTTTGATGCATTGGAGCTTTGAGATCAGCGCATAATCATTGAAGTCCTTTATAGTTAATTTACAGACTTATATGAGTCATTTGTATCAGTAATGATGGTGTGCATTGATTAGGGCAAAGTTTATGGGTGTACTGCAAATCTGATGGATTTCTTAACTGTTCATTACAACTTGAACTTGCTGTGCTATTAAAAGGTCCACATGACCTATTGCTCAGTTTGAGTATCTTTAGTTACAGTGTTAAAGTATCAGTAAGTAAAGTTTATCTGTCTGTCATGATTTGGCCAAATAAAATAAAATATACTTTTTATTGTCAAATCACTTGCAATTATCACACGATGCAGTTATACAGTTATCACACAAATTCAAAATTACTTGCCAGGCAGGATGGCGCCAGTGGAGCAGTTTTTGGGGTTCAGTGCCTTGCTCAAGGGCACCTTGGTTCTCAGACCCTTCGTTCTCAACCGAGTCCCCCATGGCCTGAGCTACTGCTACCCGGAAAGTGGCATCAAATTAATTGGCATTTAATTATTATGCTTAGATTTTTCAATATTATATGTAATTTCCGCCCTCTTAGGACATCACCTATTCTGTCCTAGCTCTTCTGATGCTCTTGTTTTCTATTCTGTCATTTCTAATTTGTCCTTTTTTCTCATTTATCATAGTACCTAACTTATTGCACTTCTACTCTAGCTCTACTTTTGCTCTTAGCTGTTGGTTTTGGAAGGAAATGAGCTTACGATTTCTTGTGTCCTGAAGTTCTTTTATCTACCTTTGTTGAACGCACTTATTGTAAGTCGCTTTGGATAAAAGCGTCTGCTAAATGACCGTAATGTAATGTAATGTAATGTAATTTGAGGAAATTCAAGGTATTGCAGCAACAATGTGGGAGAAATGTATATAAATGGCTGCTTGGAATAATTTATCATTCTCACCGGAGTTGACAAAGGGATTTGCTTCTCTGATTGAATGTCTGTAGTGTAGAGTAAAAGTGTAAAGTTTCCAGTCATGTGTACTATGGTATTCTTTTATAGGCGCGAGTGCCTGTGTGGTACAGTTATAACTGCCACTTCCATCTGACAGCATTCCAGCAGATTTTATTTAGCATGGACAATTTCCACTGAACTTTATTTTGTTTGTTTCACCCTGCAGACACAGAAGGAGACAGACAGCCCTGAAGAGAGGATAGAGAGCAAGAGAAAAAAATAGAGATTGGAAAACACTTTCTCTTCTCAACATCAGCATTTCTGCAATAGGGATTTTATGATGAAAGCCACTGAAAGCTGATTAGCTGTCACGTGTAGAGTGTGACGACTATATACCCATGTGTTGTGTTACTGCTGTGTGCTGCTCCTGAGCTTCTCCTCCATTGTTCCATCACTCTTCTTACATCACATACAGCTTGTGCTTCATTTGTTCGCATGTCTGTAAAGGTCACCAACAACACATGTGTCAAAGACTTTGTTGGAACTTTGAGCGCAAGAGTGAAATGTATACAGACAAATCTCTTTCTAAACAATACGCCCCCTTAACCCTAATTTGCAGCACCGCTTGGTGTTAGACTGCTCATCTATAAGCTCATCTATAAGCATAATCATAATCATAATCATATATATCTTAACACATCACAAGCATGTCTGGTCTAAAGAATAGATCAGCGATAAAGTACAAGACAGCACTAAACAAATATTTTACAAATAAATATAAAAAAATTAATGACTTAACTAATTGTTAGTACTCAACATCTGAAACTGCTTTGCATATTCTGAGTGACAGATTTCATCAAGTCTACTAGTAATCCACCTTACATGTAGTAACGCTGCATAATAAATTACAAGAGCTAATCTAAGCAAGATTGTCAAGCATTAACTAACATTACCCCAATTAGCGCACATGTGTGAGTATAAGAGAGCCTTTTTTTAAATGCATGTTAGATGTATAAGCCCACAGACCTGCTACATGATCATGCTGTAAGATGGTTTTGGGTATGAGAGGGACTAAAACCTATGCTGGGAAGTTTGGTCCCGACGTTCCACCATTTTTGGATGTGAGAATCAAGGATGAATTCTAATTCTAGAGGCACATTATCCCTTTGTGTTCATCGCTCATTATCCCTTGACAAGTATACTTTTCTTCTAATTTTCTGAGGTTGTTTTAAAGAATAACAGGACGACGTATAACAAGTAATGAAAATGTTCCACTTAAGCCGTCTTTTATCAAGCCCCCTGCTATCATTATGCATGTATTTAATTATAGATACGTGTTTATCAAGACGGATTACTTAAGGTGTTTTTAAACTCTTGTCCTTTTTAGATTAGCTCACATCTCATCAACTAATGCAAAGTCTAACTGAAATATTTCATTAGTAATCATCTTTATGGGGATTAATTATGAAATGGTTTCACAATGATCCCATGTGTACTTAACATTAGTTCAAGGAGTTAGGACATTATTTATAACACGACTCATAACTCTGGTGTTAGTGTTTATGTCATGCTTCTAACCCAGCTCAATTTTTCTTGCTAGCACATTCGTCGTTATGAGATACTGTATGTCAGGGGTCTCCAACCTTTTTTCCTCTGAGAACTAATTCGACAAAATAAAAGTGTCAGAGAGCTACTTGTGTTTTACATTATTAGTAACATTTAGCCACATGGCTGATTCTGCACCCAGACCAGCTACATAAGCGTTTTTTGTGTTCATCCACTTACAGGATGAACAACACTTACATTTTTTATCAAAATGTCATGTCATGTTTTTTTCTGTATACATTTTCAGTGTAGGCTGACACTAATAAATTCACATTATATTAATCTCATAGAAAACAAAACAGTGTTATAACTTATTTTACTATGTTACTAATACTATACCTTTCATATTTCACATTTGTCTGCCCACATATCACTGTCACAACTTCACTTCACATTCCCTGTAATTCAGGGAATTCCCTGTGGTTCCCATATCATCTGTACTTCACATGCATTCAGTCTGTTCTGATATTAATGAGATGACAGAAAGTGTGGTACTATTTTCATGAGGAGTTAAAAATAGTTTTGGAATGTTCTTGCAGTGAAGCACGTTCTCTGTTGTACAGTTTTGGAATGTTTTCCTGTTTGGAGGAACTACGCTGGATTGAGAGTCTGGGGGGAGCTCCTAAATTAATTGTAGAAGCACAGACAGTAGCAACCAATCTAGCCTGCCTTTTGTCTTCCAAATTAACTGTTGGATGCACAGATCTCATGTCTGTGAAGGTTTTGTGTTCGACATGCTGGCTTATCCGGAGCAAGGTGAACGCCCTGAAGGCAGCTGGCCCCCGATGGAATACCTGGGCGCGTGCTCAAAGCCTGTGCAGAGCAGCTGGCCGGGGTCTTTGCAGACATTTTCAACCAGTCCCTGGCCCAAGCAGTTGTTCCCCACTACCTTCAAGACCGCCACCATCGTGCCAGTGCCGAAGCACTCCACCGCTACGGCCCTGTATGACTTCCGTCCTGTTGCCCTCACCCCCATCATCGCCAAGTGCTTTGAGAGACTGGTCCTCTCACACTTAAAATTCTGCCTACCTGCTACTTTGGAACCTCACCAGTTTGCCTACCACCAGAACAGGTCAACTGAGGACGCCATCTCCACGGCACTTCTCTCCACACTGACAACCCGAACTGTTACACCAGAATGCTGTTCATTGACTTCAGCTCAGCATTCAATACTGTGATCCCCTCCAAGTTGATCTCCAAGCTCAGCCAGCTTGGTATCAACTCATCCCTCTGCAATTGGACTCTTGACTTTCTATCTAACAGACCCCAGTCTGTTAAGATAGACAACCTCTCCTCCACTATCACCCTGAACACCGGCGTGCCACAAGGCTGCGTGCTGAGCCCTCTCCTTTACTCCCTATTCACTCATGACTGCATTCCTATCTATGGTTCCAATTCCATAATTAAGTTCGCAGATGACACCACGGTGATAGGCCTGATCAGAGGTGACGATGAGACGGCCTACAGGGAGGAAGTACGGCACCTGACCACGTGGTGTGCTGACAACAACCTGGCACTCAACACCAAGAAAACCAAGGAGATAATCGTGGACTTCAGGCAGGCCGGGAGCCATGCACACACCCCCATCTCCATCAACGGAGCTGCAGTGGAGCGTGTGCCCAGCTTCAAGTTCCTTGGCATCCACATCTCCGATGATCTCACCTGGTCCATAAACTCCTCCACCCTGGTTAAAAAGGTCCCAGGATCCTGGTGAACTTCTACCGCTGTACCATTGAGAGCATTCTCACTAACTGTATCACAGTATGGTATGGCAACTGCTCCGCATCAGACCGGAAAGCACTCCAGCAGGTGGTGAAAACCGCCCAAAGGATCACCAGTACACAACTGGACAGCATCGAACAGATCTACCGTAGACGCTGTCTGGGCAAAACCAGGAACATTATAAAAGACTCATCCCACCCCAACAATAAACTTTTCACCCTCCTCCCATCCGGCAGGCGTTACAGAAGCCTCCGCTCTCGCACCAGCAGGCTCAGGAAGAGTTTCTTTCACGAGGTGGTGACCCTGTTGAACTCTACTCCATTCCCCCACTCAACTCCATCCTCCCACTAGCATCATCTTGCTCTCCACTGCCATTTGCACAACTTTCTGCTTGCACTGACCTTTTTCATTTCACTCCACTGCCATTTGCACATCTTCTGTTTTGCACTGTTCAGACTCATTACATTACATTATATTTCGATCATTTGGCAGACGCTTTTATCCAAAGCGACCTACATTACATTACCACCCTTCGCAGAGGGGGGAGCAATTGAGGGTTCGGTGCCTTGCTCAGGGGCACCTAGGCAGGGGCTCGAACCGGCGACCCTCCAGTTCCCAAACGGAAGCACTCATCATTCTGTCTTGTATTAAGTTGCAGCAAAAATAAAAACGTCTTTGGATGGGAGCTGACTCCCATCGTTTACCTGAAAGAGTCGGTCTTTGAGCTGGCTCATTCCTGAACAACACATCACGCCCTGCTAGCAGCCGGAAAGTCCCGTGAAAAGTTGCTGTGGACTTTGCTGAAGTGACGCTGGACAGACGCGTTCGCACCACAAATGACACGCACACACTTGTCATTCACATTCGTAATTTTTTGAAATTTCTTATGAAAATAGAATATTTGTTACTTTTTATTGGGGCTATTTTCTGTGGTCATCGTCAAATCCGGTGTGCGCTTGCTAGCTTGCTAACATCGCCGAATGTTACGGTGTTACGTAACCAAACTTGACAGCAGCGTTATTTGTTGAACTGACAGCTGATTGGCTTATAATCGTTTTGTGACAAAAGGAGGCGGCATGTCTGTGAATTTGATTGGATAGAAATTTAAGCAACTTTACCAAATGATGTTGTGTTGTCATGAATTTATTCTTTGAACCTTTAGCGAGCTACTGAGAAACGCGTGGCGCGCTACTGGTAGCTCTCGAGCGACCTATTGGAGACCCCTGCTGTGTGTGCTCCGCTTGTTTTCATTCATAGGCCACAACAGGATGCACCACTAATGTGTCTGTTGGTGTTAAAATGCATCTTAGGTCTTGCAGCATCCCCGAGCTTCTCTGCACAGACCCTCAGAGTAACTTAAGCCACTGATGCATTGCAGATACATGTGAATGTCATCAGCATCAGTTCACGCCTCGTCAAGGCACCCTGGCTATGCGAACAGGGCATATTCTCTGTCTTTTCAGCTGTTTCCTCTCCTGCCTGGTGGTGTAACCGTTCCTTGAAGGCAAACACAGGCTTTTCTCTCCAGACCTACACACAGAGGCTGACTTGATCCAAGCTCAGTCGCAGAGGAAGCCAGACTCCATTTTGCACTTAAATTTGCACAAAATGAACTGAAAATTTATGAAAATATATATGAAATTTATTTCATATAATTTTAAATATTTAGACATTTTCAACATTTAAACAAGAAATTATTATTATGCTGGGTTAAAGTTGAAAGTAGTAGGGCCATATTCACATTTAAAAAGGCAGCATTACTCTGTTTTTAATGTCGTTACATAAACACATACAGTAGAAAAGAGAAACCAGTAACTACCTGCCAGGGAGCAAACAGTGAAAACATTTTGTACTATATATATTTTGTCATATTTTTTAACAAGCCTGAATGTTGCTTGAAAAGAGAAAAATCATCTTTTGCAGGCTAAACGTTTTGGGAGAGAGGAGAGAGAGTGAGTTGCTTGGTTTGCGTGCCTGCCTGCCTGTCTGTGTCCCATCCTGTGTTCCTCGCAAACAACGAGGTAACAATGGATACCTTGTGATGCCACGAGCTTGAAAGCCTCCCATCAATAATTAATTTGTGCGGCTGGGCTCCACAAAACTGGCATGCACGCTGGTCCTTAATCTTTTGTTACATAGGTTCTGACGAGAATCTGTCACTTGACTCTAAAAGATAAATGGCTTTGGGATAAGAGGCTGTTCTTATTATAGCACCATTCCTCTCACTTTATGTTGGTTTGCATATTAACTAGCAAGTCCTCATTCTTGTACTTCAGTGTTATTGACAAACTCTGTTGTTAATGTTAAGTTAAGTTACACTGTATTGATGCCTGTAGGGAAATTTGCCATCTGTATTTAACACAACTACATACAAGGAAGATGATTAATCCTATGGGCAGACAGTGGTCTATAGCATAATGCCTTGCTCTAGGACAAATGCAGGATCCTTAACCTGACACACACTCACACGCACATTTCATTTTCATGGTGTGACCACTGAGACCACTTCTTGCTGTAAGGCATGTGCTTACCACTGCACCGCGAGTGTCTATTTACAGAAAGTTGACTAACCTTTATGGCAAAATTTAAACTTGCCAAAAAATTATGCTTGGGCTCTTGCATGATATTCTGTACTTTGGCATTTGCATTTGGTTATACTATGTTGAATACTACAGATTACACCCAATAGCAATGCAACCGAGTGTGTAATATGAGCATTCATAGATTCTATACCTTATAGCAATGCTACTGTCTTCCTACAAGCAATCAGCTCAGTATGTCTGTACCACTGAATCCAGAACCATGCTCCACTTGCTCTGAGTCAGAGCCTAAGAACATACAGTAATTGCTTGCTGTGCTATTCAGCAGTATGGACAGAACAAGACCGAGGCAGTGCTGCAGATGGGTCCACGGAGACAGAAATGTCATTCATTAACACATTATAACGGCACCACAGACGGAGGCCGTGTCCAAATCAAACCCACAGATACCGACGTCAAGAAAATCAAGACTCCCTGAGATTCTGAGTGTCACAAGTTATGAACTTTTAATAGTCATACATGTATAGGCGGAGGCCCAAGTTCAGAGTGACAGCATGGCCTCTGCTAAAGGATTCAGTCGACAATGCTCCACGCAGTATAGAATCCCAAGAATATCGTTTGAAATTATAATGCTAAAGCTGCTGGTAGAGGACTTGATCTTGCTCTCCCATAACATTTGCACCTGAGAGAAAATATTTAAAAAGTAGGAAGGATGAAGGTCAGTACGTTACAAAGGTAGTAAATGTAATACAATGAAAAGAACCATTGAAATAATATTTCCTCTGATATATTTCAAGCAGCATTTTTCCTATCTTGGTCTTTTATTTATACCAGTTAGAAACGAGAGTTATTTTCTGCGTGTAAGCCGAGCTCACCAATAGGCTTGACAGGTTTAGCCTGACCCATTTGCTCCCGTCAATACTATGGCGATTTTCCAGGGTCTGCAGGTTAAAAAAACATTCATGACTGTCGAGAGGACCTCAATCAGGCAGCTACCCCGTGTACAAACACAAACTCTCAACACAGTATTCATACATATTCATTTGTGACTTCCAGTTTGGAAAGTCAGGGCCCTTCTGCTTATGGGCATGTCAAAATGTAAACAGGACCTCATCGTAGACGAAGTGTGTTACTTATGATCAGAATTCTGATTCTGATTCTGATTCTGATTTTAGACGAAGTGTGTTACTTAATGAAACATGTAGTTCCTCTAACTCTAGCAGCAAAACAGTATCAAAAGTAGAATATGAAATGCACTACTTCTTATCTGTTTTACATGTACTGTGGATTGGATCAACACCAAACCTGTGGCATTTTGTTCAAGCATCCATACAGCGCCACTGAAAGGCCAATCAATCTCCCTGTGCTCTACTCTGTGTGGGCTTTTTAACAGTGGCTCCCTCTCTTTTAGGGAATAAAAGCACTCTTTCAAGCCTACACTTTTGACCTTTTAAATTGAATATTAGAGGCAAAAGAACGACTTACATTGATGAAATGCTGTTATGTTTCTACCTCTTGTCTCTCTTGGTGCACACAGAACACAGACGTGTGTTTATGTTGCATAAATTGCCGTTTTTGTATGTCAAATTTTCTTCACATTTTTGACATGCAAAGAGCTAATAATTAACTGTAAAATATCGTTGCCAGAGTAGCTCTTGTTCATAGGAATGTCACTGCTGGTGCTTTGTGAAAACATTACAGTAGCGACTCTGTAATGCATAGTAAAGTGTCTGAGCTGACATGATAACAAGCATATGCAACTTCAGGTATGACAAAAGCAGAGTATCACCTGTTTCTCCATTTAATTTTTCCAGAATTATAGATTTAATTATTTGCTTCTACTTTGCTGCACCACTGACACAAATTTCGTATAAGTGCTAAATATCACCTGGCCTTTATTTTTTACAGTCTGTGTGATGATGAACCACACACAAAGAGAAAGATAGATAAATGTGGCTCAAAGTGATATTCTGACAAAGATCATCAAGATCATGAAAATCTGTGGCAGAGGACAATCTTCACTATCATTACAGATGTAAGGATGATAAAATGTACACAAGAGGCAGCCAAACACAAACCATCTAATACCCATTATCACAACAAATTAACATCCTCAAGGTTATCATGGCTTTTATGGTTGCCAATTCATGTGTAATGATTTGAAAAGCTTAAAGGATGTGGTTACTGTTTTTCAGCCTTTTAACAGAAGTATATGGAACAGGTACACCCTTTTCTTTCAAACTGCTCAAACTCTGCTGCAAACTCGGCCTCAGTAGAGAGAAAAATGAGGCTCCCATGCCAGTTGCACACGTTGCTTTGGGCAAACTATCATTCCTATTAAACTAATAGCAGTTAGCTTCTTATCTTTCAATGTCTTGGCAAAGTCACTTCCACCCTAGAACCCTAGAACAAAACAGCATGTTCTTGAATACTGTGGCTTAATCTATCACTGAGGCCCAAATGAGACTATATAATCCTCTGCAATTTGCCTTTATGTATTTTATACTATCGCATACTTCTTCTGGTTTCCAAGTATACAAATTTGTTTGTGGGACATCCGTGCTGTCCTTCAACTTCCATCTGAGAAGTGAAGTTCATCTTCACACAACAGAAATATCATCCGTAGAAGCCAACAGACAATAGTCCTGTATTCATTGTGTATGCGAATATGTATGAGATCGCAATTTTAGCATTTCATGTCAAACTTCAGTTTCAACCAGCATCTTTTCAATCCCCATAAAAGGTGGCAGTCTAGACTGAGTCATTGAAAGAGCGCTGAAGTAATTATGGCTGAGAATACTTTTAGGAGAACACCATTTAAATCTGGATATCTGACAGTTGGCATTGACTCCAGAGGGTTTTAAGATATTTTAGAGTGAGAGGAAAATGCATATTTCTTGGCTCAAATGTAGATAGTGATGGAAGGTCAAGAAATTCTGGAATTAATGTATTTATGTATCCCTATCCATCCTATCAGTCATAGAGCCACTAAGCAATGGTGCAAATTACCATTCAGGCCACAAATACCTGCATTGCCGTATGTTTTAAGTTATGTATTTAAGTTGGGTATTTACTAAGACTAATTGTGTCAATGAACACAACAACAGTGAGTTCATTTTAATGCACTGCTGCTATTTCAGACACTTCTTTCGTTTATTATCATGCTGTGTCTTTTCTTCTCTCTCGTTTTTGCTCTCTCTCTCTTGTGAGCTCTGACTTCAAGGGCCGTTCCATCATGATTTATCAAGTAGATGAGAGACATAAAGAATTGTAAGCGATGATTTTTTTCTGATTAACATGCCTAAAACTATTCATATAAAGCAGCAGCAGATCTATTCATATTCTATTCGTAAACACTCTCCTCCTAAGAATGACAACAGCTACAATCTAGGGCCGCAAAACACTTAACACCTTTTCAAATATGGTAAATCATAGACTCAATTACTTTTGCCACAACAGTGACCACCCGTGATCAGTCGTAGCGAGCCATATACATACATTTTCATTCTCTGACACCAATGTGGATATATTTTGATGCAGATTTATTCAAAAGACTAAATTAAATATATTCTGAATGTTGACTCCATTGTCAAACTTCCATCTGAAATGTAGGTAGGGGTTACAGCGTTAGGTTATCAATGAAAAACTCTGAAAATGCCTTTCACTGGTCAACTACTGCTGGAGCTGTTTGTCTTGTAAAAAGAGCCGTTTGGGTTTTTATTTTGCCAAAGAGGCAAATGTGACAAATGTGTTTCCCTATAGACAAGCTATTATGTGCTGTGCTTTGGCCTCAAACCCCTCCAGATATTCTGCTCATGGCTTCCATAACAATGCTCCGTTTTATTTATTTTTTTCAACTGCAGGGCGCCATCCATCGCCAGGGTTTCTCGCCTGTCATCTCACTGCATAGACAGTGGGTTCCTGACATGAGATTTTCTTGTAAAGGATGTTGCCACCCCTCAATCACAGGCACAAAATACAAGCATGTGCATACACAAATACACAGTTGTGAACACATGTACCAAACACACAAAACCCTAATCTGGCCCAGAATCAAATTCATTCATCACATTGTTTTGTTTTCAGACAGTAAAGTAGGGCAGGGCAGTAGGACTGACAGTAGTGTACACCGGTAAAGTAATCACTAATTGACAGACACACACACTCCTCTCTCTCTCGAACCACACAACTGCAAACGGCAAAGAGATTTCAATCACTATAAAGCTGCCACCATTTCTTTATTAATTTAGTGACAGCCAAATCTGTGTCGATCCGTTGAGTGATTGCATGCTGTGAAAAGTCTAATCCCATTTTCTCTTCAGCTTGTGACTGCCTTTAAGCGAACAGCCATAAAGTCCGGTTTGTTAGTTTGTTTGCCTGCATATGATGCAATGCAGCAAAATACTGAGAGGACATTTCTTCATCATTTCTTCAGTCTTCAGCATGTAAACCTTGGGTGACTGTTAATGCAGTCATATGTGGAGTGCACAACATGTTAAAACTGTCCATTCTCAATAGTGTTTCACTTTTTTGAATTGCATGGAATGCTGGTGTGAAATCTCTTAACACTTCACACAGGCATCCCATAAAGATGCAGATGGGCCATGTTCGTAGTTTTTTATGATATTATACACAAAGAAAAGCTCACAAGCAGGGTGCTGCTGGCTTGGTTTTCCATGGCTCTACACTTAGTGCTATTCATGCATTTAATATTGTCACTTAAACAGATGAGTCATGGAAAGATTATAAAACGTATTTTAGATGCATCACTTAATAGCAGGAATAATACCGGCTGTTTCAGACAAAGCCACAGACAAATTTAACAAACATAAAACTGCTGGTTAAATGGACATTTCAAAGACTGTTGTTAAATCAGAATGCTTGTAGCTGAACCTCAAATGAAAGAGACACACAGCCAGAATGCCCTTTTGCTAGTTCTATTGTGATAAAAGGGAAGAAAACCATAGCCAATTTTATTACAGTGTTAGATGGACCTTGTCAGTATCTTCTCTGTGATCCTTTGCTGTTTGTTCTATTAAATGGAACAAAAAAAAATCTATTCAAACACTCTTGAGTATTTATCAGATCACCCATTCCTGGTGCCCAAAGGTATGTGGATGCATATTTGTATTTGAAGGTCATCAATATGTCCCTGGTGGGACCAGAGACAGGAGCTCAAGAAATCTGATCATGTTGCTATCCCACAAAGGCAGACACACCCTCCCTATGCAGCATCACTTTGCACATGACAAACTGTCTTCAACACACATAAATTGTTTGTCATCTGCTGTACATTAGTGCTCCACTGGGGCATAAAAAATTCATTACCGCTCCTTATACCCATGCGTTGCATTATTTGTTTTTTTTTGGAGAACATTTTGATTTGAAGTGTGTGACAGACAGCTCACTTTTGAACCCCTCACATGTTTTGCTGTGGAAATGTCTGAGTTTGCACAAAGTTAATGGTTTGAATCAGATGCCTCATTTGAAGGGCGCTGTTTGGACCAAGAACATTCCCACTCTGACATTTCTGCTATGAAGGCCAGATTGATTATTATATATTATCAACATGATTGCCGCCGAGTCTGAGGATTTCAGCAAATTCAATATACGTAAATATATTCAGGAAATCAGAAATTGCCATTGTCAAAACACGTCAGTTAAAAGGACTATTTTGGTAGCCTGTGCCTTGCACAGAGGGACAAATCCCTTAGTGTCCCCTCTCTTCGCCACATTGTGGAGAAATGATGCCATTGAATTGCCAGAAATGCCTGCTGTGACTTTGAATACTGTTACACAAAGCAACACAGTTATCCATAAATTGACAATTGGGTAACGTATTCAACCTAACTGTGACAAAATGCCTGAGCACGTGAGCATAAAGAATTTTCCTTTGCTTGCCACAAGTGCCTGATGACCCACTGCTCCGATCCACTTTTCTCTTCCAAACTCAGCTCTAGGTTTTTTGCCTTGTTTGTAGTGCATTAGATCACACAACAACTTTTTGGCTTTCTGTGCTCTTCACTAGCAAACTGAAAGGACAAGGGGGCACTTTCTTACAATACAAATCAATAGAAGATGGAATCAAACTAATAATTTAGATTTGTGATAAATCGCCATAGAAAAACTCACTTCTTTTGCGGTCGTAGTACAACTCTTCCTTCACATATCACAAAACACACTCCACCAAAATCTTTTATCATTATAACACTGTCACTCTTTCTGTGGCTTTTTCAGCCTAGAGGCTAGATAAAGCTTGGATACAACAGCAATTTCACAGGAGCATAGAGATACTCTCAGCAGAGCAAACAGGCAACGGCAAATAAAACCATTTGACCTCTTCAACCTGTGTACCCAATGGATCCGAACTGCAAATACACAAACATTTAGGCATGTGCACATGTACACATGCTACACACAAGCACAAAAGCACACACACACACACACACACACACACACACACACACACACACACACACACACACGCGTGTTGAGGTGGGATATACACGTATTGCATTCACCCTACTCCTTCTCCCTACATTCTATCAGTGGAAGGAAATTATTACACTGCTTGATATTCCAGGGTTATGGACATTTCTCAGAATGTCGCTCGAAGCTATTGTTTTTGTGCATGTGAGTGTGTGTATGCCTGTATATATGTAGTGGCGTCAGTGCCTATACATCATTATTAGCAGTTTTACTGACAAAAAGACTACTTGCTGTCAGGCATTAATTGGTCAAATACTAAATAGGACTGGAAAAAACTGAAACAACCTGCAATGTACAAAGCCAAAAACACTAAAAGGAGCCTCCTGCCACACCCTGGCCCATCCTCACTGTTCTAATGTCATAATTTCCTTGGCATCTGATGAAATGATGCAATGTTATCTGAAGACGAGGCAATTTTCCTCGTCAGCGTTCACTAGTGGGGTTTTAAAAGGCACCAGAGCCCCACAGAGGGGAAGAGAGCATTGGTTTAAAAAAAAAAAGGAGAATTCTGGTTTTAAAAGCATGCTTCATCTCAAATTACACATTACAGGTGCTTCCAGAATAGTTAGGCTACACCAACAATAAAATTCTCAAATCATGCACGTGAGAGAGCCAGAGAGTGCTTCCATGAGAAGAGGAGGAGAGGCACTATATCCTTGTAGGAAGTGCTAACTGCTCAATATCCTGTTTTAGCCACTTGATGAGTCCAGTAAAATATCTCACAGCATGTGCCATGGTGACTTCATGAAATTATGTAATTTCTCGAGGCTCTGAATCATCTGTAAATCTGTGAGGAACAGAGTCCTAGAAAAGTATGAAAGAAGAAAAAACAAAGCAAAAACAGTGCAAAGCAATGGGTTAAGTTGTGGCCTACCTGCTTAGAGACAACGGCCGCAGCTAGGTATTTAAGACGTGAGCTGAAAAAGAGAAAGAAATTGATTTGTCCAAAGTTAGTTGTGTCCATTTTATTGTTGTTTTTCTTGGCATCCAAGTGGAGTGATAATTGGGAGGACATAGAGCAGGGGTGGCTAACTAGTCCAGCTCAAAGAGCCACAACAAAACCCAACACCATTTCAAAGAGCCGCACTGTTACCAGACCATCAATGGCATGAAATGGTTCAACATAACAAAGGAGCCATAGAGAAGAGGTGACGGAGAATAAATCAAAATACAGGAGAGCAAGGTGGTGGTAAAATAACCTCTCTCTCTAGAAAAAAACCCTGACAACACATAACTGATGGGAAAAGAAACAGAAACTAAAGACAAGTGTTTGAGATTGTGTGTGTTGTGAGAATAAAAAGTATTAACCCACACGGGTAAAGTGCTTAAGATTAACTAATAAAGAATGTTCAAACTATAATCAAAATGCGCAGTGTGCCAGCAAGGCACAATGAGGAGCTGCCCAGTGACTGCCTGCGAGAGCAGACGGGAAGAGAGACCAGCCCAACCCGTAATAAGCGTTCACAGCACCATTATGACATGGCCTATAGAGAGACAATAGCGCAGCTAAAATGTCTGCTGTTCATCTTCATATTTTGATTTAGCTTTACGCTTTCCTGCATCCATGGCAATTCTGTCGCCTCCCAAACCGTGGTCGAGGAGCACAGGGAAGATGTTTTCTCCACGACCAAAATTGATGCTCAGTAACTTCGGGGTTAATCCCCTCACCTTTTCCAGCAACAGCAGCAGAATAACGCACGGGAAACTCGGCCGTTCTTGGGAAGTTGGCAGCTTTATTTTCACCAGTCGCTGGCACACTGTACATTCATATCTTTATACTGTAACCCCTAACCGCAACATTCATTGCTCCCGCCAATGTTGTACGTACCACCGGTCTCTCTCTCTCGCTCGTCCATACACACACAACCAGACGCGATATCTGCGTCTCTCTTCTATGACAGTGATGACAGTAAAGAGTAAATATTTCCTTTTTTGACTGTATTGCCAAATATAGCATATGCATTTTAGATGTTTACTTAACAATTTGATAAATTCTGTACACAAACAGAAAACGCTGTGAGCACTGGAGCCGAGCCGCACGTCAGCCAGCAGAGAGCCGCATGCGGCTCGCACGCCGCAGGTTCACCACCCCTGACATAGAGGAATCCCAGTGGGCTGCTGCCTTTACAGGGATGCCTCAGGCTATCTGTGTATCTCCTCACCATGTAATTCCCCCTCCTTTCAGCCACATGACCCTATTCAGCCAATCAGCAGTCTTCTTCAGTTCTCATCACTACACATGCTCTCCATTTCCCTTGTTAGCCTTCCCAGTATAAAACCAGCCATTTTGCAGATGCGTTTTCTTATATTTACTATACAGGTGGGCAGGTCAGTTTATGTTGGCCAAATGTTAACTGCCATGATTAAGTATAATAAAAAGACTTAATAACATTTGTTTGACAATAACAGAGCCTCCTGCTACCTGACATAAGTGGTCCTATCTACTCAGCATGAGTCTGCTTGATCTTGTTTGAGGGTTAGCTTCCCTGTGAGGTGATGCCTCTATTAATTTCCTGTAAGTTCAACTTCTGAACTTGATGAATGAAGGAAATGTCAGAAAAGTGGATGAAAATCCTTAAGGACAGACCATTATATCAAGCTGAAAATTGCATTTTGCCAAGATTAAAAACATGCTTCTTACATTCCATTTCTTACATCTTTCTTGAATGTATGAGTTCTTGCGACTAATCCTCCTGTGGTTAATCCTGCAGTTGGAGGTGCATGCATTGTTTACATTGAAGTATTCTAAACTAATTTCCCAGGCAACATAGGCTAAATATTCACTGCATTCTCTGTTGGAAGATCTGGCTCATATCAACTGTTTCCTGCTACTGAAGGGCCATCAAAATAACAGGTGACTCCTGCGGTGATACAGTCATTTAGATGATTATAGATAACACTTTTGAGTGAAATGATGACTGAAGGTTAATTGTATGCCAAGACTAGGGAGGGGACAACATAACTATTCAACCATTTCTACTCAAAAGGCACAATGATATCCAGGGCACCAGAGACCTGGGTTCCTGTTAACCTAGTTAAATTATAGCTGCAAGCAGCAATATTAATACGATGGCTACAGTCTGACAGTTTAGTCTTGAGGGGGGAAAAGGAGATATATCATTTGTTCAGGATCCATTGTTAGATGGATAAGATGTTTTTATTCAAATTATGGTTAAAGACTTCTACAAGATTGCAGTGTATGGAAGCATATCTTATCGCATTTATGTAAAACATTCAAAAATGACGAATATGCATCCTATATTTTCAACGTTTTCCAATTTTGTGCCCTATCATGGTTGCTGTAGCACCGCAATCAGTAGAATGGCCTCCTTAATTTTCTTGCTCTATTGTTACCGCAATAATATGCCTACTATCTAAGGATATTGTTCAGTCCACCAGACCGGCACGGTTCGGGAACATTTTCTTACTCATGACCCATCCGTAAACTGCCTCAGGAGTGATGGCGGATAATGGGGGGTGCCGTTTCCTGTCCCATCTATGGTTCCCACTGCTATTACTACCACTCATACTATCACTTCTTCTGTAACCTACCAGGTATGACCCAACAGCACCCTAGCAGTCGCCAGAATGTCCAATAAGTACTTTTACTAGTACATTTAGCACTTCTACTACTCCTACTACTATTACTAATTAATTAGTTAATTAATTAAATTGATTAATTTATTTGAGTGCAAATTACTCATACCATTACTAAAATCAGTTTACCACTACTAGTAATAATATTACAATTCATGCTAATATTTGTCATAATAAACATTCAAGCTTCTATGCATCTCTCTGTCTCTGTCTCTCTCTCTTATTACACAGATTGAACCTAAGCATTTCATGCAGTATTCCTTACATTAGTTCAATTTTGTTCCTAAATTACAGACACTTTACCCCAGACTGCTTTTGGTTGAGTGTTAAATCTTCCATCTGTAGATGCACAGTGTACTGTATCTAGGTCACACTGTGATCGAGCAGCGTCATTGATGATTGATGACAAAGACAGCCCAAAAATTCATTGCTGATTGGACCTTTACTCACCGTCTACAGGTCAGGTCAGTGCTTGCTTGTCATTATTTCAGAAATAATTGTATGTATGAATCAAGTAGTTCTACACGTAGACATTTAGTGCAATGTATCTATTAAACAAGTCTTAAAGAAATTTGATTTAAAAAAAAAAAAGCTCAGCAAGAACGTAATTGTCACCCACGACAAACTATGTAGGCAGCTGCTGGGCATACTTTGAGCAATTGGGTAAAGGATTTTACATTTTGGCTTCTATTTTTCAACACTGGAACACAATGTGAGGTTGTATAATCACTGCACCTGTTTGGATAGGGTAGGATGGGATGTACCCTAATTTGACACATAGCGATTGATAGTTTCCACTTCAATTTCATCGGAAGCGCAAGTGTGGCTCACTGGTGTCATTCTGTGGATAAGACTGTGGCTTCCCTTAGGTTGGGAGTCGGATACTTGAAGAGAAACTCTAGTCGATACTTGAAGTCAAACTGGGGCTTGCCAGGAATCTCAGAATTAAAGGGGAGGTGGGCCACTGCTAAAGTCCCACTGATACCAAAGCCAATAAACACTTGCGACTCTCAGCTGGAGACAAACCAGTGCGACAGGGAAGCAGCAGGACTAAAAGGTCTCCTGAATGATTGATAGGGCAAGTTGTGCTCAGCGAGGTGTTTACAGTGACACATGCTGTGTCGACATATATTAATAGAGTTGTACAGTCTATTTCGGCTGAAAAAAAACCCTGATTGTGTTCCTTTAAACTTTAAAGGAACACAATTCAAGTCCTACCTTTAAAGTTTAAAGGTAGGACTTTCATAGTGGGACTGTCTACTGAAATTGGCTATACATTTGGGGAGTATGATATAAAACAAAAAGCATTCTTGTTCATCAACTGACTTTAAGAAATAATTAAAATTCTCAATTTACACAATTAATTGTTATGGGTACCGAAGCTTTGAGATGCCATTTTTTTCTCTTTTGTGTTGTCAGACAATCATTTGCTTTCGCTGATCATAAACATAATGATTCATAATGTTTTGTGTTCGGCATTCTAGAGGTGGAAACAGGTGATCTGCTGTTTTTACCCCAAACAGCAGCATCAGAAAGAAGATTCTTCTGAATAAAGATTCAGTTGAAAGGGTTGCTGCTCCTGAATCAAAACCAAACCTTTTGTGATGTGTTTATGAATAGTGTCAATCACAATCACAGACTGGCTTCATGGGTTTTGGACATGTATTGCAGGGTTAGATGGTGAATCAGACTGTTCGGTGAGCAGTGAGAGCTTTTTCATTTAAAGTATTTTGTTGTCATACACATTGCTTTCTTCAACGTGTATTTAACTGAAAAATATATGGGTGGGTCATAAAGGGTGGTTTTGATAGATGGGATCCAGACTAGCCATCTATGAACTGGTAACAACTGCCGGCTGGATGAATTATGTGCCAATATTCTGTCCTGAAGCTCTGCTATTGTGAATCTCTAAGACTCAACACTGTGCCTATGCTTAAGTTTTATCAATCTGAATATGACCATGTAAAACATTTCCCCCTTCAAAGATTCAGTAGTACACATTCAGTTCATCTGCCACTTTTTTCAAATAACCATTGCAATACAGGGTGTCTTCATGTGATCTTGCAGTGACATTCCACAAACCGTCTTCAGTACTACTTAGCGTTGCGCTTTTAATGTTATTGACACATTGCTGCCGCATGAAAGAGATTCCAGACAAATATGCTGCATAATTGCTTTTGTGAGAGCCTTTCTGAGGTCTCAAGGGTTGAGGTCTCAATGGTCAATGTATTTCCCATGAAAGTGTCATTATCTAACATGGGTTTCACCTTCTTACCCTGATATGCTCAGAGATGCAAGGAATCATGGGTCGGGAGTGGGGGTGGGGGAGATTACAATCGGCGCTCTGAGGGTTCTGGTTTGCAATCACATTGATACATCTCTTTGGCAATGGATTCATTGCCCTTCAGTCTTGTTCAATGACCATCTTTCCGGATCATTAAAGCACCTTTGGCTTGAACTTTGGCGTGGTACACATCATGCACAGCCCACACCCAAAGACCCACACCTCTAATATCAAGAAACCATTCTTCACATTCTACAAAAACACCCAACAAATCGCTTCTCAATAGGGAGTAAATGACTCCCTCACGATCAATGCTTTTTTTCTCACATTCGACACATTAGTTACTGCTACTTTCTAAACCGGCAGGTTATTTGTCAAACAGCTGGTTCATGTATGCATTCAGCAAGGTAGGATTTTTAGATTGGTTTCTCGGTGCAAAGGAGCAAACTGGCTGAATGCTTATTTCTGCATGAAAACAAGCATGATGAAGAATCTGTCATTACCTTTGATATTAAACACTCCCAGGCCTCACATAGAACCTATAAATCTCTTGCAAACAGGTGCCACACATGATGATGTCAACCTGCAGGCCGCAGGCAGATGACAGAAGCCCTCCCCCACTGCCAATTATTGGCTGTGGGCCTAATGAATTATTCTCATGATCTGTGTCATTGCTGCGTGCAACTGCGATTCACTTTTGGTTGTTTTTTTCTATATTGGGACACACAGTTGCATTAAAGCAGTGTTCTGCTCACTGTAATGCCATAATGTGTTGAAACAGCAAACAGACTCATTGGTTATATATATATATACTGCCTCAGTGTCAGAGTGTTCTCCATCCCACTTGCATCTCCAAGGTTTAAAATGTCCATCTCCACCTGAATAAATAATAATAATAATAATAATAATTTTAGGATGAATTACCATTATCGTTAAAATAAATCAAGCGCTCAGCAGTAACATTTTTGGTCTCTTATAAGATTTGAAATGAAGCTGTCACAATGACTTTTTGGTTCATTGAAGAGTGTCCAATAAGAACGACCTAGTTTAATATCAGTGAATGTTTGTCATTGCAGCATTCGGGAGCATTCGGGAATAATTTCTAGTGCTATAATTAAAATAAAGATGTAATTTTCTGGTAAATACTGGATGTGAGAAATAGAAAAAATCTTATATTACCTCCCTTAGGAGATTTAGCTTTTCCATTGGGGATGAAATACCAATTTCACACCTCTTCTTCTCTCTTGCACTTCTACTCTTGACCTTGGTAGGGATTGAACACTGCCTCAGATATTCCCCCCCCGTCTACATTCCTATAAAAGATACAGTAGTGTCAAAAAGGTAATAGGACAAAGGATGTTGAGCTGAATATTAGCTGTTACTTGTCTTTCTATATGTATGTATGGTTGTATAGAACTAAGACAATAACTTGTCTTGAGATGATTTGAGATGTCCTATATTTGCTTTGATCATCATGATAGAAAACAGACATTCAGATATTCAATACAACCAAGTACAGATATGCACAAAACTGGAACAAAGAAAGCTGGGAATTGGCATTGTGTCTTATTTTCAAAGTATCAGTCCCCATAGCTGAATGTATTTCAAGTTGTCATCATGGTGGGATATTGGGTAAAGTTTTCAACTAGCAATAATCATGCCTCACATGTACTTCACAGGCTACAATACTGCCACTGTGTAAGGCTGACAACAGAGCTGAGAGGAGACAGCAGTGTGTCAGGTCCACATACTCTATGTTAGGGTTTAACACAAATACATCTCTGACTTTAGTAATACGGAGTATATCATTTACTACTTATACTAAAAAAAAAACATACAGACAAACAAATCTGTCAGAAAACATCACCACTTTGTATTGAAGGGGGTTTGTCAAACACAGTGTTGACACACACTTTGGAGAATTTTAAGGTTTGCTAAATTTTGACTATGAATAATCAAAGGATTAACAAAGGTTACATTTATAATCAGGGGGGGATTTCTGATCTTTAAAATGGGGGCCCTGCAGAAAAAGTTTCGGAACCACTGGTCTAAAGAGAGGTACTGCCATTGTTTTCCTTCCCCTTTTTCTAAATGCATAGGAGCTTACAGGGTCATCTAGTAATAGATGTATCCTTTGAGATTAGTATTGTGAAAACAGTAATAGTTAACAGTAACAGTAACAGTAATAGTTTTCCCGGCGTGGTTTATCTTATATTTGAAGACAAATTAAACCAAACAGCAAAGCGTAGTGATGCCTAAAAGTGAAGTGGATCAATCCTGTTGTGACTGGCCTGAACGAGCGGCTTAAAAGCACTCAGCAGCACTGCGACCAAGCAACCAATCCATAATTAACGATTATAAGGCACATCAAACCGATAGCAACCAATGTGTCCAGCAACAGCTATGTCCTGTGAAAGTGACCTTGGGCTAGCTACTACAAGCTACTACAAGCTACTACAAGCTCAATTCATTTGACTTGGTTCGACAGTCTTCGATGCACTGACACCAGTTAAATTTCAAAAAAGAATTGAACAATATCAAATCAAACATTAAATTAGGCTCAACGTAGTGATTCATTATAAATCAGAGTTGTGAATTTGTCCACTTCAGGCAAAAATAGAAAAAAATAAATTGCGAAGTACTCCTTAACTCTTCCGGAGTGAAGTGTTATCTTCTGTCTGTGTTGTAGTGTGTGCACTGTAAGTCATTTCTTGTCTTTTAAATTCATCAATATTTAATGTAGAAACAGTTCTAAACCATTATGTCTAACCTTGGATAAGGCTCAGTAGTGTAATCTTTGGTACTGTAGTGTTCCAAGCAATGCGAGGTGCAATGACCTTCATGCGCTGATGTTATGCAATCACTTAAAAAGCAAAACCTCGCCACGACAGCTTACTAGATAAGACTAAAACCTTCAGAAAAGAAATTTGTTGCTCTTCCGTCGAGCCCGAATATGTGAGCAGGTCTAAAAACTTATTTCCAACAAAGTGTGAGAAGTCAAAATATGTGATGTATTTGCTCAGTTTGACCCAGCTGATACATAACCTTTGAGTTCTCAATTTAACAGTACCAAAACTGCAACTCCAGAGAATTTCTGTCCTACATCCTCTTGCCTGTTCTGTGTGAGATCATTATGAATCAATTTGTTAGTGTGTGTGAAGCACATTTTTCCCACTTTCGACACATTAAAATGAGAGATTATCTAAATATAAGTTAAAATATTTCATGAAATATGGTACGTTTGTAAAGATGTCACATTCCACTGGCGCCTTTTATTGCAAGATATGGTTTTCAAGAGCATAAAAAAGCACAAAAGAAATGTATATATTATATTATATACACACGTGGCCTATAATTTTCTTAATTTTAAGACCACAGTTCCTGTGAGACTTCTTACCTTCTGTTGCTGAGACAATGTTCCCTTGACAACCGCAGAAAGATAAGGGCAATAAAGGCCCTGAATAAATGTCAGTATGCAGATGCTTTGGATGAAAGCATACATGATTCTGCATGTGTGCACAGTAGAGGTATAACAAACAGTAGCAGCCCCGGTATATCAAATGCTTAAGTCAAGGCCGCTGTTATTCGTCATTAGGCCAGGGACGGTCCTTAATGGTCCTGTTTGATGCTGTCACACATTTCCTTAACACCCAAGCTTTGAATGTTTTGGGAGTGGCACTTTCTTTTATTTGGCCTACAGGAATGCAAGGCAAATTAATACAACTCTGTTTTCTCTAGCTCAGTTTACACTTTCTTTGACAAGTCAAACTCATCCATCAGGTCAATGTGTTGCCGCCTCTTTGGAAATCTGTCAAAACACAGTCAACAAATGCAGTCAGGGCAGGTACTGTATATTTAAGAAAATACATTATTTTCTGAGCTTACCAAGTGTTTACAAGGATTTCCCCAGGATACAACTGGATATAAGTGTTTATTTTGTTTGAATGGCTAAAAAAATATCCTTTGATGAAATGTAAATAAAATAGTATTGGAAATATAGATGCTTCAGTTGGAGGGAAATAACTCCTGATTAAACAAAAAAAGAGTACACTATTCTCAAAGTGCTGGCTGATTTAAATCAACAGCATGCACTGTCGACACAGGTGCACTGTTTCCACTGGAGAATACTCACAGTTCAAAGGTTAAGTCACGGGGGTGCGAGTGCAAGTAATAGAACAAGGAGATTTCTCAATAGAGTTCGACGAAAGGTGTCTCTTCATTGTTTTTATGCAAATGAGGAACAGTTTTCTCATAGCATACAAAGCGGTTGTCTCTGTGTGGCACAGTATAATGTATAATCAGGGGTGCTGAGGCAAGGATAGGGAGGATGATTCATGGGGCCCAGCATGGTACAGGTTACACTTCAAACATCTGTTTTAGGGATCTGTCCAGGTGAAAGACAAGCTCAACTATCATCCATTTGGGTGACGAACATTTTAGAAAATGAAATATTTGGACAAATATTGGACCCAGAAACAATACCTGATGGCTGATGCACTGACTTTTTTTTTGTTTTACATTTTATTGTAATTGTGATAAAGTAATAACCCTTGCAATTCTGACCACACCAATCATAGGACAGATAGCATACCTTAAATGTCACTTATTACATCATTAAAATAGTGACTGGGCTATTTACTATTGGATATTTTTTTAGGCATATTACAATATGTTTGGTATGTGTCCCACCCCTGTATCAATAATACAGAAAATTGAATGGGATTACCTCAAATAATGTAACGGATAGGAAATTACATAAATTGACCTTTTATAAAGCCAATTTGGTATACACAAATCCATAAAATGTCAGGAAGCCGGTCATTGGTATGTGCTCCTGTGTGTGAGATGCAATATCCAAAATGTTCCATTCAGTCAGAGACAATGTATGCATCACTACGTTCCCTGTTGCCGTCATATGGCAGTGCTGAAAATAGAATAAGAAACGCCACTTGCTCTGCTGCTTGTCTCATCATACATCTTCAGTCATGTGGAAGGCCGTCCGTCAGTTTTACTGCACATCGGCTTCCTCTCAACGCAGCATCGATGACTGATGGCCATAAGTGCAACTAGATAACTACAGCGAGGATGATCAAAATGTGAAAACACACATCCTAGACATAAAATTGACCATTTTGGAGCAATTGACACTGAGGAGCTGAAGTAAGGGCGCTTCCTGTAGTGCCCTTCCCCTGAAAAGCTGAGCTGTCTAGTCGTCCTCTGGGAGATAGTCACAGTCCACTGGACATGTTACTGAGGTACACAAACCTAATAGGTCTCAATTTTTCCCCTCAATTTTCTCGACCATGTCTCACATAGTCAAACATAAGATCAGAAAAGCTTGTTAAGGAAAAGGCTCAAGCTAATATCCTGGCAACAAGCAGCAAAAATAAGATAAGAAATATGATGGGGGATGACAAACTACTGTATGGTACAGGTGTAATAAAACAATGGCTGAGTGAGTGTAGGGTCATGATGAAAAGTGAACCGTTATGAAAACATATTACTGGGAATTAATGGTGAGTGGAATATCAAAGGAGGCAGACATATAACAGTGTGTGGCGGGTCAGCTGTTTCCAAGAGTGTTACTAACAGTGATGCTGAATCTGTTGTGTGAAGGTTACGAGCACATTAGAGAGGTCAGAACTATAATCTTTCGCGTATTGAATGCAATCAGTGCGTCATATTTCATCTTTTCTGTCGAGAATAATTGAGATCAAATCAACGTAGCTCATAAATAGTGCTCATCGCTACACACTTGTTCTTTAATAGATGAAGATCTGTCACCAGCGGATATTTTTGTAACATAAACCCTGGTCTTGTGATGAAATTTCTATATCATGTAGTTAAACACAGTGTGCAAAATGTCATGTTGGTATAAAAATCACTCGAGTGCTGATTAATAATTTATCCCTGTGCTGTCAAAAAGTGTTACTGGTTTAATGCTTATGAAATTGCATTACCTTTGAGACTGGTGGCTTCCATTGGGGTGATGACTTTCCTATTGACCCACCATAAATCAAATGTTCTTCTGCCAGTTAGGAAAGGAAACTTAGAAGGCTGATACCAGATGATGTTTTTTTTTATACAAGCACAGATGCCATGATTAGCACATACTTTATTTTCATTCTCAGGGGACATAAAACATGGGCTTACTGTGTTAGCATGTCTTTCTCTACATTATATAATCATGCAAGTTGAAGGATATGTTAATAAATAGAAAGTATATTAGTCGTATTTTCATTTATTAATGCATGGTTAATTAGTCCAATTTACGTAAGAATTTCCCCCCAAAAAAAAAGTAGGAGCTAAATTATCTTTAGTAACTGATTAACTCCTTTTAATATTAAATAGTTTAAATAAATTCACATATCATGTATCCACAACAAATTGCACATTAACCACTTTGTATAGCTACTATGAAGCCATTTAAAACACATAACACAAATAGATTAGATTAGTGTTGCTCTGCAGTCAGAAGAAACATGACTCATACTCACGTGTAGAGCACAAGATAGATATTCAGAGAGCCACTCAACCCCAGTGGACTCTAGATAGTCTATGTATATGACACTCATGTTAAGTGGCTCCTAAGCAGAGGACCAAAGTTTCTCTTTTCATCTTTGGACTCTGGACTGTCCAGTGTCCAAGTTACATGTCAGAAACAATCTAATCTTGAGGACCATGGAGAAACTCATCAAAACTCTACATGGTATCTATAACCTTAACTTAACTCTTTTTTCTCTGAGTTTACTTAGGGCTCTGGAAGTCTGAGAATAATCTGCTTAAGAAGTGTCACGTAAGATAAAACTACTTACAAGCACTGTTTTCCGGCCTGCTGCTTGCAAAGAGCCGCTGGAGCTGCTTACTGTGGAGAAGATGTAAGGCTGTGGGCGTGAGGTGGACAAAGTCTCCCCTTACACCACATAACCTCGCAGTATTCCTTCTTCAGTTCATCCACCACCTGCAAATAGCAAAGAAAAGTAACTTAGTATACAAAACAGGCAATATTATCATGCTTTGCAGAATTTTTAATCAATAATAACACTGAAGGATAGTGGAAAGCAGTAGATGTATTTGTTTGTTAATTCAGTTTCACTTGATTGTTTTTCATTTTGTTCCAACAGCCATGTTTTATGATTCTCATATCAACAATAAGACCCATGTTCCTGTGCACAATGGTGTTTGTACTTTATGTGTGTTGTTAATTAACCTTTTGTTGGTTTCTAATACCCACTCAACATTCTGTATATTTGTAATTGGTTATTAAATGATGCTCCAATGATTGCTGCTCCACAAAAAGGTCAGCAGCAATTTATAGGTTGCTGTCCTCCATTCGGGCAGCGTCTCATCAGGGGCTGCACACTTGTGAGGGAGCATTTCAAGACCACTGACGTCATTAAGTGGACACTTAACTAGTGTGTCCCATTTACAAAGATCTGTGAAATGCGGCCAAAAAACGGGCCCTTCTTTTCAATGAATATCAAGGGTATCACCCAGCCATGTCGTTCAC
Organism: Genypterus blacodes; assembly: GCF_046128005.1. Classification (NCBI taxonomy): domain Eukaryota; kingdom Metazoa; phylum Chordata; class Actinopteri; order Ophidiiformes; family Ophidiidae; genus Genypterus; species Genypterus blacodes. Next base: position 1,586,113 of record NW_027466834.1, read on the forward strand.
AGAATTCATTGTGTTTTCCCGGAAACCATCTGATACAAACCAAAATAATAATCTGCAATGTATTGTACTGTAATTTGTGCGTATTTATCTATGTTACAATAAAGAAGATAAATAAAGGATTCTGATGCCAAATAAATTTGAGAACATTTAATTTAGCTTGTGTGAATAAGAACACAATTATAGGAACGTAATGGCAAGGGATCACAACATAAATATACATCACATGTGAAGACTCATAAAAATTTGTTATAGTTCGGTTTCATTTACAAAAAATGATCTTTTAATGATCAGAATTCTTTTTTGCCTTTTTTTTTACCGTATAGCAACACCAGAAAAGTGGCCTGACCTATGCAGCCAGCGGGAAGCTGTTTAACAAACAGTTGTGGTTTATTCATTGAGCCCCAATTACTAAACACCCGAAAAATCTCAAGCGATAAGAGAGGACATACAACACAAAAAACACACTAAACCTTAACCTGTTCATCAAAAACTACTTAAATGAGCAAGGATTTGTGCAATAAGGGAACAACAAACAATAATAAATAAAAAAACAACAAAGCTTTATTTTCGTGTATCCAGGTAACTGAACATCTTAGAAAAAAGAATGTGCCACAGAGAGGGAAATTCATCCCCTTGCAACCCAGTTCTGAGTAGCTCGCCTAAGGTTCAAACAATATGTACATTTGACAACACAGCCTCACTTGGTAAAGCTGTTTAAATTTCTATCCAATCAAATTCACAGATATCCCGCCCTCTATAGTCACAAAACGATTATAAACCATCAACCATATCAGCTGTCAGTCCAACACATGACGCTGCTGTCATGTTTGGTTACGTGACACCTTAACATTCGGCTACCAAACGCACATCAGATTTGACGATGACCGCCCCGATAAAAGGCAACAAATTCATGAGGACTTAAAAAAATGTACGAATGCGAATGTCAAGTGTGTGGGTGTCTCATTTGCGGTGCGAACGCGTCTGTGGAGCGCCACCTCACCAAAGTCCACAGCAACTTTTCACAGGACTTTCCGGCTGCTAGCAGTGCGTGATGTGTCGTTAGCAAGGTGAACGATGGGAGCCGGCTCCGGTCTGGGAGCTGTTTTTTTTGTTTCTGCAATTTAATACAAGACAGACTGATATGATGGGTTTCTCCGTGCCATGAACACGGGGAAGACTGAATGTTTGAACTGATGTTGTGACATTCGACCAATTCACGTGAAGACAGACAAGGATCATAACATCAAGCAGGAAGGGGCGGGGCGTGCTGACAGTCTACTACAGCTACAGAGCAGGACAGAGAGTAGCAGAGATGAGTGACAGCTGGAAAAAAGCAGCATTTGGGTGCATTTTAACAATTGTGACAACATGGACATAGCAAGACAGAATGCAGAATGAAGCGTCACGTCGAGCAGCGTCCACAAAAAACCTTCACAGACATGAGAACTGTGCATCCAACAGTTCAGTTGGAAGAAAAAAGAAGCTCCACCCAGGCTCTCAATCCAGTGTATGTTCTTCCAAACAGGTAAACAATCTGAAGAAAACATTCCAAAACTGTACAACAGAGAACGTGCTTCACTGCAAGAACATTCCAGAATTATTTTAATTCCTCATGAAAACAGTACTACACTCTGTCATCTCATTAACAGAACAGACTGAATGCATGTGAAGTACAGATGATATGGGAACTACAGGGAATTCCGTGACTTACAGGGAATGTGAAGGGAAATTGTGACAGTGATATGTGGACAAATGTGAAATATGAAAGGTAGTATTGGTAAAATAGTAGAATAAGTAACTAATAATATAAAGAAAATAATATCATTGTTTTGTTTTCTATGAGATTAATATGATGGGAATGTACGAGTGTGAGCTTGACACTGAAAATGTATACAGAAACAAACAAGCCTATATTGCTGAATTGAAGTGTTGGATATCAACATTTTTCACACAAAAGGCGCTTATTCAGCTTGTTTGGGTGGAGAATCAGCATGTGGATAAATGTTACTAATAATGTAAAACATGAGTAGCTCACAGACACTTTTATTTTGTCGAAGTAGCTCTCAGAGACAAAAAGGGTGGAGACCCCTGATCTACTATATCCCCCAAACTGTTGTGATAGTTTTACAGCATATGTGCATTTATTTTGGTTAAGTGACTTAGGATGTCTTCATATTTGCTGCCTCAGTACCCAGACCCGTGTGCTGCTGTGCTGATGTGCAACACTGCCCAACTACACTGTTCACATCTGTATGTGATGTCATCCTGATTGTTCTTCAAAAATATCTGCAAGGGCATTCGCATTTCTCATGTGAGAGCATTAATAAATAAATTGCATCCTTGATGGAGTGGTGTTTTCATAAAAGCAGTTCAGCTAATAAACAACGAGAGAAATAAACATAGAAATTTACTTTGAAAAATGCCAATGCAAATCATCGACAGGGAAAATATGTTTACATGCATATGCAGTCATTTCAGACAGAAGATGATCTCTGCAAAAGGCTATAACAGTATTTCAGCTTCGCTTTTGGGCCTTCACATTCATGCTCAGTTCCAGTAATAACCACATGCTCCATTTCCCTCTCTGTGGGTGACAGACGATGAGACTTGGGAAATGCCAACTAGACCTCAGAGACTCTCATTGGTTGTGGATGCCGCGGTTAATTTGTTCATTAAATAAAAAAAAAGTTAAACATTAAAATAGAATGGAAAATAAATAAATAGTGGTGAAATACATCACATTCACAACCACCCCTCAATTATTTTGCATTACTTTTTTCCTTACTAAGACTGCCTGGTGAGAGCTTAAATCAATTAAATGTGAAATCACACTTTCATCCAAATCACGGAAGCTACAGTCGTTTTACACATTACTTACAAGCACAAAACCTTGTAATGCAATCACATTAGCCACATGACCAGAATGTTAAATGGATAAAGTTAGACCTTGATTCCAAAAGAAAGAGTTGCAGCATCTGTGAGGATGTCATTTGTCTTCACGCTGTTGCTGGCAGTAATAGAGACACCTTGTTGTTCCTCAGCAAGACATCTCATCTGTCTTATTACTGATAAAACAATTAATTGCATACATGATATTTGGTTTCAAATGATTTACCAGCATCTGAGGTATAGCTGAGTTGTCACATTAGGTGCAAATTTACTTATTTGAGTCTTATGTCTCACTCTGCCTAAGCACTTTACATATGGACAACAATTAAGACAAAAAAAACCTTATGCTAGGTATACAGGAATTTTCATTACTTAAATGCAGTTATTTGTAGAATGAAACACTCCCAGATCTTCAATGATCATTTATAAAGCACCATAGTTAGTAATTCTCTAATATATCAACATATTTTATTTCATTTTCAAAGTGAGTCTGTCCATAAACGTTAATTTTGGGTTATCTTGTCCTTAGCAAACAACATTGTTTGTGTGCAGTGGCAGTGGGCGGACAACAAAGACAAACAATCGGCATTTAAAATGTACTATTAAATCCTCACATCAGTACTTAAGCACTGATGAGAGAAATGCTACTTCCGGTAGTCGTTGCGGAAATAACACACATTATGCTCTGATAATGTGCAAAGAGCTGCTTGAGTGAAACCTTGAACCGCTGCTTAGTATTTTCAGACTGAAGTAGAGCCGGATAAGGGAATTGGCCCTTTGTTTACGCACTTGAAAGCCGTCAGCTTGGGCATGCAAAAACTATTCCTGCCACTCCGTCACATTGACGGGACCTCCGAGAATACCACTACTCTACCACCGCTGCTGCCTCGCGGCCACCACCGCAGCATGCAGAACAGGTTCCTCTTCTGATACAATAGAAAAGCCAGAGACGAGGAAATCACAGAATAACCTGAACACTAGCAACCATTTCTTTGACAAACCTGGCATGGCTCACACTTAAAAGAGGAATAAGAAACTTTTAACGAGAACAGTAAAGAAGTAGGATGAATCACTGACAAACATTGGCACAACATTCAGAGAGAACCAAATGAAATGGAAAAGTAGAGCTTGATAGACGATGAGGATCAAACCCTGCGAGTAATCTTGACAGAAAAGTAATATCAAGGGTAAGTGTGTGATACAGCAAATGAGATAAATGTACCGCACCCATAAGTAAAATTATGGTTTAACAGCAGCCTCTGGTCAAAAAAAGTTCTCAGTTTCATGTTCTAGCTTGATTTCACAAATAATCTCCATGAGCAGACATCTCAACTACTGATAGCTTGTGACTTTCGCTTTTTCCTTCTGTGTCAGTGACAAGATTAGGCTATCTCTCCTTGTGCACATGGATGACTGACTCTTCGGGGCCGGTAGCATCACTCTTGCTCCCCTACCCTCTATCCCAAAGCCCAACACATTTCTATTTTCAACAGGATTAGCTCTCACCACAAGCCACCTGACCGGCCAAAGCATTACCCACATGGCACACGCTCCTCCCAAGGCACCGGGCAGAACACATCATGATCTCAGTGACAAACAGTCATCCTGGGGAGTTTACATTACAGTGGTATGCACCCAGGGTAACAAACATTCAACCCGTATATTTAATCTTACGGCCACACATCTCGAAATAGTTATTAATTAGCCACATGGTATTTACAAGCCCAATGTTGAAGGCTCTATACTACACCATTACAGTAGGGCCACGGTACAGGATACACCACTGTGTAAACTGAATAGAGGAATTTAGGTACTTGTTTCTTGAAAAGCCCCTCTGTTCTGATTCACCAGCTGCACCAGGCCTGTTGACTCAAACTGTAAATATACCCAGAGGGCTTTGCGATTACAATGCAATCCAATCTGCTAGACCACATCACTGAAGTAGGATTTATTACAAATGATGCTGTAATATAGGCAATACCAGCAGAGGATCTTGTTGCTGTAACCATTCTCTTAAATTAACTTGACTGCCTTAATTAACTTGACTAAGACTGCCTACTTATGTAACAGCATCTTTGCACAAAAACACAATCTAAACAACCACATTCTACCTCCCACGAGACAATCAAAACCCTTTTGACATGCAAAACTAATTATGTGTTCTTGTTTTCATAGTTCATTACTCTTTTCTGTCTCATAGCCTAACAAAGGGGTTTGAACTCATTTTAATGACTTTATTTAAAAGTTACACAATCAAGGTAATTAAGGGAACCTGTCAAACTTTGGGCAACTCTCAGGTTTAAGATTGAGGCATTGAGGGGAAAGATGCTGAAAAGGCCGATCAACACATAATCTCCACCTCTAATTGGGGGGCAGGAGTTTAACTGGGGCAGATGAGAGAGGTGCCTAAGGAACCTATGCAAGGTTCAATTTAATTACAAAATCAACAATTAATCAATTACTCATTTGTGGGGCTCAATTAACTAGAATTAGCTAAATCTGATTTTAATTGTATTGTTGGAATTCTTTTTTTTTTTTTCAAGTTGTTCAATGACGCTACAGTGATTCCTCAGCATATCGCCACATCTACTGGCCATTTCAAGACACACTGCGCTGATCAGAGCCATGCCATGCCACGTCAATTTCCAACTAATCCATCAAATAATTTGCTTCACACGAGAAAATTAATCTTCAAGATATAATTATAATATCATTAAGGTGCTGCGTTTTCCTGAAAATGATACTTAAATGATTTCATGAATCATTCTGTCCACTGTGTTACAGAAGGAGTCGGACTGCAGGGTACGGTATCTCGGCCAGCAAAGAAAAGTTCAGCTTTGTTAATTTAGCTCTACACTTTATCAAACACATCGCTTAGTCAGGTGTCAGTTTAATTCAAAATGTTATTTTTACATATGGAAATATGCCCATGGTTAGGTTTAAGCTTAGTCAGCTCTTTCTCCAACTTGAATCGATGTAATCTTGATGGGCAGAGAAATATTTCTCATTAACAACAATGAGGCTGGTTATTTTCTCATTGACTTCAAAGGAAATGGAAAACAAATAGTTTTTCAATTTAATGAAAAACTCTATAGGTCCTTCTTATAGAGAAGGGCTTATCAGAATCAGAATCAAAATAGCTTTATTCGCCAATTAAGTTTACCCTTAAAATATATTTGCTCTGGTCCTTGGTGCGTACATATAACATATAAAAAGACAACAAAAAACAACATTTAAAACAACATATAAAAACAGCAGCTCAGGCAATAATTAAATTAAAAACACACAAAATTAAATAAATTAGCTAAATTGAATACTGTTAAATACAGTGAACGTGCTGGGGTTTATTGTGTGGTCAGTGGAAGACCCGGGCCTTGTTGATAAGGCCCACTGCAGAGGGAAAAAACTTGATTTGTGGCGTGAGGTTTTGGTCCTGATGGACCTCAGCCTCCTGCCAGAGGGGAGGGTTAAAAACAGTTTGTGTCCAGGGTGGGAGGGGGTCGGCCAGAATCTTGCCTGCCCGCTTCAGGGTCCGTGAGGCGTACAGGTCCTGAAGGGACAGCAGGTTGCAGCCGATCACCCTCTCTGCACAGCGGATGATGCGCTGCAGCCTGCCCTTGTCCTTGACAGTGGCAGCAGCGAACCAGACGGTGATGGAGGAGGTGAGGATGGACTCAATGATGGCAGAATAGAAACGTTACATCATTTTCTTTGGAAGGCTGAACCTCTTCAGCTGCCTCAGGAAGAATATCCTCTGCTGAGCCTTTCTGGTGAGGGAGCTGATGTTAAGGTCCCACTTGAGGTCCTGGGAGATGATGGATCCCTGGAATTGAAAAGACTCCCCAGTGTCAATTGGGGAGTCACACAGAATGATGGGGGCGGGTGGGGTAGCGTTCAATCAGAAATCCACAACCATCTCCTTTGTTTTCAGAGCATTAAGCTCCAGATTGTTCTGCCTGCACCAATTCACCAGATGGTCAATCTCCCGCCTGTAGGCGGACTCGTCCCCATCAGAGATGAGTCCAATGAGGGTGGTGTCATCCGCGAACTTCAGGAGCTGGACTGACTGATGACTGGAGGTGCAGTCATTGGTATATAAAGAACGCAGGCCTGAGGGGAACTGGTGCTGATGGTGCGTGAATCAGAGACGTGTTTCCCCAGCTTCACATGCTGCTTCCTGTCAGTCAGGAAATCTATGATCCACCTGCAGGTGGAGTTGGGCACGTGAAGCTGGGAGAGCTTGTCCTGCAGCAGTGATGGGATGAAGCGAACTCATGGGGGGAATAGAAGGGTTTGCAGTTGGAGTTGGAGAGCAGTGCTGAAGGTTCACTGTCACGTAATTGCACCAGCCACTGTTGGTGTAAAAACAGATACCTGTTTCTCCCCACCAGCGTCAAGTTTATTGCACAGTGAACGCGCATTCCTAAGAAATATCCCCGGAAGCGGTGTACATAATCCGCACCGTCGCAGCGCGCTGGCTCGCTTCCCTCTCCTAGGCGCTTCACTGTGTGAACAAGAGCTAGCGAGCCCTTGACTAGAATGTCCAGTAATTCTACAGATGAAATTGGAAAAGTGGGAAACAGATCAACTGGAGTAGATCCCCTGATGTTAAGGAGCTCCTCTCTGCTGAGAGAGGCCCCAAGAGCGGAGTTTGACAAACAAACAAACAAACAAACAAATAACAAAAAACAAGGCGCACCGAGACACCGAGGCTGCCATTCGCGGCGCCATCTTGGTCACAAGAGTGCACTATTGAGTATTGAGTATTGAGTGCACATAAGCATAATGGTGCATTTTGGTCATCTGATGTAAAATGTTTTTGCTGCTAGGTGTGTCAATATGATTTGGAATCAGTTGACATTTTTTCTTAAATTGTAAATAAAGGTTAATCCATCATTTCCTCCAAAGTGTGTGGAAACAAATTCATGGTGGATATAACATTGGAGTAACAAAGGGTTCTCTCCAACATCTCATGACTGTGACTGACCCAGACACAGTCTTATAAGCAGATGCAATTTTTTTCCCTAATGGGTGTCTGATAATAAAATTGTGAAATACAGCCCTCACTTACTGTAATTGCAGTTGTGACTAGCTTATGTCTGTGGAGATACAATAATAATACCTAGCAATTCTACGACATGAATGGTGCTAGAGGCACAAGAAATAATTGAGGATTAAAATGAGTGATGACTCAAATAAGATCTTCATACACAAAGTTCCACCTATAGAGTCATATCAACAAATTAGTAATCACATATAACAATTTGTCTCATTTAAAATTTCACAGTGGTGCTGATCAAGAGTCTGTGTCTGCTTTCACATCAGAGAGAATGAGATGAGACAGTATATTATGAGTTCAAAACTCCTCCTGAGGAGCTACAGAAATATAATCCATACATTATAGAACCAACCCTCCCACTGCAATCAAACCAAATTATCAGCTGTGATTGATTTTTACAGACAGATTAATCAGTGAGCATGATAAGGAAATATAAAGTAGCAGAAAGAGCAATAAACAGCTTTAGGAACATTTGCCACTCAGAACTGATTGCACATTCAAGAGACCATGATATGTCTACTCATTAATGCATATCGTCTAGATGCATATTTATGCTGGGAATGTTTCGGTCTGACGGCTGTCTTGACAGAGGAACCACGCACAGTTCATGTCGACCTGTGGCCCAGCAGCATGCTCATTAATATTTATGAGAATATTCAGAGATTCATTATTCACAGAGCCACTGCTGCAGGGCTGAGATGGAAATCTTATTGATTGCAGTTTTGGGATCAAATGAACCTAAAAAATGTTTATTTTGACCACATCACAAAAAACAATGTGAAATGTTGAAAAGAAAATTAAATTGTGGGCAGGGTTTATAAACATTCCAAGAAAACTTCAATGAAACTGATTCACTAACGTGAATACAGTTAAGATAAATATATAAAATAAAAATACTTACTTACTTACTAAACAAACACACACTCACACAAACACACACATTAAAGTAGCAAAGTACTATTGATATAACCTGGAATGCAAAATACAAATCTGACTTTATCGTTTCACAAAAATTCTTCTAACCACAGTTCCATCTCACTGTTCCAGTTTATTTCACGATTCCTTGGAAGTGGCACTTGAGGTAAAAACATGTACCCTATTTCGTGAATAGTCATGAGAAACAAAACACATGCCATTTCAACACTATAACCCAAAAGCTAATAATCAAGTCCTGAGCGACTTTCCAATCAAAACAAACTGAGATCACTGCCAACAGATGCAGGATGCCTTCAGCATGTGTGTATGAAACTCGTGACTTGTACGCAGTGATATAAAAGCGACTTTCATCTGTATCGCATGGCCAGATGTTGCTGTGACGTTACAGATTTCCAGAATACACACACACAGATCACCACCTTGAACCATCCTCGTCAAAAAGGTCAGCAACATACAGCGCTTTGCGCTGATGAAGCATCCTCACTGCTATTACTCACCAATACCGCTAGTAGGGTTTTCCATCATTCCTCCTCTATGACTGATAACGAAATGAAAAGAAAACAATTCAGCTTTTTGTCTGCTGTGCAGCACTAATAATGCAGTGGCATTTAAACCACCTCAATCCTCTTTAATAATAACTTTATAGTGGCTCATTTTTAGTATTCTACCTCACTCCTTGACTTGCGAAATTAGTGCTGTAGCCTAACTTGTTAGTCAAATCTATACTCAGGAACGGTTCATTCACAAATGGATTGAGGAATTGTCCAAGGAAAAAGTAAGACAAATGCGGCCCAAGTCTCAAGGAGCAGATGGTTTGAAACAACTTGAGAGTTTGTGCATGGCTGAGAAAAAATGCTGCCAAAAGCCCTAGAGTTTCAAGCCTAAAGAAAAGAGTAAGTGCAATGGAATGGCATTTTAGGGTCCTGAGGTTAATAGTGAATGCAAATGTATGATTCTGCAAGACTAGTCCCACACTCTATTCCTGGCTGGGGCGCAGAGGTATGGTCATAAGGATTTGTGCTGAAAACTTAAAAAACACATCAGTATTCCATTCAGTGTATTTACTACTTAGATCCAAATCTAGCTGTAAAATATTCGCTGATTCTCTCTAGCATCGACTGGACAGAGCGATCTGTTGCGCTGAGGGTTCAGTGAGTCAATGATTTTGGAAGAAGTTGGAATAGTGTCTTCGTTATGTAGGGAAAATAGGGGGAGTAAATCACTCCTCGGTCCACAAGTTGAGTCACGGTCAGACAAAAGATGAAAGCAAACGGCGGTGCAGGCCTCGTTCTGGTTCGGTGTTCACTGGACCCGAAAATCCAGGGCTGGGTTTTTGCCTCTTCTGGTTTGTGAACAAAGGCAGCACAGGATGACAGGTTTGGGGCCTTCAGGCTTGGAATGTGAGTAGAGGCCCAACTAGGGATATTAGTCACAAAAACCAAGCAATAAATTATCCAGCACATACATAATTACATATGTGGTGAGACTAGACTTTTGTGGATGATGCACTGTTCCTTTAACAACTAACTGCTTTACTTTTTGCTAAAACGCATCGTCACAGTTTGATAAACCTTCTTGTCATGTTTGCATTGCAGCAGAATCAGGAAGAGAAAACAAGTGGTTGACATGAACAATAGATAAAATATGATAATTTCTCAGATGAAGCCTACATGAAAGGCTCTAGCATCTGAGCGCCAAGGACTGCATGGGACGCTCCCCAGAGATTTCTCCCCATCTGAATGGCCTTATCTGTGATGTGAAACTGATGAACTACTGAAAGGCTCTCTGGGTTTTCGCCCATATGGATCAACTGACAGAGGGAGGGGGGCTCAGTCCATTTCTCTCTCACTCGGAGATAAGCGCTGTCTGTCTGCTTGACTGACATATCAAAGAAGGGCAGCCTCTTCCATTGTGCTGAAACTTGACTTTTCTCAGCTATGCTGGATTGGTTTTAAATGCAAACAGCCACACAGACAGACATGACTTGGTTGTTTGTGGCCATAAAGAGTTACGTTATGTTAAGGCTGAATTTTTATTACCATAAGAGCTGAGTACTAAATAAAATACATTATATTGCATTCATCGAAGAAAATATAATCATGAATATAAACATAATCATCAATAGTAAATATAATGGTGATGGCAGAAGAGAAACTAAAGATAAAATGTAATTGCGAGAACAGGATCTTTCTATTATTACAATTATTATTATTATCAGTTGCAGATGAATGGCAAATGGCATCTTAAAGCCGTAAACCGAGAAGCAAATTTCATCAGTCTTGTTTGATAAAATGTTTTTTTATTTGACTGTTTGAACCTAGACGCCTCCCGGTAGAGGTGTTCCGGGCACGCCCTACTGGTAGGAGACCCCGAGGCAGACCCAGAACACGCTGGAGGGATTATATATCTCTGTGATATACATCTCTGTGAAATATGAATTTGTTTCCTCACAATGCTGACTTAATTTTTCTCAAATTTAACAGCTGTATTCATAATTATGAGAGAAAGACACTTCATAAATCTTTTTTTGACAAATACGATTGCTGCTTTTTGATGTCATTAGTCTCAATAAAATAAGGACACTTCAGTCTAATCCACTAAAATGTACTTTTAACTTAAATAATTGTAACTTTTTCTCTCTCCCTCTTTCTATCAAACACTTGCATAACAAGAACAGAGTGATGAAGAGGATGTGAATGTGAAAGTGGACACATGGGGAACACAGCAGCCACTGACTGCTGGTCAGCACACCCAACAAATGAGTGTAAATGAATGAGCAGCCCTTGACTTGTCAGTATTAATCTTCCCCATCATTTGGATTTGAAATGTTCATCAGCAGACAGTTGTTGACTTCAAGGCAGCACAAGTAAACAAGGTACTATAAACTGAGACCAAGAGGCCAAGCATCACGCAGAGAGGCAGGGAGCAGGTATGGATTCACAGTGAATCACCATGAGCAGCTTTCTAGTTTAATACAGAAGCTGGACATTTGCCAAAAAGTAAAAGTCCCCATCCTCCATTCAGTGCTGCACAAATGAGGTCTCAATTATTTAGCCAGGGATCAGAGAGCCGCAAAGACCCACAAGAAGACCTTGTGCATATTTTGGTGATAACAGGACTGTGAGATGAATTATATATGTTTGACACATGCACCATTCTAAACACAGCAGCACCAAATGCTACAGATGCGTCACATCAGACACATTCACATCACACAGCTGCCAGGTGGTATTCAATCTGCATTGAGTTCTTGGTCTGTTCCTGTTTGACAATATATAACATTACAACAAGCACAACATGGAGGTGGGAGCGGAACAGCACATTTATATGGTAGCAGTGGGCTCACACGAGCCACCATACATCAAAAGCTGGAGGGGCCAGGCTGCTGAACTCCTACAGGCTGCTTTGCATTCACCTCCCCGTCCGTCAAAAGCTGCACGGTGCCTGCACGATTGGAGAAGCCAAAGAAAGGTAATTCCAAATTCAGCCCCACACAAGCCTCCATTCATCAGAAAGTACTTTTTGTTGAGAGGACTGACTCTTTTTCACAAGTGGTTGGTTATAGATGATTCTTGTGATGCGCTCGAAGAAACTTACCATTTACATGTTTGGTAACTCATCACTTTAATAAGAAATAATAAGAAAATAATAAGAAAACAATAATTCAAACATGCTTCTCTCTACTACAATCAGGCATGAACTCAAAACAAAACAATAGTAAATAGCTTTTTTTTTTAACACCGATAGAGTATAGAAATTGCTTAAAGTTATGAATGTGACTGCCTGTCATTCTATATTAGACTAGTGATGGACAGATGATTTGTCGAGGTTTGCAAGCACCACTATCATCACTCCAGAAGACTGCAAGTGACAGCCGTCTTGTGAGTTTAGCAAGTCACGTTTTACAGGACATGTCACTATAGTGTCCATAGGTCCCTCACGGACGCAATACTACAAATCCATAAGAGTAGCCCCCAGATGTTAATGGAGTGGGCCCGTCTTCTGATTAGTTTGGGATGACGAGTGACAGGACCGTGAAACATGCAAGGTGACGGCCCCGATGAGAGATGGAGGACCTCCAGAGCGATGAGTAAAGGAACTTAGTTCTTTAAACTGAGAGATGAACTTCAATGACACGATAACACAGAAAACTGTGTTTTATTGCAGGAAACTCAAATCAAGATGTGTATTTGTTTTACAGGTTAGAGTTGCTGACGTAAATTTTCTATCTCCATCTTTTTACATGCACAACATATGGCGCCTGTAAACCATCATTAAAATCCAAGGACTGACAGCCTTCTGTCACACAGTGAAAGACACAAACGAGCCAAATAGCAGCATGAAGACTTCAATGTGACAGGAAAAGTATGCAATATCCAGTCGAGTCCAATAACCCATCACTGCCTCAGCCACATGGATCAATACAACTGCAAGTAGCTGAGATTGATTTTTTCTGTAAGGGATCATTATGTAATAAATCATGTGTGGAAGGTAATTATTTCATATGCTATCCACCAGACATCATGATAACCTTGGGAATTATGCTTATTGTTGCCGAAGTGAATGCATTTAAAGAAGGGGCTAGTTTTGATGTGATGTACAACTTGGGCATTCTCAGTGTGCTGGCTTGGCAGGAAGACGTGTCTGTGTTTCATCATCCTACCCAGCCTGGTAACCTCTTAAACATGTAATGGCTAAATCTATCTATATCTAATGGCATCTATCTAACTATAATCACCATAGCCACATTGGAGAACTGCACACTTTCCTATGCAGCGGACCATGAAGACATCATTACCCACTATTCAGCTCAACACACTTTGGGTACAATTTGAGTTCAGGTACACGTTTATGGTACACAGGTGTGCTGATATAATGTACTGGGCAGTCTCAGGGAAAATGTGTCACCACCTTTATTGTTAAGTTTGTAACAGTGAATTAGCTTCACAATTGATGTTGTTAGCATGGTAATCAAAACAAAGTCAGTATAATTTGAATCGCTAAACAATACAGGAACATTGTTTTATTGAACCACTAACTGGAACTCTGGGTATGAGTGTTAAACTAGCACTTTCTAAAAACCCACAAATTATGTGAAAATGCTGAAAAATTACCCTGGAAGAATGAAACCTGAAGGCCTGAAAAATGTCTGAATTGTTTTTGTTTCTGAATGATTGAAAAAGTTACAAGCACTTTGAGTGACAGCTAAAGCGAAAATCCTTTGAATCCTCCTGAAGGCAGAAGATGCCTGAAAACCACATGTTGAACAACTGGCTCTCACGCAAAAAAACAGAAGTCCTATCTGAATACAGATTAAATCATGAGAAGCAGATGAACTTCCTGAATGTAGGGATGTATTTTGATAAAAAAAAGGCTCAGAAAATAAAGAAGAATTGGTGAGAAATTAATTTTCTCAGCTGAAAATGTAACATTGGGCCATATGAAAATATGAAAGATATGAACTCTTAACATTTTAATCTTTAAATGGTGTCTGTAGATGTATGTATGCTTAAGAAAAAACTGCCAAAAAAACAAAGAAACTGAAGTCAATACCTGTGATCACAGAAATAATGTAATAAATCATGACGAGTTGTGTGTTTGAATTCCACACGCAGGTCAGGAAGCTAATTGTCTGCCGGCAAAATTAAGTAAACCAGCTCAACTAATCAACATTCAACAACAAAAATCCCACGAAATGGTAGTGCCTAGTGATGGGTCGATCGCGAACGATCTGGCTCTAAGAGCCGGCTCTTTGAAGTGAACAATGGGAGCCCCCTCCTGCTACTCTGAGCCCCCCATCAACAAATTGTGATGCGCCGAAAGGGCTGTCTCTTTTTAGTGAGCCAAGCCAAAAGAGCCGGCTCTCTAAAAAAGGCCTGAATTCCCATCACTAATCGTGCCCTCCCCATCGCAAATTGCAATCAACCTAATCTTCCTATTTCATTCATCTGCTACACACTACAGAATCTCTCACTCACATAAGATGGGCTGCACCAGATGCTTATCTTCAAAAATTGAGCATAATGATAGCAATAAACTTTTCATTGCACTGCAATATGTTAATTTACCTAACATATAATAATCTAACATTCTTCAGGTTTTAATTAACATAAGTTTATATCTTTCTCAAAGATTGATTAGCTTCTTCTTTTAGGATCGGGTGAACAAAACAGCAGATGGTTGATTTGTTTTTGAGGCCACTGGAGTTCACACCCAGGGAAAAGAATAAATAGCAGTTTATTGGAGAAAAAAGCTAAAATATAACTACAATACTCAACTACTATATCTGATAACTGAAAGTATTCCACCCCATTAAAACGTGAAGTGTCACCAGACCTGGAATTTAGAAATGTTTGGTGATGTGTGTGTGTGTGTGGGAACGAGAGAGAGAGATGAGTACACATCAGGTAGAGGCAATCACAGATACAAAGACCTCACTCTGCAGGTGTGCGAAATGGAAAGACAAAACAATAACAGTCGAAATATTTAAAAAATGAAGTGAGTAAAAATGTGGTTTTATAGATTAAAATATGTTCAAAATGATGCAGTCAAGATTTCACTGATTTATCTGGTACACTCTTTTTAGATATGTGTAAGTGCATAGTGAACTTTCATATTTGTGCACCAATGCAAATCTTTCTTCTAAACACTTGCTCACTGGACTTATACGTGGCGGGCCTGTGTAACCAGATGTGTAGAGAGGATGAAGAGGATGAAGCTTATTACATAAAATCGATTTCATCAATGTATGGTCATTACAACAAATTTTTCAGTGTTGGCATCACATCTGAATGACTATTTTAAGATAGTTTCACACCTGTTAATCTTTGTTGATTTAGTACATTTAATTGTACAGACCATAATATTAAAGAACAGCACAAGTGAAATCCCACCACAGCCTTCTTTCCTTCCCTCCTGTACAAAAAAGCTCAGGCGAGCTCCTGTTGAGTGGAAAAGAGAAATTTTTAGCAGGTTTAACAATACCTCCTGCAAATATTTACCGTTGAACGTACAAAAGCTGAAGGCTCACGAGACTCGTGCAGGACAGTAAAATAATAAAACTAAGGCAAATGGTGACATCAGATCCAAACACGCCTCTTGGCGGTGGGGACAACAAAAACGCTCACCAATACAACAGTATAACTGGGAGCACTGGAGAAATGAAATGGGAAATAATGGCCTAGCAATAATGGCCCAATGGCTGTGGCAGCAACCTGTTTCGGGGACTGTTTACTTAGATAGGTCAAGACCACCAGTGTACTGAATTAACATTTGATCACCCCAGCTGCTGTAGTGCAACTGCTCAGTGGTCAGAAGACTGTGGTTCCCAGATGTGTGTTTAAATTACCCTCCCTTGTCTTGAAATGACTCCCTAAGGCCATTGCAGTGAACAAGAATGTGTTTAAAGTTGCCTGGTTAAATAAGAATGTTTAAAATGAAAAATAGATGGTTAATTAATGTGGCACTGGTCTCTGTTTTAAAATTGAATTAAAATGCTATAAATTACAAAACATAACTGGGTCAAATTAGCTCTTGTTATTAATTATGTTCAATTCACTGCATCTCCATCCCTCCAGAGTCACACGGATTCACTTACGCCTGGAAGAAGGACAATCAGCCGCTCCTCTGCGCTTTCTCAGTCTTGTCGGCTTGTAGCAGACTTTATTATATCTGTAAAATATAACTGTGGAAAAGGTTTGAAGATCAGGATTGTTTTAAGCCTGATGAAGAAACATGAATCCAGTGGGTTTTAAGGGTTAACCTAAGGGGGTTATGAGAATGAGAATGGTAGCAACGCACTTTATTTGAAAACATGAAAATCATGTTGGAAATACAACGGTGAGAGTGATGACAATGCCAAAGATGATACTTCATTCAGTTTCGAACTATGCAATCTGCATGTCAGCCGGAGTTTGGGATTCAATGTCTTGCTCAACATTTTCAATGAGGAATGTCATGGCTCTTATGTTCAAGCTACACATTAGTCAAGTTTCACTCGCGTTTGGTTTCTTTTGATGAAAATCTGTCCATTTTGATGAAAGTGAAGGTTGCACATTGCGTCACTGTTATGTATTATGCTGCCATCTACAGCATGATCTAATTTACTTATATTTAAGTAAAATCACCAACCATAATTTAGTGGTTCTGCACGACAATAGCTGACAAAAAGAGCTGAACATGACTTGAATGGCTCGTAATGAGTAGGGCGGAGGTGAATATTGTTCTCTGTGAAAACAGTTTATCTCTGTGAAAAGCACAATAGTCACTCCAACCTGAACGGAAAGGCTTTTCACAACCAAAAAAAGTGGAAGCTTGTGGTTACAAATGCCATGTCAGCATATTCTCAGCAGACCACTCTACTCTGTGGAAACTAGGCAGTCAGCCCTTCCTAAAATGGTATTTTATAAAATGGTATTTTATGAAGACTGTCTGTAGCTGTTGCAATTCCCCCTACATTGTGATGTCACTGATGTTAACTATCTGCCTTTGATCTTTTTCAGGCCTAAGTGCTTCAGTTGGAACCGCTGCATAGCCGTCTTATTTCTTTCTATCTAAAGCCTCCCTCATATCTTTGTGTGAACGGCGATTTGTTCATCTTTGAACCCCCTCTGGGCCCGCACAACAGAAAACTAATTTGACCAAACCTCCTGTGATATGTACTAACCATGAGCCTGCCAGATCAGGTCAATTAGGGAGATAACTACCATCCATGACTGAATTCCCATACCCACTGCCAAATACTTGTCCAAGATAGTTTTCTCGGCTGTTTGTCTTAAATCTCCTCTTAAATCTCCCCCAAAGATGTGCTATACAACCCACCTTATATCCACGCAATATATTTTATCTGTAATCTGTTATATTTTTGAGGTTATTTCAGCATAAGTGTTATGACCAAAAGAGTAACAGCCATAGTGGGTATATATGGCTCGTTGGTCTAGAGGTTAACTCTTGCTTAGCGAGAGAGCGGTCCAGGGTTCAAATCCTGGACGAGCCGTAATTTTTGGAGTGGAAGTGGCCTCACAGCAAGAAAGTCCTAGGTTTGATTTGAGCAGATCAGGCAGGATCTCTCTGTGTGGAGTTTGCATGGTTGCTCAGGTTTTCTCCCTCCTGAAGACCTGCTGTTGGTTGCCGGGTGCTGGACTGAGGCTTGATTTCCCTCATGAGATCAATAAAGTATATAAAAATTCAGGTCCACCCAAGTCTGGACTGTGTTGCAGGTCAGCATCTGGCCAAGACTCTGAAGTGCTCCCAGACTAACTAAGCAATGTTAGCCTGGCAATGGCATCATGCAATGTTTCCTCTACAGCTATATATTTACTCTTCTCCTGAATGAAACGCACTGTGGAACGTTCCTCTTCCAAACTTATAACCTTCTCTTCTCACTCTCTCCACTCTCTTGTCTTCTGCTTGCTCACACTGTACGCTCCTTAAACTAACAAGCAACAAACACGTGACAAGTGCTAACTATTGCAGTGTGACTCATGCTGTACACCCCTCACTATCGGAACCTCTGTGCAAGAAAAACTTAAAAACAAAAACTCTGTGAATCTGGAGTGATTCATTCTTCTGTTGACCCATCCATCCGTTCTCCATGCCCACTTATCCAAGAAGTTGTCTGCATCAGAGAGTGATTGAACCATTCCTTTGAAATTCTTTAACATCTTTCCTGCTACCCTTGTTTTTACTTTTACTTACCCGGTGGAGCAGAGCAATATGGCCACTATGTAAGAGCAATATTCAACACTGTCTCAATTTAGGACACTTAAATATGTGACAACACTTAGATGATACCTAGATAGACAATTTGTAACTGATTCTGCCCTTGTTGAGCATGGTTAGAGTAAGTTTTGGTATAGGTTGCCACCGCACACACACACACACGCGCGCACACACACACACACACACACACACACATACACTAGACTTAGTATTTTACACCCACCCAGCCAATACTGAAGAAGACGGAAGAACCATCCCAGAAGTAAAGCAAACCAACAAATATTGACAGTTCATACATTTTTATATAGTCATGTGACAGAAACTAACCAATCACCCATCATCATAATCATTAACAATATATTCCGCAAACAAACACTTAAAGCAAGGCAGTCTTCATGTCCTGACCTTTTCTTTTTACATTTGTCAATTGTTCTATTGAGGCATGTTGTTGGATTATAACCTCTTCAGTTTCAATCATCTCGGCTTCCAGACGCTGTCAGACGTCCCCATGTCACATAGCACAGCCCCAGGTTCTCCCTCAAACTTCAAGCTGTCAGGTCAGATTGGATTGTAAAAACTCATCATATTGAAGTTTTGCGATTTGAAATTAGGGCAGCCACGAGGGGATTCCAAGGAGATATGAAAAAGTAAAATAGAATCATACTAATGCAGAACCTAGTCAAGTAATCTGTGCAACCCTCAAAATGTGGACTTTTCTTACTATCCTCAGATGGAGGGTTGTTAAATTAAACTATCCAATGTGTCCAAGGCTTTATAAATAAAGAGAAGTGATGTTTTCCTATGTCTCACTGTAAGGCTTACAATGAAACAGGTGGGGCAATATATAGACAGTAGCATTGCTCAGAGGCAGACACAGCACCACATTACCAGCCTCTGAGAACATGAGAGTAATACTATTGACGACCTGCCTTTTTTTACTCAGTTTCCTGTTCTGATTTTTCTTTGATGAAGTTTGATTTGGAGGCTGAAGGTTAAACAAACATATAATTGAATTAAATCACATGAAGTGAATCAGTTTAGGAGGAGAGTCAAGAATAGCATAAAAATGATTTGTGATTAGAAGATTAATGCAGACACAAGGTGATCAGTTCCGCTGGACCTTAGCCATTATTTGATTCACATATTTTTACTTTTTGGCTCATATCAGAGTTGGCACTGAAATGCCTGATCTAATCTCCGCCCACCTGCATTTCCAGCTGCTCAATAATGGAGGAGCAGTTGCGAGACATTTTGAAAGATCTCTGCATCCCTGCTTTTATTGCATACTTTACATGTCTCTCTATTTAGAGAGTATACAATTGGAGTTATGAGAAAATCAGTGGGGAATGGGAAAAACATTGGGGTGCTCATTTTAGTTTAGAGATGATCCCAAAACCCCTGTAGGTCCATAGAATTATACTGTATATAATACAGGAGTAATTCAGAAAAAATCCAAATTCAATGTGATGTTATGGGAAAATTGTGTCACGCCAACATGTTCCCTGCTTTATAAACTCCTCTTACTAGCCCTTAGTGTTTGCCCCTGAAAGAGATGTTACTACGGCATTTCATCATTTGCATGTTGGGTAAGCTGTCCATTAAACACACTCACGCAAGAAATGAACAGATGAACAGATACTCAGACTCAAAGCTCAGAGACTTGTTAACTGAGTATTTACATGTATTCATTGGTCAGTCACTGCTCTCTCAAACAATATACACGTGAATGACCGAACCTGCAGTAATGAAAACGGAAGCAGACGTAGGAGGAATATGCAAAGCATATACAGAAAGCTGTATTTGACCTCAGGGCCTCCTTAGTGTAAAGAAAGAGCACTAAACCCTGAACTGTTGTTTGACCAAAGCAGAAGAATATTAATTAAACAATGCACAAATACTTTATTTCAATGGCCACATAGTTACTTTTGAGCATTTTACTTTTAGCAGCAGTTTGACAGTTTGGGAGAAACATCTGTTATTTCTGACCGTGTGCAAACCTCATATTACTCATGGCCAATTGATGTTGTAGTGTTCCATTCCCAGGACACTCAAGGCAAAGGACTGCAGTCATGCAAAAGAGACTCTGAAACATGCACCATGCTGACTGTCCTCTTCCCCCCTAACTGACAGGAGCCTCTGAGCAGCTGCTGAGATCGTTTGTGCTCATCCATCTTTTTTTTTTTTTGCTATTTGTTTTTATTGAAGCAAACATTTTACATGACATTGCGCATACAATTGTAGGATATTTTGGAGATAACTTTTTATACAGAAAGAGGGAGAAGTGGAGAGAGAGAGATAGAGAGTAAGAAGGAAGGTTGTATTATTATTACTTTTGTTGTTGTTAAACTTTATACGTAGACCTTGAGGTATAATACAAGTAGAATAAAATTGCAATGATCTCATAGGGTAAATACAGTTTTTACAGGATGATGTCAAACAGCGATGTAGGCTAGTACAAATCGCATCCATCTTAACAAACAACACACTCACTCAGCAGAAGGACCTTTCAAACTGCAATTTTCAAACTCCAAACTTCCCAATGTCAATACAGCAAGGAGCCCTATGAGGATTTGATTCTTACGAGTTGGTGGCTTAGATGTGGGGTTGTCCTAAACATTTACAACCCAGTCCCAGGCAAAAACAATGGGGCTATCTATGAGTTTAAAAAATATATTAACTTAAGGGCACAAATACAGCCCCAGTGCCAATGCCAATTCTAACCCTAACCCTAACCCAACCCTAACCCTAACCCTAACCCACTAAGATAGGAAACACAATTCCTCATTTTTAATGTGTAAAACATTTTATCAGGAGACGACAAGATTTAGGTTATTGTCAACCTTCAAAAGAAGAAAGAAGAAAAAACATGAAAGAAGAAGCTCTCTATGGGTTGTAGGGACAACCGAAAGCTACAGGCAGAGTGAAGGAAGAGAGGAAAGGAAATAGATTGTAAAGAACAACAGGTACTCTGGGAGCAGCATGATAATACCAATGCTGCTTGATGGATCAGACAGTACAACCAGGCAGAGGAGATGAGGAAAGCCAATCAGATCACTTCCCTTTAGGAGAGTCTACACCCGAGAGGAGGAGAACGAGAGCACCCGAACAGCTGGGAATGAAGACAATGAATGGGTTAGACAGACAGCTGAGAAAAAGGTGTGAAATGGCAGAGAGTAGGCCAAAAGACATCAAGGGAGAACGCAACATGGTCACTACGGACCTGCAGAGTGAGACTCTGATGGAGCTGTTTAATACCATATTGTACTCCAGCCATGGCTATTATGAAGTACCGTCATTCAGTTTGTCATTATTGTAATCTGGGACTCATTATTAGCATGAGGAACTATTAGTTCCACCAGAGATGATATGCTGATGGCTAGTTTGATTGATTGTTATCAGGATGATTTAAAATGTTCTGAATCAAGTTTGATTCAAGGGTGAAAGGGTTGAGCATGGACCAGGAGAGAAGGACATGTATGAACAGGGGACACATTTTTGAAATATTTGAGGCACAGTAATAAAAAAGTATTGATCAATCATCTGTTAAAGTTTAACTTGTTTAAGTTCACAGTACAATGCAGCCCTGGTATTCCAATGTCTGGGACCACTGGAGGTGAAAACTCGGTCAGCTGTAGTCACCGGTCGGGCTCTGGAACAGCCAGGGGGGTCCAGCCAGAGGACCAACAGCTGTGATCGGCTTCATAATGCTTAATGTTATGTAATATAGCTTGGGGACAAAAGTAGCATTGCCTTGAAATATCCATAGCGTTTTAAAATGTATTCTAAAATGAAGCGGCAACCACCGAAGGGCGGGTGAGTCCACGTTACCTTGAAGTGGTGAAGAGTGTTGCTGCTGCTGGAGCCATGAGGGAGGCATAAAAGAAATGTGACTACAATAGTCAGAGCAAAATGAAATGAAATGTGGATTCTGCTTTGGTCTGATTTATTTTGAGTACTTCTATAAAAGAAAATGTATCAGAAAAAACATCCAAATCCAGCTGACTAAACTGACAAGGACATTTACTGTAAGTTTGTCCTGTTAAAGTCTGTAGGCTTTTAGAGTTGTTTTGAAAATGGCACAGCATTTTTCAAATATTCTTGTGCAAATTTCCACGTTTATGATGTATTTTGTAATATATAACTCCTTGCATATTTGCATAGTTTTTAAGTTGAGCTCCTATATATCCAGTTCATAGCGGTGCTCAATGAGTTTCATAAGCCATTTATATTGTGCATTTTGGAAATGTTGGACTTTGTCTTGCAAAAAGGCCTGACCAAAAGTGTATTGATTAGCAAGTAGCAAGTAGTCCTGGTGACCTTTCTATCGTTATGGCAACAGAACACAGCTGGCTAATTTCACAAAATAATCCTTTGGGTGTTTAATCAACCAAGACAATACTAAATAATACTGAAGTGCTGAAAACATTCAGTGTCTAAGTAGTATCATGGGTGACCAGATTTGTGATATACAATAGTTTAGAACTTATACTAGAAAAACATGCAGTAAATGAGTCTAAAGGTTTACATTTTTACATTGTTTAGGTAAAAGTGGACAAAGTTAATATGTATGAATGTAATCATCATTGTTTACTGTTGTCTGGTACATACAATCATCTTTGTAGCTCTTTCCTTTTGACAATTAAGTAGTGAATTTGTATCTTTCCTGGCTCAGTTACTCCTGCAATGTATCTCAAAGTAATTTTCATTAGTTTATCATCCAGAATTTAGGTCATGTTTGTTAGTTACCCATGTTTAGCCATTATTAATGTGCACATATTTGAATTAATGGACCTCCGCACTACAGGTACTTAGAGATCATGTGAGATCATTCCTCACATGATTACAGGTAATCACAGACTTCTGCAAAGAGATGCACATCAGCTCTGTGAGTAACATTAAACCTACTTAAATCTGTCAAGTTTTCTCACAAAAACTGAAATCAATATTGTGATTTACAGTGACTTTGACACAGAACGTGTTTCAAGTGATAATTTAGGAAAAATAACAATTAGCCTGTCAGTTCTATAACTACATGTATTCATTATGCAGTTTGTTACCTTACACAGGTTGGTTAATTTGACAATCACATGATGCATATTTTGAATGTAAATGCAATAATGTAATTTCCCAATATTGCTATATTCTGGTTTTGAATGACACTGTTCAATATTGTACACAGATGTTTTACACATTAATTTTAGAATACTTATGTAGTACATGTGTTCCAATTTCTTACTCATATTTCATATTCAGTGTTTTACGTTGAATCTGGACGTTGTAATGTTGCATGTTTTGCAAAAAAATATTTCATAAAGCAAATAGTCATGAAATTTTGTCGGTTGTCTCATTTTCACTATGTTCTAATCCTAATAAAATCTATCCAATAATTCCTTATAGAAACAAAAGGTGGGAACAGTATGAAAGACCAAGTGGGAGAGAAGAAAGGGTAAGTACACGATCTGAAGAAAGCAGTGGGGGGAGACAGAGGAGGGAAGGTGAAGGATGGGAGAAGTGGAATGTGAAGTGTTTGAGGAAGGGAGAAAAGATGGAAGGATGATAGAGGGATGCCGCAAAGGCGAGAAGCAATCTGCTCTTCCCCCTCTACCCCTCCAGCTCCCTCTCATTATCACCATGCTCGAGGTAGCTCCTATCACACTGTCACCTCAAGACAGGATGCTGCTGTCGCTGTTGTCATGGATATTTGTGCATGTGAAGCACAGTAAGAAAGATGTGGCTACCCACACTCACTAAAAGGCAGGCTGAAAACAAATGTCTCTCAGTCATTTAGTTAGTTCAGGGATAAATGCTGTGCTTCAGTAAAATACCACATTTACATGTTGGATTAAAGTGCAATCTCTGCATATTGGTGATTTGGATAATGACATCCAATCTCAGAAAGGTGGCTCAAATGACATTGGAATATTTGTAAGTAACCATATATTTTTGATTCATTTTGGATATAATGAAGAACTATGGGCTTCTAAATTAAATTGATATACAATATATTTTAATAAAGCCGCAAGCCAGCGTACAGCACTGGAAAGGCAAGTGCTTATCTTTGCAGATTGTTCTTTTCCAAGACAAAAGGCGGCTATTCATAGTTATAAAGAAAATCATTTACATAAAATCAATCAAGGTAATCTTTTCAATGGGTAGACTGTCTCTGGATGATCAGTCCCTTGTGCATCACGTAACATTCCTCCAACACTGCAGAGCTTCAAAGAAAGGTAAAATGTTATTTCTCATTTCTCTCATGCCTGTGTGTTGGTTTTATTTATATCTATATATCTATATCTATCTACTTACATCTATCTATATATAGACATATAGATGTACAGTCTCTATCTATCTATCTATATATTAGATAGATAGGTAGATAGATAGATAGATAGATAGATAGATAGATAGATAGATAGATAGATAGATAGATAGATAGATAGATAGATAGGTAGATAGATAGATAGATAGATAGATAGATAGATAGATAGATAGATAGATAGATAGATAGATAGATACAATGAGTTTGCAAAGTCCCTCCTACATGCTGAAGACTGAAATACAATTCACAGCATGGATATTGGAAAGTATATCACACAAGGGATGTGGCAATAAAAATGTAAAGCATAGCACTTGAGGTAAACAATAACAGATTGCGTAAAATGCCTGCTGTGGCATTTTCAATTGCAAGACAGTAACATTTGATATCTGAATCTGCATCCACTGTCTCATTGCATTAAAGATACCATACATTCCAACTGTGAAGCTGAAATTAGGCTTTCCATTTCCTCCTCCAATAAAAATGTTCTTGCCAACATATATTGTTGTATACATATCTTTGGTCTTATTAGTAACCCACTTCGATGTGAACATTACATTAGTTTGTAATGGCAGGCTGTGATTTTGAAAGGATAATAAATTATAAAACCACCATGAGCCAAACATTTGAGTTACGTAGAAAGTATCACTGCAGGGTTTCGCTTAAATGTCTGTGAGAGAAATCAGTTTAGAAATACAAAGCTTAATTAACTAACTCCTCCTCGAGCTCCTCTCATATCTGCCTCCCACTCTTACTTCCTGTGTTTACTGTGGCAAATCAGAGCAGTAAATTGCAGTGCTGCAACAGGCTTTCACATAGATGCAGGTGGTGCAAACATCTGCATCTATGTGCTATGGGGACAAACAGAGGCTCACAGCTAGAGACTCTGACAATTAGCAATATGAGTATCTATTGGATAAAGCTGGGCAGAGGAGAGGAGAAATAGCTCTACAGTTAGTTTAGGGTGTTGATATATTTCAATGGAAAACTTTATACTTTCTTAGTTTCCCTTGTTTGTTCTTGTTACATGTATATTTCCACATAAATGCAACAATTTGCATAGTCAAGAAGATAAACGGGAACATGTGGTTTCCCTCAGTTATTATAGTATAATACATGGTCACCCATAAAGTTGGAATGGTTAATTCCAACTTTACTCACTTACACTTGGGCAACAGTGTATATATATACTGAAGAAGCCAAAAGAATGCATCTATAAGCCAAACCGACTGCCCTGAAGACATTTAAGGTCTGATTTAGAGTTGGCAACTTAAGTGGGCAGCCTAAGTGGAACCAATCAAGCCAAAAGATCCATGGGGAAAGTAAAATGAATTAAGAGTGCTTGGGCACCTAATTCTGGGCAGCACATTCAGATTATTAAAGTCAGCCACGTCCAGTCCACACTACACCTCTGACGTCCCTCAGATTGTTTTATGTTAAGCTTTCTGGGAATAATACTTTATTTAAGTATGTGCACTTAATTCTCCCAAAACCTAATCCTATGATAGGAAAGGCACACTGATACGTGTTGCCAGTAATATGCATTGCATTACATTGATCAAATTATATACAAATAAAACTACATAAAATGAACATATCAGCCTACTGTACGAACATATTAATAACATATTTATTTCATTACATTGTTCAGTCTTTACCATTCTAGAGGGACAAAAAAGTAAAATATCATAGCAAACAAATGCATAGGTTATAATGTATATGGTACAAACAAAAGAGTGGTAACACAATATACCTTCAATAGAACACACTTATATAATAATCTGAATTAATCATTCTAATTAATCTTTTAGAGGATTCTAAGAAAAATGGCAGCTTGTCATGACATGGAAACTCCACGATTAACCACTGCAGACTGTGTTGGTAAATGTATCGCATTGTTCCAATTGAGAGGGGAGGATCTTAATGAACCATATAATTATAACAGTGTGGATGTGGAAACACTCCTAAACTAGAAACACAATCCTCATTATGAGACAAAGCATTACCCAGCTCTAAAAGTCATCACATACTGAAACTACTCTGGTAACAATGCTTATAATTCACAAGAGGTAAGGCTGTGTTTCCTGAGCAGTTTCATTAGTGCAGTTAGAAACTTCAGAGCCAATAGCCTGTCCTTCATTCCCTGTCAAGTTGCCATGGAAACAAGAGAAGAAGTGGGGGGGAACATAGGAAATACATTTATATTTCCTGCAGTACAAGGAGCAGTCAAGTCAGGTAGAGTGAAAAAAGAAATGTAAAATATACAGGTCCAGAGAGAAGTTGAACAACTGAGATTTCACCAGCAATTATGAAAGTTATCTTACATAATGTTTGCCGTCTGGGTGACATTTAAAAAAAGCACCTCACAGTGTCCAGAGCTTAAAGATGCAGTATGAACAACCTCGTTGTGACTGAGAGCCTAGCAGTTATTGAAATAATGATGTTGAAAGCATATTGAAGCATAATTCCATCACAAAATGTACTGACGCGACTGGTGCAGAAAGTCATATAGGTCATCTGTTTGTACTTCAAATATCAGCAAATGTTTTTGGTTTAGGTAACAGCCTTGCAACACCAATTTGTGAATTCACACCAATTTGTGATTTCACAAACACACACATGTGGTTCATGTTGGGCGGAGTGAAATACCTGTGTGTGTACATTCTCACCCATGCTGGGCACTGGGTATCTAGCAATCATAGTTTGAGGAAAGGATGCACAATCAGGACAGTGAATACCAATTGGTGCCCTGTGAGTTCTGTTTTTATTTTGACGGTTAATTAGCAAGACAGATGGTTTGAAAAAGAACATCCTGGAACAAAGGGGCAGGACTAAAATCACTAAATTCATGAGACTGTAACCATTTCAGTGAGTCATACATATGTCCTGAGATGTAAAAGAGTGGATTCATTCAACTAGTTTATCGGCCACCACTGACTGTGAATGGAGAAAGCTATTGGACGTGTGGTGAATCATTTTATGACATGTTCTTGAAGTCCTGCTGAGATACAGACTTATGTAGTTAGAATCACGTTCTCATGTTCTAGTATAACTTATAACACCAACATGTCCACTATAAGTCTTAATTCGGATAGGATTTTTAATAATAATAATTCTTGCCAGCTCAGTGAGATTGCACTAAAGAAAGTTCAGTAAGTATAATTGAAGCATATTTGTTGAACATGATAGGATAGTGCTGAAAGGCTCCTGTTATTTAATACCAGCCATGTAAATAATGGCTCCCAACTCCTCTGGTTGGCACAGCACTTTAATTCAACTCACTAGCTGAATCATATTGACAAATGGAGATTATCAAAGCAAAGTGGAAAGTCAGTTGTTGAAGAGGAGGATTATACCAAATGAACTGCAATTACACAGAGCCATGAGGTCATTTGGTTTTTGGAAAACTTGGATCGCACCATTCCAGTCTGAGTTGTTTGTCTGGGGTATGAAATCATTCTCTTCTCTACAGAAGCTCTGAGCTATTACAGTTGTTCTGTCTATTAATGAGCAATTCAATACCTGCTCTGGTTTGACAGTTTCCTCTCTGTCTGCTTTTGTCTTTAATTAAGAGGTAATGGTGACGCTAATCCTGAGTCATTGTGTCACACAGGATAAAGTATTTTAAGAATCATTCCATGTCCATCAACAAAGCCATGTTCATCAACAAGTGAAATGTTTGCGAGAGTGAGAGGATGAGCAGATAAAATGCACTTTGTGGAATCTTTATTGATCTATGGCTAACCTTGGAGTATGTTTCTCTACAGTCTCACACTCACAACTGAACTCCAGCTTGGGTGAAGAAAAAGTCGATTTGCAATTGATGCAGGCCTTGATGGGGATTGAAGAACACTTTATTTAGAGTTATGAAGACTATGACAGACTGGACAATTTAAATATATATCAATATTATCATATTGATTAGTATATTGATCTGGATCTTACATGCTAAAGTAGTAGCAGTTGCTGTAGATGATATATAGATGATATTGTGACTGTTTAAGGCCAATCATCTATTCCTTCCTTGACCCCATATGCCTAAACCTGCAGCCGTTGAAATTGTATGAATGCCTGTTTAGAGATTGAGCCATTAAGCCTAGCTGGGCTTTATTTCATTATTTATATCAGAGCAATGCCTTTGTTAAATTATATTTATTGCAAATTTCTTCACATTTCTTCCCTGCACATGCCTGTACACCGTAGTCCAAACAACAGAAAACCTCATTCTGTCCTTGCCCTGTACAGTTGTGTGGAGACTAGTGTTCCTCTCCTCTCATTTACATAACTATTAGTCAAACAACCATGAGTGGGCCGGTTGTATGAGGTGTGACTTGACTAATTAGCTGTGGATTTGAGTCGAAACCCTCAGACTGGGCCTGTGTCCTGGGTGCACAGAAACAGCTTCTAAAGCCATAGAGCTCCTCAGTGTGGTTACATATACATGAATAGATAATGATCTGCACTGCACACACACATTTTTGTAATGAATTTATGGCATGGAAATGGTATGATCAGTGATTTAAAAAAAATCTCAAACAGAACAATTTCCTTCATTTTGCTCTACATAAGACATTATGAGCAGAGCTATTAAAATGGTGAACCCTGACTTGCAAACATTAAAATGCCAGCAGTCCCCGATTGAAATGAAGGAAACCTGCTGAGTGGAAACATTCTGAAGGCAACGACAAATCTATTAGAGTATATCTAAGTGATTGAAGGGGTTAGACCAGTTGTTTAGGGAAGGATATTAGTCAATACCAAGCCCAAACAGAAAGTGATCACCAAATGGATAACTTTTTGAAAAGAAACGCTAAAAACTGTGGTGCTTATGCACGTCTACCCTTCAGAGACATGTTCAGCAACTGACAGATTTGATTCAATTGTGACAGCTAACACAGTTTAAACGTTTAGCGGCAACATCCATAAAAGCAGGAATGAACAGCAGCATTACATACTGCTACTGAAATAATATAGCACCTCTTGAATAACAACAGATCGCAAAAAACAGCCTGGTTGTATCTGTTATCTAAACAACACATTCAATGAAGCCCAGCATTTAAGTGTAAACTGTACACATTTGAATAAAACTGTATGTTTCATCCTGCTCGGGGTGTTTTATTACAAAGTATTTTCATTTAATTTAATTTAATTTAATTAAATTTTTAATTTACAGTCATTTAGCAGACGCTTTTATCCAAAGTGACTTCCAATTAGGATACTTTATTACTCATCATTTTGCATGCAATTCAAGGCAAATCACATGCAACTGAAACTTATCTTGCACCCCCTCATATCACACACACACAAACACATGGAGCAGTTTGGGGGTTCGGTGCCTTGCTCACGTGCACCTCGGCAGTGCTCTAGAGGCAAACTGGCAACTCACCAGCTCCGGTTCCCAAGCTGAATCCCTATGGACTGAGCTACTCCCAACGATCCAATCCCATGCCCCATAAGACAGTAAATTAGGCAGTTGTTTTACAAATTATTGAATGGATATACAAAAACACTATAGATAATGTCTAATTTTATTGAAAATATGTGTTCATGACTTTCATTCCTGTTTGCAGTTGTTTCATTATGTGTCAACACATGCCAAGCTTTTTTTTTTTTTAAATTTAACACCAAACAGTAACACATATATTTGTTCTTTTTAAGTTCAAGGGCCTTCGGTCAATGTATGCATCAAATCCTATATGATATCTGCAGCTTGTGTAATCTCCTGCACTATGCCAGCAGCAAAGTAGGTACACCCCGGGGGGACGGATTTCACCATAAACAAACCAACACAACAAGCAAGAATTTCAAAAAGATCACGTCGACAGCATTATCTCCTGTACATCTAATCAGAATTCAGCAAGCACTTCTTATAGCAGCCCTAAGCACCCTGCTCTAAGCATGTGAAGGCGAAATATTGGAGTAAGGTGGTCACACTGACAATAAATCAATCAGTCATATTGGGGTCGCTGATAAGCCTTCATGGCATAAAAAGTAGCCCATTTAGCCTTGGAGGTTCTAACCGTCGCCAGTGCTTGCTCTCATATTAAATGGTCGTCTTTGCTTTAGGAAGTGAACATAGTGCATAGACATAAATAAATAAGTAGTAAGTACTATAAAACCTGCCAAGGATACAGGGTGAGTGAAGCCAAAGCAAGTGGAGGCTGACTGGTGGTCACAGCATTGCTCCTCAGACTCTTGACACAGCAGTAGTGGTAAGTGATGGTCTCCTCCAGTCTATACAATGCAATATTCATTTCCTCTTCTGATTTACTACCACAAGCTGCAGCTGAACACAAACAAATCTAGGCAGTGACACATATCATTTAAGTTGAAACAATATAGCTACAGCTTGTGTTTCACCCCTTCTCCTGCCTAATAAACCTTATGTGGCTTTACAAAAGATATCTTGATTTGATCCATTAATGGATAAATTCATTGCTACCTCACGAATACAATCTGGGGGACCAATGGGGGACACGATGCTCGTCATTCATTTTAACTAACTTTTAACTTAACTTTCCAAACTATAATTTATCTCACAAAATGACTAGGTTGTGTCATTTTTAAAAACATTACAAATGATTTGGATAATCAAATGTGCAATTGGTGGAAGGATGATGCTTCTGTCCACACCTGGGAACAATTGGTGTGTTCACACGTGTCCAAACAAACCACACTAGGTGGAGAGAGAACACTAGTCCGATTGAACAGAAATAAACCAGATAGCTATGAAAATGACACGGGTAGAAACTATGTGGAGTGTATGGATGCAATCAGGGTCTCTCTGTGGGAGAGAGGATAAGATTGCTGAAAGGAAACACAATTAATGGCTTATGAAACTTCTGACAAAGGTCCACAGGGCAATTCTCCAGCTAAAACACTCTGCAACATCAAGATAAATATAGATAAACGATAAATACAGTATAAATCACACCAAACCAGTGGGAGGGATGAGCTTCATTTACATTTGTTGTGTCTTTGTAATTTTCAGTTTTGGGCAAAGCCAAAAATGTGATTGAGAGTCAACTGCTGTTTTGCAACCATAGATACATTAATAAAAGGAGTCTCTCTCTCTTACTCTCTCTCTCTCTCTCTCAGTTATCTTGTTGTGTTTCTAAATACAGTTGTGGACATGACAACATCTTTGCAGTGTTAGTATGTGAACATTTTGTTCTGAGTTGACATTAAGATGGACCCTAACTGTAATCTCACTAATATGGCATTAGGTCTTTAATTGCTTGTAAAAGATGAGATAAGATAAGATAAGATGAAATTTTATAATCCCGAGGGAAATTACTGTGCAACAGTTACTGTACAGCATGAAAAAAAAGACCCAGAAATCAGAATTCACCCAACTAGTGCAATAATGAAAAAGTGCAAGAATGCAAGTAGATAATAAGTACAAGATAAGTACAAGATAAGTACAAACAATAAGGGGGGAACGAAGGGGGGTACGAAGTACATACAATGGGTGTACGAAGTACATACAATGGGTGGGAACAGTACATGACAGCATAAGTACATATGAGACCACCAGCATAAGTACATATGAGACCACCATCAGAAGGACTCCCTTCTTCCCAGTGAGTGACACACACCTGTGCGACCCTCAATAAAAAGCAGCTTTGGTGAGTGTTTTAAGCAGCTGTAACCAGTTCAGACAAGCTGGAACAGCAGGTAGACTGACGTCATAAACAATTTCCAAAGAGGGCAGGAGATATCAAACAATTGACCGTGTCATTGAAAACATGCACATTTCCTTCTCTCTATCTCTCTCCCTACTCTTTCCCCTCTTTCTATATAAAAAATGATCTCCAAAATATCCTACAACTCTATTGCACAATGTCATGTACAATGTTTGCTTCAATAAAAACAAATTACAAAAAAAAAGATGAAAAGATGCACATTTAGAGATAATGCACTTATGCGTGTGTATAATGTGGCTTCTGACATGAGAAATCCATCACAAGATCACACAGTCAGAGAAGGCTCATGATTCCAGCCACAATAGTTCCTTGTGTGCCCATATGTGGGTAAGTGTGTGTGTGTGTGTGTGTGTGTGTGTGTGTGTGTGTGTGTGTGTGTGTGTGTGTGACACAGAGAGAGTGATCGATTGTATATCATGGCCATCAGCTCATTTACCAACAATCATTATTGATGTAATTGATGGATTAAATATGAAGACAATTCTTGAAACAAAAAAGGGATGTGCAGATGGAATAGAACTGTATTGGGAATTAGCAATAGACTGAAGAAACAGAAACAGCCTCACATTGTGAATTTAGAAGTCAGACGCTTTTGCACACAAGACATACGACATTACTTCAATGGTACAGTGTCTGACAGATCAATCATCAAGAGCAATCTGTGCTGCATGCATATAACAGCCACACCTAATCATACTTTACAAATACCCAAACATAAAAAGTTCGGCTAAAATTTAACTTGCACTTGTTTAAGCTACACCATATACCTGATTATGATTATGACTGATTATTTCATGCCACTGAGAGTCTGAATGAATTTAGTCCATCAAGAAATGATTTCATTTACATGTGAGATGCTAAGTTTGACACTCTTTCAAGCAAGATTCATTTCAACAAATGCCAGAAAATATGAATATTTTGGGAAGCAGTAGTCGAGTGGGTAGAGCTCCCGCTTAAGAACCGGAGGGTTGCCGGTTCGAGTCCCTGCCGAGGTGCCCCTGAGCAAGGCACCGAACCGCTCCCCCCTCTGCGAAGGGTGGTAATGTAATGTAAGTCGCTTTGGATAAAAGCGTCTGCCAAATGATCGTAATGTAATGTAATGTAATGTAGTTGCACATATTACATGCAAGGTTTGTTATCGGTATATTAAATGTATTATGGGTGTTGAGAATAATACAATATCTATTCATGCCTATATCAAAGGATTTAGCTTTTTGTTGGATTTGACATTTTAAACTTACAGCTTGATTAAGTGTTTTTTCTGCAGTTACAGACGTACCAATACCCTGCAGTGCAGTTGTACAATGAAACAAATGGAGGCGACCAAGGCGGAACTCCAAGTGAGCAATAAATGGAGTCACTTTTGGCTTACACATAAAACTTCATGAACCTTTTATAAACTTAGATCCAAGCGCCCCAAAATTGTGTTCATTGGCTTCATCTTTTTTTGAAGATCCGTGCCAAATGTCATTTTAAAATCTCTCCTCATAACCAACACAAGTTTATACCACTTGATGGTGGAGGGCAGAAACTAGATGATGATGATGATGTAGTTAGCAACATTGATAGTTACTGCCATTCTTTTTTAGGTTAATGTCTTGTTGATAAGATGGTACTGAGAAGTTTTTGGCTTCCTCTCAGGTGGTCAAACAGTTTAGAATAGAGTCAAATGGACTCTATTTCTGCTGTAACCACTTCAAATCCTACTGCATCATTGGAATTTATTGAAGAATTGCATCTATTGACATATATATTACATATATTCATTATTGTTGTGTTGAGAAATATCAGTTTGTATCCAAGATGATTAAACAATTAATGCTTTGTTAGAATTTTAGGATTTCTGTAGGCATAATTAACGGCATTACAGGTGACCAACTTGAAACTGTTGTGGGTGATAGAAATGGTGATAAATACTGTGTTTACACTTCATAATCAGAATCAGATCCATAACAAAACTGTGGAATACAGCAAATGCACCATACAGGAGCTTTCCTGTGTGAGACACAGCAATATCTTTGATCTGGTTATCCATAAACATAATAATTATTATATTATAATAATTTATATATGAGTAACCTACTTTAAGATGATTCAATATATATTCAGTTATCAGCTATGCAATCACAGTAGTTTGGTTTTCAGGAATGCAATACACTTCACTTAAATATGCACTATGAAGTGTATTCCATTACTTTCCAGTCCTGATGATGCTGCACTTGTAAAAACAGGCAGGCCCATTTTATAATCTCCTGCCCGGTCCTTCAAATTGCACTTGGAGTATTAATGACAGACAAACTAAACAAAGCCAATACAGCTAAGAAAGTTGCTGACATATTAGTATCCACGAAAACAAAAAGCTTGCAGGGGATCAGAATAGTTTCATATGCTGTCTGCAGATAGCAAACACCTGCATGCCAGTTCCAAATAGTACAGCCAAGAAAATATAGAAAAAAAACAGAAGCTGCAGATGCTGCATGTGCATATTTTTTACAGAAATTAACTAGAAAACAATTACACAATTGTAGATTCAGTGATGAAGAAATTCATGTGACTGAAAGTAAAACAATATTTAAAAGCCACATTTTATGGGATATTGTAAGTAAATAGCCATTTCATGCACTTGGCATACCCAGAAACAGAAATTTGCAATACAAGAGTGGAAGGTTCGACCAAGACGCATTCATGAGATATTAATTCAAACATTTGTCAGTAAAATACTGTGCATCCATCTGGAAACACTGATCCCTGGAGTGTAGCACTATGGAGCCCTCTGTACACCTGTTCAGATGTGCCAGGACCAGCCTCTGAAAGCACTTCATGATGATGGGGGTGAGTACAAAAGGGCAGAAATCCTTTAGGGCACACTGTAGTGGTGTGTTTTGGCACTGGCACAATAGAGGTGATCTTAAGAACGTGGGGACCGCTGCTTGGGCCATGGAAAATGTCCATCAAGACCTCTGCAAGCTACCCAGCACAAGCCCTGAGCAGGCGTCTGGGAATGCCATTAGGGCCAGTAGCCTCATGTGCATTAATTCTGCTCAATAGGGTACACATGTTGGTGGGAGGGGCTGGTGGTCTACAGGGAGCAGATATGGAAAACATGGAAAATGAGCTCTTGGCTTTATAAAAATGAGAACATTACAGAACATCTTGATCCGGCCGAGGACCATGTGACCTTTTAAGATGAAATGCATAAATAACCCTAAATAAACATTTTCTGTTTTTATCTAATCATGACAACTATGTATAATGAACTATGTGTAAAATTGTACATGATAATGTGCTCTGTAATTATTTATTAGCAGACCTACATGCTGAACATAAATAAAAAGCTGTAAAGACAGACAATGCAGATTTGATTATGGTGCTCTCATCTTCCATCGTGTCTGAAACTCCAGATGGCAGCACAGTTTGAACAAGAAAATGACCTATGGAGCACATTTACCTTATTGTCTGTAACCATTATTTCAGTAACATTCACATTCTATACATGGCTGGAAGTACCTACACTAAGATCAAAGGTTCCAAAGGTATACAGGTCACCATTTCATATGGATACACAGAGCACCATATATCAAAAACAAAGTGAGAAAATTGTATCTATAGTATATTCTTGTTCAAGCTGAATACACAAAACCATCCAGGATACTGTGGATGTCATAGCTCTGCATAAACATCATAGTTGTCAGCAACAAAGCTTATCTCTTGTTTCATCAACATCAAGCATGATTATATCTGACCTCAAGAACATCAAGACACCAAAAACAATCAGCTGTAGCTCGGATGCAAAGCAGGTGCCATGCGAAGCAGGTGCAGGTGAGCTGTGATTGATGATTTGCTCTGACAACATATAACAGAGACGGATAACCTGGTGCAGCAATCCCTGTCAGGCAGATTTACGCAACATGCAGTGTGGGCTCCATTCTGAATCCTAGCCTCTATCGGCCCTTACTGCTATGCTTGTACCGAAATAAAATTAATTTCTTTGATTATTTATTTTTGGATGATTTCATAACTTCTGTGTTTATTGCCATAAGGGTGCCATTTCATTTAGCTGTAATTTGTATTGTGTACTATATATTACACCCATGAAAAGCAAAACAGAGTGGTGAAAGGGATTATGAGAAATAAGCCCTATTCACTTTAGACAAATATTATCTCGGGACCCCGTTTGATTTGTAACTATTGCAGAGGTTGCCTATGATCTTAATCTTGTGTAAATCTGCCATGTCAGTTTGTACAGTAAAAAGTTCCCTGCAAATTACTTATTTTCCGAAACATAGAGGTCATCCGGTATTATTTATCCCTCACAAATGACAATAATTGCTTTTTTCATTATTTATTTATTCTACAGCTTTCTTTAGCATCGCTCATATTTAATAACTACACAGGCTGTGGTGGAATATGAAAGCTTAGAGTTGATAGTGTTTTCAGTGAAAAGTCTGAATGGTCCTTAGCAGCATCCTTGGGATTCTATTGCCAAATTCAAGCAAAACACAGCCTTCATTTATTATGCACAGAGATGCCTGCAGGAAATATATACTGTTGGCTTAATTCTGAAATCACAAGAGGTCCTTGGGTAATGTGAGTCCCTTCGTCATATTTCTCTGCTGTGGTTTATATGTGTGTGATCATACTGCATATTACTATACACTCAATGGCCACTATACGAGGTGACACTGCACGATCCACATCACAATCCAATATTACAACCTTGCTGTAAATCCTAGCTTTGTGAAACTGGGGGGGGGGGGGGTTGAATCCGCACAGTGGTAAAGCTGTGTCCAAATTTAGTAGAATCATGAAAATAATCCAACGTGAACATCTTTACAAATCATTACAAACACTGTGGAGCACGGCTTGAGAGATCCACAAAGATCCACAGTTGGAAGTATTTTAATGTGGGAAAATCTGCAGTCACCTTTGCCCAGTCAGGCAAACTCTTCCTTTCCTCTCCTTCTTTCTGCTCCTCCTCCTACACCTTCATCATTTTGTCCACTACCTGCTGGTATTGTAACACCCCAACATTCTGTTTGAAGTGGAAATGCTTTGGATTCCTGCTGATGCATCCTAATTTGAAGTATTCAATTACATTACTTGGAGACACTTTGGATAAAGTGAAGAAAAATGACATATGCTTCACATATTTTACAAAACTGTTGAAATTAGTTTAATAAAATAAGGGCTAGGGTTATACCCGTTCCGTCTCTTTTTCTCTCTCCGTAACACACACAGACACACTGACACACAGACACACACACAGACAAACACAGACACACAGACACACACACAGACACACACACACACACACACACACACACACAAACACACACACACACACACACACACACTCACACACAGAGATGGCTATGGTCTCAGATACAGCAAACTCAGATCAAGAGAAAAAATGATTAACCTTGATAACCGCAGTAAAATGACCCGTTTCACACCAAGTTCACTCTATTTTGGTCACAAATTAAATGCTGCCTCTGGTTTAAAAAGCCGAGCAGGCACCCTCACAGAATAACAATATGTTGTGACTGTTCTACCACATCCACTTTATAACACCTCAGGGCTGTTCAACACTATCAACTCAGCTGATGTTTTGCTTTGAATAGATATACATTTGTACATCATGACAAGATGAGATATGAATCCTCAAATACTCAATAACCAAAATACTCCCAGCAGAAACACACAATCCCAGCACACCAGCCAGCCATATGCCGATTAGTGGATATGTCTATCTCTAAAAAAAAACATTCAACTATCACACTATTAAAATCTACCACCTGTGACCATCAATCCATTTTCTATATCCATTTATCCTCTGTAGGGTTACAGGGGCCTATACCATACCCTAGTGGTGATTGAGATAGAGACAGGTCATCAGTCCAACACACGGACACCCACTGGCAATTTAGAGTTTTAGAGTTTCTGACCCTGAGGTAGGAAACCCCCCACGCAGACATGGGAAGAACATGCAAATGAGTGGTTCTAATTGAGATTGGAACCCACAACTTTCATGCTGTGATTTGACAGTGATTGGTTAGTGGTTTTCAATAGATTCACAATGCTCCCTGAATCACTGGAAGCTTTGGAAAGCTTAGTATGGGATGCTGCTTGAAAGTCCTTCTCAAACATATGCTGTATATATATGTAATTATTCACAACAACCAAAGCCCATCTGATGGACACATACACTACAGTATATACAGCACACAGATTAGTCAATTAATCAAAATGATTATTAAAATAAATAGATAGATAGATAGATAGATAGATAGATAGATAGATAGATAGATAGATAGATAGATAGATAGATAGATAGATGACATAATTAGGGTATGTAGAAACACATTTAGAGAGACACATAACTATAATCCCAAAATAATGTTTAAATATACACAAACAAGACAAACTGCTGCAATTCTGCGTTGTCAACAGCTTTCTCCAAGGTCATATTTTCCCTCTCAAGGTCAGTTTTGTCTGCTTTGATCTTCCTGTCTTACTCTTTCCCCTTGTGGGACAACTCTGTCTGCAGATCTTCTGCGTAAGGAGCTCTTGGCCTGTTCTCCACCTGACCTTGTAGTTACTTGGTCTCTGTAGGTGACTCCCTGGATCTTTTTTTTGCTGTGATGACAGGCCCATAAATCTAGAGCTTTACTTTCAGGCAAACTGACTTTACCCTCCACATTTTGATCAGATTTCCGAATGCGGGTGCTGCTTTGCCAATCCTTTGCTTGATCTTATCTCAACTTGTGCCGTCTTTGCTAAGGCTGTTTCCCAGGTATGTGAATCTGAGAACCTCTTCCAGGACCTCTACTACTTCTTCTATTGGTGTTGTCTTTGGGAATAAACTGCATATAATTTCACACACATCCCTCCAAGGCATCCACCAAAGGGAAGAAACTCAATCATGAGGCAGAGAGGGATATGTCAAACTAGTCTACTAGTCGACTGCCATATTTTGTTTGTGTAAAAGTCTCCCCTGAGATGTCTGCTATGATAAACTGTCATCACATCAGGAAATATGGTATGTGTGGTGTATGTAGCTAAGCCATCACTGAACCAAGAGCAGCACAAAATCAAAGCCATTGAATTTGTTGACAGAATGAGACAAATTCAACATTGAGACAGAAGCACTTGGTGCCACTGCTGTTTAACACATTTTTCTTCTTATGTGGAAAATGTAATGAAACCATTAAGCTGAGGGTGGAATGTTGGTAAGAGCACCATTAGGCAATATTGTTGATATTAGAAGTAGACTTCCCCACAGCTCTCACCACCAACCCCTTCCTCCCTCATAAAATCATAGCAGTTGTTTACAGTAAGCTCATATAATCACACTGTAAAGCACCTGCCCAAAACTGAAGTAAATGTGTGGCTGGTAATTCGAACATTTAAGAAGCTAAGAAGTTGACATTGGTTAAGGATAAACAAACAGTGAACAAAGTACTCAAGGTAGAAATAGTCAATAGTCTTACAATTTACTGATGCAGCCTCAAAATATTGTTTTGTGATAAAATGCATTGGTTGAATTATTTTTTTTAAATGTGTATTTGCATTTTAATACACTGGCAGATGATGGCATTTTGAGCTTGAATCTATTATTTCAACGTAATCAACTGGCTTTAGATGATGCTTATAAAGTGATGCTTAGAAATGCCAGGATTATCCAGGATTGAGCATAATAACATAATAGATGTACTGATGATATCAAAAGGATATCCCCCGCACTTTTTCCCTGTCAGCAATGGCCAAAGCGTTTTTTGACTTTGCTTCCCAGAACGGTCTGGTCGGCCCCTGGAGACTTTGCAATCCTTCGGTCAAAAAGTTCTCATTTTTCTCCCAGGTACACAATTCATACTCTAGGATAGATTATTTTCTTATAGACAACTCTCTCAAATCCTGTGTCACATCCTCTGATTACCTTGGCATCCTAATATCTGACCATGCACCCCTATTATTAGATGTCCAACTGTCTACATACAAATCTTCCCCTCCCCTGTGGAGGTTTAACTCATTACTGCTGGCAGACAACACCTTCTGCGACACGATCTCCGATTGCATTGATGACCTTCTTTTGTTTAATAAAAACGACTCATTGCTGAGTCGCTGAAAGCAGTCCTTAGAGGTAAAATTATTTCCTACTCTTCTCACTCCAGTAAAAAAAACACAACACCAGGGTTAAAAAACTCTCTGCTGCCATCACCTCCCTCGACCAACAATGTGCATCAGATCCCTCCCCAGAACTTTTCAAGAAACGCCTTAACCTTCAGACAGAATTTGATCCTATATCCACCAAGTATATCGAGCGCCTACTACTACAATCCTGTGCTACTTACTACAAACATGGTGATAAACCCAGTCGTCTATTAGCACACCAGTTAAAAAGACAACCCACCTCCCGTCTGATACCCAAGATCTGTACTGAAACGAACATCCCCACTACTGACCCCGTGGAAATAAACACCAGATTTAAATCATTCTACTCCTCCCTTTACAAGTCCGAATTTCCTTCAGACAACACAGAGATGAATCAGTTCCTTGCCAACCTCAATTTCCCAAACATCAAATCCGACAAAGCCCCTGGCCCCGATGAATTTCGTATAGAGTTTTTCAAGAAATTCATTACTAAACTTGCACACCTACTCCTTGTTTATGTATGATGTAGGAGAGGGAAGCGAGCCGGCGTGCTTGTGCATCTCCGACGGCGTGGATTACGTACACCGCTTCCGG
Source organism: Genypterus blacodes (assembly GCF_046128005.1). Taxonomy (NCBI): domain Eukaryota; kingdom Metazoa; phylum Chordata; class Actinopteri; order Ophidiiformes; family Ophidiidae; genus Genypterus; species Genypterus blacodes. The sequence goes on from NW_027466834.1 coordinate 1,627,484, forward strand.
GGATATTTCTCTCTAATGTGCGTTCACTGTGCAATAAACTTGACGAACTCCATTCACTGGTGGGGAGAAAGAGAGACTTCTCTACAGCTTCAGTGCTGTGCTTCACGGAGACATGGCTCGGCGGTTTAACACCAGACTCCACGCTTCAGCTGACGGGCTTCGAGTTGCTCAGGGCAGACCGAGTAACCAAACTTTCTGGCAAAGTGAAAGGGGGAGGTATCTGTTTTTACACCAACAGTGGCTTGTGCCAACCACACTGCAAACCCCTTTATTACCCCCATGAGCTTGCTTCATTCATTCTGGTCGGAGTTTACATTCCACCTCACTGACCAGATAACACCTTGGATCACTGTTACACCACAGTCAGTGGGGCATACCACAACGTTTCCCGTGCTGCACTGGGACACTCGGACCATGCCGTGTGGTCCATCTGATTCTCGCATACAGGCAGAACAGAAACTGTGTAAACCTGTTGTGAAGGACATCTAAGATGGGGACCAGTGAGGCTCTGGAGAACCTTCAGGCGTGCTTTGACTGTACTGACTCGTTTCAGGTCTGACACCGTCAGTGTGGACGAGTACACAGAGGCTGTGACGTCATACATCAGCTTCTATGAGGACAGCTGTGTACCAAGCACCAGGGTGAGCTTTAACAACGACAAACCCTGGTTCACAGGGAAACTCATGCAGCTCTGCCGGCAGAAGGAGCAGGCATTTAGGAGAGGGGACAGAGACGGGTTCAAAGAGGCTAAGTACAGATTTAGCAAGGCATTACATTACATTACGATCATTTAGCAGACGCTTTTATCCAAAGCGACTTACAATAAGTGTGTTCAACATAGTAGATAAAAGAACTTCAGGTCACAAGAAATCATAAGCGCATTTCCTTCCTAAACCAACAGCTAAGAGCATAACTAGAGCTAGAGTAGAAGTGCAATAAGTTAGGTACTATGATGAATGAGAAAAAAGGACAGATTAGAAATGAAAGATTAGAAAACAAGAGCATCAGAAGAGCTAGGACAGAGTAGGTGATGTCCTAAGAGGGAGGATCCGGGTAGTGTTTCTTGAAGAGATGGGTCTTCAGCCTGCGGCGAAAGATGGGCAGCGACCCCGCTGTCCTGACATCAGTCGGGAGATCATTCCACCACTGAGGTGCCAGAACAGAGAAAAGCCGTGACCGCATCGATCACAAGCAGGGGCCGCTGAGCGCCGGGGCAGCCAGTCGCCTGGAGGCAGCAGAGCCAAGTGGTCGGCCGGGGGTGTAGGGCTTGACCATAGCCTGGAGGTATGAAGGAGCTGTTCCATTCACTGCCCTGTAGGCTAGCACCAGAGTTTTAAACTGGATGCGAGCAGCTACGGGGAGCCAGTGTAGAGAACGGAGAAGGCAAGTTGTGTGGGAGAACTTGGGAAGGTTGTAGAGGAGGAATCTGCAGGAACGCGTCACCGAAGCGATGTTTGCCGAGAACGACAGTTGGTCGTCCAGGGTCACACCCAGATTCCTCGCGGTCCGAGTAGACGTCACCACGGAGTCATCTATGGTGATGGCCAGGTCTCGGTGCGGGCAGCCCTTCCCTGGGAGAAACACCATCTCAGTCTTGTCCAGGTTGAGCTTCAGGTGGTGCTTCGACATCCACCCCGAGATGTCTGCCAGGCAAGCAGCGATCCGCGTCTCCACTTGGGCGTCAGAAGGAGGAAACGACAGAATCGGCTGGGTGTCATCAGCATAGCAGTGGTAGGAGAAGTTATGGGAGTGGATAACCGAACCAAGAGATGTTGTGTAGAGGGATAAAAGAAGAGGGCCCAAGACCGAACCTTGCGGAACCCCAGTGGTGAGCCTACGTGGCTTTGAAACAGAACCTCTCAGAGTTACCTGGTAGGAGCGACCTGTCAGGTAGGACGCAAACATGGAGAGCGCAGAGCCAGAGACACACCCATTCCATCAAGGGTAGAGAGAAGGATCTGGTGGTTCACCGTGTCGAATGCTGCAGGCAGGTCCAGGAGAATCAGGACAGAGGAGAGAGAGTTCGCTCTAGCAGTTTGGAGTGACTCGGTCACTGCCAGGAGGGCCGTCTCGGTCGAGTGGCCCACCTTTAAGCCGGACTGGTGGGGGTCCAAAAGGTTGTTCTGGTGGAGGTACAGGGACAGTTGATTGAAGACAGCACGTTCAAGAGTGAGAGATGCTAAAAATCTGTACTCTGAGAAACTGAAGCAGCAGTTTGCAGTTAATGACACTGCATCTCTGTGGAAGGGTCTCGGAGAAATCACAAACTTTAAGCTTGGCAGCAAAAAAAAAAGACCGTAATGTAAAAGCCTAAACCCGCTCAGTCTCTAAATGATCTGTGACATGGTTGACAGGTTGAATGAGTTTTACTATCGCTTTGATGGTCACGCAGCCAGTTCTGACACCGTCCCACATGGCACCTACAGCAATCAGCAATCACCAGCCCCCCCTCCCTCCCACCTCCAACTCCTCACAGAAGCCCCCTCGTTCCCCACCTCATCAACGACCCTCCCACTTCTAAAGAGGGACGTTAACAGGCTGTTCAGGAGACAGAACCCCCGCAAAGCTGCCGGTACGGACTCTGTCTCACTCTCCACACTGAAGCACTGCGCTAATCAGCTGTCTCCGGTGTTCACCCACATCTTTAACACCTCATTGGAGACATGCCATGTACCAGCCTGCTTCAAAGCATCAACCATCATCCCCATCCCCAAGAAGGACCACAGGACTTAACAACTACAGACCTGTCGCTCTGACATCTGTAGTCATGAAGTCCTTTGAGCGCCTGGTGCTGCCCCACCTGAAATCCCTCACCGACCCCCTCCTGGACCCCTACAGTTCGCCTACAGAGCCAACAGGTCTGTTGACGATGCTGTCAACATGGCCCTTCACTTCATCCTCCAGCACCTGGATTCCACAGGAACCTACGCCAGGATCCTGTTTGTGGACTTCAGCTCTGCCTTCAATACCATCATCCAGTCATTGCTGCAGGACAAGCTCTCCCAGCTTCACGTGCCCGACTCCACCTGCAGGTGTGGAGGATCACTGACAGGAAGCAGCATGTGAAGCTGGGGAAACAACTGAATAATGCACCATCAGCACCAGTTCCCCTCAGGCCTGCGTTGTTTATATACCAATGACTGCACCTCCAGTCATCAGTCAGTCCAGCTCCTGATGTTCGCGGACGACACCACCCTCATTGGACTCATCTCTGATGGGGACGAGTCCGCTTACAGGCGGGAGATTGACCGTCTGGTGAATTGGTGCAGGCAGAACAATCTCGAGCTTAATGCTCGGAAAACAAAGGAGATGGTTGTGGATTTCCGATTGGAGGCAACCCCACCACCCCACCCCCATCATTCTGTGTGAATCCCCAGTTGACACCAGGGAGTCTTTTCGTTTTCTGGGATCCATCATCTCCCAGGACCTCAAGTGGGAGCTCAACATCAGCTCCCTCTGCAAAAAGGCCCAGCAGAGGATGTTCTTCCTGCGGCAGCTGAAGAGGTTCAGCCTGTCAAAGACAACAATGGTACACTTCTACTCTGCCATCATTGAGTCCATCCTCACCTGTCAAGGACAGTGCACCTTCCGCTGTGCGGAGGAGGTGATCGGCTGCAACCTGCCGTCCCTCCAGGACCTGGACCCTGAAGTGGACACACGCTGGACACAAACTGTTTTTAACCCTCCCCTCTGGCAGGAGGCTGAGGTCCATCAGGACCAAAACCTCACGCCACAAATTCAGTTTCTTTCCCTCTGCAGTGGGCCTCATCAACAAGGCCCAGGTCTGCCATTGTGGCCTAACAGTATTCAATTAAGCTAATTTATAAAACATTAAACCCCTGCACGTTTCTTAACACTTTATTTAACAGTATTCAATTTAGTTAATTTATTTGATTTAGTGTGTTTTTAATGTAATTATTTGCCGAGCTGCTGTTTTTATATGTTGTTTTAAATGTTGTTTTTTGTTGTCTTCTTATATGTTACACGCACCAAGGACCAGAGCAAATTCCTTTTAAGTGTAAACTTACTTGGCGAATAAAGCTATTCTGATTCTGATCAATGTGACTCGTACATTCTCAGACCTCCTGCACCGCGCTCACTACAACCCTGAAAACTCAGACGGAACACTCTCCTTTATTGGGAAAATAAACGTGATCAAAATGAATGTTCTGCCTTGATTTCTTTACCTGTTTCAATCTCTCCCTCTATTCCTACCAAAACATTTATTTGACTCTTTAGACAAAACGATCAGCGCCTTCATTTGGGTACGAAGCCCCCAAGGATCCGCAAACCACTATCACAAAGATGTTAGTTCAGTGGAGGTCTCGCCCTACCAAACCTTCAATCCTATTACTTGGCATTCTATATCAAAAAATTCCGCTACTGGGTGAATTCTCCAGCGCTACCCTGGTGCAGGCTGGAAGCTCAATCGTGCTCCTCCTCCGCCACTGCCCTTATTTACTACTCTCTCCCAACCAATATCTCTCAGTTCACCAATAACCCTGTTGTTCTTAATACTCTAATGATTTGGTACCAATTCAGGAAACACTAAATTCGTAAATGCATCCCCCCTTGGCGCCAGTCCGCAACAACCCGCAACACTAATGAACTAATGAAATGTTCTTTCAAATTGAGTGATAGGTCAACAAAGAATATCTCCTTTTTTCTCTTCACTTAATTTCATGTGCCCCATTTTCCTCAATAAGCATATTGTCAGGAGCCGATCGTGATCGCTATGTTTGTTATGCTTTTTCTGCTCTCCTCTGTTTTCCTCTCTGTGTTCCCCCTACCTGTGCTGTCATTCCTGAAGGGGCGTGGTTACCTGATTCCAGTTGCCATCATCTTCTCCACACACCTGAAGCTCATCAGCCATTTAGGATTGGTCAGCTGGAGGCATTTAAACCCGGCTCATCCCACCAATCTTCGCCAGACAGTTCCGTATTCTTCGTTGCTCTACACGATCTGCCTGCTTCCAGTCACCACGCCGTCCGTTCGACCTCATCAGCCGTGACGGATTCGGTTCCATCCTCACTGACGTACCGGACCCAGCTCACCTGTGTTCTTTGGTTACTACTTGGACCAAACGCGAAAATAAACCTTTGTTTCCTTTTTCCCCTATCCGAACTTCTGGTGTGGTGTCCGCATCTGTGGGTCCGCTTCCCCGAACTAAGGATCACAGATCCCTAACAGAACTGTCTGGCCAAACATGGATCCAGCAGACGCGACGCCAGAAGTCCCCCCGGTTTTTCAAGCAGTCGCCAGCCATGAAGTGCAACTCGACCAACACCGTCACCAGCTGGATAATCTCTCCGGGATCTGCCAGGGACTGGGACGCAGATGGCCGAGCTCAGCGCCCAGATCGGCGCCCTCGCAACAGCCTTCTCACCGCCAGGCCCGGCTCGTCTATCCCTGCCGCGACCGCACCCGAGCTCCGCCTCACCGCATCAGGCCATCAGCGAGTCCTTCGCCCCAAATCCAGAGCTGTTCGCAGGTGATATGGACAAGTGTAGGGGTTTTTTGCTTCAGTGTTCGCTTATGTTTCAACAGCGCCCCGCAACTTTTTGTTCCGACCAGTCGAGGATTATTTATGTTACTGAACTTTTACGCGGCAGAGCGCTGACATGGGCTGAGGCGTTTCTGTCCAGGCACCCGTTGGACTCCTTGACGTTTTTTGGTTTTTCGAATAGACTCGGAGAGGTGTTCAACCACCCAGATATGGGGGGCTCAGCCTCAGATTGTCTCCTTGACATTCGGCAGGGGAATAGGCGCGTGGCGGATTATGTGGTGGAGTTTGACACACTCGCGCTAGATGCCGGCTGGAATGGGGAGGCACTGAAGGGGGCATTTTTGAAAGGGCTCAGCGAGAGGCTGAAGGATGAATTTTGGGTCCAGAGATGCACCGCAACTGCCTCACTTCCACACCGCCTCCTCGGAGTGCCAGCCGGGAGGAGGTCCTCGTTTCCCCGTCAACAACCCCGCTCACACGGCTACTGCCTCGAAGGAGGAACCCATGCTGATGGGGCCCGCCGGCCTTTCGCTCACGGAACGTCAGCGGAGGATTCGTGCGGGTGAGTGCTTGTACTGCGGTGAGCGTGGCCATTTCGTTTCCACCTGTCATAGGAAGCCAAAAGACAGGTTCCATCAGTAGACGTGGGGGTTCTGATGGAACAATCCAGTTTGTCCTCCACTTCTGAACTCCGCTTACAGATTCCCGCACAGATCTGTATTAATCAGGACATCCTCCCAGTGTCAGTCCTCATAGACTCAGGTGCTGAGGATAATTTCATAGACAAAAGTTTTGTGACGAAGGCAGGCATCCTTACGGTTCCGCTCGAGACCCCTTTCGTGGCCAATGGGTTGGACGGAAGGCTGTTGGCTCAGGTGACTCACCAGACTCGACCTCTGACCCTGATTCTGTCAGGCAACCATCGTGAGACCATCAGTTTCAAAATCATGTCAGCTCCTCACACCCCACTCCTCCTGGGCCATCCATGGTTACACCGGCATAACCCGCACATCGATTGGGCAACGGGCAGAATCGTCGGGTGGAGCGACACCTGTCATGCAGGTTGCCTCCACTCCGCCTTGTCTCCAGGCAGGGGTGTTCCTCCTCAGGCCCTTAACTCGGGAGGTCAAGACCTGTCATCCGTGCCAGTGGAGTACCATGATTTAAAGGGGGTTTTTGACAAGAACTCTGCACTAGTCTTGCCCCCTCACAGACCGTATGACTGTGCCATAGATCTTATTTCGGGGGCTCCGCTCCCTTCTAGCCGATTATTTAGCCTCTCTCGGCCGGAGAGAGAGGCCATGGAGAGGTACATTCACGAGTCTCAAGCGGCTGGAATTATACGCCCATCCTCTTCGCAGCTGGGTGCAGGGTTCTTTTTTGTTGGGAAGAAGGATGGTTCCCTCCGACCTTGCATTGATTTCCGGGCTCTTAATAACATCACAGTAAAGAATAAATACCCTCTACCACTAATGAACTCTGCTTTTGAGTCCCTGCAGGGAGCAACCGTTTTCTCCAAACTGGACCTTCGCAATGCCTACCATCTTGTGCGCATCCGAGAGGGAGATGAGTGGAAAACGGCGTTCAACACCTCCCTGGGCCATTTTGAATACCTAGTTATGCCATTCGGACTCACTAATGCTCCCGCAGTGTTTCAGAATTTGGTGAATGATGTTTTGAGAGACTTCTTGCACCGTTTTGTTTTTGTTTACATAGATGACATTCTGATTTTTTCAAGTTCTCTTTCCGAACATGTGCATCATGTCCGCCTGGTCCTCCAGAGACTACTGGAGAACAAATTATTTGTTAAAATGGAGAAATGTGAGTTTCATGTGGACACAATCAGTTTCCTAGGATTTATTTTGCAGGGTGGGCAGATGAGAGCGGATCCAGACAAGATCCGAGCAGTGACGGACTGGCCCGTCCCGTCTTCACGCAAGGAGCTTCAGCAGTTCCTAGGGTTTTCTAATTTTTACCGCCGGTTTATTCGAGATTTCAGCCGCGTAGCATCACCCCTCACTAGACTAACCTCCACTACTATCCCCTTCTGCTGGACTCCACAGGCCGGTGCGGCGTTCGACAGGCTGAAGAAGCTTTTCACCTCGGCGCCCATACTCACTCAGCCTGACCCGACCCGGCAGTTCATCGTTGAAGTGGACGCCTCAGACACGGGGGTGGGGGCAGTACTGTCACAGTACTCAGTTCCCGACCATAAGTTGCATCCCTGTGCGTTCTTTTCCCGACGTTTGTCACCTGCCGAGGGTAATTATGATATGGGGAACAAGGAGTTGTTAGCGGTTAAGTTAGCACTAGAGGAATGGAGACACTGGCTTGAGGGCTCCACTTTACCTTTTGTCGTTTGGACGGATCACAAGAACTTGGAGTACATCCAAAATGCTAAGAGGCTAAATTCCAGCAGTCGTCAGGTGGGAGGTGGAGCGAGCAGTCCGTGAGGCCCAGCAGTTGCAGCCTGATCCAGGAGGGGGTCCTAGTGGCGCCTTTACGTCCCGGATGCTGTTCGAGCCCAGGTTTTGCAGTGGGCTCACACCTCTCTGTTTGCATGCCATCCCGGTATTACACGCACACTGTCCCTCATAGAAAGACAATTTTGGTGGCCATCCATGGCAACAGACACCCGGGCCTATGTTTCAGCATGCACAGTGTGTGCCAGGTTCTCATCGCCCTCCCATGGGGTTACTCCGTCCCCTTCCGGTGCCTAGTCGCCCTTGGTCCCACATTGCAGTCGATTTTGTAACGGGTCTTCCCATATCCAAGGGCAATTCGGCCATACTCACCATAGTCGACAGATTTTCAAAGATGGTACATTTCATTGCTTTACCTAAACTCCCTTCTGCCCTCGAGACGGCAGAGGTCCTCACGTCCCAGGTGTTTCGGCTACATGGGCTTCCACAGGACATCGTCTCGGACCGGGGCCCGCAGTTTACCTCCCAGGTGTGGAAGGCATTCTGCACTGCACTGGGAGCGTCCGTCAGCCTGTCATCAGGTTTTCACCCGCAAACAAACGGCCAAACGGAGAGGGCCAACCAGGACCTGGAGGCGGCTCTCCGATGTGTCACCGCATCCAACCCTTCTGCCTGGAGCGACTACCTGCCGTGGGTAGAGTATGCCCACAACTCACTCACTTCATCTGCCACCGGTGTGTCGCCTTTCGAAGCTTCCTTGGGCTACCAGCCTCCTTTGTTTCCCGCCCAGGAAGAGGATTTGGCCGTTCCCTCCGTGCAACACCATCTGCGTCGCTGCCGCAAGACCTGGAAGGTGACCCGTGTGGAGGAGAACAAGTGACTGGCAGACCGGCACCGGGTCCCCTCACCTACTTACCAGCCAGGCCAGCCAGTTTGGCTGTCCTCCAGGGACATACCGCTCAAGACTGTGTCCAAGAAACTTTCCCCCCGCTACATTGGGCCATTCGTGGTGGAGCATATCATCAACCCTAGTGTGGTAAGACTCAAGCTTCCTGCATCACTGAGAATTCATCCATCCTTCCATGTCTCCCAATTGAAACCGGTGTTGACCAGCCCGCTGTGCCCTTCGGCTAGACCGCCTCCACCCGCCCGGATCATTGATGATCATCCGGCCTTTTCTGTCCGGAGATTATTGGATGCTCGCCGTCGGGGCAGGGGCCTGCAGTACCTGGTGGACTGGGAGGGTTATAGTCCTGAGGAGCGATCTTGGGTGCCCCACTCAGCTATTCTCGACCCCAAATTGATTAAGGATTTTCACCGCGATCACCCTGGCAGGCCTGGGTCGCCAAGAGGCTCCCGTTAGGGGAGGGGTACTGTCAGGAGCCGATCGTGATCGGTATGTTTGTTATGCTTTTTCTGCTCTCCTCTGTTTTCCTGTCATTCCTGAAGGGGCGTGGTTACCTGATTTCAGTTGCCATCATCTTCTCCACACACCTGAAGCTCATCAGCCATTTAGGATTGGTCAGCTGGAGGCATTTAAACCCCGGCTCATCCCACCAGTCTTCGCCAGACAGTTCCGTATTCTTCGTTGCTCTACACGATCTGCCTGCTGCCAGTCACCACGCCGTCCGCTCGACCTCATCAGCCGTGACGGATTCGGTTCCATCCTCACTGACGTACCGGACCCAGCTCACCTGTGTTCTTTGTTACTACTTGGACCAAACGCGAAAATAAACCTTTGTTTCCTTTTTCCCCTATCCGAACTTCTGGTGTGGTGTCCGCATCTGTGGGTCCGCTTCCCCGAACTAAGGATCACAGATCCCTAACAGCATATGACCTCCTGTGGTGATTATGATGCATCGAGTTAATAGGGGGTCTGCTTTGAACTACTCAACACATATGGCCAAACAGATTGGAGAGTCATGATCCAATATGACATGACCTGACATGAACAAACAAAAGAAACTTTCTGGTTTCTGAGGAAGTGAGTGGACCCATGAAGACCTCTAAGGACTGTAAGGAAACTGCAATGACCAACTCACCCACTCACTGAGCCTACTGTGATAACTGGCAAACTGACTTTGATGTTCCTTTTTAATGCAAAATAGTTCACATTATACAGTATTATTTCTCCTAATGCTTTGATCAAAAATATCGCTTGAGTGCATCATCATTTATAATTACAAATATTGCCAGCTTGCTTTTGCCTGTTCTCACTCTCAACTGACGCTGATCACAGTGGAGACTTAAGTACAGTCAGAACTGGGAATTGATCCAGGAACTACAGTCGTGCAAAAAACACCTCTCACCCAGCTGTACTTATGTAACATACTGTAATTGGTCTTTTCAGGTTGGAATAGGTCTCCAACAATGACATACAATTTGCGTGGTTTAATATCACCTTTCCTTTTTTTCACTATTTGTTTTTATTTAAGCAAACATTTTACATGACAGTTCGCATACAGTTATACGATATTTTGGAGATAGTTTTTTATACAGAAAGAGGTTTCCAAGCAAAGCTGTGTGTTGTGTGTGTTGAAACAGATGACAGGAATTACAGAGAATGTATTGAGTTTTAACCCGAAAACTGTCGAGTAGGCAGACAGGTACAAACAAACAGAAACAAATAGATGAAAAAGTTATTTTAAGGCTATGACATAAATTGTTATACATTCTGACTAGAGATGTGCAAAATTTAGATAAGTTGTCATACTGTTCCTGATGCAGACACCTCCTTCTTCCACTCCTCAATAACGCTCACTGTTGGAACCAATTTCACTTATCTGCGGGTTTAGTGTCACACACCGTTTTCCAGTGTGGCAAGGAAAGAAGAAAGCTGATGCTCCTCCTTGCTGCGTGATTGTGATGAACCAAACACAATGTTGCCTCATTTGCTTCCATTGTGTGGTAATAAATACAGTAGAGGAGCTATACACGTTTTCCAATCACATGCACCATTATGCATTTTCAAGACATGCTCTCATTCTGATACATAATGGCTGCACTGCATTGTGTTCCACTTAGTAGGTAAAGCATTTTGAAAAGAGGAACAAGTCAAATGTTGTTTTTGGAGAGATTCAATATTACAGTTAAACTTAATTTTTCCGGGCGATATGACTGATATTACAATTTGTTGTTTTTCTGGGAGGCTAAATTTGGCATACTTAGCTCCGTGTTTGGTGTCATAATGGCGACGTAAATTGTACTCCTTCAGCACCGACACTGAAACACAAACATGTATTCGCATTCCCACCTGTCCTGGAACTGCCTTCCTTTTGCATCAACTTTTCTCTTCGACATTTTGGGACCACAGAACGACAGAAAATCACCTGCGTTCAACACTGATCACTGCTCGGGTCCCAAAATCCCCATGCGTTGCGGGAAATGTAGTATATTGACAATTTACGCTTGTAAGTTGCATACAGGTTTATTTTGCTCTCGCGGGCCGGATAAAATGACGCGGCAGGCCAGATTTGGCCCGCGGACCTTGAGTTTGACACCTGTGCTTTACAGTGTTTGCCATGTTTTGTGAGCATCAGCAAACAACACTATAATTTGCATTACATAAGCATACTACCTATTGGAAAAACTAAATCAGTGCAAAAGCAAACTTGAATAGTTAGCTTTAGGGCAATCAAACTTAAGTGCAGACAGAAAAGGAAAGGGAAGAAAGCATGAAATTGGCCCATGTTCTATTTCTGGATTGGAAATCAGTCACATCAGGTCTTCCGTTCTCCATTCCATTTTTGAACATCAGATTCTTTCATTATTAGCATGCCAAGCTTTCACATACAACCCGCCTATTCAACACAATAGTATGTATGGTGCAAACATCAAATTCATAGGATGAAGACAGCAGTAATATAACCTGTCTATCCTTTACAAGTGAAATGGTTACCATAATATCAAACACATCAACTTGAATTCTAGCTCTTACATGGTATTTCTTAAAATAATGTGATGCACATTATCATGTCCACTTGGATGAAATTCAGTTAAAACAAACCATGGAGCATTCACTGGTATGATTGTATGACTGAACATACTGAATGTATGCATATACTTTGCATCGTGAGGATTTGGGTGAATTTATCGGTACTAATTTTGTACCAAACAGGTCCATTATTTGAAGCATACCATGGCCATTTAGTCAGAGAAATTTTTTTGATTTACTTCAAAAGCAAACCTGGGAATAAACATAAACATTTTCATATGATTCTGCTGGATGTGCATTCACGTCACAGCTAGCAGAATGTACCAAAGGCCAAAAAGGGTTGAATGATATATCACGGGATTGAAGTTGAGTATATTTCGATTATGTTGGCCTAGTAATACATCTAAATACCAAAGATAAAAGCTGTTACTGAATTATTTATGCGATTCTAACTCATAACATTTACATTCCCTGAGCGAGCAGGAAAAACTAGGGGAGAGAAGTGAGCAAATATGGCTCTCTACTCTTTCAACAACTACAGCTGAAAAATGTCCTTAATATGGCATTAACTGCTTGAGACTGTGGCTGCATTTGACAAATCCCTGATGTGAATGCATGTGACTGTGGAGTGTTGAGCACAGTGTTTATGTAAAAGAGAAGGCATGGACTGTTAAACACATCCTGACCTAAGAAGAGAAATGTGAAACAATATACATTCATCAATTGAATAACTGATTATAAAAATCAATGAATCAACAAACAAAGTAATCTTTCAAGCACATATGGTGTAATCTTATACTGACATTTGGTTTAGCTCCTCCAATCCCAACAATTTCACGAGCAGAGCCTGTTCATGGTTCGACATGCAGGCTTTTGCTGAAAGATTAGAGCCACTGCCCTGTTTGGATGCACAGATGCATTAGGACACAGTGATCCACATAATAAACCCACCCAAATGGAGAATGCAGAATAACAGCATGACACAACTCATTAGAGAAAGGTGAGAAATGCCAAATCATGGTAATCAGGGTAAACATAGCACACACAATACCACTTCATTAGACAAAAAACTACTACCTTTTTTTCCTACTGGCTTATATAACACCAACTGTAACTGCAGATATAGGAATATTCATAATATTGAATATTTGATAAAAAAAAAATAAATTGGTCCCTTAAACCCATTAATTCAGTTTTATCTCATCATTGTGAGAGCTTGGTGACTTTTACATTTTGTCACAAACCTTCAATTATAATATGCATTTATTGTCCATCATTAAGAAATGAGATGATTAATGTGTCAGTGATCAAAATAGATCTCAATGGCTATTCAAATCACCCAACTATTAAATTGTATCCGAGCAAAAGTACATTCAGATGTGATTCTCACATCCATAAAGCTCCTATTTTACAGCGCTGGTCCACCACTATGGACACCATTAACTGTGAATTGCCATGACAAATTTGCCAACTTCATTTCATGCATCATGGTAAATTATGAAACCACAATGGTAATAACCATTATTAGCTATGAGGGCATTAAGAAAAATTGCCTTGGAAGTTGAGGAAAAATGAGTCGTTAACTTCTCATTTGGCGAGTGCTTCCATGGGCAGTTTCAGCATTCCCTAGCTGTGGGTGGAGGAGCGTCACGGGCACTGAGTCACCCAACGCATGGCAAGCTTTTACTAAAACCCAGCAGGGTACAAATGACTCCTGCTGGTAGAAAAAATAAACAGGATGCCTGTGTGTGCGTGCGTGTGTATAAGGGTGTTTCACAGAGATAGAGAGATATTGAGGCACTTTTTATTTCCAAATATCCTTGTCGATTAGTTAAATATCTCAGACTGAAAATAATGTGGATCAGTATTGTAACAAGTAACAATAAACCCTCAAATACCTAGATGATTAAATCTTTCATAAACTCTTAAAAGCTCCACTAAATGAAATGAGATCCATGTCGGAAGCCTTTATATTAAAACTGTTAAATCCATATTGGCTGATATTGCCTTCAGGATTTTGTATCTTGGCTGGAGGAACTGATCGACAATTACAATATGCATGAGTCATATACCACCAGGAAAAAAAACATTTTTAATGTAACAATTAATGAAGTCTACTTGAACAACTGATTCACACCATTTTATTGCTTCCATTACCAATATGTCACCAATGTCCATGCAATATGGCTAGTCAGACAGCTGCCATTGTGGCCTCATAACTACATTTTCAATATGCAGCGGTATCACTCGACCTTGGCTAAGTGCTGGAAAGGAATTATAAATGAAACAGAAGTAGAGGGTCTGCCCAAGGCAAGGTAATTTGATTTATCTTTTATTATTTTTCCATCCTACAATGTTATCATGGTTTCTTCTCTGAAAATGGGAAATGTGATAAATATTGATGTCCTTCACAGGAAATGCAACCAGGCATGTGTATGATGCAGGCCTTGGAACATCTATTTCCCTTTGGAGAGCATGGATGTGTGTGTAAGATGACCCCCAACCAAAAAACAGCTCAGAAGAGGTTTGCCTGCCTAAAAGCTATTTCGGCTTGTTAACACACACTCCCTCTTTCGTGTTCCCTTTCGTCCTTTTGTCTCTAGCTCCCTGTCAGTCATTCATTGCTTCATTCATGCCACTTTGTGGTCTCTCCATCGGCTTCCACTAGCTACATCTCTCTCACTGCTTTCATTAGTTCCAGCTCCTCCTCTGGCTGCAATTTCAACCTCTCTCCCCCTCTCTGTTCTAACAATGCTTCTTACTCCTCTCCCTGTAGAGTTTGTAGGGACAAGAGAGCCAGCGAGATGAACAGAGAATTAATAACAAGACAGGAATAAAGCTAAAAGGATGTACAAAAGACAAAAATAGTAACTTTCCATAATTCCAGAAGCCTCATCTGTACAGTATAGTACAGTACAGATGTATGACAATTCCAAAGACGCAAGTGTCCTTGTAAGGTGTTGGGCCACAAACAGGCTATCAGAACAACCTGAATGCACTTTGGTATAGTCACTGGAAAACATGATAATCACCTATTTACTGTTTGATAAGTGGCAGTGGAGGGTTCTTTCTGACATGGTGGTGCAAAACTGCCTCTGCAAGTTTTCAGCTTGATTGAGATTTGGTGACAGTGAAGGCCAAATGATTTACATCATCAAACCATCCAGTGACTCTTTGTGCCCAATGGATTGAGTCATTCTGGAGGAGTCCACGCCCATTAGGATAGAAATGTTTCATCAGAGTTGTGGCCATTCATTAAAACTTCCCTTCCACCTCAGAATGCAAATGGACCCAAACTATGCCAGCAAATAATACCCGCAGCTTAACAGAGCTGCTGTCAACATGCCCTAGCAGGAAATGAGACAAAACAACATGGTGGAAAGCTGCAATTTCATCCTGACCTCAAGATGTCTCCGATTAGACTAACTGTGTTGAGTGTGCAGGCAAACATCCAAACAAGGATTTATGGATTTAAATCATTGTTTGGATTAACACACACACACACACACACACACACACACACACACACACACACACACACACACACACACACACACACAGTGAGAGCACATAGACATACAGACACGGTGCACACACCTCATGAAGGCAAAGACACATACACCTGTGCATTCACGTCACATCCAGCCGTCCGAGTGCAATACCTGCAATCATAATTTACCTCCTTATTATGGCATGTGTTAGCCTACACTGGTGGCCAACACCAATACCGTCACTGACAGGCAGAGCATGCAAAGTTGTCTGTAAGGCACAGGAGCGGAAAATAACAGCAGATCAATAGCAAGTACCAAGTGGAACATTTTTCTCTCCAGCCTCTGACAGCATGAGCAGCACAGCTGGTGTCGGCACACAGTTCTGTTCCCTGCCTCTTTCGCACATTCTCGCACTCCCCCAGTCAGCTCATCCTCAATTTCTCCCTCTCTCCATGTCCTAAATAGCTTGCCCTGCTTCATTTAACTGCCACCCTATCCCATAACGTAAACTGCTGGTACCTGTCAATATAGAAAAAGGTAAAAAAAAAAAGGGTAGGGGTGCAGGAAAAGGATAAAGATATACAGAGAGTGATAGTTGATGAGAGAGATACACTTACCAGAGCTGTAACGAAGAGAATCTAGAAATTGCTTGCTTCATTCCTCGGTGAATGCTCATTAAATCCAAGATACTGTGAAAAGGATTGAAGATTCCATTGAGATTCTACCCCAAGAGTACAAAATGAGATTCTTTAATGGGAGGATTTTGAAGTGTTGTTAAAAATGAAGCAAATATGCATACGGATCTGATATCCAAGTCCAGAGCACTTCATGAGTCCTTCCCATCAGCTGCAAAGCCACATGTGTAGACACATGCAGTTCACACTGCCAGCCACACACATACACGCACACACATAAAGGAGGGTGTATCCACTGTTGGCACGACAAGGCTGAAAAAACTGTGCAGGAACGAAGGAGAGATGAGGAGAGAGAGAAAAGGACACAGAGCAGAGGGGTGGACATGTGGAGAAGGGCAAGGTGGAGGGAGGAGCCACAATATACGATGAGAGATGGAAGAAGGGAGGGGAAGAGACTGAGGGTGGAGGGAGGGAGAGAAAGTCGCTCCCTCCTTATTTCTCTTGCAATCGGAGCTGTGGTTTTGATCTGCACACAACAGTGGGAGCTACCAAAATCAAAACCATCTCTATCTGCAAAGAACACAGGTAATGCTGAACAGCTGAATACAGAGGTGAAAGTGACAACACAATACAATCTGATACAAATAGATATATATGTGTATCCCCTCCTCTTACACAAAGCCAGGCAGATAAACAAGCTGGGGAGATGGCTGAGAAAGATGAAAATGCAGGTGGCTGATGCACTGGGCAGCCAAAATCCGAACATGGCAGAATAATAGGTATGATCATGTATCAGCAGGGGGCATATAAAGTAACTTTGCAATCAACTATCACAATGTGTCATCTAACTCAGTTATGCTCAAGCTTTCATCAGCATAGCACCTCTCCTTCTTATCACACTCACACAGGTACAGACTGAAATAATAGCGAAGTCATCACCACAGGCTGACTTTGTGCTTTGCTACATTACACATTTTACATCCTCCCCAAAACTATGTGCTGTCTTTTGCTATGAAAACTATTTCGAAAATGCAGGTCACTGAATCGGAAAAATATCCATTTCTAAACATGGAATGAAGTATAACAAACCCCCAGATTATTAGACCTATGCATACTCTCAGGCTCTGGTTTTGTCTCTTTGTCTTTAAAGACAAAAACAGCTGATCCATCTGCCTTTGGTGAACGTCAAATCTGATCTGACATGTTTAACCTTCGGTCTTTGTATTGACAAATATACTGTATACTCACTCAGTGCTGCCCATTATGTCCAAGATATTTTCACCAACCCACGCTATCAAGAGCACAGTGGGTATCCCTTGGCTGACATGACTCACTCTATGTAATCCTACGCCGATGATTCAGTGTGCTAAATCAGCATACAGTTCGAGGCAAGAGTGAAGAGTATGGGTGGTATAAGTAAACAGGACACCCTACTGTGTTCAGTTTACAGGCAGGATTAAGATGCATTTGTGGAAGGATAGATTGCTGGAGGGTAGAGCTCTAAGGTTCTACCCACTCTTAGCATGAATGCGATCACTTAACATAGGCAGGTGCCCAGAAATGTATCTATCCAAATCTATCTATCCGAATCCATCCATCCATCCATCCATCCATCCATCAATCTGCCTTCTAGAGAGTTTGCATATCTGTTGAATTGATCCTGGGCAATAGTTTTGTAACAGATTTTTTTCAAAGACAAACCCTTAGTGTAACCTGCTGGTTGGTTTCAGTAAAATCTGCATTTGGCACACCCTTAATACCCCTGTACGGTACCAAAATTACATGTTTGATTGAAATGACATGTTGTGGGGCATAAAGGTCACAGTTGCATACATGCAGAATTTTGTAAAGTCGGCAGCGACATCCAGGTCTGTCATACATTGCGAGTAGATTCTTGGTTGCCATGTAAATACTTCCCATTTCCCTGGCCAAGGCTAACAGAAGAGGAAGGAAAAGGTCAGCTATGTAGGTTCAAACCTGCACATATTATTTGAATGCAAACCTTTTATTTAACGATGGAGGGTATCACTCATTTTGATAATGTCTCACATCAGCATTACAGCAGAGCCATACTTAGTACCTTTTATGTACAATATAACACAATATGGACTAAGTCATTCTTATTGATTATTCTGATCATTTCTGCATGAGGCAAGGCTAATGTATTTGTTTAGCACATTATCATACACAGAGGTCCTTCAATGTATTCAACAGAAATAAAAGAAGCATCTTAACAGACATTGTGACACCACAAGAGAAGGGGTCCTGGATGGGAGATATGTCCCCCTCTCCTGGTGGAGATATTACAAAACCTAAGATGGCCAACATAAAGAGAAATACAAAGATGGTGGACGGGGTGCCACGCCTGTTGCACATCAGGGTAGTAATGACCAAGACCTTAAAAAGACAGACAGCGAAGGTCTGGATAGGAGTGACCCCAAGGGACCCCAAGTTCCCCCAGAAGGGGTAAGCTTATAGGTCGTATCAGTCGTATTCCGAGAACACCCAATACAACAATAAGAGCCTGTAGACAGCGATGAACAGAGTAGTTATCGGTGTGGGCAGATCAGACACATCTCTTGGCAGTGTGACCAGCCAGATGAGCCCGTGTCCACCGCAGAATCAAATAGCAGCCATAACTTTGCTTCCTTACTGGGCGGCACTGACACCCCAGCTACAGAATCCCCTTTCGGGTAGTATGATTACCCTGGTACGGCCTCCTCTAGTGGATGCCTTATACCTAGACCCGGTAAAAGTCCTCCCGATATCCTGCATACATGGGGACACCAGGGAGTACCCCGCCATAGAGTTAAAGATAACCACTATGCGGGGGACAGTTGCAGTACAGGCTGGCATGGTTGGTTCACTTCCAGTCCAGAAATGGATCAGGCATGACTGTCCAGTGTTCCAAATGGTGTGGCGAGACACCCAAGAGAGGCTAACCAGAAAACCACAAAAGCCTAGAGATAAGACCCGAGAAAGATCCTGTGTTTGCTTTAACCCCCTGGAAGCCCGTCCTCCCACACAGGTTGTGCCCGCAGAGGAGACCGTGTCCTCCTCGGAGGTAGAGGATACAAACAGAGGCCAGGCAAACCCCTGTGAGGACAAGGCGAGGACAAACCCGAAATCCAGAGTGGAAAGCTCCCTCTCTCAGGCCAGTACCGAACCGCACAGCTGCAGGATCCCACTCTATCAAAATGCTCTAAGGCAGTGATTCTTAACCATTGTTGGGCAGCGAGCGCCCCCTATAGGGCCGCCAAAAAACAAATCTGTTTTGCACCTGTGGGCCGTGAGGGCCACGAGACACTAAATTGTTGCAGCGTCAAACAGGCTTTTAGAAATTATTTTGGGATTTTAGAAAAGAAAGTGCACTTAAAGGGAAAAATCAACAAAAAAGAGGTGTGGAGATTCACGGACAAACCAGACGATCAGGGCCGATCAGCTGTTCATTCATTCATTCATTCAACCCTGTGGCATCATACACGCAATGTAGCGGTACCGCAGCCGGTGTCTAACCAGGCAAAAAGAAATGGACACGCTTTAAAAAAACACAGTGCTGGATGCCGCGAGGAACACTGGGATGTTGTGCGAAATTGTCACGTCTATGAACACTGGAGCCAGTAAGAAGCCAGACTTTGGATCCATGTTGTAAAGAAATATGAGGCTGCGCCTGGACTGTTGTGCCGTGGCGTGGTGTTAATTATATTAGGCTGGCCACAACTAAGACCAAAGCCAGAAACAGACTCAGATCAACACTGGAGGCAATTCTGAGAGCTTGCCTTTCATCCATACCACCTAGACTAGATCTGATCATGTCTGAGTTGTGTAAGAAGTAAAAAAAATGGTTGTGACTGTTATTTTTCATTTGTCACTGTTATGAAGAGCAAGTTCTGGCTCTGCCACGCACCTTTTAAATTAATTTGCAGATTAGTAGGCTGTATTTTCATTTGCACTTGACTTTTACTTATACAGTCTGGTGATTATACATAATTCCCCCTCGGACTATGGTGTGGGTAGGTGTGTTCCCCACGGTGGTTAAAAGGGCACGGACTTCCGGTCCTTAGGTGTTGTTGTTCTGCTGTATTGATTGTACGAGACGAGTGAATCCGCATGTCTATAAAGTGGACGTTAAAACTCAATACGCCGCCTCCGACTCCCGTCCTTCGGCACTACACTGGTGACCCTGACGCGAGTCTTGACGAAGTATTCGAGACTGGACTGAACATGGCCGTTTTTCTCAAATTGCCGGAGTTTTGGGAGACGTCCGCGGCGGCATGGTTCGCACAGACGGAAGCTCAATTCGCCCTCCGCGGGATAACGGATGACGACACACGCTATTTCCACGTCGTCTCCGCACTGGGGAGCTCTACAGCGGCCCGGACAGTGGGGTTTATTACTTCTCCTCCTGCCCTGGAGAAATATGCAGCATTCAAGACTCTCCTGCTCAAAACCTTCGAGCTGTCACGGCCGAAACGAGCCCGACGCCTGTTCGCTATTCACGGCCTCGGAGACAGTAAGCCCTCAGAGCACATGGAGATGATGCTGAACCTGCTAGGTAAAGAAGAGCCAAATTTCCTGTTCATGGAACTGTTCCTTCGGCACATGCCGCCACACGTGCAAACAGCCTTAGCTAATACAACTATCACGGAGCCACGAGCTTTCGCCGAGGAGGCTGATCGCTTTTTCCTGGCTACCCAGCGTTTCGCCCCTGAGGTGCTAGCCCCGACACGCAGCTACACGCCCCCCAGCAGAGGAATGCTAACTACAGGAGACCCTGTGACTGCTGACGGCCGCACAAATTCAGGCATGTGCTACTTCCACGCGCGTTTCGGCGCTAAAGCTAAGAGATGCCGGCCCCCTTGCAACTATGGACCGGCGGGAAACGACAGGGCCCACGTTCAGTTGTAGCCGTGAGCGTGGGTGCAACAAGCAGACTACTATTCATTAAGGACACCCTCTCCAGGCGTAACTTCCTCTGCGACACCGGAGCTAACAGGAGCGTTTTGCCGGCCACGAGGAGTGACACCGCCAGCGGAGGCTACGGCCCCCCATTGACGTCTGCTAACGACACCCCTATCCGCACCTATGGCACAAAGACTGTGAACCTGTGTCTCGAGGGCCGGCAGTTTACGTGGGATTTTGTTACGGCCGACATTTCCTTCCCCATCCTCGGTGCGGATTTCCTGTGCGCTCACGGACTACTAGTGGACGTCAAGAACAGCCGCTTGGTAGACACATTGACATTCTCCTCGCTTGCTTGTGTCCGCGGTGAGGCAACATACGGCGGACTCTCCAGCTCTCTTGCTGAGGGGGACAGATATCAACGCCTACTTGGTGAGTTTCCCAGCCTGACGAAGCCCACCTTTTCCGCCACTACCATCAAGCACGGGGTTGAACACCACATTGACACTAAGGGCCCCCCGGTCTACGCTAGGGCCTGGCGGCTCAATCCTGTCGCCAGGTCAGAGTTTGCCAACATGGAGTGCCTGGGCATTATCCGCCGCTCTGACAGCCCATGGGCCTCACCCCTCCACATCGTCCCTAAACCAGATGGCGGTTGTCGTCCGTGCGGAGACTACCGCCGCCTTAACGACGCTACCACACCGGACCGCTACCCGGTCCCCCACATCCAGGATTTCTCCGCACATCTGGCTGGCAAACTGGTTTTCTCCAAAGTGGATCTGGTGCGGGGCTACCACCAAGTCCCGGTGCACCCTGCAGACATCCCCAAAACGGCGGTGGTCACGCCGTTCGGACTGTTTGAGTTCCTGCGGATGCCGTTTGGACTTAAGAACGCTGCACAGTCTTTCCAGCGGTTGATGGATTCGGCGCTAAGAGACATGCCGTTCATTTTCGTTTACCTAGACGATATTCTCGTTGCCAGCTCCTCAGAGGGAGAGCACCAAGTACACCTCCGGGATCTCTTCAAAAGGCTCGACCAGCACGGCTTGATTATCAACCCTGCGAAGTGCATGTTCGGGTTGCCCTCCATCCAATTCCTCGGACATCTGGTGAGCAAAGAGGGGGCTGCCCCCCTCCCTGCAAAGGTGGAGGCCGTGTCCGCCTTTCCAAGACCGCACACAGCTCGTGCACTCCGGGAGTTTCTGGGGATGGTGACCTTTTATCACCGGTTCATCCGCCGGGCCGCCCACACTATGCGCCCGCTATACGAGGCTCTTAAGGGTAAGTCCCCCGGTCAGGCCGCCGACTGCGGGCTAAGGTGCACCGACATACTCGAGCCCCTTTGGAGCCTTTTGCTGTTCTGGAGAGAAGGTTCGACCACGTCAACGTTGACCTTGTGGGTCCACTGCCCCCGTCCCACGGTTTCACCTACCTTTTTACGATGGTGGACAGGGCGACCCGCTGGCCTGAGGCCGTTCCCCTCCTCGACAGCAGCCGCGGCAAGGCTCGGGCATTCATCGGCACGTGGGTCGCACGTTTCGGGACCCCGTCAGACCTCTCTTCTGACCGTGGCTCCCAGTTTACTTCGGAGCTCTGGAACGCGGTCGCAGGTTTGGGGGTTCAGCTGCACCGCACTACTGCCTATCACCCCCAGGCTAATGGTTTGTGTGAACGCTTCCATCAATCCATGAAGGCGGCCCTGCGAGCCAGCTTGAAGGACGGTAACTGGGTGGACAGGCTTCCGTGGGTGATGCTCGGCCTCAGGTGTGCCCCGAAGGAGGACCTGCAGTCCTCGTCGGCGGAGCTCGTTTACGGCCAGGCTCTCCGCGTTCCTGGGGATTTCTTACCGGACGCCACGGTCCCCTGGTCTGCGGCAAGGCAACGCTCCTCCCTGTTGGAGGCCGCCGAGACATTTACCCCTATCGCTACTTCGCAGCATGGCATCCCTGCTTTCCGTGTGCCCCCCGGCCTGGGTTCGACGGATTTTGTGTTCGTCCGCCACGACGCACACCGTGGTCCCCTACGCCCCCCTTACGACGGCCCATTCAGGGTTTTGCGACACGGAGACAAAAGCCTGGTGGTGGACGTTGGCGGCCGGCCGGAGAAGGTTTCGGTCAATAGGGTCAAGCCTGCTCACGTCGATGTTTCCAGACCCTTGGAGTTGGCTCAGCCCCCGCGCCGGGGCCGCCCCCCTTTGCCTCGCCCCCTGGCCCCTGGCGGGGGACTTCCTGCCCCGGGGGCTGCCGCTGCCCCACCTGCTGCCCTCGTTCCTACCTCGGCCCCTGCCGTCGTCTCTCGTCGGGGCCGGATTGTTGTCCCTCATCGGCGCTGGGGTTTTGACTGTGGGTGAATTCTGGGGGGGCTTGTGTGGTGATTATACATAATTCCCCCTCGGACTATGGTGTGGGTAGGTGTGTTCCCCACGGTGGTTAAAAGGGCACGGACTTCCGGTCCGTAGGTGTTGTTGTTCTGCTGTATTGATTGTACGAGACGAGTGAATCCGCATGTCTATAAAGTGGACGTTAAAACTCAATATGCCGCCTCCGACTCCCGTCCTTCGGCACTACAACAGTTAATTTATTTAAGAAAAAAACATTATTTTGAATGTATTTATTTTATCACATGTCCAGTTTTTTTCATCAGTTTTTATGAGTCCTTCCTTTTTGTTGTTCTGCATGTTGTTATATGTGCTGGTTTATATTTGAAAAAAAGATACATATCTTTGTGATGACCACTTGGTTCATGTCATTTGACAAGGTTTCGGCCTGTTAAACTATAAGTAGATTAGATATAGTTATTGAGTACAAATCAAATCAAGAGTAAGATAACAAATTCAGTTTTAATATTTGAATGGGCCCCAGGCCCCTCTGTACTGGAAATGTTGGGCCCTGAGGTCAAAAAGGTTAAGAACCCCTGCTCTAAGGAACGTACATGTCATAGACGGCGTAGTGCTAGGGACGCCCCCAGAACCCCATGTTGCAGTACGAGGAGGGTTATTATACCATTACATTACATTACAATACAGTACATTACGGTCATTTAGCAGACGCTTTTATCCAAAGCGACTTCCAATAAGTGCGTTCAGCATAGGTAGATAAAATAACTTCAGGTCACAAGAAATCGTAAGTGCATTTCCTTCCAAAACCAACAGCTAAGAGCATAACTAGAGCTAGAGTAGAAGTGCAATAAGTTAGCCAAGTAATAAAGAAAAATAACACGTCTCATGTCCATGGTTACCAAGGACCTGTGTTCTCTCCTGGGTGTCAAACCGCTGAGGATCTCAGTGTATCACCCGTAGATGGATGGCCTCATGGAGAGGTTCAACAAGACATTAAATGCTATGATTCTGAAGGTCATCAATAGAGATGGACGCAACTGGGATCAGCTGATACCGTACCTGATGTTTGCAATAAGAGAAGTGCCCCAGTCTTCCACTGGGTTCTCACCTTTTGATCTCCTCTATTGTCACAAACCCAGGGGTCTGCTGGATATTGCGAAAGAGGTTGAGTGTAAATTCTTGGCCACTTAGCAGGGCCCGTATGAAGTCATTGAGCGGCTGGGAAAGGTAAGCCACAAGGTGAGACAACCTGGAAAGAGGAATCCAGAACAAATTTACCATATTAAGCTATTGAATAAATGGCAGGCCAGGGAGGTGATGTTTACTTGTCTTCCCCCCAGGGAATCACCCAACAGAGATGAGGTACAGGTCGGCCCGGACTGGGCGCTACATCAAGAGCAGCAGGTGCACAAACTGGTGGATCGTGGTCCTACACTCCAGGACAGACCCGGGTGGTTCAAGATGAAATCCGAACAACCAAGAAAAACAATAAATCAGCAACTGTATAGGGTACCCGAAGCCCGGTAGGTGGCCATACAAGTAGAAGTAAAGAAAATGTTGCAACTTGGGATATTGAGTGCCTGGTCAAGCCCAATTGTATTAGTGCCCAAACCAGATCGAACAATACTGTTCTGTAACTACTATAGGAAGCTAAATGAGGTGTTTGATTCCTACCCGTTGCACCGAGTAGATGACTTGATTAATAGCCTAGGACACAGGTGTCAAACTCAAGGCCCGTGGGCCAAATCCAGCCCTCAGCATCATTTTATCCGGCCCGTGAGAGCAAAATAAACCTGTATGCAACTTATAAGCGTAAATTGTCAATAAACTACATTTCCCGCAATGCATGGGGATTTTGCGACCCGAGAAGTGATCAGCGTTGGACGCAGGTGTCGTTCTGTGGTCCCAAAATGTCGAAGAGAAAAGTTGATGCAGAAGGAAGGCAGTTTCAGGACAGGTGAGAATGTGAATATATGTTTGTGTTACAAGGAGAAAAAACAATATGTCTTGTGTGTTATGAGGCAGTGTCGGTGCTGAAGGAGTACAATTTACGTCCCCGTTATGACACCAAACACGGAGCTAAGTATGCCAAATTTAGCCTCCAAGAAAAACAACAAATTGGCCAAGAATTGAGAAGCAGACTGCAATCGCAGCAGGATATGTTCACAAAAGAAAATCACCGGAGCTTTGAGGAGTTTTTGAAGCAGTGCATGCTGAACGTATGTGAGCAGGTGTGCCCCGATCAGATACATTGTTTTAATAATGTCAGTTTGTCAAGAAACACCGAACACAGACCGAATTAATGAACTAGCAGGAAATCTGAAAACACAACTGACCGAAGAGGCACGCAATTATGTGGCTTTTTCGTTAGCTGTTGATGAAAGCACCGACATCACAGATAAAGCACAGCTATCCATTTTCATAAGAGGTGTGAAGCCAGACCTCTCTGTCACCAAGGAGCTCATGGATGTAGCTGCCATGCATGGGACGACAACGGGGAGAGACAGTTTTGAAGTGGTGGAGAAGTCTGTGAGTACATATAAGCTACCCTTGGAAAAGTTGGTGGGGCTAACTACCGATGGCGCACCTGCAATGTGTGGAGCAAAAACAGACTTGGTTGGACTAATGAAGAACAAAATGCAAAAAAGTGCCACAAACTCTGATAACCTCATTGGTTGCATTATCCATCAAGAAGCGCTATGTGGAAAGGTTCTGAAACTGGATGATATAATGACCACGGTCATGCAAACAGTGAATTTCATTCGGGCGCGTGGCCTGAATCACGGCCAGTTTCAGCACTTTTTGCAGGAAATGGGCTTGGAGCATGGAGACGTGCCGTACCACACAGAAGTAAGGTGGCTGAGCAGGAGCAGGAGCAGTCCTCAAACAATTGTTTGAGCTCAGGAAAGAAATCGCTCTCTTTATGCAAAATGAAGGTAAACCCTTGCCTCAACTGTCAGATCCAAACTGGCTCTGTGATTTTGCTATGTTGTGTGACATAACCGATCATCTCGCCCAACTGAACCAGAGGCTGCAGGGTCGCAAACAAGTCATCATGCAGATGTCCAACATGATCACAGCTTTCCAGCATAAACTGCACCTGTGAAAGTCTCAACTAGAAGAGGACAACCTTGCCCATTTTACTGTGTGTCAGAGCATCTCGGCCTCAGTGTCCGGTGCGTTTTCATGCACTCGGTTGGCTATCAAAGTGAGCTAGCTAATTAACGAGTTTGATCGGCGCTTCTGTGACTGTAAAATGCTGCACCCAGGCTTTGCCATCTATGACAATCCATTCACCACCGACGTTGACAGTGCGCCCCATCACCTTCAGATAGACTTGATAGACCTTCAGAGCAACAGTGGCCTGAAAGTAAAGTTCCAGGATGCTGCAATCGAAGACTTTTACCGTCAACTTCCCCCTGCTTGGATGTCACAGCTCCGACTTCATGCTGCCCGTGTTCTATCCATGTTTGGGAGCACCTATCTGTGCGAGCAGATGTTTTCAATTATGAATCTCAACAAGACCAAGCACAGATCACGCATCACCAATGGCAACCGCCACGCTGTCTTACGGATTGCTACAGCATAGGACCTGAAACCAGACATTGACACACTGACTAGGGGAAAACAGTGTCAGATATCCGGCCAGAAAACAAATAGGTTAAGTTATTTAGATCCTGAATTAAAATATAATAAAATGTATGTATAAGAACAGTTTAATATGTGTGCAATTGATGGTTGTGCTTGCATTTTGTTTTGTGTTTGTTATTTTCAGAACATGATCAATGGATGAGGATGGTGTCTCAGGCTAAGAAGGGATCTACCTCAAGGACATCACTTCATCAACTTGACCAATATATTGTTATTTAAAGTTAAAAAAAAGTTTTGAACAAGTTTGAAGTTAATACTTATTATAATTTATGACCTATTTGATTTCTCTTTATTTATTTTAAAAGTTTGATGCATACAATTTTGTATCTTGAGTAAGTTGAGTAATAATCTAATAAAGACGGTTATTTAAATACATTGAGTACATTACATTACATTACGATCATTTGGCAGACCCTTTTATCCAAAGCGACTAACATTACAGTTACCACCCTTCGCAGAGGGGGGAGCAATTGAGGGTTCGGTGCCTTGCTCAGGGGCACCTCGGCAGGGGCTCGAACGGGCAACCCTCCGGTTCCCAAGCGAAAGCTCTACCCACTGAGCCACTGCCTCCCATAGGAGTAGTTACATTTATACTGTCTTAGTATACATACAGTATATACTTACAACTATGAGGGCAACCATAATGCTGATGTGGCCCAAGGTGAAAATGAGTTTGACACCCCTGGCCTAGGACATGCTAGATCTATGACCACACTAGATCTCACCAAAGGATACTGGCAGGTACCGTTGACTCGAGCCTCTAAGGAGAAAACGGCCTTTGCCAACCCAGATGGCCTCTTCCAATATACCAAGCTCCCGTTCGGCCTCCACAGGGCACCTGCCACACAACACCCATAAAAAGTATGCCGCTGCTTATTTGGATGATGTCGTCATCCAAAGCCCTGATTGGGAAAGCCACTTTCCTAGGGTGCAGAGTGTACTGAATTCTCTCCGGCAGGTGGGACAGCAAACCCCGAAAAGTACAAGTTGGCCTACAGTGAGACCAACTACCTGGGGTACAACATCGGACGTGGACTGGTAAAACCCAAGGAGGCGAAAGTAGGGGCTTTACAAGACTGGCCAAAGCCGCTCACCAAGAGACAAGTGAGATCGGTCCTGGGCCTGGCTAATTATTACCGGAGGTTTGTGGCAGGTTTTGCCGTCCTCGTTGCACTACTAACGGAACTGACCACCAAGAAGCATTCCATGGTGATGGAATGGAATTCGGGAGCAGAGGAGGCATTCAAAACCTCAAATGGGCGCTGTGTTCCAGACCAGTTCTGTTGGCCCCGGACTTCCACTATGAAGTCAATTTTCCAGACCGATGCCTCAGAAATAGGGCTGGGCGCGGTGCTCTCCCAGAACCATGGAGGTGAGGAACACCCAATTATTTACCTGGGGAGAGGAACTATTTAATGGTGGAAAAAGAGTGCCTAGCGGTGAAATGGGCTCTCACGACACTGTGTTACTATCTCCTTGGCCGGCAGTTCACTCTGGTAACGGACCATGCCCCTTTACAATGGATGGCCCGAAACAAAGAAACCAACAATAGGGTGACCAGATGGTTTCTTAGTCTTCAAGCATTTAATTTTTCGATTATAGACAGGTCTGGCCAGTGCCATTGAAACGCCGATGCCCTCTCACGTCAGGATGTCCTCCACACCGCTGTTACCCTGCCGAGGACGTCAGGTCTGAGAGGCCGGATGTGTGACACCATGAGAGGAGGGGTCCTGGATGGGAGATATGCCCCCCTCTGCTGGTGGCACTCAAGACTACAAAACTTAAAATGGTCAACGTAAAGAGAAATGCAAAGATGGTGGACGAGATGCCAAACCTGTTGCAAAAAGACAGACAGCGGCGGTGAAAGAGGGAGGAGAGAGTGATCAGAGAACATGATGGTGAGAGGAGTGATCCAAGGCCAGATCAACAGACGGGTCTGACAGTGGTGAAAACCTTGTTACTTTTACTGATACTTTTGATGTTTTTGAAGAGACTTATGATTTTGCCTTTTTTGAACAAGGACACTTTTTGTTAACCCTTTTGGATGAACCAGTGGGGGAATTAAAAGCATTTTTGTTGGTTAAAACCTTCTTTATTGCATTTCTGGGACATCCTTGCATGGCCTGACCCTGACATCCGGAGAAAGAGCCTCTCGTGATGCCACAACATACATGATGGAAAATAACTAGAAACTGCCTGTACAAAATGCTAGTCACAAGCACTATTGATTCATAAACAACAGTGTAAACAGTGATTGGCTGACTCTATGTGAAGTCAATATTTACTGACTCTAGTCCTACAGTAAGCCTGGCTTTTGGATTGATTAACATTTGTTTTAGGGCATTTTCAGCCTGCATATTACAACCAAAAGAACTGCGGGATTTTTTTATCAATACGGCAGGAACTTTTTTAAAGTATTACATTTCCACAACGAAGAATTGTTAGACCTGCAGGCGCTCTATGCATTGCAAACAAATACTCCTGCAAGGTTGGCTTGGTGCTTGCAGCCAGGCATATACAGGCATGAATTATTAAATAGAACCTCCAGCATAGCCTTTTGCATGGAGGAGATAGTCCAAGCTTTCATTGCAGTCTCGGCCTTTGCTCCTGTCCTCATTTAGTTTTTGCAGTGCTATCCCAGGGGGTAATTCAACACAAGCGCAAATCGTAGTTCTGTGCATGACAGCATTTCTTCTTTCTCAAAACCAGTGTGACCCCATGAGATGTTCAACATCCAAATTTCCCTGTGGATCACCCTGTGTAGCATATGCATGCCGTTCCACAGAAAAACTGTGGAACTGCCGTGTGTGAACAGACACACATTGCTTCAACCCATTACAAATTGCCTGCACTCAAGCAATCAATTGTGTATCCTCTACAGACACAACAGGGGAGGCTAGCTTTTAAGAATTCTCACAGACATGATTCCAGTTGAAAGGTCACAACATGCACAAGCAGCTGAGCTAGGACTGCTATGTACCTCTGTGAATGATAGTTTGTAAACAATTTAGGTACAACTCTTTCAAATAAATGGGTTTTGGGGTGCAGGGAATAAAACAGTGTCTATTTTAATGGGTCATACAGCATCAAATCAATGAAATTTAGGATTGTGTGTGAGCACCGAGAATTTTGAACAATTTAATAGAAGAAGAGATATTAAAATTGCCAGTCACAACCACTCCTCTCATAAAATGAGTGTGAGATACAAAGACAATGGGAGCTCTGTAATCCCAACAAGGAACAGAGGAGCTAATTACAGACTCAGGTTGGCAGTGTGAGAAGTTCGCAACAGACTCTAGATAACCAGCTCACTCCTGCAGTGTCTCCAAAGGCAAGACAAGGTTTTTACTGACAACTTCATTCATCTGTTTTGATACATTTATGATTAGGTCTTGACCCAACACTTTGGTCCATGTCAAAACAACACAAGTTCACCTACAGCAGTTTCTTTTAGGGTATGAACTTGACCTAACTCTGAACCATTGACAATCTAAAGATCGCCTTAGTTCAGGAGGCAGGTTGGCTAACACCCAAAGCACAATTGCCTTGGTTATGCCTACACCACAGCCTATTGGAGAAAATGGATACTTATTTTTTAATTTTCAGACCATGTTGTTGAATTTTGTCCAGTAACATTCATGTTCTTATAAAAAAATATTTTCTTCTGTAATACATTTTTGCATTGTGCCTTGATTTAAATTATAGCAGTATTTAAGTCCAGCCTGCAAAAATACATGCAAAGCTTATATTTGATTCCATGTGCAGTCATCATATGAAAGACTGCTTTGAATAATTGCACAGAGTAAACAAAGCCAGTAAGGGGTGTCAGTTTTGGTAGGGGGTGTCAATAATCAAATTGCACTCTAAGGCATTCAAGTATCATTTAGAACTATGGATTTAGGCGTTCAGTAATAGGCCAAATGCTGTTAATGAAATTCCGTGGAACACTTATGATTCAGCAGTGCCTTCAGTCACAAATGTGGCACGCAACATCGACAGTTACTACTTTTACTTCCATTGACAGATTTACTGACACAACTACATGGTGACAACAACAAAGTGCAAACCATCATTGATTGGCCTTTGGTCCTGAAATAAAGACGCTGTCCTGTCCCTCTGCCAAAACACATTTCCAGCCTGAAAACCAACAGCTCGGTCTCAAAAACTCAGCATCTTAACTCCCTAACTAGCATTTCATTTTGTTTGTGGCTTTCCTTTATATTCACTTGTTTTGCCATTCACATCTTTTCAGCTTCTGCTTTGTTTATACAGTATGTGCACAGCTACCAAATGTTCCTGTTGAAAGTCCACCTCAATTTTAAGCTGCAATCGCCTCAGGAAATGTTTCTGTGATTCTGCTTCATCTCAATATAAAATTGAAAATTTCAGGTTTACCACATGTGTGATGTATGCATCCCTCAGTTCACTGTTTGTAAGCCTCTGGTGTGAACACAGTCTATGTCCCAGACATCTGGCCGAGTAATTTCTGTGTCAGTATGGGTCGCCCTCTACGCCTTCTCATTAGCTTGACCTCTTACCCTACAGTTTTAACAATCCACAATATAACTAGCCCTAGTGATCCCTGCATATTTATAAAACTCTCATTATGCCATCACTCAAGGTAATCATTATGCTGGGGCCTATTACAGCGGCAATTTGGCACTGTCCACTGTAGAGCTGTTTTTCAATAACCACAGTACAACCAAGTGTGCTTTGCAGACTTAAACACTTTAGGGGATCCCAGGTGCCTCTGCACAAAGACCCTGTTTATACTCTTCTGCTACAGATGAACAAACAGTTGATCATCTATCAATCATGAAATAGCACTGGCAATAAAATTATGCAATTTTTGGTTCAAATCAAAATGTGGACAATTCAATTGCTGTGCCATCACGACTCCAAGCTTTGTTTCCACCTCAGTAAATACACTCACATTTCTCTCTCCCTGTGCTGCTTTTATGATGTTTATGCAATTATTTGGGTCAAATAAACTTACTGTTGTTTGTCATTTGAACATACAATGTGTATTGTTCTCCAGATGTGTTCTGGTCCTCAAACTGTATTTGTAGTAGTATGTGTTGTCTGATTTCAGCTCTGATTGTGTGTGTGTTCTGCTGTATCACTTGCAGCTGGGCTATTGCTGGCCTGCTGTGACTATTCTGTCGCTTCTGCCATCTCCCGTCCTTTGCTGCTGTTACATTTTCTTTTATTTGTTTGTTCTTTTGTCAGGGCGTTCCATTTTGAGTATTGCTTTATGATTTACTTCAGGACAAACTCCATCCTTGCTTCACACCATGAGGACTTTGGTGGTTGTTTCTGAAATGTGTAATAATTCTTAAATTGCTATTTGGGGCAAAACTGGTTACCTTAGGAGAAACAGTAAAGACGATAGAAATGAAATAAATGAAATAATAATTAAACCTCAGGAGCACCACCAACATCTACTTATGTGTAATTGTGTGTGTAGTTTATTCGGCCAATCAGTCTGAAGTGGGCTTGTTTTTCATACTTTCTGTATTTCTTTCTCTTAAATAAATATATTCATTATACACACCCACAAATAACACAAAGGCACAAGCAGAATGGAACATTGACATGTCATTATGGTCAGTAATTAACCTACTAATGAAATTAAGGTAACTATAAACAGAAAGTAATTAATTTGGAGCATTTTCAGTCCAAATATTATTTGATTATGATGCAAAACATCTGCAACAATAAGAGTCAGAAAATAAAGTCACAACATGTGACCCTCCAGGTCATGGACACACAAAATAAGATTTTCACATAATTAAAAGGGTAAGGTAAAGGTAACAAGGAGTGTTAGATAAACATGTGCTATTCATTTACAATGGCTCTCCCATATGTTATGCACAGAAACCTTAAACCCCTTAGAGCACCATAGATAGCTTGACATTATATATAAAAGTAAAAATCTTGCTGAGGGTAGAACTGTTTTATCTGTACTGTTGACTGGAATAAAAGTCACTCATGAAGGCAAGACGATAGCTGATATTAGTCAGTTTCCAGCTGAAATGCTCTGCGAAAGATGCCTGATGTCTCACAACAAGTGGCTCCAGACTCATATGAGGGTTCTGTCACGGAGGCTCTCAAGGGTATTATTTGCTTTACAATAGAGAGGCTGATTAATGAAAAGTGGCAGTATCACACACAAAAGCACATTGTGCGCTCAGTGAAAGCAGAATTATGACTACTTTTTGAAATATTATCTTCAGTCAGTAGGACCAAGGTTGTGCTATTCACCTTGTACCATAGAGTGAAACAAAGCCTTGCCAGTAGTCTAATGCACATTTAGGCCATAATGATGAAATATATGAAGTAAATATAAGATGGTAAATATTGCAGTATACAAAAAGATCAAAAGCCTCTTTTGTGCTTTAGAGTGCACCAGAGGTCCACAATATGTTGTGTTGTATCTTTTTTATTTTCTCCGGATGGTTTTCACGTTACACTACACAGGGTTTGTGTGGGTACTTGAAATACTTTAAAAAATACTTGAATTTTAATATGGCGTTCTCAAGATTTGCAAAGTACTTTGAGTTTGAATGAAGTGCTTGAAACTGCTTAAAGTTGAATTTTATAATTGCGTCCGCAAAAAGGACTTGCTACTTTTCACTGTGATTCAAGCCATTCAAAAGGTGAGCGGGGAGGAATGTTCCATTACACCAAAGCTATAACCATCATTTTGTTAGCTGGTGAATTTGCAGGTTAAATTATTCAACGATTCTCAGGAGGGATTAACAGTGATATGTAGGCTAGTAATGTCTCCTCAAATTCATTGTGTTGCAACATTATTGTTCCTTTTATGGCATCATCAGATGTCTGAGCTACTCCTTAATGGCCACAGCATCAATGTGTTCTGAGGTTGCAATGACAAATCAGGT
This sequence comes from Genypterus blacodes, assembly GCF_046128005.1. NCBI lineage: Eukaryota > Metazoa > Chordata > Actinopteri > Ophidiiformes > Ophidiidae > Genypterus > Genypterus blacodes. The sequence continues at coordinate 1,661,269 of NW_027466834.1, forward strand.
TAATATGGGGAGGGGTGTCATTCAGCTTCCAAGATCATTTTCCTCCTTTCAGTGGTTTGTTTGAGTTCAACAGTTTGTTTGATAGTGTGATATTCATAACTCTGGGATACCTGCAGTGGAATCTTACTCAAACTTTAATATCTGGTTCCCAAGAATGTTGCAATTTTCGACCTTCCATGACTCCATGAATATTTCAGACATAATATATAAAAACACAAATGTTGAAATCCTGCTGCAAGTAGCTGAAAAGTTTTATTTTGCATAAAGAGCAAAGTTTGCATTATTTAAGAAGTGTGTTTTGTTAGTTTATCATATTAGTTTTGGATGTACTTTAGAATCACATATCTTTCTTTCAAACTTAATTAGCCAGCAGCCCTGCAACTGAATATTTTACAGTAAATAATTGAGTGAAGAAAAGTACCTTAATATTTCTCCATATGTATTGTAAATGCTTTTTTGATAGTTGGCTGCAGGAGAGTAACTCAGCAGGAAGAATGAGAGGGAGACAATGTAATGTATTTCTGCATATTGAGCTTTATAAAGTTTGTTTTAAAGAATATTCAGTTACATAATGTGTGATGTCGGCTACCCCACCATAGCCTGTAGATGTACTATTGGGAAAACACAAGGTTTCATGTAGTAAAAATGTTCAGCAGCATATATTCAATGTAGAGGTGAAGTGCACAATATGAATCAATACAGGCATGATTTGGAACAAGTTTGGTTAAAGAAGCCATGCAAAAATGTGTATGGCCAGTTTGTATGTGGCACAGCTAACCAAACAGAAAAGAGCAGACATTCTGGAGGCGACCTTAAAAAATGTCCATGTATAGTGATGTTGCAGCAAGGGAGAGGTTTTGTAAAGGTTTCAAAACAGACCCTGTAAAATGAACTACTATTGCAAGAGGAAATGGAAAATGTTTAGTTGTATTTATTGGGAAGGATTTTAAAAGATCACAACCTTGAGGCTTACAATGTGTATTCAATGTATAATTGAAACAGAGTTTGTTTGATTGAGGAACAACCTTGTTTGTAAACAGCACAGTAACTCGACCGATCTCATTTAGGGTTTTTTATGGTGTTCGGAAACAAAATCAGAATAGCTTTTATTGCCAATTAAGTTTTTTTTCTGGTTATTGGTGCAACATACAAGACAACACCAATGCAAAGAAATTAAAAGAAATTAGAAAACACACAAAATTAAATAAATTAACTAAATTGAATAAGACCAGGGAAGTTGAAGATGTTTACACATGTGAAATGTTGGGAAATGTGGGAAATGTATCTGGTTGAGATGTGTTTGAATGATAAAGATTAACTTATTTTCACCTTTCTCTATTCACGATATGTGGGTCTCCTGAGTTGTTATCTGTGGTGCCACAAGTCTAGAAGGCGTAAATCTGACATAGGATGGAGAAGTAGTAGGTTGAGACACACCAGATGTTAGGCTCTGTCAGGGCTATAAAGGTACTGGTACAAGCCTGGAAAAATTGTCATTCTCTTCTGCTTTGCATGTAGTGGTACAGAGTGAAGCGATGCTGTGATATACTGATACTTCTATTTCCGTGAGTCTATATGGTGAATTCACTCTAACACTGTCCAATGGAGATATACCTAGATCAGTGGTTCTCAAACTTTTTACATCGGGTACCACCTCAGAAAATATTTGGCTCTCCAAGTACCACCACTATGGCCGATGTCCAAATACAGTAGCGTAGGCCTCCCCTATTCAGCTGCTATGCAAAATGCACACAGGAAGCACATTTATTCCTCATAAGAATAGTATTTATTTTGGCCTTTGTCAGTCACAGCCACATTGTACAAATTGGTACTAGAACTCTCTCATATGAACAATTCTCCTATAGTGGGCAGTGCCTCTTACACACACACACACACACACATACACACACACACACACACACACACACAGCATGTGAGAACATTAATAACAACTGCATTTCATTCACAAACACGCAAACATACAAACACACACACACAGCATGTGAGAACATAAATCAAAAACACAACCAACTGTACTTCAAACACACAGCATTTTGGCAACTTTTTATAACTCTTATAGGCCTGACAGAACAGAAAGTCCTCCTAAGCTGCACCATCATGCTCAAATCTGACATAAACAAGTAAATTGGCCAAACTTGCATCATCAGTAGTCTCGTCCAGTTTGATGGAATAATAGCGACTACTTTAAATGCGTTCAATCAGCGTCTTCCTAATGTCATCTGCCATGGCTCCTATTCTCCGCGACACTGTGGCATTTGAAAGTGGCACCAAATTTAACTGTTTGCCGATCTTCTCGCCACACATTATGTGTACCATCTCTTGTACCGCTAATGGTAAACACAGCTGTTTGCAATTGTGTGCGGCTTACCGGCTTTCGCTTTCGGAGGCTGGGCACGATAAGAAGCCTCATGTGCTTCTACCACGGAACTGAATTATGCATGTGGACTGCCTCAGTTCATCACGTTTGTGTACAAAAAACTCTACTGGTTTGTCTTTCAGCATTGTGTGTTTTGTTGTAAGATGCCGTTTGAGATGCAATGGTTTCATGGACTCATTGCTGAGATCATCACCAAATACACACACACTGTGGCTTTTGCTCGTCCTCTGTCCTGCTCCAGCTCAATCGCAGGTTGATATAACACGGGTCATTGTCCGTGTTGTTTTTCGCTTTTTGCAGCCAGCTACCGGTGCTGAGGACACTTCACTCTACTTATGTTGCTGCTAACGTTCGCACTCCGTTCACCATCGTTCAGGCTGTTTAGAATATTCTCCTCCTGATCCGCAGACTTCGCTCTTTGATCCCCTCTGGGGCCACGACTTAAGTGATTTTGGATCGCTCATACTCCCCCCCCCCCTATCTCCGCTTACCATCTTGCCATCACAGTTAGGTTTAGCCTGTAATAGTCAGCTAATAGTTGACGTTTGCACGCATCATCAATTTTTTCGTGGTTCAGATTTTATTTTCTTCTGCCGCGTACCTCCGCGTACCACCGGTGGGAGCCCGCGTACCACTGGTGGTACGTACCACAGTTTGAGAATCACTGACCTAGATATATATAATATAGACAAATTAATAGATTGGAAATTAGAAGAGAATATATTCTGTCTTTTCTTTCAAATTTATCCATTTCCAAACAACTTTTGTGTGTTTAAAGGTATTTACTACAAAGCTGACAGACCAACAGAGAACCATAAACCTTTTTTCCTATGAGAGCTAATTTGACAAAATTTAAGTGTCCGATAGCTACTCATGTTTTAGATTGTTAGTAACATTTATTCACATGGCTGATTCTCCACCCAAACCAGCTGAATAAGCGTATTTTGTGTGAACATTTACAAAATGTCTGTATCCAACACTCACATTTTCTATCAAAAACATCAACATGGCCATCTCATTACAGTCTTCCACTCTCTTAAAAGGCGTTATCCGTAATGGTGTCGAACACTTGTTGCTCTACTAAACTGACCCCATATCCAGTCTTCCAGCTGTCCTGTCCATCCTTTATACATTCAGCAGTTTTTCTGGCTACAAAATCAATATTCCAACGAGCGAATGTTACCCCATTAATACTTTAAGTTTGCAGACTTCCCCCTTTAATCTTAGTAGCTCGGGGTTTAAGTATCTCAGCATCAATGTGACTCGTACATTCTCAGACCACCTGCCCGCAAACTACACCGCGCTCACTACAACCCTGAAAACTGACATTCTCAGATGGAATAGTTTACCACTCTCCCTAATTGGGAAAATAAACGTGATCAAAATGAATGTTCTGCCTAGATTTCTTTATCTATTTCAATCTCTTCCTCAATTCCTACCAAAACATTTCTTTGACTCTTTAGACAAAATGATCAGCGCCTTCACAATGCTTCCTTGACCTGTACTTGTCAGGACGGCAGTTCTTACAGCTTCTCCAATCTGTCAACTCAATTTAGACTGCCTGCTAACCAATTATTTAAGTACTTCCAAAATTTCAACTCATGTGGGAAGACCTGCTAATGTTCAAGACACCACTAAGAGGGACCATCTCTGAGATCTATTGCCGCATTCTGGACCCTCAGGGACCTATCTAATGCTAAATTACTTACTTCAACACACTGTCCACCATATTGTGAATGCAAGTTCAACCCTCCCCTCATATTGCCGTCTTTACATTACATTACATTACGATCATTTAGCAAACACTTTTATCCAAAGCGACTTACATTACATTATCACCCATTACATAGGGGGGAGGAGGGTTCGGTGCCTTGCTCAGGGGTACCTCGGCAGGAACTCATACCGGCGACCCTCCGGTTCCAAAGCGGATTGAGCTACATCTTTGGCAACCCATCCGACTCACACCAATTTAACACATCACAAAAGGACATGGTAATGTTCACCTCTTTGTTTGCTAGACGCTGCCTGCTCCTGCATTGGAAATCCCCTACCCCTCCCTCTATTTTGCAATGACTGAAGGATACAATGTATTTTCTTAAACTTGAGAAAATCAAGTACACTATGAGGGGCCACACTGAAAAGTTCTATCAGAGATGACAACCGTTTCTGTCTTACTTCACAGAGCTACAGGCTATGCCAGACCAGTGATTGAATATGTCATTCAAAAAAATATCATAGAAAACAAAACAATTTCATTACTTATTTTACTATTTAACTTATACTATACCTTTCATATTTCACATTTTATGTCTGTCCACATATCACTGTCACAATTTCCCTTCACATTCCTTGTAATTCTGGGAATTCCCTGTAGTTCCCTCATCTGTTATTTAAATGCATTCAGTCTGTTCTGATGTTAGTGAGATGAGAGAGAGTTTGGTGTCTGCTGGAATGTACACTCTTATGGAGCTCCTTTACCTTCTCTGTTTGTAGCCTGCTAGCAGCCGGAAAGTCCTGTGAAAAGTTGCTGAGTGCTTGACAGACGCGCTGACACACACACACTCTAATTCCTCCTGAAAATAGTATATTTTGTGCCTTACATTGGGGCTTTTTTCCACAGCCATTTTCAAATCCGGCGTGCGCTTGCTAGTCTGCTAACATTGCCTCATGTTACGGTGTCACCGGTGTAAACAAACTTGACCGCAGCGTCATTTGTTAGACTGACAGCTGATTGGCTTATAATCATTTTGTGACGAAGGGGGCAGGATGTCTGTTAATTTGATTGGACAGATATTTAAACCAAGTGAGTTTACCAAGTGATGTTGTGTTGTCAAATGTATAAAATCTTTGAACCTATAGCGAGCTACTCAGAAACGGGTGGCAAGCTTACTGGTAGCTCACGAGCGACGTGTTGGAGACCCCTGGTTTGGTGAATGCATGGCAGCCAATATAAGATAAATATACTGTAAATAAAATGCCAGGCTTTTATAATAGCCTCCCTGCAGAGACCTGGCATACAGAATAGTCAGCTGTATTTGCACATCCAGGCACAGTTAATGAGAAGAAACTGCAACTGCAACAGTGTGACAGTCACCGAGGTCTCATCACAATAGGCTTGCCAAATTAAATACAACTTCATAGACACGAGAGGTCACAGCAAGCGCAAACCCAGTACTTGACAACAGACCACAGATAACACACAAACATAATAAATCTAAAAAATAACTTAAAATTAAACCATGTAGGCCTTGGAAAACAAAGTCCAGGTGCCAGTGCAGTCTCTTGTCCCCGAAACAAATATTTTGTAATAGTTTTAAAGAAATTCAGCTGTAATCTTGGGCTATTCTACTGCATGGTTTTGAAAGATTAAAATGAAAATAGAGATTAAAGCACAGGTTTAACACCCTGCTCATGCTGACAGTCCAAATTGGAAATTCTGTGAGATACAAAGGTTTATGAAAACTCTGTGTCAACAGATGTGGCAATTATACCTCAATGGATGCAACTGAACGGGCATTAAAAAATGTTAGTGCAAGACGGTGTCCTACAAATTCTGCAAAACAGTTTGAAGGTGAAAAGTTGAACTTCTCCCCGAGTTCTCGGGAGTTCAGATGCTGTAACAAGATGATGATTAAACCACAAGCAACATTAAGAGAAACCTGAATGACATGTTTACAGTATGAGATGTATTTTGATAGATAGATAGATAGATAGATAGATGGATAGATGGATAGATATCATAGTGAAGATAAAGTCAGCTTATTCTTAAAGACACCCTTTCCTTTATTGCTTACAGTGATAACCGGAGGTTACCCAGTGCATGGAACTGCCATGATAATTGACATTTAACGATGAAATGCCTCACACAATGAATGCTAAAGGGGGAACTAATTACTGCCTATTCAAGTGTCAATAGCATCATCTGCTCTCTTCTAAATGTCAGTTTTGCATTGAAATGCTGGAGGCATGGCTGCTGAGCACTAATGGCTGGTCATTGGGGCTACTACCTTCAGAACAGACTCTCAGGTAGGGTATTGAGTGACGATATGGCAGCTCTCATTCGCATGCTGCGGCCTGTTCATGAAGCTGTATTAAGCCGCACGTCAGCCGGCAAAGAGCCACATGCATGTTAAACAATGTATGCTCGGAAGTGTGTTTTTACAGAAACAAAGTATATATTAAAACCGGGCAGAAGTATCCAGAGGAGCGGGCAAGAGGCGGCATCGGGGACAGGCAGGGTAGATCTGAGGGTTGGGGGCGAGAGACGAGGTTGAAGGCAGGCGTAAGTCTGAGTGCTGGAGACAGGAGACGAGGTCAGATACAGGTGTGGGTCGATACACATGGGCCGTGGATAGCAGATGTGGTCAGGTTCAGGCGTAGGTCAGAGGGCTGGAGATAGGAGACGAGGTCGGGTGCAGGCGTAGGTCCGAGGCCGGGCACACAGGAAAACACAGGGAATCCAGAGGGAGATACTGTCATGGAAGACACGAGAAACCATGGAACAGGTACAGGAATGGTAACATAAGTAACAATCGGACAAGGAACACATGGCACCACCCTCTGACAGGAGGCTGAGGTCCATCAGGAGGCTGAGGTCCATCAGGACCAAAACCTCACGCCACAAATTGAGTTTCTTCCCCTCTGCAGTGGGCCTTATCAACAAGGCCCGGGTCTTCCACTGACTCATAATAAACCCCTGCACATTCACTTTAATTACCGGTATTCTTAAGTTAATTTATAACAATAATCCCCTGCATGTTTTTTTAACACTTTATTCATCAGCATTCATTTAGTTAACTTATTTAATTTAGGGTGTTTCAATTTAAGTATTCGCCGAGCTGCTGTTTGTACATGTTGTTTTATGTTGTTTTATATGTTGTTTCTTGTTGTCTTTTCTATATGTTATACGTTCACACCTAGAACCACAGCAAATTCCTCTTAAGTGTAAACTTAATTGGCAAATAAAGCAATTCTGATTCTGGTTCTGATTCTGAACACAGGGGTATATGTATATACGTACACACCAGACAGGGGAGGAGACAAAGAGACACAGGGGAATCACATTCGGTAAGACAGGTAATCACAATGATGGGAAGTAAATATGCCAGAGCATAGACAAGACAGATGTGGCACAAGAGACAGACCGTGACAATGTTATAACAATGATAGAAATCATTTATATGCTTTGGTTTTATTATTCAATTACAACTGCTTTGTTTCATGTTAACACTTGCCACTAGATGGCGGGTGTTGAATTTTTATTTGCGGTTGATGAAAGTGTCAATAGAAGAAGACGATGGAGAAGAAGATTTTAAACAATTAAGGCAACTCTGCCTGTACGTCTGTGGTAACGCCATCATAAAGTTTATTTACACCTAAAGGTGGACTTGTGCCACTGAGTGGTGTAACATTTTGGAGGTAAGTATTCTCTCAAGGAGGAAGACTGTAACTCGAGTAAACAAACACATCCTGCATCACAGCCTGGCAGCGAATGATGTCAAACTTTACACCATCTTTCAAAGGTGATGTTGACACAGCCCAACAGGTGGAAACCACAATGTAGCGGGGAGACAGCATCCACCATGGCGGGAGCAGCAGACGTCATCGCGAGAGCAGCAGTTATCAAGGTTTAGACGAGACACAACCATTAAAAAGACCACAGGAAGGGGCTTGGTGCCTTGCTCAGGGGCACCTCGGCAGGGGCGCGAACCAGCTACCATCCAGTTCCCAAGCGGAAGCACTACCCACTGAGCCACTGCCTCCGAGACACACGACGACCAAAAGAGACAAAGTGCAACGCCTTCCTTGTGAGAAACATGTCAGAAAGTGGTCAACCTGAAAAATTGCACTCATATTGGGAGGACCAGGTTCACATGGTTGTCTCAAAGAAGAGGGGAAAACAACTCAGGCTGTGAGGTTAAGCTGAAACGTGGCACTGGGAGAGGCAGAATACTCCATCCTAATATGTAACAGCCATGTTTGCCATTTGAAAACTCAAAACAGTTGGAGTGAACAAAAAACCCTTTGTAAACAGAGGAAGAGCCAAAAAAGGATCAGCACTTATAAGAACTCAGAAAGCTCTGTAGAGGAATATTACTGGACTAATAGACTAAGACACCAGCCTGCTGTAAAGTATCTTGCGCCCACAGTTATTCTGGAAAAGGGAAATCCATCTGAACTAAATTCTGAAGTGGAGGAGTTCGGGATGGAGGCTCCAGTACAAACATCTCAAATGGATGCTGTTATTAAAAATGACGATTTGTCGCGTTGAACTTCACAAGAGGTTACAAGATAGCAAAGGGCCAAAATGAGAGGGCCAAAAACAAAAGAAGGTTAAACAAAACAAAGTAAAAAAGAGCTAAGAGCGCATAAAAGAAAAATGAGTCTAATGAGGAGAAGCCTCGAGCCTGTTTGATCTGGCTTCAGGCCAGATCAAACAGGTAAACTGAGGTTTCCCGCTGAAATCGCTGCTCCACCTCCAATCCTTTGTTTTATCACTCTGTTTAATTATAATTTGAAGCAGTTATCAAACCTTTACAGTGCAGGGCTGAATTTTACATTTCCAGGAATTACTGTGGCTGGTTGAGTAATGATCTTAATCTCAGGTTCCACATCCCACACATACTACCATTAGTTTTGAATGGCAGTATGTCTTTTTAATGTCAATACAATTGTTTAACAGAACTACTTTTTACTTACTACTAAATTTGAAGTGAATATTACTCAGTATCAGTGTGTGTGCGTGTGATAGGTTGATTAAATTTTTTGTATTAGACGCAATTTAATGGTCAATAAAATGGTCACAAATATTCGAAAGAGAAAATTGATTTATAAATAGGTGATAACTATGAATGTAGGAAGCTCAGGACGGCAATGTCCTGAATGTAGTTACTGCTATGTCTGCGGAGGTCTAAAGGGGAGAGCTGTCGGCGCGATGCCTCATTTTCAATGAAGCTATTGGAAAGAGAGCATCCGCTTCTGATGGTTTTTATTAATATCTCCCTTCTTTAGGGCGTAACATGTGTGTGTAGGTATTATCCATCCAGTGAGGGAGAGAGAGCATAGTAGCATTTCCCATCTTTAATTTTTTCTCTTGCTCAAGGAAAGTCTTTAATCCTTAGCATGTGATGACCCTCCTAGTGTTTAGATTAGTGATGTGTCCTTTCATGTTGCGTCTTCTAAGCGTGTGTCGAGTAATCCAGGAATATTTTTGCGAAGCACGTATCGAGGCGTGTGTTGGTGACGTATGTGGTGCCGTTGCAAGCCTTGCGAACCTGCCGTACCTTTGCCGGTTTGGTGCGTGATTCAAAATATCGGGGGGAGCGAAATGCAATCGATCCCACTGCTGATGTGTGGCTCGGCTCGAGTGCTCACTGATTTTTCTCTCGGTGTTAAACATCGATAAAAATCGAAAATGCAGAGGCCTATATTTGGCAATACAGACAAAAAGCGGTCCGATTTCAACGTAATATTTCTTCACATATAATTTGTCATCGCGTGATATGACGGATGTCTCCAAGTAACGTTAATGTTCCAAACATTAAACATTCTTATGTGCGCGCGCAGTCTCAGAGTGCTACTGACAGAAGCACCATGGATGCAGGAAAGGTTCGAAGCCTTGTGAACCTGCCGTACCACGTGACTGATTCAGCCAATAAAATCACTGCCTGTTTTTTTTCATGTATTGTCCACTTGATGGCACAGTAGAGCAAATGAAGCACCGTGAAGCTTCGGCCCATGTGTCGAGCAATAGGATGGAAAGCTTCAACGCTTCATGAAGCGTCATCTTGCCATCACTAGTTTAGAGGCGTGTGTCCCAAAAGGCATCTTAAGGTTGGCAGACCAGCGCCAACCAACAGGCCGAAGCAGCACCCGCCCCGAGTGAGCAGCGTAGCCGACGATTAGCACACCCAAAGCGGAAATGCGGCAAGAGAGTAGGGCTACATGCTAGGCTAAAGGCTAGGGCTACACGACCACCGCTACCTAGCCTGCTGCTAGCTAACGTCCGCTCACTCGACAACAAGATGGATGAGCTGAGAGCCAGGACCAGAGATCAACAGGAGATAAGAGAATGCTGTGCTCTTATGTTCAGGAAAACCTGGCTGAAAGACATTGTGCCGGACTCTGCTCTCTAGCTCGACACACACTCCATCCACTGCGGAGACCGGACATCGGCGCCGGGGAAGACTAGAGGCGGAGGTGTGTGTGTGTATGTAAACAACCGATGGTGCGGGGTGTACAAACTGTTAGTAAACACTGTTCACCGGACATTGAGCTGCTAACGGTGAAGTGCAGACCCTACTATCTCCCACGGGAGTTTAGCGCTGTTTTTTTCTCGGCTGTTACATTCCACCACGAGCGGATCATGCGGCTGCGCTGGGGACGCTGTACGACGCCATCAGCAAGCAGGAGGCTGCACACCCTGACGCCGTGCTCATCGTTGCTGGTGACTTTAATCACTGTAACCTGAAGGATGCCCTACCGAAGTACCACCGGTATGTGAACTTCCCAACGAGGGTGGATAACATTCTGGACCAGGTTTACAGCAACCTTAAGACTGCCTACAGAGCTGTGCCCCGACCACACTTTGGTCAATCAGACCACGTCTCAGTGTTCCTCTACCCTACCTACAGACAACTTCTTAAGCAAGCCCCCCCAGTAAGTAAAGCTGTTAAAGTGTGAAATGTAGAAACAGAAATGCTGCTCCAGGACTGCTTTGACACTACTAACTGGGAGGTGTTCAGAACTGCTGCTACAAAGGAGGGCTCTCTGGACTCTGGACACTGCAGCTGTGACTGGTTATATCAGTACCTGCACTGATAACATAACCCCCACCAAACACATCAGGACATTCCCAAACGACAAACCCTGGATTAACAGAGAGGTGCGGTCCATGCTACGTGCACATGCTGCTGCTTTTTCGTCTGGGGACGCAGAGGCCTACAAGAACACCAATTATGACCTGCACAGAACCATCACCCAGGCCAAAAGACAGTACAGGATGAAGCTGGAGGGATACTATCTCTCTGTCGACTCCAGGCGCATGTGGCAGGGACTGCGGCACATCACCGACTTCCAGTAGAGGAGTAGAGGCCCAACACAGAGCCACACCACACTGCCCGTGGAGCTTAATGAGTTCTATGCCCGGTTTGAGCTCAACACCAACCGGCAGAGACGGAGCCTGGCCCCTGAGGACGTGCAGGACACACCCCTTGCTGTGACACGGGCAGAGGTTTGTTCAGCTCTGAGGAGGACAAACTCACGAAAGGCAGCGGGACCGGATAACATCCCTGGTCGTGTGCTCAAGGCCTGCTCATCGGAGCTGGCAAATGTGTTTACTGACATTTTCAATCTGTCCCTCACCCAGACCACTGTTCCCACCTGCTTTAAATCCACCACCATTGTGCCTCTCCCCAAGAAAAACACCATCACATGCCTCAATCTTCCTGTCGCACTCACCTCAACAGTGATGAAGTGCTTTGAAAGATTAGTCATGACACACATCAGGAAGATCATCCCACCCACCCTAGACTCTCTGCAGTTTGCCTATAAACACAATAGGTCCACTGACGACGCTATAAACGCTGCCCTACACATAGCCCTCACGCACCTAGAACACCCAAACACCTATGTTAGGATGCTGTTTGTTGATTACAGCTCAGCTTTTAACACAGTAATTCCACAAAGGCTTTCGGAGAAGCTGCAGTCACTCGGTTTGACACCTTCCCTCTCTGACTGGGTGCTGGACTTCCTGTCTGGCAGGCCACAGTCGGTGAGGGTGGGGGGGGCAGACATCAGGCATCAGGACGGTGAACACAGGAATCCCCCAAGGCTGTGTTCTCAGTCCACTCCTGTACACTCTCTTCACATGCGATTGTGTGGCCTGCCAGTCTGGCACTAGCATAATAAAGTTTGCTGATGACACCACAGTCATTGGGCTGGTGACAGACGGGGAGGAGATGTCGTATAGGAGGGAAGTGGCGGGGCTGGTTGCCTGGTGTCAGATCAATAACAACTCCTTAAACGCTGAGAAGACTAAGGAGATGATTATTAACCCCAGGAAGAGGCGACAGCAGCACACTGCACTGTACATAGGTGACACTGAGGTAGAGAGGGTTAAGAACTTCAAATTCTCGGGGACACACCTCAGTGAGGACTTCAGCTGGTCACACAACACCCGTCAGCTCCTCAAGAAAGGGCAGCATAGACTGTACTTCCTAAGGAGACTGAGGAAGTTTGGCATGTCAGCCAAGATCCTCAGTAACTTCTACAGAGGTGCAGTGGAGAGCATCATTACTTACGGCATCAAAGTGTGGCACGGCAGCTGCACTGTGCAGAACAGGAAGGCTCTGCAACGGCTGATAAAAACAGCGCAGCACATGACCGGGGCAGCCCTCCCACCACTTCAAGACATTTACACGACAAGGGCCGTCAGGAGGGCCCAAAACATTACAAAGGATAATACCCACCCCCAACATAGCCTGTTCACACTCCTGCCTTCAGGAAGTCGTTACAGGAGTGCCAAAGCAAGGACGACACGTCTGGCAAACAGCTTCTTCCCACAGGCCATCAGACTGCTAAATAAAACTTTGAACTCTGCCCCCACCCACTCACCTCACTCCACTGACACAACTTGATTACAACCATGTAACTAATCAATGTGCAATAACAATCACAATAATCTATACACTTTAAACAAACATATCTGCCTCCACTCTGTACCTTTGTACATTTTTATTGCATTTTTTTTGCAAGAATATTTGCATTGTTTTCTATTTTTTATATATTTCTTTATTTCGTTTAATATATATATTTTTTTTTTTGCATGTCGGGAGACGAAAAAAAACAAAGTAAGAATTTCATTACATACTGTAAACTGTGTTTATCTGCTGTTTATATGACAATAAACATCTTGAATCTTGAATCTTAAATTTGTGTCTCGTGACACAGCAGGAGGTGAGCAGAGGGTTAAGTATCTGTTCGGTTATACTGACAACTCAACTGTGGAGAAGTGAAAGGTGACCATTTGCTTGTCCGGGTGAGTGAGTGAGATTAAACTAAACAGGGAGGGACTTCAATAGAGACATTCTACAACTCAGATGAGTTTCCTTCCAGAGTCGCTGCTGTTCTGTCTGTTTAGAATGAATCTGATCTGAGTCCATAGGGTACTCAGCTTTGGATCAACTCAGCTTGGATTACCTGTTTGGGTCCCCGAATGGACCAAGGAAGTGCATTGGCAGCTGGAGAGTTGCCAGTTGCCAGATTGGACGTGTGTGTGTGTTTTGTGATATGTAAGAGGGGCACACGACACAAATTTCAGATGAAGTGTTTTGCATGTGATTTGACCCAATACAGTTTCCTCTTCTTCTTGAATGCTCCTTGGTAAGGACTGAGACAGCACTGGTCCAGAGTCATTCTTCTTCTGCTTTTTGTCGCACTTTTTGACACTGACATTGTTGTGTTTTCCCCTACTTACTACCACTGGTGTCTGAGACACCACTTTAAAGCACTTAATGTCTGACTGATCCTCAGCCAGACTCCGTCATGTAACAGATGCAAGCTGCACTGTTTGATGCACTTCATTATAAACGGTAAAGATACTCATCAAAGCATTTTAGTGTTTGCTATATTTCCGAGGTATATTTGTGCTTGTAATAAATTATTATAATTATATGTCTGGAGTGATGACTAGTGAACAATGAGTGTTGAACATCTGGTTGAGACTTCAGCTGATGCATCAGAAATGAAAGTGCTGCAGCTGTTAAGTATGGCTTTTATTATAGTTTGGATCTTTATGAGAACACAACACAAAAAAAACACTCTTTTTCTATCTTTGTCTTTTCAATAACACAATACAGATGCAATTAAATGAAAGTGAAATCATTTGATTTACTATGAGCAGTGTTTTAGAATTCTGGACAAACACAGTAACAGAAGGCTGATGTCGGTCATTGCCCTGTAGATTGAAGGCCCGATTTTGAGACTTATAATGCATGTACATCATTTCATTTGATTTCACTCTTGTTCTTTATGGTTTTCTACATATGTATTTCCACTTTGATTACATTTTTGTTATTGTTTATCTTTGCCTTTTCTCTTGGTTCTGTTCTCTGCAGCTGTTGTTATTTTAATGATCATAATGGTCCAGTTTACCATATCACAATGGAATAGAAATATGGTAAAATGTACCTTTCCAAAGAAAGCTCCTTTTTAAACACATTTGATTAACATGAAAAAATTTGTTTTTGTTCACATTTCACTTCAAGGTCCTGATGATAAAGTATGGTGTTATATTGGCCATGACCCTGGCCGGTATACCATGACCAAACTGTTTAGTGTGTGAAAACATGAAGATGATTCATTCATAAGTCTGTGCACATATACTGTACATCAGGTGTGGTTGATAGTCACTGATTACTGGAGAAGAAATCCTTTGAACAACAACAACAGTGTACAACAATTTCACACAGTTCAAATAGCTGCCATTTAACTTGTCACTTGCAGAAAGCAATACTTCACATTGGTCACGGGTGAAAATAAAAGTTCAAGTCCTTTGAGAACAATTTGCAGTTTAGCGGTAAATACAAAAACTAGTGCTTAAATCAGCTATTAGCTACATCCTGCGAGCGAACAGTGATCTGTGTATGGGAGGGGATGTATAAATGTGACTGCAAAAAATACAACACAGCCTTAGGGAGCGAGGGGGAGGGGAGGTCACTACTTATTATCTCCCATGACACTGCTGCCCAGAGATGTCAAACAAGGTTGACACTGTTGTGCAATTAGCTCACACTGTTTGACATATCCCGTCGTGAATTAAGGCACACGTTTTGTGGTTGTCAAAAGTCTCGGTACACTGTATCAGCATTGTCAAACCACTTCCAGCAAACTCTTATGCTTATCCTGCAAGTTTGTACACTGTCCTCAGCAGATGAGTTCTCTGCGACTACTGTTGCGATGACAAATTACGTAACTAATCTGTCAAGTTACGAAATAGCATAGGTAACTTTTGTTGTTACATGAGATCAAAGTAAAGGGATTTGATATTTGCACATCATGTATATTAACTTAAAATACATGGTGGAAGTGCAAATGTGCATTTAAGGGAGGTGAAAGACCTTCTTGAGACAGTTTGGCATTGTCACTGGTGCATGTGGCACTTGCAAAAGTGGGACATAATGACCTACCTGTAAGTTTTTTTTAAAAGCATCATGATTGCTTATATAGGATGGTTTATAAAAAGACACTTTTTAGCTGTGGAGACTGACTGCTTTATTCAGTGTCACTAGATTTTGTTCGGGGCCAGATGGTTTAATTCTCTTCATCATTCCCTTGCTCCGAACATCACGGGTGCCCGAATACTGTGGGGCACTTGGCAAGACTGGCAGAAGCAAGAGTAACTTTCCAAAATGTACTTTTTTTAATCCTTAGACTGCGATGAATAATTCAACTGTAATATCTTAAGACCCTAATACCAAATACCGATTAGGTGTGATGATACATATTTCTTTTTTATGTTTCCAATCAATAACCTACTGCAGGTCTGACTGTGACACCAAAATATACTTCCTGGAAAGTATTATATTATTTTTGTTAGACAGTCGGAATTCTGAGAAGGATTCAGTGAGTTATGATCTGGATGGTTAAATACTATCATACAACAAGTGTTTTAATCCAATGGTTTGCTGTGGAAGGCATCTATGTTATTGAGTGTTTGACCAGTCAAAGTTCTTACCTTAATGGACTCATTATGCAAATTAGGCTAAGCCAAAGTTCAATTAGGAAGGACCGTATTTCCATTCATTTCACACTCAAGCAATGCCTCTGCAGTCTTTTATCCTTTCACACATTTTTGTACTTCTTCATATTTAAAGGTCAAAAGACAATAGCCCTCATTCCATCCAATCAGTAAGCCTAAAACTATAATAATCTATGAATTTTGAATGCACACTGGAACCAATCACTAATCAGCATACCCTATTTCCTGAATTAGTTGCACCTGTGCTATGCTGCCTGTTGTATTTTTAAAGAGCAATGATGAGTATGCTGTGGGGGTATGTTACATGCATATTTTAACACTCATGTAAAAGTACTGACTAACATTTTAAACAAGTTTAACAGGTAAAGCAGGTGTAACTAACAAGGTTAGTGTCCTCATTCACTTCCATACTAATGTGAGCAGGCATGCACTAAATGGAATGCATCCATAACAAGTCAAAAATGTCTACTGTGTGCAATTATCTTACTTTAATCAGTCACTAGGGGACATGAAACTGTCAAATTTAGTGATGTAATGGGTGATGTGTCAAAATAAGTGACAATTAACAGATACAGTGCAACATGAGCACGTCATTAGATTCCAAATGTGGCTACCTAACAAGATCTAATATTCATCTGTTTTCCCCACAATATGTTCTACTTTGCTATTTTTGATCGCAATGCAGCATTATAATATATAGTGTTTGCATTTGCCTGACTATATAGTAAATAGTCAAGCATTTTATGTTGTTAACACACTAAGGTCAGCATTGATTTGATTGAGTAAACTGGAGCCTTTCGACCACAAACCCATTGCAAAGCTCATTTAGACTTATTTATACAAACCTATTCATGAAACAATCATCCTTTTTGTTAAGCAAATGAGTGATGCACCAATGTTCTTAATCAGTCCTCTGAAAGGAAAACAGGTTTTGATTAAATTCTCTCCATCCTTGATTCAAATTAAACTTGATCAAAATCAGCCCAATGTACAAATTTCCATTTTTCAGATTTACAACCCAACCTTTGTGGTTACCAGTTCATGTAGCTGCTTCACAGTTCTGAATCCAAGCTACGCAACCCGATCATTTGTTTGTGATGTAAATAAATTATTTCCAAGGTTAAACTCACAGGAAGGAAATATAATGGAGCAAAAGGCAAGGAGAAGGGAAAAGTAATTTTCAACTCCAACACATGTTCAATAAAGCTAATTTGTGCTCTCTGAAAAGATACTTAAGAATTCCATTTGATGGCTGCTTCCATCGCAACAGTGTGTTTAGCGAATAATTATGAATAACTTGCAACAATGCATTTAAATTTAATAATGGCATTATTTTGTTGTTGATTAAAGATGAAAACAATTATGGTCTTGAATTCTGTTTCAATGAATCACACAATGGACGATTGTAGAGGCAAACTACTCATCATCTATCTGTTTTATGGGCTTGATTCATCAAGGTCCCGGTATATAAAATTGGAACACTGAGTCAGTGTTTGTTATGTTAACATGGAACCTCGCTTCCTCATATTTCATCTGGCTCTCAATCTAAACCTGTCAGAGATTGGTTGCATTTAGGGTTTAGACTTGTATTGCAACGTCCTGATTCTCCAATCGTGTGTGTCTGACTGTCACATTGTTGCTCTGTTGGTTTTGTGTTCTACGTGACCCTTACACTAGGCTGTCACAGCTGAAGTCATGCTTCTCATTACCAGCTCCAACAAGAGGTCCCAACCACTCTGCTCCTAGAGACAAAGGTCAGGGCTAATCACAGTGGCACAGGGATCATGTGGCCTGAAAGAGAAATGCTGTGTGTCTGCTCATTGTGCATGCAATGACAATAGAAAGTGGGTTAATGGCAGGCTTTGGGGTAACGGAATACATGTAACAGCGTTATATAATCAGTACACAAAAAAGTAACTGTATTCCGTTATTGTTACAGAAAGAAATACATAATGGAATTACAGATACATTAAGTAATAATGGGGATTACTTGCAGGATTCTGTTGTAAAATGTATATCACCTGTGCCACTACCAGTTCAGTCTCTATCATCATAGAACAATGACCTCACTGCATGGAAATTCCATGTGTTTGTCTGTAAAAGCAGAGAAAGGGAAAACATCACTGTATGACTTTCAGCAGTGACATTTTTGTCAGCATCCGAGGACTAAGTAAGATTAACCACAAGTTACACCTAAACCAAATCCAAATTTAACATGTTTATATGCTTGCCAACATGTGCAAGTCATAGCTCAATGCAGCAGCCTTGCAAGTAAGCTGGGAAGAGATGGGAGGAACTCAAAGAGACGGAAGAGCTTTGGAATATGGTATATAAACAGTATATATGCTACACAAGCTACCTTATTTAGATTCCATAAAATCATTGTTATTGTTGAAGCTTGTGTGCATAAGGCAGGTGCACCTACAGTGGCCATAAGGGAAACAACAACTCTCATAAGTCACGGTCACAGTTAGCATCCTGTTACATGAAAAAGCTACATGTCACCTTGAATTATGTTCAGCTTAGCAGTAATTGACAACAAGCTTGTTATGCAAACATAAAGGCTTTATTTGTCTTTCAAGAAAATGCACACACACAAAAGCAGTTAGTGGCTATAATCTTCATCCTCTTGCCTTTAATGGTTTGGCTCAACTGCACAAAAATTACTTGCCCATGTCATATTGACTGTAGCACTGAGGCATGGCCACTGAAAAACACGGCATACGTGCAAAGACATGGTTAATTTTTGCTATTATGGACAGCATTCCCACAGGGCCCCGTGAAATGACTCACCTGATGTGGTCCAATCCCTCAAATCCCAATCAATTAGAAATGGCTTTGCCATTATTGTGCCCATAGAGAAAGTGACTGATGGAGCTTTGGTTTGTGGTTCACCAGGTGCATGTCATCATTACATTACATTACAAGCATTTGCAGACGCTTTTATCCAAAGCGACTTACATTACATTACCACCCTTCGCAGAGGGGGGAGCAATTGAGGGTTCGGTGCCTTGCTCAGGGGCACCTCGGCAGGGGCTCGAACCGGCGACGCTCCGGTTCCCAAGCGGAAGCTCTCCCCACTGAGCTACTGCCTCCCACATCACTGCCTCTCATCAATAGAGTAAATATTTGTAGCTGTCCTATTTGAGTGTTATGATGAAGCATGGTTGACTCATGTCCATAGAATGTTGATCATAAGAGAAATAAATTACAATATTATCTCTACATAATATTTGTTTGGCTAATATTCAATTAGCAGACAGTGACACTGAGCTGTCTCATTGTGGTGTAGCAATAAGAACACATCATTTATCTTCTACATTGGGTATTGTTGAGACAATAATTTCAAAATAATAAGATAAGGCTTTTAGTCCTTCCCTGTGACCTATGGTATGCGGAGATGCTACATCCATGTTTACTAGAAATAATGATCCAATTTTCTACATCTCAATTTTATTCAGTACATGAGTGCTACAATACATTACATTACGATCATTTGGCAGACGCTTTTTATCCAAAGCGACTTACATTACCTTCGCAGAGGGGGGAGCAATTAAGATTTCGGTGCCTTGCTCAGGGGCACCTTGGCAGGGGCTCGAACCGACCCTCCGGTTCCAAAGCGGAAGCACTACCCACTGAGCCCACTGAGCCACTGCCTCCCCTTGAATTGATGAGGGAAGCTTGGTTGCCAAGGGCTTAATGACAAAAAACAAGACACGTGGTTCCACAACAGATTAATTTTCACAAATTATTATTCTTCCTTGTGGGCATTATAGATTGTAAGGAATTTTAGGAAGCATTTAAAAAGTATGAATTCTGGGGTTGTTTTAAAGGAGGGTTTTGCAATATCCATCCTTTCTTTATTTTACGTGAAATTATATGGGGGTTTTTTTTTATGAAAAAAAAAGTCACTTTGATATGAAACATTTCTGATTCCACTTGTTGAAAGTTTCTGCCAGTGATTATAAAGCAGGCAACAGCAATACAATAAAGAGACGCATAAACAACAACATGCAGCTTTACCTATGTGTGTCTTTGTAATTATACACTTATTTGCATTTATATGTGTTTGTAGCATGGACATGATTTTCTTTTTTTATTCAGCATACAGTATATTGTGTATATTCGAAAAAATTATGAAACAGAACAATTTAACATTCCATTAGCTTTTGATGTCAAATACCAAAATTCCAAGGGAAGCTAAGCAGTTCCCCTCCAGCATCCATTACACATGTAGCAGTTCATAAGGGGCCTTAAATTGCTGATCAAATCAGTTCACCCAATGTGTTCAAAACTATGTCTGTTCCAATTAGAACGGACGTAGGTGGGGGTCAGTTTTAATGAGATGCTACTTGCACGCTCATCGTTTTGTTAGCGGCCCTTTACAGCAGTGGTTAAAGCAATTTTACTGGTTGATGCAATCATAAAACTTCTCCATGAGTTTATTTTGCTATTTGTCCCCCCACCTAAACCATTATGACAAGCAGTTGGTTTTGTAACAGCCAACATAAGACCTTTGCATTGGCCATACTAAGTGGGAATCCAGCAAAGTCCCCATTGTTAACCTGGACACTATTAAGCTTGCATAATGATGCAGGGAAAGTACCAAGGAAATGTGCCAATGATCATTATCATTCTTTGCTGTCTTTCCTGGGAAGGCAAACAATGCTGGGGAAAGGCTGCAACTTCTCTCCTTTACCTTTACTGTAGAGTAATGAGCGTGTTGCTTAAATTAAAGGCCAATGAATTAGCCCTAGGCCTTGCTTTTAATAAAGGATCAGCTCAGCAGCAGATTGCTCATCTCTCCCATCCCAATTTACAGACTTAGAAGTGTATTCTTCCGATGAGGTTTGCACTGACACAAATTAAACAGAAAGATGAAATTTATGAAAGCACATGGTGCCAGTATCATAAAAAAACCTACTTATCAAAGAATTGTATTCAGCAAAACTATTTATCAGAATCAGAATCGCTTTATTCGCCAGTTAAGTTAAAAGTTAACACTTTGCTCTGGTCCTTGGTGTGTACAAATAACATAAAAAGACAACAGGAAACAACATTTAAACAACATATAAAACAACATATAAGAACAGCAGCTCGACAGCTTGGAGAAGCTGTTGAAACTGCCATCAGAGTACAGGTCAAGGAAACATTGTATGCCTTGGTGGTGCCATGCTGAGAAGGAAGAGTCCAAGAATAAAGGTGGGAACAGGTGGTTGTTGCGTACTGGACCCAGGGGGGAAGGGTTTACAAATTTAAAGTGTTTCCTGAATTGGTACCAAATCATTAGAGTATTAAGAACAACGGGGTTCTTGGTGAATTGGGAGATCTTGGTTGGGAGGGACGAATAGATCAGGGCAGTGGCGGAGGAAGGGAAGGAGCCCGATTGGGCTTCAAGCCTGCACAAAGGTAGCTCAGGGGAATTCACCCAGTAGAAAAGTTTGTCGTTGTGGAATGCCCCAAATGAAGGCGCTGATCATTTTGTCTAAAGAGTCAAAGAAGAGTTTCGGAAAGAACAGAGGAAGAGATTGAAACAGGTAGAGGAATCTGGGCAGAACATTCATTTTGATCACGTTTGCCTGCAGCAAATTCTAAAACGTCCCCTCCCCTCCCCTCCCCCTCAACTCATGTGGGAAGACCTGCTATCATTCAGGACTCCGTGAAGTTGGACCATATCTGAGATTTACAGCCGTATTCTGGCCCTCGGGGACCTATCTAACTCGAGAACACGGGTTGCCTGGGACACTGAACTCAAACTCCATCTGGACATAGACTGGTGGGATGCTATCATACGCAATCTGCATACTGCCTCATCCTGTGCCCGTCTTGCTCTCATCCAGGTCAAGGTCGTGCACAGGGTCCACTCTAAATCCAGTTTGGCTGAAATGTACACAGACGAAGATGCCAAATGTAATAGATGTTTGATGCCTCACTGTAACTTAAGCCACATGTTTTTTCTTTGCCCCAAGCTCCTCAACTACTGGGCGGGTTACTTCAACATACTATCCACCATATTGGGAATACAAATTCAACCCTCCCCTTATATTGCCATCTTCGGTACTCCGTATGACCTATACCATTTTAACACCCCACAAAAGGAAATCATCATGTTCACCTCTTTGCTTGCCAGACGACGCCTGCTCCTACATTGGAAATCCCTCACCCCTCCCTCTATTTCGCAATGGCTTAAGGATACAATGTACTTTCTTAGACTCGAGAAAATCAAATACACTATGAGGAACCACACTGATAAATTCTATCAGAGATGGCAACCTTTCCTCTCCTATTTCACAGATCTACAGGCTATGCCAGACCAGGGACTGAATACCAGAACACAGATCAATTCCTTTTTATTTTATTTTATCATTTTATTTGACATTTCAGGCAGTCCGGGACAGGGTTGTGTGAATGTGGGGGTTGTGTGACTGTGGGGTTTCGGGGTGGGATGTCCTCTCTCTGGTTCTTTTTTTCTTTTTTCTCTCTCTGTTTCTCCCCTATCTTTCTCTCTCTCTTTCTGTCACAACCTTTGATGCGATTTGTACTAGCCTACATTGCTGTTAGCTGTTTTTTGTTTCAACAACAATAGTAGGGATAACACAACCTTCCTCCCTTCTCTCTATCTCTCTCTCTCCTCTTTCCCCTCTTTATATATAAAAAATGATCTCCAAAATACCATACACCTGTATGCACACTGTCATGCACAATGTCTGCTTCAATAAAAACAAATAGCAGAAAAAAAGAACAGCAGCTCGGGAATAATTATATTAAAAATCACACTAAATGAAATAAATTAACTTAATGAATACTGTCGAATAAAGTGTTAAAAAACTTGCAGGGGTTTATTGTAATGATTAACTAAACTGGATACTGTTAAGTAAAGTAAAGTGAACGTGCAGGGGTTTGTTGTGAAGTCAGTGGAAGACCCGGGCCTTGTTGATAAGGCCCACTGCAGAGGGAAAGAAGCTGGCGTGTGGCGTGAGGTTTTGGTCCTGATGGACCTCAGCCTCCTGCCAGAGGGGAGCTTCGGGGTTCGGGAGGCGTACAAGGTCCTGGAGCGACAGCAGGTTGCAGCCGATCACCTTCTTCGCACAGCGGATGATACGCTGCGAACCAGACAGTGATGGAAGAGGTGAGGATGGACTCAATGATGGCAGAGTAGAAGTCCACCATTATTGTCTTTGGCAGGCTGAACTTCTTCAGCTGCCGCAGGAAGAACATCCTTTACTAGGCTTTTTTGGTGAGGGAGCTTGTAGCGTTAGACATCTCCGCAGCAGTCTATCTTTATAGCAGTCAACAAAGCGGTTAGCTCACACCCTCTTGTGGTTAATATTCACGGGAGAACAAACACAGACTGCCACCGTCTCGTTGGTCTGAGAACTCACAAATGTGTATTTGCGCATGCACACAGCATAAATAGTGCACGCAGGCACACACGTCACAACATAACGTCACAACAAAACGTCACAACGTAACGTCACTGTGTATGCCACTCAACATGACTTTGCCACTCATACCATCAGATATGTTTAACACTCCCACTCAAAGACATGTTTAATGCTTTCTATAATGGTAAACAAAAATCAAAAATACATTACTCCAAAATAAAACATTAAGCATACTTGCAGTGTTGTAAGAACTTCAAAACATTTACACCTGCCAGTACACTTTACTTTCCAAATAAATATTCCTTAAACTTCTCAAACTCAGCCTTTGTCACTGGCTTGGTAAGGACATCCGCTACCATGTTTGTAGTGGTACTCTATAGATATTTTCCCTTCTGCGTGTGCAGACCGTACAAAGTGGTACTTTATATATATGTGTTTGCTTCTCTGTCTGCATACAGGGTTCTTAGATAAGGCTATCGCCCCCTGGTTGTCCTCATATATCTTGACAGGTACCTGCTGGTTACTACTATCTATACCTTTTAGTAGCTGTACAAGATACATACTTCCTTGAGTAGTGGCTGCTAGTGCCATATACTCAGCTTCGCAGGTGGATAGTGCCACAGTTGGCTGTTTCCTTTTCACGATATAACTGGACCATTCACAGTTAAGCTGAAACAGTACCCAGTTGTGCTCCTCCTATCGTCTGTATCGGCTGCCCAGTCAGCATCGCTATACCCCTCAAGCAGTAGGCGTTCTTCACATTTCTGGTAATGTAGTTCTTGATCTATAGTACCCTTTAAGTACCTCAGTAGGTGTTTTGCTGTAGCCCAATGTTGTTGCTTTGGTTCTGCTAGGTGTTGTGATGGTTTACTTACAACCCAGCTCAGGTCAGGTCTAGTACATGTCATAATATATATTAAGCTACCCACTTTATCCTGTTGAGTCAATAATTTCACCCTCATTGTCAAAGTTTAACTTTTGCTCACATGGGGTTGGTCTCGGTTTGCATTCAGACATTCTGAATTTTGCTAATATCTTCTCTATGTGTCTGTTTTGAGTCATTTTGATCTCTCCCTCACTCTGTGTAAAATCGATGGAAGCGTTTAAGTGGACCCATATCTTTCGTCTTAAACCTTCTCTTCAACTTTTCTTTTACATCAC
Source organism: Genypterus blacodes (assembly GCF_046128005.1). Lineage (NCBI taxonomy): Eukaryota > Metazoa > Chordata > Actinopteri > Ophidiiformes > Ophidiidae > Genypterus > Genypterus blacodes. The sequence goes on from NW_027466834.1 coordinate 1,685,972, forward strand.
TGAGTAAGGTGGTGTTACTCGCCGCTATGATTAAGTCATCTACCCATACTAACAGAATCACTTTCCCGTTCTCAGATCTCTGCTGTAGACACAATGATCAGCATCATTTTGTACAAAACCTCTGTAAAGTGATTGTGCAGTTACATGTTCCAGTTACGCCCGGACTGTTTTAAACCATACAATGACTTATTGAGTTTACACACCAAGTGTTCTCCTGTTTTGGACTTGATTTCATATATATATATATATATATATATCCATATATACCTCACAGTCTATCGGCGCATGGAGGTAAGCAGTCTTCACATCCATTTGGTGTAGGGTAAGATCCTCCTGTACGGCCACCTGCAACAATGCTCGAACAGAAGTCATATTGGCTGTTGGTGAAAAAGTCTCTTTATAGTCAATCCCTTCCACTTGACCATACCCCTTTGCAACGCATCTTGCTTTGCAAGTCTCATATCCATCAGGGCTCTCTTTCACTGCATATACCCAGCGACCTCCCACTGCTTGTTTGCCTCTTGGCAGCGGGGTCAGAGTGAAAGTGTCATTCTCTGTCAAAGAGTTCATCTCCTCTTGCATCGCATCAGCCCACATTTCTGACTTCTTAGAGTCCACAGCCTCTCTAAATGTTTTAGGTACATCATAAGCTACTCTGTAGAAATAATCTACATTTTCACATTCGTCATTACTACACTCAGCTTTACACTGGTACTCTAAGTATTCTGGAGCTTTTCTCTGTCTCATGGGATACTTCCTTTCTCCCTGCTCTCTCTGAGTACTATCTGTCTTGGTCGGGCCTGCCTCAGCAATCTCAACTCTCAACTTCAACATTTTCCAACTCGAACTTGATCTTTTGCTCAGACTCCTCTGTCAGCTTGTTACTGGACTCCTTACTCTCCTTAGGCTGTCCCTGATCCTGGTTGACTACCTTCGGTGGTGTCTCTACATAACTCTCAATGTCGTCTCCCATGTCACAACCTGTCTGAGTCTGGCTATCTGCGCTCCCTTTGGTGATAAATTTCACCAGCCTATGTTTTAGGACTTTTCCTGTCTCAGGATAATACACGTTATATGCTGGACTATATTTATCATAGCCTACAAAGATCCCCTTTTCACACCTAGAATCCAGCTTCTTCTTATCCTGCTTGTATACGTAGCAATCAGAGTCGAATATGTGCATGTTACACAGGTTAGGTGTTTTTCCTGTGAAAACACAGTAAGGTGTCTGCTCGAGCCGCTTACTGTAGCACCTATTGCGGATTTGAGCTGCTGTCTGTACAGCATATGTCCATAATCGCTTTGGGAGGTTACTCTCCAATAGCATACATTGTGACATCTCGAATAAGGTTCTCCACCCTCTTTCTGCAGTTCCATTCTGATGAGGTGAGTAGGGTGCACTCGTCTCGTGCCTTATCCCGTTACTCCTAAGTAAGGATTGGAACTCCTGTCCGGTAAACTTTGTACCGTTATCAGATCTAATGCACTTTGTCTTTCCATATCGACCTACATCTGCTTTGAATTTTTTTGTAGCTTTTGTCGTGTCACTCTTTGATTTGATAAAGTATGGAAAAATCATCCCGCTGTAATCATCAGTAAATGCTATCGCATACATGTGTCCATCTTTATCTGCTGGTTCTATAGGACCCCATAAGTCTGTGTGTACTAGCTCTTATACGGTTGTACCTTTAGCGTCTGCCTGTCTGTTTCTGCTTTGTGTAAATTTGCCCTGTGTGAATATTTCACAGTTTTGATTTGACTTGTCATTTTTCCCTTTTATCGACATCCCTTTAACCACCTTTTCTAATTTTGCGACATCATCAAAATTACAATGACCAAGTATCCTATGCCACGTTTGAATGTCATGACAACCATACACTTCGACATTTTCATCTTCTACTGTGCTAAGGTAATACAGCCTACCATACACATCTATTTTGAACTTGGTACCATCCTTGTGGACCAGCCAGTCATCACCGTCCTTGAAGCGGATCTCGGCTCTGTTGGCTGTCGCTGCTTTTACTGAAAATATGTTTGAGGAAACGTTGGGATGTAGAGTGCTTGCCTGAGCCTCATTCTCACCTGACGTCCCTCGCTGTCCAGCAAGTAGACTTCGGCGTCTCCCCTCATCTTCGCCATCCCGCTCACCTTTGTTCCGTCGGCAAGCTCAATCATGTGGTCCTCGGGTCTGAAGCTCTTGTCAACTGTTTTGAACTTTGTGGCGTCATTGATCATGTGTGTTGTGGTGCCGCAGTCGACCATGAGACCTTTCTTGTTTCCTCTTTGTGTAGGACAGTCACTCAACCTGAAGAAACAGAATGATGCAGGCTCTGCCTCCGTCTCTCCATCAGCTTTCTTCACCTGGTCACGGCCTCGTCCTGGACCGCACCCCCTTCCTCGCTGTGGTGTGTCCCATCTTCGTTCCTCTCTTCTCGTCTGGAATTCTTCTGGACATGTCCTGGCCATGTGTCCCTTTTTACCGCACGTGTAACACTCGACATCAGCCAGCGTCATTTTCTTTCCTCTGCCTCTTCCACGAAACCTCGTTGCCCTACTAGTCTTCATGACGTTATCTTCTTCTACATTCACGTCACTCTTCCCATATTTTTCAGTACTCTCATAACTTCGCAGTTTTGTTTTAAACTCGCCGAACGTTACAATGTCATTTGTCTCGGTGATGTGCACGACGAATGGCTTGTATAAATCTGGTAGCCCCTTTACTACCATGGCTATCTGAAGCCCATCGCTAATATGCTCGTCTGCTCTTCTCAATGAAGTGAATATAGTCTCTGCTCGAATAATATAGTCAGTGACCATTTCATTACTAGCCTTATGGAGTGAGGAAAGTTCACAATACAAACTCACAACACGGGGTTTGTCCTTGCCCGCATAGTGCTCGCGAAGAATCTCCATTGCTTTTCTTCCGTCCTGTTTCGCGTCCCTCATTATCAATGACAAACTTTTGTTGTCTAGACATTGCACTAGCTCTGCATATGCCTCGCCGTTCTTCGCCTCAGCTAACGTGTGAGCTTCTTCGTTGTCTTGGTCTATCTGGGAGTCTTCCAAGATTTCCCACAGTTCGTAATTTTTATCATCACCGTCGAATAAAAGTCTAAACCATCTTTGTCCTGCATGACTGGGCCCATAACCTGTAGCGTTAGATGTCACAACATAACGTCACTGTGTATGCCACTCAACTTGACTTTGCCACTCATACCATCAGATATGTTTAACAGAGCTGATGTTTAGCTCCCTCTTGAGGTCCTGGGATATAATGGATACCAGGAAACGAAAAGACTCCACAGTGTCAACTGGAGAGTATCACAGAATGATGGGGACAGGTGGGCTGCGTTCAGTCGAAAATCCACAACCATCTCCTTTGTTTTCAGAGGATTAAGCTCCAGATTGTTCTGCCCGCACTAATTCACCAGACGGTCAATCTCCTGCCTGTAGGCGGACTCGTCCCACTCTTGAACGTGCTGTCTTCAATCAACTGTCCCTGTACCTCCACCAGAACAACCTCTTGGACCCCCACCAGTCCGGCTTCAAGGTGGGCCACTCGACTGAGACGGCCCTCCTGGCAGTGACCGAGTCACTCTAAACTGCTAGAGCGAACTCTCTCTCTCTCTGTCCTGATTCTCCTGGACCTGTCTGCAGCATTCGACACGGTGAACCACCAGATCCTTCTCTCTACCCTGGAGGGAACGGGTGTCTCTGGCACTGCGCTCTCCATGTTCGCGTCCTACCTGACAGGTCGCTCCTACCAGGTAACACTAAGAGGTTCTGTTTCGAAGCCATGTAGGCTCACCACTGGGGTTCCGCAAGGTTTGGTCTTGGGCCCTCTTCTTTTCTCCCTCTACACAACATCTCTTGGTTCTGTTATCCACTCCCATAACTTCTCCTACCACTGCTATGCTGATGACACCCAGCTGATTCTGTCATTTCCTCCTTCTGACACCCAAGTGGAGACGCGCATCGCTGCTTGCCTGGCAGACATCTCAGGGTGGATGTCAAAGCACCACCTGAAGCTCAACCTGAACAAGACTGAGATGGTGTTTCTCCCGGGGAAGGGCTGCCCGCACCGAGACCTGGCCATCACCATAGATGACTCTGTGGTGATTCCTCGGACTGCGAGGATTCTGGGTGTGACCCTGGACGACCAACTGTCGTTCTCAGCAAACATCGCTTTGGTGACACGTTCCTGCAGATTCCTCCTCTACAACATCCGGAGGATTTGTCCCTTCCTCACCGACAAGGCAGCGCAGGTGCTGATCCAGGCTCTTGCCATCTACGGCCTGGACTACTGCAACTCCCTCCTTGCTGGCGCCCTGGCTTCCACCATCAGACCCCTGGAGCTCGTCCAGAAAGCTGCTGCTCATCTGGTGTTCAACCTCCCCAAGTTCTCCCACACAACTAGCCTTCTCCGTTCTCTACACTGGCTCCCTGTAGCTGCTCGCATCCAGTTTAAGGTTGTGGTTTTGTCAGTTTGATGGCTGTAGGTGTCAAGGGGGACGGTGTCAGAACTGGCAGCTTGACCATTAAAGCGACAGTAAAACTCATTCAGCCTGTTGGCGAGGCACAGATCATTTAGAGACTGAGCGGGTTTCGGCTTATAGTTTGTGATTTTTCTGAGACACTTCCACACAGATGCAGTGTCATTAGCTGCAAACTGCTGCTTCAGTTTCACAAAGTACAGTTTCTTAGCATCTCTCACCGCCTTGCTAAATCTGTACTTAGCCTCTTTGAACCGGTCTCTATCTCCGCTCTTAAATGCCTGCACCCCCTGCCAGCGGAGCTGCATGAGTCTAACTGTGAACCAGGGTTTGTCGTTGTTAAAGCTCACCCTGGTGCATGCCGGTACACAGCTGTCCTCACAGAAGCTGATGTATGACGTCATAGCCTCTGTGTACTCGTCCAGGCTGACGGTGCCAGACCTGAAAACGTCCCAGTCAGTACAGTCAAAGCACGCCTGATGGTTCTCCAGAGCCTCACTGGTCCACATCTTAGATGTGCTCATAACAGGTTTACACAGTTTGAGTTTCTCCCTGTATGCGGGAATCAGATGGACCACGGTGTAGTCCGAGTGACCCAGTGGAGCACGGGGGACAACGTGATAAGCCCCACTGACAGTAGTGTAGCAGTGATCCAAGGTGTTCTCCTCTTTGGTCGGACATTTAATGAATTGTCTGTATTTGGGGAGTTCATGGCTGAGATTTCCTTTGTTAAAGTTGCCGAGGACAATAACTAAGGAGTCCGGATTGGTTCGTTCCACACACAGAATCTGATCGGCAAGTGCGCGTTGAGCCTCTTGCACATTGGAGTGCGGTGGAATGTAAACACCGAACAGGATGAGTGAAGCAAACTCACGGGGGGAATAAAAGGGTTTGCAATTGATAATGAATGTTTCCAGAGTAGGACAGCAGTGCTGTAGGATCACTGTCACATCGTTGCACCAGCCAGTGTTGGTGTAAAAACAGATACCTCCACCTTTCGTTTTGCCGGAAAGTTTGGTTACACGGTCTGCTCTGAGCAGCTCAAAGCCCGTCAGCTGCAACGCAGAATCCGCTGTTAAACCGCTGAGCCAGGTCCCTGAAGCATAGCACTGAAGCTATAGAGAAGTCTCTGTTTTTTCCCCACCAGTGACTGGAGTTGCGCCTACGGACACGCACAAGCGCGCCGGCTCACTTTCCTCTCCTGTGGTGTTTCGCTGCGTGAACAAGTGCTAGCGGGCCCTTGACTAGAATGTCCACTATTTCTACAGATGAAATTAGAAAAGTAGTAAGCAGTGGAGCACTGGAGTAGATCCCCTGATGTTTAGGAGCTCCTCTCTCCTGAGAGAGGCCCCAAGAGCGGAGTTTGACTGGACTTGCAAACAAACAAATAACAAAAAACAAGTCGCACCGAGACACCGAGGCTGCCATTTGCGGCGCTATCTTAGTCATACATCTAACTGGGTGAACTAGGGAACTAAGCGATGCACTCATGGAATCCCTAGGGAAGGAGAGGCGGAAAGCCTGGCAGGACCTCGTAGAAAACATCAACATGACTCAGAACAGCAAAAAAGCCTGGTCTACTATCCGGAAACTAAACGGCGACAAGATCACTCCACCTGCTGTATACGAAGTAACACCAACCCAGGTTGGGAGCCAACTGGTGGCCAACGGGAGAGGAGCAGAAAGGCGCAGGGCCAAAGGTCAACACCATCTCACTATCATCCCGGGCAGTCAGCAGAACATGTCTATATTAACCAAGCCCTTCACATCTGAGGAGTTTGAAGCAGGACTAAGCACCATGAAGCTGGGCAAAGCTGCAGGTCCTGACGACATACTGACCGAGATGATCACTCACCTTGGCCCAGTCGCCAAACAGTGGCTTAAGGTCATGTTCAACACCTGCCTCCAAACCCAGCACATACCAATGATCTGGAGGAAGCCATCACCATTGCTCTCTTAAAACCTGGAAAAGACCCCAACCTCCCCAAAAGCTACCGGCCCATCTCCCTACTCTGTATCACCTATAAGCTGTTCGAGAGACTGCTCCTTAGCCGACTATCCCCCCAGATAGACGCTGAGCTAATCAAGGACCAAGCTGGGTTTAGAAAATCATGTACAAGCCAACTGCTAAACCTCACCCAATACATCGAGGACGGCTACCAGAAGAAGCTGATAACAGGTGTTACCTTTGTAGACCTGTCGGCAGCTTACGACACCGTCCAACACAGGCTGCTGATCAAAAAACTCGACATGACATGACAGCAGATGCCAAACTGTGCAATGTAATACGATCCCTTCTGAGCAACCGGATGTTCTATGTCACACTCAACAATAAAAAAAGCAGATGGTTCCACCAGAACAACGGGCTGCCGCAGGGCAGCGTCTTGGCACCTCTCTTCTTCAATGTCTACACCAACGACCAACCCCTACCAGAAGGATGCAGCAGGTTTATCTATGCAGATGACCTAGCCATGACAACGCAGCAGCATACCTTCCCAGAAGCTGAGTCAACCCTGGAACGAGGACTCTCAGATATGTCCGCGTACTATCTTGAAAACCACCTACGTCCAAACCCAGGGAAGACCCAAATCCGCAGCTTCCACCTTAAAAACAGGGAGGCGAAACGAGAGCTCAACGTAACCTCGGATGGAATAAGGCTTGAAAACCACCAGCACCCAGTCTACCTGGGAGTAATCCTTAACCGTACCCTCAGCTACAAGGAGCACATTCAGAAGACGAGAGCTTAAGTGTCCACAAGGAACAGCCTTCTGCGCCAACTTACCAACTCAAAGTGGGGTGCTCACCCAAGTACGCTGCGTACAACGGCACTAGCCCTGTGCTTTTCCACTGCCGAATACGCCTGCCCAGCATGGTACAAATCAAGCCACGCCCTCAAAATAGACCCTATCCTCAACGAGACCTGCAGGATAGTTACTGAGTACATCAAAACAACCCCCATACCCTGTCTTTATGCCCTCTCTGGCATCGCTCCCCCTGGCATCCGCAGAGCCGCCATCGCTAAAGCCGAGCGCACAAAGCAGGCCAATGACAACCGGCACTTACTCCATGAACACACTGCCCCCTGGAAACGGCTCAAGTCCAGGAACAGCTTCCTCGATGCCACAGCTGAACTGGAGACCACATCACCTGCTGCCAGGACTACTGAGTAGCACAACCAATGGAACAACCTGGGCAGCCAGACAACCCAGTGGACAGAGAGAGGCATCGCCTCAGACGAATGTCTCGCTACTGGCCACGACCAACCTTGGACAGTCTGGAGAACCCTGAACCGCCTGCAGGTCGGTGAAGGACGCTGCAAAGCATCCATGAAGAAATGGACATCTACATCTTCTGATGCATGTGTGTGCGGTGAACCACAAACCATGGACCACATCATGAGCTGTAGCTACGCTCCACAATGTACTGGAGTTGACCTTGCCGAACCAAATGCCGCTGCACTAGCCTGCGCCAACCACTGGAAAGACATGATATAGAAGATGACCGGACACGAAGAAGAAGAAGAAGATCTAACTGGGTGAGGTCAAAGTATCATGTAGGACCCACATTAAAATTGGGTTTTACTGCAGTCCAGAAAGAGTGATCATAAGTGAACATACAAGTGAACATAATGGTTGATGACTATCTGCAAGTGTCGCAAGGCGCTATATCCTGTTCAATAGAGACGTTACTAAGCATTCAGTTGTTGTGGCGTATAGGTGGGATTGCTTAGGATAGCTGCCTGTCCTTCTTTTTGGCAATGAGATTTTATCATCTGTCTCTGTTACTTTAAAACAAGCACCTGCCTGTAATGTTTTGTAATCTCTTCCCATTGCCAGATTCTGTTTCCTGTGTATCAAACTCATGTTGGCAAGTAAACACTGTTTTCTGTATCAGCCTCCTGTCTCTGAGTCATGCTATAGATTCCTTTTGCCTGTGGTTCCTCCGGCCGTTACAATAATAGAGAAAGGGCAGAGTGTTGTCTAGTGAGGCTAAAAGAGTATATACAGAATATATGAAGTTTAAGGGATAAGGAACATATGCTTCTGCTTTTGAATCTAAACTGAGGCTAAAAAAGGTGTGTTAGATTTGATTTAATTTCAGTTTAAAGACAACTCTTTTAAGGAATTTCAACAAAGACTTTACTTACAACAAACAAAGTAATTGAAAAGTTGAGTTTAGAATAATGAGCACATTCTGTTAGTAGATGTTTCTAACTATTTAACTTGAATGATGAATGATGGATGCTTTGAAATGATCCAAATGAAAAAGGTCTTTGTAATTAAACATCTGATCAAATTCTTACTGGCTTACTTTTTTTGAAAAAAAAATCCAAATGAAAGAACACATTCTCTGCTTACATTTGCATAACAATCCCTAGCCTTTCTCTGACATTTAATATAGCCTATGGATTATAATAAGCCCTAATAATGAGTAGAGAGATTGTGATTTTGAGTTTCAGTGAAAGGTTTGGCTTACCTGTGTACAATGTAGGAGAACTGGTGCATCTTGAAATGTAACCTTTAATTCAAACGCCCAAGCTACAAATTGTTGACTAAAGTAATGTTTGGACCACATGAGTTTCCACTGGAGGACAGACACTTGTGATAATATATGATATTTTGCAGCATCTGACTAAAGGAAAACCACAGAAATATCTAAATAGGAGAAAATGGTCCTATGTCTGTGGGAAAATTAAATGTAATCACAAAACCAAGGTTTGTGTCCGTACACATCTCATGAATGATACTGGTGTAATTACGGGGGCAAAGAGGGGTGATGGATGTACTAAATGCAGTTGAGAGCATTGGAACTGTTCCTAAATTTCATGCAGGTAAATGTACTCTGTACACTTATAGACATCAAAGATTATACTCATTACACTCCTAAGTAGATACATGCAGCAGAATAACAACAAATCCCCACTGAAATGTGTGAGAAAACATTTCTCATAGCCACAGGGCCATTTTAGGGTCACAAAAATTACACAAAGGCGAATACACTACAATTGTGTTTTAAAGGACAAAACAATGAACAATGAAGAATAATCTACAATGCTGAGCATGGATGTCAGCCAATATTTGAATCTATTATTCATCTGTCATTTGGTAATATTACTTACTCATCATCTAACCACTTATTGAAATATTGTAACGTGTTGGGGAGGAATAGCAAGTGTAATTACCTGGTATGCTTTGCACACCTTAGTTTTGGCATTGTGAGTAACCTCAGTGCTGCTGTTGTTCTAGTTCTGTCTGTTCTTCAATATAGTTGATTCATGTTCAAACAAACTCGTCATCATGCATCATGAGCCCGCTCGCCACATTGATGTCAGAAGTGGGATGCAAGATGGCAGCTACACTGATTGAAGAACTCATCACACGTATTTATGCGATGGAGGGAGCCTGGCCAAAGATGGCCAGCAGCAAGACGGTGAGAGGAATTCCCCCCTGCGGAAGAGCTGGCAGATCATCCCTACGGAGCCAGCGTCCCTCGGCTGGCAAAACGCGAACCGAAGCAGCGAGGGGAGCCAGTACCGCAGTGCCTTTACAGACGTTTGTAGGCAGTGCACCCACAACCTCGCTGACGAGCAGCTACAGCGCCCCCGATGATACTGTACATCCGGCATGAGGCATATGGCTCGTCAAGCGGACTTAGACGACAGCGACAACGAAGTGATGACCTGCCAAGCCACCAGTTCATCCCGGCAGCGACCCCAACGGGGAACCAGGAACCAGGGTGCTCGGCGGCCTACGGAGGGATGCTACCGATGTGGAGAACAAGGCCACATGGCACGCTACTGCCCTGCACCAGCACCAAGAAGCCCAGCTCCTCAGCCGTCGTCAAACTAGAATGGGGTGGCACGATGGGAGAATTGCCACCCCCAACGACCCCTTCCTCCCTCGCCCTGTCACATTTCCGACTTGGCCGCCTGGGGCAGACTCATGGACTGTACGTGGACTGTAACATAGATGGCACCAAATGCAGAGCCCTGGTGGACACTGGGTCCACTATCTCCCTCATCAGGCCCGGAACGCTGCCGGGAACAGAGTGCCAGAATCCAAGTGATTGTTGCTAACTGCAGGGCAGATCACCAGTTCTGGTTAGCCCACATTCAAGATCCCTGCATTATCGGGCTGGACCTGCTGGTTTAGTGGAAGGCTGTGGTGGACGTAACCTGAGCAGCACTTCATCTGGGCTCTGAGACTGTACCACTCCAAACCACGGGAGAGGAAGGACTGCGACTCGTCTCGTTGCCAGCATAAATGCCCTCCAGCCCTTCTACAACTACGAGAGCCAGTGGTACAGTAGCAGTATCATCACGTGCCAGAGAGCCATCCGTCGAGTCCCCAACGGCTGAAGACCACCAGCGGGAGTGCGCTGGCGAACTTGAGGGAAGCCTTCCACGCCATCTGCCAGGCAGGTCTGCACCTCCACCCCAAGAAATGTCAACCGGTTCCGGTGAGAGACCTCTTTCCTGGGCCATGTTGTCAGCGCAGCAGGAGTATCCACCGATCCAGCAAAAGTAGCAGCAGTAAAAGACTGGCCTGTCCCCCTCGGCATTGGAGAGCTGCGGAGCTTCCTGGGCCTGGCCTCCGGCTTGTCAGAGACTTTGCCACCACTGCCAGCCCACTACACCGGCTGATTCAGAACGGACAGGCGTTCCGGTGGAGTGAATGACTGTGCTCAGGCCTTCGCTCAGCGCCGGTCGGCACTTGTGAGGGCCCCCGTGCTGGCCTACCTGGATCCTGATCGGCCCTTCATTGTAGACACAGAGGCTAGCAACGTGGGCGTTGGTGCAGTGCTGTCCCAGGAAGGGGAGCAGGGAGAACAGGTCATCGCCTGCTTTAGCCGCTCCCTAAGCAGACCAGAGAGGAACTACTGCGTCACTCGTCGAGAGCTGCTGGCTGTCGTCCTGGGCCTGCGCCACTTCCAACCACACCTCTACGACCAGAGTTTCCTGCTGCGTCCCTCAACTTTAAAGATCCGGAAGGGCATCTGGCCCGGTGGTTGACTACGACTTTGAGGTTCGCCACCGAGAAGGCCGTCTCCATGTCAACGCGGATGCACTATCTCGACAGCCGTGTGAGGGGGAGGAATGCAGGTACTGTCAGCGCGTAGAGGAACGGGAGGCAGCGGGCCCTGTGGCCTTACGGGACGACTCCAAGGATGATCCAGCGATCCATGGCCCCAGCTCTGAGAGCATCGACCCGGAACAAATCCGATGCAGCCAGAGTCAAGACCCTGTCCTTTACCGTGTTCAGGATTGGGTGAGGAGGGGCCAACGACCAGCATGGCCAGCAGTTTCGGCTCTAGACCAAAGCCCTATACTCCCAGTGGTCGGGCCTCATCGGCCGTGACAGCCTTCTACACCACCGCTGGCGGACTCCTGGAGGTGGTCGTGTCGCTGTCGACATCCTGGGTCCTTTCCCGACCACGGACCGGGGTAACCGCTACATACTGGTAGCCATGGATTACTTCACCAAGTGGCCTGAAGCCTACGCAGTCCCTGATCAAAGTGCCGTCACCACCGCTGAGTGCCTGGTAAACGAGATGTTCTGCCGCTTCGGGGTGCAAGAAGAGCTGCACAGCGACCAGGGGTGGAACTTTGAGGCCCAGGCCTTCGCCGAGGTCTGTCGACGGCTGGGCATCAAGAAGAGTCGGACTACGCCACTGCATCCTCAAAGTGACAGGCTGGTTGAACATTTCAACCGCACGCTGGCCACCCAACTGGCTATCTTAACCAGTCGTCAGCAGCGTGGCAGCGTGACTGGGATCTGCACTTGCCCTTGTACTTGTGGGCATACCGAACAGCTGGTCAAGAGTCCACCAAGTGCACCCCTACGGCCCTCATGTTCGGGCACGAACTCCGTACCCCTGTGGACTTGGTGTTTGGCCCTTCCCCAGAACCAGAGGTGGTGGGTAAGCCCAGCTTGGACTATCTCTTCCAAGAGCCTCCAGGAGGTGCATGACCTGACCAGACAGGCCCTTGCAGGTGCTGGGTCTCGACAGAAGCGGGCTTACGACTCTCGGTGCAGGGGGGAAGACTTCACGGCAGGGGCGCAGGTTTGAGTCTACAGCCCTGTGAGGAAGAAGGACCGTGTACGGTTCTAGAGAGTTCTTACAGATGTCGTTTACAGAGTGCAGCTGGTCAAGAGGAACTGGGTGGTGGTGCTCCACCGTGCCCGGCTTGCCCCCTACCAACCTCTGGCTCCATCTGCGAATGAGTCTGGTCTTGGGGGCATCCGCATCAACAGAACACACTGCACCTAATAATCTTCAGTATACTTCAGTTTTGCGGAGAGACGCCGCGTGAGGGGGGCTGCCCCTTGCAGGCACCTGGGAGCAATTTTGGGGGTTAGGTGCCTTGCTCAAGGGCACCTCGGCAGTGAAATTGAGAGAAAAATCTGATTACAGAAAAGAAACTACCCTTATAAATTATTATAATTTGGGTAAGACTTTCATGACATCTTCAATACACATTTAAAGCACCTGAAAAACAAAACAGCACATTAAATTATACTGATACTTATACTTCATTGTTTTTTTATTTAATTGTGGCGCTTGGCAATATTGGAAATATTACTTAATGGAGACTATTTTGTTCATAAAATTGTCCTGCACAGTCAGAAATGGTATTTTTTTTATACATTACGATCATCATTTCTAATCAGCAAAATACAAATTTGGGTGAAAATGTATAAAATTACACCTTCTTATACAAGAAATCATTTAAAAGCATATGGGTCACATTCTTTTTCAGGATTTTCTTTGCACTGTGTACAATACTGCAATTCAATTCACACTTTAAGATGCTTGTGCATTTTTTTGCAACAGGTGGTGCCTGTGATCCTTCTGTATGGTATTATTTAGGCTATGTTTAGTTTTCTGAACTGTTGACATTATGGTGACAAGCTGTTTCGACACATCAGTAACATTGCTCGAGGAGGGCAGACAGGGTCTTCATCAAAGTGCAAAAGCTGGAACACTGAGTATCCCTTTGCCAGTGGCTCCTGCAATTCGGTTGCGGTGATCAATATGTTGTTCCCCCTTTGGAACCGAACACAGGGTGTCCAAGAAAACTAAGATAAGAGACCTGCCCTGGACTTTCTGCTGAACATTCATCACAGTGCCCACTCGACTTGAAAACCTTTTAGGTGTTCTAATACAGAAGGTAAGCCCCCTCTGTCCCAGCGTGTTTGTAGGCTAAATGCATAGTAATTGTGGATTTGACTCAGTAGGCAAGACAGCACATGGGTCTAATGGCAGAGGTCCACCAAAGAGATTTTCTGAATCTTCTATTTATGTCAGCTCTGTACTGTGTGGAGTTAGATCCCATAGGCAGAGTAGAAGCAAAGAGAGTCATATGGAGTCACTGAACAGATTGAACAGGATGGATATATTGTTAACCCCTTGACGCCGATTGTCGCGAATTTGTGACTAACCGCTTCCATTCAGAATGCATCCAAAAGAGCGTATGTATTCCCCCAATGCCGGTTGGCGTATATTCAAAACAGACCTAGGAACCTCCTGCAAACGTTTGTTTCTCGAGGGACCGTTCAAAATTCGAACCACAACCAGATGACGTTAGGCGAACCTTTCCGGTTAAATCTTGATCGAATACGCATAGCAAAAGTCGAAGATCGTCCTATTTGAGGTAAGTTGCTCTAAGATAAAAATACACATCGACTTATTGTTTGCTTCTACAGCTAAAATATCGGAAGATTACATGTGACGGATATCTTTGAAGTTATTTGAAGTTTTCCGTTTGTCACGAATTTGCGACATTCATCCATGTTGCTATCGTTAAGGCTATGGTGGCCATTTATGTATTTACTGTAGTTGGCATGTCATAGATAAAACGAGCTCAGGTGAGCTAAAGTGTGGGTAGTAGTGTATTGGAGTCAAGGGAACTGTCCACAGATGCACAGATGTTCCATCCAGCCTGCAGCTTGACAAACCAAAGAAAGGGATGGTTTAATCCTTCTTTCACATTGCTGGCTGCTGGGCTTATGAGCAGGCAGCAGCTGGTTGAGAGCTCTTTGACCACAGGGCATGAAGCTGGTGAGTAAAATCACACCCTCCTGTATCAAGATACTATCCATGTAAGCACAGTGGGCATCATAATAGCAGCTCAGGCAGAGTAGTTGCCTCAACAAAAGTCTTCAGCTCCAGTTTTTGTCAACTGGATGCCACAGTGGGGACAGAAGGTATTCAGTGTCTCACCTGTGGTCAGATGAATTTGAAAAATTATGACAACATACATCCAATTTCCTTGGAGTAATCCCTTTTGAGACCAATAGAATCTTGGCATGCTGAAATGCAGAGGAGCACTCCCTGTCCCAAAAATAATTACATGTTGACTTTATATGCATGCCTGAATTACTAATTTAAAAATGATTTTCACAATGCATATTTTAGACCATGAGGTGGACTGTGGCACCTGGTTGCTCTCAGTAGGTAGCCTCAGAATAAGCCATGAGAACAGATTGCTCACCTACATTTTTGTCTTGTCATCATTTCCGGCTGCTGAAGGAATTGGTTGATTTTAGCACTGCTGTCAGCCAAAGCCCAGCCAATTTGTCCAACTTTCTTACAGGAGCTAAGGTAAACAGTATGCACTTATATACTGAGAGTAAAGAAGAATTACAAACTCCCCCTTAATACTAACTTCTGCTCCCCTTTACGTGGCCAATGAGGTACTATGTTTGTTGTTGGCCAAGTTTAGACAAAATGTGTCCTGTTTTAATGGTATGCTGGCCCAAAGTGAATAAAACGATTGTAATAAACACCAGGTTAAAAAGAAGTATTTAAAGATATTCTGTTCATTGAGAATGTATTTCCATGCTTATTTATTACTCTGTGTAAGTAATATGAAATTTACAAGAACAAAATCTCACCATGGTACTTGTGATTTTAATGTTGATCACTTACATTACATTACGATCATTTGGCAGATGCTTTTATCCAAAGGGACTTACATTACATTACCACCCTTCGCAGAGGGGGGAACAATTGAGGGTTCGGTGCCTTACTCAGGGGCACCTCGGCAGGGGCTTGAACCAGCAACCCTCCGGTTCCTGAGCGGAAGCACTACCCACTGAGCCACTGCCTCCCCACTTAGTTTCATTCTTATAAATAAACATCGACAACATATTACACATTGAAAACTGACTTTTGTGCGCTATTTATCTCATACAGGTTTTGGCAAGATGGCAGGGAGGGACAGGAAACAACGAAAAATCTCATTCCCCCGGAAAGCTGAACAGCCAGCATTTCTGGCAACCGAAGAAGCCTGGACCGGATGTGGCTGATTTTAATAATCTGATATTGCCACCAAGATCTTTTTACTTAACCAGTCCCACTTGCGCACCCCACTCCAGTTACCAACTCTGAATTGGACCTTTCTATTGTGACTCTGAATAGTTCACTATTGAGGATTCATCAGAATATCCTCTGCGTGTTCGTTGGTGATGAAAGGAGGAAAAACTGGGCTGAATCTTCAGATGGATTTTACTGGAATAAGACTTTTGGACAGCGCTGGTTCCGACTCTCTCATGCATCAAAGAAGGACAATCAAATATTCCTGTGCATCCCTATTTATCCCGCTAATCCAAGGCGTTCCTGATATTCTAATTCACTGATGACAATGTAGTTTAACTGTTATCTATTGGTCAGCCAGCTGGCTGAGAGAGGCGGTGCTAAGATGGGGGAGAGTGGAATACTCTTTGCGTGTAAATTAAAGAACAACAGTACAGTGTGATTAACCCTTCTATAACCCCACTGATCTAATCCAGGCACCAAAGACTGAGAGGCTCTTCCTGCGTCCTGCTATCTAACAGATGACTGAGGCTTTGATTAGGTGATGCAGTGACGTCTTCACCTGTTGACAGATATGTGTTATCAAGCCCTCCTGGAGAGAGAAGCTGTGGATCTCTCAGTTTTATTGCTCCATAAACAGACTTGCTGGAGGCAGCCATTTGGTTACTGTAATTATATTAACCTCAGTTACTGCATTTACTTATATATGTTTGACATTATTTGTTATATTCCAACATCACCCATGGCAATCATTTCTCATTTACTTCTGATCTGGGGCTTTTGTCCACAATATCCACAAAAACTATCCTGAGTGGAAGATTATGACTCAAGTTATGTGGTCTGAACCCAGCCTAAGGGAATTCAAAAAAGCCTGTAGAAATCTCCTGAAATGTGTGTGTTATGTGTTAAAACCTTTCAAAGCATTATCAAATGTATTGATCTCAGAATCATGCACCCTGCACTGTGGGATCCACTCTGCACTTGTGCAAGGTAGCCTGAGGAGTTTCCTTTGCTTAGAGCAGTTAAGAAAATCAAGTCAAATGAGCAGAACGCTAATTTTGCACATTCATTGTAGAACACAAGCTGCCCAGGGGGTGAGGGGGGAATTTGATTTACAGCAGATTTAAAGCACGTAAACCAACTCATTCATTCAGTAATTCATAACTAACAATACAGTCTGTAATTTAACACGCACACACGCACGCGCGCACACACACCAACACTAAAAAATGGAAACATCTTTAAAGTGTAGTGTAAACTAATAGCTAATCTACATCCCTCAAGTAAATCTTACCTTTATGAAGTTTATAATGTTCACAGAGGTGCTGATTGATTATGGTTAATATTCAGGCTGTAGTATTTGACTAGACTGCTTTACATTTGACTGGATTTCACTTTTTCTAGGGATTTTACTCCACTTTCTTCTACACTCCAAAGATATCCTTCTTCCCTTGGCTTCAAACCTGCATCAGCATTTTCTAACTTATAAAGTCACAAAATTTTTAACAAGGGCGTATATTCAATTTTAAATCTATTCTCCAGACCAGATCCGACAAAGGTGGCCTCCTCTCCATTCAGTCTTTGATTCACCTGCTTTTTTAATCTGCATTAAAAATGTAATGTGTTGGACACATTCATTATATAAATCTTTGTGCTTAAAAAAGTATCCGGACATATGATCCATTTGAAAAACACGATTTAATTATTAACTTTTCCGAAGGTCCTTGACAGTTAAAAAATCCTGCTCTGTTGAACTTCTGTTAATTTTCTCCAAGTGTACTGTGGAGGAAAACTATATCTATGGCATTTATTAACTGTCCTTCAAAATCATCATCAGAGTGGAGAGAACAGGCCACTGTGACCATAGTTACATAAGCGACGTGCTGTTGATGGGTACAGGCAAATACAGACAGAATTACCTAAACCCTATAATTCTGAAACAAAACACAAAGGATTTTAAGTTACAAAAATTAGTCAAATTTTTTTTATCACGGCTTGATGCTGCACTGCCCCTGTTCTCCCTTCCCTGGCTCCACTGCTATCTCCCTATCACCAGTGTCACCAACAGCCACTTGTGGACAAAAGTGGTGAGGTAATTAGTTTTGTGACATCTGGCAACAAAGATCTTCTCTTTTTATTGTGATCTTTTTCTGCAGAGAAAGGCAGAGAGAAAGCAATGGATTCCCAGCCCCACATAGGTGATATCAGCCTTCCCCCTTCTCAAGCACATTTAATGCCATTTACCCCTGACTGCATATCCCAAATACAGCAGTACTGTATGAACACCTACATTACTTTGGGTCAGTTCTCAGGTGACTGAACTGGATCTGAACTGAACCCTGTGAACCAATGTGAAGATACGAGGTAGGGTGTTCAGATGGACAACATTAAAATGGGCCACCAACACTGAGCACTGAGCAGATGTAAGCTCATATTTCCAGCAGGTTGTTCAACATATACTGTATAAATCTCAGAAATAAAGCTGGAAATGTCTTGTTACCATAGTTACTGAATCAGAAAAACATAAATTGCAAGAGCCAATAAATATGCATTTATATAAAAGTGAAATTTCCTCCACCAACAACCATTCAACAATGGAAGGAGTCCAAGTATACGCAGTGCTTTAAATAAAACTAATTAAAGAATGGACTTTAGGAGTGGGAATACAAGAGAAGTTAAGTACCACAGAGAAAATTACTTATACTTACTACATTCCAATTAGACTTTTATACAATTGATTACATGACAAGATATGTATGCCAAAGCTGAACATACCCATGTTATGCCTCATATTATGCCCCTCTGACAGACGAGTATTGGTTATTTGACTGACAATATGAGAATTCATATCTAATTCTATTTTTTTCCAGATACACACACTCCTCCAATGCACTTATCCATCACTAGTGCCAATCAGAAGGTATAAATATTTCCTTTATTTTACTCAGCATGTTCAATATGCACATGTGCTCTACTGGTAAATGCTTCATCTCCATTCTCATCCATCATTTTGGAGGCAGCTGATTCTTTGTTTTGCCAGCCATCCTCCCATTCCTCCATTGGGCAGAACATCATGTAAATGGGTCAGTGTTGATACTTACAAAGATGACTTTAACTGCTGTCATTGAGGTAATGACAAACCTTTATGACTACTACAAGCCTACTGATGGTGACTGTTTGGTACTTCAGATGTGTACTACAGTGGTCAATCAATCAGTGTGATAGTTACTAAATAATTTTAACATACTTTTATATTGCAGTACATTTTAGTTTTGCATAAATTCCCCAGCTGTAAAATGTCTATTTCATTTAGATGCTATCCATGAGGTTATCAGAATCAGAATCAGAATCAGAATAACTTAATTGGCAATAAAAGCTATTCTGATTCTGATTCTGATTCTGCTCTATGTATTTATTATTATTACTGTAATTTTGATGATAGACATTTGTTTATTTTGCTTTTGTCAGGATGTTGAAGCAAGCTCTGCTCAGATAGCCTTTGAAAACATATGAGGTATATTTCATGCCCGTGGTACAAATGACTGCTTACACAAATAGACCGCATAGCATAACGGAGATAAATTACTTGTATGCTGCTGCCATGCAACACTGGCCCCCTATGTACATCAGTGACATTAGCTGGTTGTTACTATCAATTTGTCTCTCTCAGAGCTTGGAACTAGAAACATTTAAAAAATCTGTCCAAAAAATGTTTAACTACAGTTCCTTTGTAGAAATCAAATCATCCAAAAGCCACAACAAATTCTTAAATCAATCGATAATTGATCCCAATTGTGCCTAAGTGGCTTTTTGGCATGAACAGGGCTTTTCAAGTGATGTGGCTCATCTTGTCATGGAGACAGCCTGATTAGCATTATGATAATAGTTCAGTACAGTCATTATTTCGTCACAATGTGCGTAACGTTAAGACAGTTCATGAAGTTGCAGTAGCTTCAAAGAGTAAATGACTGCAAAACAAAAACAACTTGTGTTCTCTTTGCCTACTCAGTGAGTTTTCATGAATGACCATCATAACAGTGAGATACATTCATCTCTGATCTCTTTCACAGCATGGATTTGTGTCAATACCACATGGATCCTTTGCATTACATGAAACAATCTCTTTCATCAGAACATCACAGGACCAGTTTGTCAAAGAGCAATGATTAATCACCATCATAGTTAAATAGTCTTTATTCAACTCTACTGTCTGGCCAATTTATCAGTAACAAGCCTGTTACAGTGAAAACTGAAAATAATTGCAATAAATCGAGTTCAACGGCATTGCCTTGGACTCCAGGTTAATGTTGTTTGCATTTAATTGATGTTGTTACCAGACTTAAAGGGCTGTTCCACTCATTTCCTGAGATCGGATGGTTACACACACTCTCTGTTCTAGTTCATACATGTGATGATGCAGTCATAGACTGAGTAATAACAAGTCATTAACTGCAAAATCATGTGGTGTGGAGATGCTTGTGCTTGCATTATCATTGGCAATCCCCTGTATACTGTATGGTGGAAATGGACAAGACAATAGGGTCATAATGCAGTCCAAGACAATACCAGAAATATATCCTCAAAATTCAGTTGAACAGCCCTCTGCCAGCCTCAGAATATGGTATACAGCCCCTCCAGCCCCATGTACAAACAGATATAAGCTATTTCATTATCCCTAATATTACCGATTCACTACATGTCAATCTCTGATGTCACTCATTTTATTTGCCAACTCCTCAAGCGCCATATTATTGTTTAAAGCTGCCCTTGAGAATGCCCTTCTCTACTCTTCATATCATTCATCTGAGCTAGACACATGGAATAAAAATCTAGCAAATTATGTCACTTCTACATTATTATCTACCATATTGCCTCTGGAGATGTTACCCTCACCTGATAGGAAAAGAAGGAAATAAATCATTTATTCCATAGGCCCCATAGGGTCCTCTTCTCTGGTATCAAAAGTACCCCTGACTAGCCACGCAGGGCAAGGTCATAAGTAGAAACGGTGAGCTTTTTCCTCCACAGGGAAGTCAAGGTGAATACTGGACATGATCAAGCAACGGAATAGGCAGGAAATGACAGTGAGAGAGGAGGTAAAGTAGATGGACAGACAACAAGGGAGGAAGGTGGGAGGGGGAAATGAAGTAAGAGTGAGTAAGAAAGGTAGATAGGAGATGGAAATGGTGAGGGCAGAGAGTACAGATGAAAGATAAAGAGAAGGCCTGTTACATAAGCAGAGTGGAGGCTGCCATTTCTGCAGCTCTGCCATCCAGTTCAAATCACCAAACGTTCTGCCAGAAGGGGCAGAATGTTTGCAAGAGCCATGGGAGGAGAGGCTTCTGCTCGGAGAATTTTTCTGATACGTGAAGTGAATAGAGCATGTTGATTGGTGAAAACAGGGGCTGTGCCTTCACTCACTATCGCCTCATCGCAAATGAAACAAAAAAACATATCCATAGTTCAGTCACATGATGATACAGGATTTCATATGCAAGGTGAAGTTTGATTAGTCACTAATAAGTTACTTAGTCTGGTTACTAATTTTAAAACCATGGTCAGTGATTCACTGCATGAACATACACACAATACCCTTTATCTTTGGCCATTATGGCAGTTTATCTCTGTTGCTTTTTGTCTTTCCTGTTGTTGGGCCTACAAAGGCCCCAAGCCCGAACACAAGATCATGATGTGTAAAGGTCGTACAAGCATGAAGCCGTATGGTTCCTTTGTTGAAAAACCAGGAAAAAACTACAATTCCCCGAAATGTAGAGAATCTGAGCCAAACTACGCCATGAATATTCACCAAAAGCGAACAGAACCGCCCTGTGAATATAACAGACAACTGAGGAGTGCCTACTTTCAAGGAAGTAGTGAACTGAAACCCACCATGCAGGAGATTAAGAAAATGCCCCAGATGAATTGGGAGACAGCTGTACGCTCCACTGACACACATGAAGATGAGGTGAGAGTTTTAGGCATTCAGTCATCAGGACAGCCTGAATCAGGATTGGAAACTTCCCCTTTAGTGTGAACAGTGGCGCTGCACTCCCAAAACACCTGCCCTACCACCTGCAGGGTGGACAAAAGAACCATAGACATGGCCAAAAAGGCCGCTCTCTGGTTCAGCATAGGTTCCGAAACCAGAACTCCAGAGTCTTTTGGAGAACATTATGTAAAGCAGTGATTCTTAACCATGGTGCCACGGTCCATTGTTGGGCCACGAGCGCCCCCTATAGAGTCAGACAACTTATCTACCACTAACTGCTTTTAACTCTTCCTTTTAATTCCACTTTGTGGTTTTTCTTTGTTTCAACGACAATGACCCAAGAATGACAGGTTGTTACATTGCTGTGTATGTTTCTCCATAATGTGTTGTGTTGTGTGTGGTTAAGGTAGCATGGTTAGTTCATCTGCCCAAACGTTAAAAGCCTTAATGACCTGTTTTGTGAACATTTTCCCATACCCAAGGATTATCCAACTCCACGTTGCTTTCAGGACTTTGGACTATGTGATAAGGACTTGTGAACTGTTCACCCTAACGTTGCTCTTGGAGACTGTGGCTGCAACCCTAGCCTCAAGACCAAAAGGGGGATATGTATGGGGCATACAGTTCAAAAGTGTCTGACCGTGACTCAACTTGTGGACCAAGCAGCGGTTCACTTCGCTCTTTTCCTCCTACACCACGAAGACAACTTTCCAACTTCTTCACGCCCAGAACTGAAGACTTGGAGCAAAGCTCACCACAACGGACAAACCATCGACTCAGTGGACCCTCAGCGCAGCTATCCAATTGATGTTACAGAGAATCACAAAACGGACGTGATTCTATTAAGAATCAATGATTTTTGGGCAAATTAAGATTTAAAGTCAGATTTAGCCGAATAATGTCATGTCAAGACTGTTCCCCTGACTAAGCCCATTAAAGCCAGTGCCTTAGATCAGGGGTGTTCAAACTATTTTCAAAGAGGGCCGTATTTTAAAATTTGCAAATGCCCGAGGGCCAATCGTCCCTCCTGACATTTTTGAATCATAAAAAGGTACATACAAATGCTCTGTTCTGAAACAGATATTTTCAATGACCCAACAATTGTCATTTCTCCAAATGGCAATCTAACCAAATGTAAACCACCCAGGCTTGAACAGGTGTCAACAAAATAATTCTGCCTTTCTTTCACATCTGACAAGTCAGATAACATAAAGGACAAGCAGTCTGGGATACCTAAAACTTCCATGAATCTGATAAATAACTCAGGTTTATTTGAAACA
Source organism: Genypterus blacodes (assembly GCF_046128005.1). Taxonomy (NCBI): domain Eukaryota; kingdom Metazoa; phylum Chordata; class Actinopteri; order Ophidiiformes; family Ophidiidae; genus Genypterus; species Genypterus blacodes. The sequence goes on from NW_027466834.1 coordinate 1,709,053, forward strand.
TAACTTATTATAGGCAATGAAACGTTCAGTGCAAAAAACATATGAACCTTGCTCTTGTCCTTCACTTTATTAAGGAAGTACTATTTTGTGTCACATTTACAGATAAATATAGGGAAATCTTTGCATACATTTATAACTGTGATATTGACATTTAAGTGTTAATAGTGACAGATGTGGCCATTTGTAAATGCTTACACAGCAAATCTTTCTAACATAAAAACAAAACACTCAGAAACTGGGATTATGTATTTCAGATGACCAAGAAACAGGTAACTTACTGACATTAATGTGAAGGGTGATACTGAGATCTAGACTGCAGTACACAGGCCAGTACACTGCTGTCAGGTTTGACAGCAGTGGTTGAAATGCGTAAAATGTCACATAGATGGAAATCGCTTCATCTCGACCTTGAGTGGTTCTTGTTTAAGTTCATAACAGAGAATGTCTGCTCACACAAATATGTGAAGCCGAACAAGCTCAGCATTTTCTTCGCAAATGTTCGCATTTCTGGAAAACTGTTTTTATCCAGCTGCTAGTAAAAGCTCTGAAGAGAAACCAGCTGGTGTCGGCTGCGCCACTCGATTTTCTTGCGATTAGCATGGCCACTTCATGGCTTGCTTTAGTGGTATTTTCATTTAACTCACAGGCCTGCTTGAAGAACCGCTGTTGTGCAGCCAAGGCAGCTTCGAGTTGCTTCACTTTTTCAGCACATTTGCTTCCCGATAGCTGGTCGTATACATTAGCGTGTTTTGTCTGGTAGTGTGTCTTTACACTGAATTCCTTCAATACGGCAACAGTCTCTTTGCAATGTAGGCACACACAATTGCTTTGGTTTTCACTAAAAAAATATAGATTAAATAAATATTTCCATCTCTCCTGGAAGCAGCGGACCTTGATAACAACCTTCCTCTTTTTATCTACCGCCGCCATAGCAGAGATTACCTGGAGGTGTCAGAGCGTGACTACAGAGTGGTGCTGCCACCTTGATGTGAAAAGAGAAACTGCACTTTGAATGTGTACGATTCGGTTCGATTCGATTTTGACAGTGCTGGCGGGCCAAAAATAATTCATTTCAAGTACATGACAGTACATGACAGAACAAATACATAAGGAGGACAAAGGTACAAAGTGCAAAATGTGCATCTGGCTGGGTACGAATATCTGGCCATGCCCCTTCGGTCTTACCAATACACCTGCTGTCTTTCAAACATTTCTCAATGATGTTCTGAGGGACAACCTCAGGTTCGCCAGGTTCTTAACAAACTGATATCAAACCAGCTCTATGTCAAAGCCTAGAATTCAATGCTGCCCCGTCTCCTTCCTGGGTTAAATCATCACAGCCAACAAAATACAGATGGACCCTGATAAGGTCACTGCTGTGTAAAGTTTCTAAACTTTAGCACAGTTGCTGCACCCCTGCATGCACTCACCTCTCCCAAGATTTCTTTTTCATGGAGTCCCAAGTACGAAAAGGCTTTCCTGTCCCTAAAGGAACGATTCACCACGGCACCAGTACTTACCGTTCCGGACCCCCAACGCCAATTCGTGGTTGAGGTGGATGCCTCAAACGAGGGCATTGGAGTGTGTACTCAAGTTGCACTAATTTTATATTAACGTTATTATTATAGATATAAAACAATTATTTATATTATCTATTTAAAATGATTTTGTGTTGGGCTGCTAAACTTGAGGTTGCACAGTTCTTCTGAAAGTGACTTGAATATTACATTGCCTCATGTATTTTTGTAGTTGATTGCAGATTGCGCTCTATTACGTTAACTTGAAATAGTTAAGAAATATGTTGGATTGTAAAACTGAGATTATAAATCAAAACGGGGCTATTATTTGTTGTTGAGTAATGCAGTGCATCTGTTACATTTGTTTGTTTTCAAGAGAAGATGATTGAAGAAAATATGGAAATATTAATGAGATAAGTTTGACATTTATTTTGGGGAAAATAATTGTTATATTGCGTAATTAATATAATCTGTAGATTAATCGACTAATTGAAAAAATTCTGTGTAGATTAATCGTTAAAAAATCTTTAGCTGCAGCCCTACTGCATATTGTGTATACTGGTTCTGGTGTGTAACTTGAAATTAGGCTAAATTTGCTGAAAATGACACAGAGGAATAAACATGCTTTTTGATCATTCAGATGTGAAATTCAAAACCAGCCTGGGGTCTCACTCCAACAGGTAATTAGAATAATTTAATCTAAAGACATCCCATCTGCATAACAACATCCCTCCTTGTGTTTTGAGATACAACTGTGCAAAAATCCAGGCGCCTGCAGGGCAATGAATAGAAAAGAATGCAAGAAAAAAGGATTGGAGTTCGTAGAGCTGAAGTCTGGCACACTGGAATCTCCTGTGTCGTCTTTATTAACAGCAAGTTTGGATCACCATAGATTTTCCTCAGGCAAGCACATGCTGAGTGAAACACAGGTATATTTATAGCACTGAGAAACTAACACAGCTTTGTTGGTGTAGTTGATGTAATATTCTGGAGACAAGCAGTTCTTTATAATCCACTCGTTTGCCCTTTAATCAATATTTTGCATTTTTACTACTTTATTTTATTTATTATGTCTGAGTTCTATCTATCTATCTATCTATCTATCTATCTATCTATCTATCTATCTATCTATCTATCTATCTATCTATCTATCTATCTATCTATCTATCTATCGTATGTGATTGTGGGAGATGGAATGTGACCTGAAGTATTAGGAGCATGCAAGGGAGGACAGATAGGATGAGAACACATGTACGTGGGCACCATTTTCCATTTTGGACACAAATGCTTCTACATTTGCATCCTTTTAAGTAGGTTTGCCAATGAAGATCTAAAAATACTAATATTTTAATTATAATAGTGCAAAATGACCACAGACCAATCAAAGTATCTCATTTCTAATTTGGAAAACAATGACGTCAATTTAGCATTATGTGACCGTATTAGTGAAATCCCATCATATCTAATCCATCACCTGGTTCCACAATGCTTGTACTTGTTCAACCAAATCCAAGACTTTGAAAAAATATCCAATGAGTGTACACAGAGACGTAACACACAACACCAATGATGCCATTGTTAAGAAAATGAGTCAAGCATCAGTGCAATGTTCTTTTCTTGTAAGCAGCAGCGATCACATTATTTTAATGTTGGACCCAATTATGTGGAACACAAACACCACAACAGGAATCAGGTAAAATACTGGTTTTAATGAAATAAACAAAACCATGATGAAGCAGAAAACAGGGAGCCTGGGCGCTGCTGCTGGAGACGTTGAGCAGAACGCTAAGAAGCGAGAGTGAGTGGTTCGCAAGAATCCTGCAGAGGAGGAACAACTAAAAGTTTCACTCAACAAAACTAAATAGCGCAGCTTTGCAAGGCCTAACTAATAGTCCCATGAACAAAACTGTAGTGATCTGTCCTTTTGTGTCGAGGCTTCAAAGCGTGTGTCTAGTAATCCAGGAAGATTTTTGCGAAGCGCGTGTGTTGGTGACTTTTGAAGCCTCATGAACCTGCCGTACCACGTGACTGATTCAGGAGCTGGTTTGCCGGTTTGGCGCGCGATTCAAAATATGAGGGGCAGCAAAACGCAATCTACCCCATGGCTGATGTGCGGCTTGGCTGAGTGCTCACTGATTTTTCTCTTGGTGTACAAGATTTTCATATTGTAAAATAAACATCTAAAATGCATAAGTCTATATTTGGAAACGCAGACAAAAAGCAGTCCGATTTCAATGTAATATTTATGTTTAATGTATTTATAAGTAACGTAAATGTTCCAAACATGAAACATTCTAATGTGCGTGCGCAGTCTCAGAGTGCTACTGACAGAAGCACCATGGATGCAGGAAAGTGTAAAACTAAACGAAAATATGAAGATGAACACCGGAGGTTTTGCGCTGCTGCGCTGTTGTCTCTCTGTCTCTCGAGGCCGTCTGATTATAGGATGGGCCGGTCTCTTTGTTCACCGTTTGAACATTCTTTATTAGTTGATCTTTAAGCACTTTACCTGTGGGTTATCATCATTATCTTGTGTTGCGTTGTGTTGTGTGTTGGTGACGTATGTGGTGACGTTCGAAAAACGTGACTGATTCAGCCAATATAATCACTGCCTGTTTTACATTTATTGTCCACTTGATGGCACAGTACAGGAAATGAAGCAGCGTGGAGTTTCAGCCCATGTGTCGAGCAATTGGATGGAAAGCTTCCCCCCTTAATTAAGCTTCATCTCGCCATCACTACATAACAGATTTCACCAAAACATAGGGATAAGACTGGACCTGCAGCTTAAAACAAACTGGAGTCAAACTAGATCGGCCGCAAACTCGAGTCAACGTGGAACTCTCTGGCAAGGCATGGCTGGATCACCTGGAGTCTATATACCACCGCTGATGAGCACTCAATGAGCGTCAGGAGTGTGCAGTCAGAAAGTGGGAACAGGGATCAGGTAGCCACACCCAGTCTGGAACAAAAACACAGCATGGAAACGACACATACAAAACAGAGCGCTATCACGCACAGATCCTGACATCTTTGACAATACTGACATATTTATTCTTGGCTGTCTTTGTTGTCTTCTCATGCATTTCAATTGTTGGGTTTTATGAGATAACAAGAAATCCAAATGACTGGTGTAAACATCAATCATGCACCTAATGTTTGAATGAATGCAAAAGGTGCAAGGGGGCATTATCTCAGCACGTAGTTGCATAAGCGATTACTGAAGATCACCAGTAAAGTTAGCCCAGCATTCCTCTTGATCTACGTCAAAAGGGCTTTAAGTATGGTAAAAGTAGAAGAAAGGTTTAGGAGTCAGATGTTCCTTTTACGTGAATATATATTATATAAGTACTTGATCAGGGGAAATGTACACAGCCCACAAACAGTATGCTGTGTCTTCAAGGGATGTTTATGCATGGCTGCTGACATGACCTCCACATTAACGTGACAAAAGGTCCTCAGGTGTGAAGAGAATTGAAGTAACAGAGCTATATGCTGAGGTATTCGAGTCTAGTCGGGATGGCCGTAGATGATGTTGTCACATCAGAGTCGCGTCATGGTTAATTTTTATACAATGTTTCATGACAGTAAATTATAGAGGAACCAGGAATTAACTTTGCAATTTTTTGGGACATTTGCCGTTGATGGTTTGAGTAATAACCCTATTTGTTTGTACTCATTTTGGCTTCCAAATAAGTTAGTACATTTAAAGGCTTTTATTTCACACTATTTTGTCATGTTATCACATTCCCAGATCACAGGAAATTAGTTGAACTTGTGTACCAAAATAAGTCAGTTTTTTAAAAATAAACCCACAAATAAAAGCACATTAATAATAAAAGTATACTACTTTTTTACCAATACTCAAAATAAACACTTTTATAAACCTTCTTTTGAATTTTTTAAAATCACCTTTGACCATCATGTTTTAATCACATTTCCAGTATTTGTATTTTATTCTAAAACCCTTATTGACTTTGGATAATTGCTTTGTGAAGATCTTCTATTATAATCTAACATATAAGACCCTTTACACTTGAAGATTGATTCTATTTTATTTGAACTGGAAATCAGCCATGCAGCGCAAAGGCACTCAGGGCAATGGGCAGTGAAGCATAACTCACCTGGTAAAGCAAGGGAGCAATTCTGAAATATGGAGTGGATTTTAATTATGCTGCTGTTCTACTTTTTACTTGAACAGAGGGTCATTAATTCAGAGAGACAATCATGCCTTGGCCCAGTAAGGCTCCCACGAGGTGAAGGCACATTGCTTTGACAATGTCAGCCTTGCAATAAGAGACTTTGTGTAACATATTCGATGCGGAGAGACACATTGGTGCAGTTCTGTCTGACAATGACAATCAATGACAGGGATGAAAATCATCTGGGTAATAAATCCCATATCTTTTTGATTTCATGAAAATGACCCTGATTGGTGTGACGATGCTTGACATGGATGCCAATGTGAGTACAATTAATGTATCTTGTATCATGTGAAACATTAACATTAACTACACCAAATTATATTCAGCATCATTTTAGATGGTTTCTATTTCAGTATGTCTTGACACTGGATTATGTGTTTTATTCCAGATCTCAGTAATACTTTTTTGCCAATGTGTGGTTTGCAGTGTCTAACTATAAATTTTAATTGAATATATAATAAAGGTTAACCTCACTGTCAGACCCTGCAGTTAAACAGACACACTTTCAGTTAAAGCAGAAAAATGTGAAGGAATTTGGCAAGTTAAAATGTTACTGCTCCTGGTGTGACATTTTATTAGCACCCAGTAAGTACTTGGACACCATCTGACAAAATAATGATTTTAGTTTCCAAGATTAAGAAGCTAAAGCCATAGGAGTTAGATCTGCTAACAAGAATCTAAGATGGCATTTGACAAAGATAAGTGCTGGCAAAACCTGTCTACTGATGCAATCTGTGGCCTTCAAGAAGTTAAAAAAAAGCTTTGATACCATCAATTTCCTTTTTTTTTTAAGCCAAAACACATTTCAAGAATGTCTCATTCTGCTCAGGGGATTCAAGTGTTATTTTCTCATGGACAGTCAACAGAATGGACAGAATGGACATTGACACACAATTTAACAGAAGTATGAAAATCCAAATATGTAAATTAGAAAAAACATAAATACATGTACTCATGGAAAAAGCTGAGCTGAGCTGTAGAACTTGGCAGTTGAGCTATAATTATTATCATCCTGTGCTCTGGTGTCTTTTCTTCATTTCCTTATTTTTGTATTATCATTTGCCAATTACTATTAATTCACTTCCGGCCCTCGTGTTTCCTGTCTTGTGTTCCTGATTATTGTCCTCCTCCTCTTTTATCACCTTGGCATTTGTTTATTTGCATCTTCATAAATACCGAACAAATGTAGAAAAACACGTGCAAAAATTCTGGATGCAGATCACAACTTAAGTGTTAGGTGTTCCTCCATGGATCATGCGGAACCATGGTTCATAAATACACATTGATTCATACATTTTTCAGTTATTCTGCTAACAGACACAAACCAACCATGAAAACCTAACCTGATTGGCAGAGGCACATTTAATTGTACTTATTAAAATAAAATGTCTTCACTTTGCTTAGTGCTTTTCGATACAAGAAGACAACAGATTGGTCTTACTATTTTAATTGGCTCTGTCCCAAAACAGGCTTTAGGGCAAGAGGACTCTAATTCAATTACACTCCTCCCTCCAGCCTTCCCTACCATGTCCTGCTGTGTTCTCTGAATGCAGTAACCCACAGCTATATCCTAATCAGGCTCACATATGCTACCTGTGAGACTATCAAACAGCCCTTAGGACCCAAAAGACAGTGGATAGTAAGCCATTGCCCAAGCCATTGCCCTGTTCCTGTCTTTTGGTGGTAGTATGGAGAGAGAGGGATGCTGCAGTGACTGGGACAATCTGGTTCACAGTGTACTGCCAGATGGAGAGATTGCCTGCAGAAATTCACACTTAAAAGGAGACTTGTGCACATGTACTGATGGCACAGAACATCCAAAACAATCTCTTTTTTGCTCAGCATCATTTCAACATGAAAAGCATCCAACAAGCATTTTTTTCTGGATATTTGCAACTAAAAGGTCTCAATCTCATTCTTCTTTGCGCATATAAACGTACGATGTTCCTTAGCACAAATGATTGTTGAAAAGTATTGTATATTTCAATCATCAATGTCCAGAGACAGTTGAGAGGCCGCTTCTTCATTCAGTCACACATGAGAGATGCTTCACAACTGTCAGTCAATACATGCACTGAAATGTTCCTCTTGCAAACACATTTTTATGGCAGGGGGATGCCCCTCCCCGCAAAACTCTTCCCACAAAGGATCGGAGCACCCTGACTGTTGCTGCCGCCATGTTATGGCAGCCTGACACGATAGTGTGTTTACTTACTCTCTGACACAGATTCTGGGAAGACCAGACATTTAGGCCAAGGACAACATGTTAACTTTCGCTCACAGAAAGTAAGTGAAGGCGCAAAAACATAATGTTCACTTACATCATACTAATAATATGAATGCTATGAACATGGTATATTTTCCATGTAATTTCCCGTAATATCATATCACAATATTTACAGAACCGTTATACTTGCAACAAACACAATGGATTTTACAATAACTTCTATCGTAATATCATATTAGAAGGTCTGGCAATGCCCACCCAAAATCATTCACCAGGTAATCTTTGCATTAATCTATAGCTTGTATTCGTATACCCATATCATGCAGCATGTAGACCACTGTTCAATGCCATGATCCCAGTTCTATAAATTTGCTAGATTATGGCAAAGACGAAAAAAGAGGCGACAGCCACTTCAATAAAAGTAATACACGGTTTTGTCAGAGGACATATTTTTTAGGTTGCTGTTCGAATGTATGAGCTGTATTGCACAAGAGCCATGAAAATGTGATTTGCCCTGAGAGGCATTTACTGGCTGAATAGGGTTAATGATATGTATATTTCTACTTTGTGTGATATTTTGGTTAATTTACCAGAAACTAATTTATTGTGATTTTTTTTTTTTTATGTTTGTCAAATACAAACAATTGTCATTACAGCTGAAAGAGAAATGGCTGTGTCCTGAGGATGCAAAGCCACATGTTACTTTATGGCCATTGATAACAACCACTGGAAAGGATTCGGGAAGAACAGGCAGCTTTACTACAGCTATATGTGCTGGGTGAGAAAACACATTTAGCCCCCGGCATGGAACCACACGCTGATGGGAAAGTATGGGTCAAGAAAAAGTGGCAAAGAGCATAAATTAGTGGCCTGTATGCCATGTTTGGAGTCGGTGTGTCCAGCTGAACTTTAGAGTACACTAAGAGTCTCCAGACAGCCTGGAGGCAAAGCAGAGCTGTGCACATGACAGCATCTCATGAGTGAAAGGTCTTTGGTTCAAGACAAGTACACCTCAACAAAAGATACTATAAAGCTTGGACATGGTCAAATACACACTGAACGAGAGCTTTGCTCCAGCTGCTCAAATTATATGATTAAGTGGCTATATTATGGGTTCCCGTATATTATGGATATGCCTTATTTTGATAAACAGCTGAATCATACTTTTGTCATGTGGAATGATGCATGGTGTCTGACTGGCAGCATGTAACAGGAACAAGTCAACAATCACCGGTATCTTAAACAAGTTGATCAAGTCATCATTATCAATTATACTGAATGTATAACCTTGAACCTTCACTACTGTGACAGATGTACATTATTTATTTGGACTTTTGACAAACATAATTGTGATACATTTATTCATTCATTCATATTATTTTAATAGCCTTGGTGTTTCTATGGTCGTGTGGCTCTTGTGCACAAAAGTTTAGCCAAGGTGTTGGATCAGCCTTGGCAAGGGCAGAATGAAGGAGCTAAGTGACCCAGAATTGAAAGAGTGACCTATTAAACCATATCTGTGGAGCAGTTGAAGTGCTCAGTGGGGATTTGGGCACCACAAGATATCAAAGCCCCGCTTCACTGGACCACAGAGCATGTCACATTAAAAGGCTGTTTTCTTCTGAGGAATCAGAGTAGCATCATCCTCCGCTGGAAATTTCCTATGTCATGTACCCCTGAGAGACACATTATGTTATTGTCCACCATAAATCAAGAAAGGGTTTCTGAGAGTGTGTCATCTTAAGACAGGGGTCTCCAGCCTTTTTTCCTCTGAGAGCTAATTTGACAAAATAAAAGTGTCCGAGAGCTACTCATGTTTTACATTATTAGTAACATTTATCCACATGGCTGATTCTCCACCCAAACCTAGCTGAATAAGTGTCTTCTGTGTTAACATTTACAAAATGTTGATATCCAACACTCAACAATTTTGTATTTTGTATCAAAATGCACTTCAATTCAGCAACATGAGCTTTTTTTTTTCTGTATACATTTTCAGTGTCAAGCTCACACTAATACATTCACATCATATCAATCTCATAGAACACAAAACAATGTTATTACTTATTTTACTATTAACTAATACTATACCTTTCATATTTCTATATTTTTTCTTCCAACTGCACAGTTCTCATGTCTGTGAAGGTTTTTTGTGGACCCTGCTCGACATGACGGCTTAATTCTGCAAATTCCACATTCTGCCTTAATGTTGTCACAATTGCTAAAATGCATCTAAATGATGCTTTTTTTTTACAGCTGTCACTCATCTTTTCGCACACTGCAGACCAGGACCATCCTATCATTCTGTCTTGTATTAAGTTGCAGAAAAAATTAAAACGGCTCTCAGACGGGAGCCGGCTCCCATCGTTCACCTAAAAGAATGATGTGATGTGATGTTCGCAAACAACACATCACGCCGTGTTAGCAGCCGGAAAGTCCTGTGAAAAGTTGCTGTGGACTTTGGTGAAGTGGCGCTCCACAGACGCGTTCGCACCGCAAATGAGACACACACACACTTGTCATTCACATTCGTAAATTTTTTTAATTCCTCATGAAAAACAGTATATTTGTTGACTTTTATCGGGGCTATTTTCGTGGCGGTCATCGTCAAATCCAGCGTGCACTTGTTAGCCGAATGTTATGGTGTCACGTAACCAAACATGACAGCAGTGTCATTTGTTGGACTTACAGCTGATTGGCTTATTATCATTTTGTGACAAAAGGGTGCGGGGGTGTTGTATTGTCAAATGTATGTATTCTTTGAACCTTTCGCGTTTCGTGTTGGAGACCACTGGTATAGCCATAGAAATTGTAATTCTGACTGTAGAACAGCTCTGCATCTCTGAATCTAAAAATCTAATGTACTATGTAGGCCAACATTTCATCTCAACAATGCTTCAATGACAAAATGATGCCTAAGCATCTAGAACAAGCCCCACCGTAAGAAAAGGTGTCACCTTGACAAAGCTCACAGCTCTTTGCCAACTGACTCAGCACCAACCAAATTGTGCTTCCTCTCGATACTGCAAACTGTCAATCCCACACTGGGCAACATCTGTCCTCTACTGTCACACACACACGCACACGCACACACACACACTCACAAAGATAAACAGACAGGAGAACAAGATAATGACCGTTACTGATCATCAATTCACACTGGCCATATGCAATCCAATAACATTAACGGTGAGAATTTGCTACAACTAATATTGACGTGTATATGAGAGATTTCAAAGACTGGATATCCTCACACAATGTTTGGATTTGCAGCATCCAGGCATTGGGTCAGAATTACAAGGGAATAGAATTAATATCAGGCAAGTGGCATATTATTGCAATATGTTTTCATACAGGCAAAGCACTAGACGTGAATCCCATTAGCATGTGTGGTCTGAGCTGCTCGGGGTGAGGTATTGATTTTGTTTCTTCCTCCTCTTTCTGAAGTCCTATGGCCTTGCCAGAGATCTTTGGTGGTGCTGATTATCTTGGTGGAGCTACTGATCCAGCGGGTTATCGTTCCACCCAAAATCAAGAGCTTAACGAGCCTTCACCTTGACTGACTCTGTGTTCACCCCACTACTTCAGGCTTTCATTATGGTGCCAAGTACATGTAAGCTGCATTACATGCTATTCCAGTGGGCTTGCTGAGTGTTGTTGTTTTCATTTCAGACTCTATAATTAATTGGTCTTGATGAGCATAGAGATGGGTGCTAATCGGATGGTTAGGGACCTATCTATGACTTCGTGTTTTAATATAGGAATGACACATAACATTTGACATAATTCAATCTAAACACTGCCAATGTCGCTGCCTGATACGGCCGGTAGGCCGATGGTTCACCACCCCTGGTCTAGCAGTTTAATGACATTAAATGCTAATACTGGCATACTACTTATACGTACTGTACATACTGTAGTATTAATGGATACATTTTCCACAAATTTAGCACCTTCAACTAGGTATGGCTTTTTATATGACAGTGATGATAACTGCCAAAATTCGTTTTTTAAAAATAAAATACAAATGTGCTCTATAAACAATTTGACAGATAAACATTGAAAGTGATTATTTCCTGCCTGCATGCCATGTGTTAGGTAACAGCTTCCATGCACATGTCTAGTTTCAGTAAAAGCCTGCATCACAGAATACACACAACTTGGCATTTTGTTGTTTTGAATAATGTGTCTGTGTGTCTGCCTGGGTGACAAAGACACTCAAAGCTATCGTAGAGTGAATGAGGCAATTAATCCAGATTAACTTTATCAGACTTCCTATTCTATATCAATTGTGACCTTCTAACGTGGTTTGATTGATTGACAGTTATAAATGAAGATGATGTGAAGTCTTACCTTGATATGTCTGGAGGGAGGAAAACCTTGCTCTTCCATGTAAATGAGCTAAACCTGGCATACAGGCCCACAGCAGTGGATCTGAAATGAGCGCTGATTGACCTGTTGACTATCTCCTTAATAAATCCTTAGATTCACCTCTGGGATATGGCTGTGTAATCTCTGCTTCTTCTTTGTCCACCTCTAATTAGTTGCGTATTAGAAATGCAGTGAGAAACAGCCTAATTAGGACAGTCTGACTCAATTACCTCATAGAAAGTTCAGTTATGGGGGTGGCGAGATTGGGGGTGAAACACAAGAGAGAGTTGAAGTGGTGGGGGGGCATGTAATCGTAGCAATCCATCGCTCCTGCTCCATAAATGATTCTCACCGTGCAGGCATTTAAATGACAGGCAGAAAGCAGCAAGCTGTGATGTTTGTTTATTGTATACACCTCTGTATGTTCCTACCTACTGTGTATTACTGTTAAAAAAAACATATCCCCATACTGCAATCAGAGTGGCAATTAATCAGCACAAGTTGGACTTCCAAGTGTAAGCATTTATGTGCTCTGTTGTGGTGCGAAAACAAAATTACTGACAAAGCAACTGTGTGGGGATTAGGTCATTTATCTTTAGTCTAATTTGATTTAACACCTGCAATTGTCTTCAGCCACAGCTGAGGGAGCACCATTGTTATCTACTGTGTTCACCTGTGTTGCATCACAGGCAGCCCTGATGCCATAGTGGTTTAAGGCATTATAACCTTGATAAGGCCTTGACACGTTTGCTTGTCTTTAGAGAAGGAACTGATGTAATTAATGATTGAGGAGGTTTTTGAATAGCTATAAAATTATTTAAAGCTGAGAGCCATAAAGACAATAATGTATACATTGTTTTGATGCATTTTCCGTAAATCTCCTTTTTAGATTGGTTGAATGTACGGTTCGCTAAATTCTGAAATGTTTGGCATATAAATTAGGTACCTTTTTATATGGTTAATTGTGCATATCTTTAACAAATGCATTTGAGATGTTATCAGATGTAAAATGCAGAGCAGAGGGGATATGGTGTTTTACACTTTACAAGTCTTTCACCAGATTGTCCAGGTTTAGCCTATTTCCGGGGGAAAGGAATGTGTATACAGGACACGTATAGCAGTCTGAGTTAGAAGGAGTCAGTGTAGGTGCACAGAGGTGGCACACAAAACTAGGCTCAAATATAACACAAAAATACATTTCTAAAGCAATTTGCTGAGATAAATTGCCTTCAAAAAGGGAGCTGTGACCCCATGATGTGATGTGTATATAATACTTATAAAGTAGGTTAGAACCGACTCCTTTGTGCATCAACAAAAGTTTGCGACGTAAGAAGTACGCTTCACCCCATCAACAGCTGGAGGTATTAACCAGCAATGTTTTTGTCTGTCATGTGGGATTCCCTATGTCTCCTCTATATAACTCATTCCTAAGACCAACAACAACTTCTGATGCTGCAAAACCCATATTAATCAATTATGAATATGTCACAGCCCTGACAGTGGCTCCAGTTATTTCCCTTGTGTTTCCTGTTTTCTAGCTGTCTGTCTGTGTGTTTGCGTGTAAGTGGTGTGGGCATGGATTCCTCCCTTGGCAGTCTACGGCTTCCTCCTCATTGCGGCTCATTCACTTCACCTGCCCAGCCCACACACATGCCATCAACTTATCTACTTTGGCTCTCCATCCACTCGCCAGATTTTGTTAGTTTTGTCTCAGACCTCGAGTTTTTGCAGAGCATCATTGTGTTGTTGCCTGATTCTCTGACTTCCCGGTAAGTGATCTACAAACCCGCCTCCACTATGTCAGTTTGTCTGTGCCTGTATGATCGAGTTGTTGCATATGGCTTCAGACTGTCTACCGAATGGCTTAAAGCCTCTTATGTCTACTCAACTGCTTCTCATTTGAGCCTGCATTTCGTTCCGCCCTTACTGAATTAGGCAATATGAAATAAAACTCAAAGATGACGAGAAACTCAAAACAATACTAACTGTTCTCTTGAGCCATTCAAGCTTTTTATAGGGAATGAGAGCACTAAATAATGCATAGCCCCAGCCCCACGTTTGACATTTTTATCCTAGCAATAAATATTCAGGGAGTTTCAGAAGGTAATTAGTTCATTGGCATCCTGTTCGATTTTTGGCAACAATGACAGCTAAGTTTTAAAGATGTTATTGTGTTTAAATACCTAAATACATTTTGGCGCGTGTGTACAAATAAAGTGCCATTATCACCTATGCAGCTTTCTGTGTTTTACCCTCATTGCCCTTATTATTGTGTTGTAGCCCTGAAATGGGGAGAAAAAATCATAAAGTGATTACGAGTGGTGTTTCCTCATTGAGAGATTTACTGTAATGAGTTCAAGAGTGTACATTCAACATGATCCATAACCGTACATTAAGTCAACTGTAGTATAACTATCATTGACATGCTATGCTGGGGCATAACCCTCGTTAAAACCCATTATTTCAATACACTTTCATTTACCCATAACACATTGCCATAGTTACATGGGGAACTATCAAATAATACATGAGAATTCGGCAATAGTAATATCAGAATCAGAATCAGAATCGCTTTATTCACCAGTTAAGTTAACACTTAAGAGGACTTTGCTCTGGTTCTTGGTGCATACAAATAACATAAAAAGACAACAAGAAACAACATTTAAAACAACATATAAAGCAACATATAAGAACAGCAGCTCAGGAATAATTAAATTAAAAAAACACACTAAATGAAATAAATTAACTAAATGAATATTGTTGAATAAAGTGTTAAAATACGTGCAGGGGTTTATTGTTATAAATTGACTAAATTGAATACTGTTAAGTAAGGTAAAGTGAACAGGCAGGGGTTTGTTTTGAAGTCAGTAGAAGACCCGGGCCTTGTTGATAAGGCCCACTGCAGAGGGAAAGAAGCTGGATTTGTGGCGTGAGGTTTTGGTCCTGATGGACCTCAGCCTCCTGCCAGAGGGGAGGGTTAAAAACAGTTTGTGTCCAGGGTGGGAGGGATCGGCCAGAATCTTGCCTGCCCGCTTCGGGGACCGGGAGGCGTACAGGTCCTGGAGGGATGATGTTGAGCTCCCACTTGAGGTCCTGGGATATAATGGATCCCAGGAAACGAAAAGGCTCCAAAGTGTCAACTGGGGAGTCACACAGAGTGATGGGGGCGGGTGGGGCTGCGTTCAGTCGAAAATCCACAACCATCTCCTTTGTTTTCAGAGGATTAAGCTCCAGATTGTTCTGCCCGCACCAATTTACCAGACTGTCAATCTCCTGCCTGTAGGCGGACTCGTCCCCATCAGAGATGAGTCCAATATATATATATATATATACAGACACTTCTTAAATTATTTACCAAAATACACGAGTATTCACACGATGGCGACGCCTGCGTTTGCGCTAGACCAGTGGTTCTCAAACTTTTTATATCGGGTACCACCTCAGAAAATATTTGGCTCTCCAAGTACCACCACTATGGTCGATGTTAAAATACAGTAGCGTAGGCCTACCCTATTCAGCTGCTATGCAAAATACACACAGGAAGCAAATGTATTCCTCATAAGAATATTATTTAATTTGACCTTTGTCAGTCACAGCCACATTGCACAAATTGGTACTAGAACTCTCTCATATGAACAACTCTCCTATATGGGGCAGGGGGCAGTCCCTCTTACACCCACAGCATGTTCACACACACACACACACACACACACACACACACACTAATTGGCCAAACCTGCATCATCAGTAGTCTCGTCCCGTTCGATGGAATAATAGGGACTATTTTTAATGCGTTCAATCAGTGTCGTCTTAACGTCATCTGCCATGGCTCCTATTCCCCGCGACACTGTGTCATTTGAAAGTGGCACCAAATTTAACTGTTTGGCGATCTTCTCGCCTCACATAATGTGTACCATCTCTTTTGCTAATGGTAAACACAGCTGTTCACCAATTGTGTGCGGCTTACCTGCTTTCACTATGCGGAGGCTGGGCACGATAAGAAGCCTCCTGTGCTCTAACCACAGGTGCACCACAGAACTGAATTGCGCATTAGGACTGCCTCAGTTCATCACGTTTGCGTAAAAAAAGCTCCACTGGTTTGTCTTTCAGCCTTGTGTGTTTTGTTGTAAGATGCCGTTTGAGATGCGATGGTTTCATGGACTCATTGCTGAGATCATCACCACATACCACACACTGTGGCTTTGGCTCGTCCTCCGTTCCGCTCCAGCTGAATCCCAGGTTGATATAACTCGGGTAATTTTTCCGTATTGTTTTTCGCTTTTTGCAGCCAGCAACTGGTACTGTGGACACTTCACACTACTTATGTTGCTGCTAACATTCACACTCCGTTCACCGTCGTTCAGGCTATTTAAGATATCCTCCTCCTGATTCGCAGACTACGTCCTTTTAGTTCGCCTCTGGAGCCACGACTTAAGTGGATTTGGACCGCTCATACTTTTTTCCCCCTATATCCGCTTACCACCTTGCCATAACAGTTAAGTTTAGCCTGTAATAGTCAGCTAATAGTTGATGTTTGCCTGCAGCGCCACTATCGGTAAGGGGTAGTAGTGTGCTGTGTGCAAACATTTATTTTAATTCGCATTTGAATTTTCTCATGGTTCAGATTTTTTTTTCTTCCGCCGCGTCCCTGCGCTAGACTAACGTGACATGAGCAGTTTTCAGCCGGACATAGTAAAGCATCACAAAATCTAGCCTAACGTTTCCTACATAGTTGTTTACAACAAAAACTCGTTCTCAACATTGGTTACAAACACTTCACATTTGGAACTAGCGAAATTATCACTGGATTACCTGACATGGGGAGAAATAATCACGAAGTGATTACGAGTGGTGTTTCCTCATTGAGAGATTTACTGGAATGAGGAAAACACTGCAATCGCCGCTAAACTAGTGGGCGGAGACAAAAGCGATCGGTCTACAACTCATAGACCAAGGATAATCAAGGCAAGAAAAGTAGGTGATAAAGTAATGATGACATTATCAGAAATATGATATGAGCTGAATCTCGAAGACATTAAGGCATCATTTAACATGAATGCTTTTGCAAATCTTTTAACACAGTTTTTAATTTTCCTTTGAAAATATCAGGAGCCAAAAAAAACAGTTTGCATTTCTAACATGTAACAATTGCGTCATTCTACGAACCAAACAAACACAGAGTGAAAAGTCAAATATTGTGCTCCAGTACTGTTCTATTCCACTGTGAATCTGCTTAATAAAACAAAACAAACAAACATACATACAACCTGCAGTTGCACGCAGTCTAGTATTAGTATCATTGTCTGTTTGCATATTGACTTTGTCATTTTATCTTAAAGAACACATAAACCTGCGTTTCAGATACTACTTTGTAGTTCTAAATTAACATTAATTCACATGATTTTCAAATTAAGCAGTCCTTTAGTCCGATTCTATATATGTTGATCACACGCATGAAAGCTTAATTTTTTTGACAAATATGCCCATCTCCAAGGAAAAATGTCCAAGAAACAAAAGGGTAATGGGTGGACTGTATGAAGGTCACTGCGGTGCTGTTAAGGGCCAAAGCCCTCCCCATGGTGCCCAAGTCCCTGTTCTACAACAGTGATTTCCTACAATGAAGCAAAATTAAGAGGAATCCATTTCCAGCACAGTGGATAAGAACCCTTGGGTATCATTTTGACCTCCGCTGTATTGTGGGGGTCAGCCACTGAAGGTGCCGAAGGAGGATCTGATAGTATGAGGTGCTGTCAGGGCCTGAACAAGTGACAAAAACATATGAAATTTAACACATAGTGGATGAGCTAACTTAGTAACCAATGGCAAAGCAGCAAGTACCAAAAATAACTTTAAGATAATAATAACGTACTTATATAGCGCTTTACACTGATGGAAGTGGCAACACTTCGGCATGCTCACTAGGAGGAGGAGCCTGGAATTGAACCGCGATCCTTCCGATTCTATCCTGGGCCACGCTGCCCAACAATGTTCTTATAGGAGAATGCAAAGTTCATGTTGTGATTATGTCCATTTTAGAAGCTTCAAGGTGGTAAAACATAATAAACGGCAAGACTTCCTTGACAACCAAAATATATTAGCTTTTCTTGTTAGGTGCAGTGGATTCTTTTAATTTGTCTACCCAGGCATGTGGTCTTATGCACCCAAGTATCACAATTCATCAAGGGGCAGACAGTGCAAATGAGCCCTGAAACTACAGAAAACATTTAAAAGTTGAATAAAGACTGATTTGGCTGCTTTTTGCATCACATACAATTTGCATTCAGTGAAGGAATCATGAGGGGAGGCAGTAGCTCAGTGGGTAGAGCTTCAGCTTGGGAACTGGAGGGTCGCCGGTTCGAGTCCCTACCGAGACCCTGCCGAAGTGCCCCTGAGCAAGACTCTCCCCTCTGCGAAGGGTGGTAATGCAGTGTAAGTCGCTTTGGATAAAAGCGTCTGCCAAATGATCATAATGTAATGAGGAAAAGAAGTTGCATAAACATCAGCCTGGGCAGGTTTTTACATTTTAAATGTTTTTTTTGTAGGGGCAGTTTTAATATTTTTGGAGCAAGCAATGGCCCCATGCTGGGCCTCTACTATCCAGCCCTCTGGAACTTTCCCACGTGAGGAGGTGAGGTTATTTTTGTCGGTCGAGCAGCAGCTCTCTTCAAAAACATAGGTATATAAATAAAAAAGTTTATTGAGGATGAAGCATGATGTTTGGTGCAATTTGCCAAGGCCAATATATAAATGTTTATTCCCACATTCTAGTATAAATATTCCATTTGCTCATCTTTCACCCGCCGCGTTGCTGTATAATCATTCCTGCCACACTAACACTCTCGTATTTGTCATTTGTGAGTGGTGACTTTGTGAATCTCTTTGAGCATATTTTACAACTTGGCATTACTTTCCAAAGGCACAGTGGGGTGAGCTGCGGCCATACATAACAAAAAGAGCCACTGCATAGCTGTATGACCCAGTGATGATAAGAAGAGCTGTGGAATATTTATTTTTTTCCTTTGACTGTTGACGTGAGAAACATAAAAATGATTTTAAAACTTGTAAGGTATGGTGGATGTGATACAAAAATGTATGTAGGCTGCTAGAAACCCTCTCATTCAAACTGCCTGTAAAAATGTTCTAATCCGTGCATGTAATTGAACCCTGAAGTTGTGTAATGGCATCCTCCGACCACTGCGTGATGCTGTGAGTCTGAGGTTTGTTTGTGAGCATTTCTGTTTCCAGTCAGCGTTATGATTGAGTTTGTCTGACTCTGCACAACAACAGCAACAGTGCCTTTACACAGACGTTTGTAACATTTGCCATGACTGCATAAGCAGACCAGAGTTAAATAGATTAAAGTAAGCACGGGATCGGAAGAGGAGTGCAAAACAATTCTGATCTATAAAATTACTGTTTAATTAGGATCAACTCAGAGCTGTGTGATTATTATTTTCATGTGTCTGTTTTCCGCCGTTCTCTATTCCATATTTACTAAAGCTGACACTTTGCTTTTGCCTACTTTATTTTATAAAGTAAAAGAAAGAATATGGCCTGGACGAAATAATTATCATTATTATTATTGTACAAGAAATATTGGATTGTAGTGATATTTCAAGGTGAATTTTTTCTTTAATGAATTAGTATCAGTATTTTCAGTCTTATAATTGGTTGTTCTGCTTATTTAAATGGAGAAACATATTCAGTCTGTCCAGCTGCGCCCACCATGGAGTAATATCTGACAGATGAACTATCTGCACCGGCTCACTCACTCTTCCTCCCTCCTGGGCTGTTTTGATATGACAACAATGTGTTCTCTCAAATGCAATTTATCCAGACTACAGTCTTCTCAATCTCTTATCCTGTGCAAATGTATGTAAATGTTACTGATGTCCTGTGCTTATAGTTACTTTGCAGACAAACTAAATGTCCTTTAATTAATTGTTGTGGTCATTTATAGGCACAAATGAGCGAAATATTGCTTCTCTACAATAACTAAGCGGCTGCACAAACAAACCTTTTTTTTAGCTGAGAGTACTAGTTCAACTGAATACTGAGAAAATTGTTTGGGGTAATGCATTATGTATTTTGCTGCTGCTTTTGTATCTTTGGACAATGAGGCCACTTGTTAATGCAAGGTGTAAATGCATACAGAATGCGGTGTGATCACTTTGCTATCTGATCTTGCTGACCACATCCAAATATGGTCAAATACAAGCTGTAAATGTCACCCTGCAGACCTTCTCCTCCCAGCTCTACTTCATGAAATCCTTTGAGTTAGCGTGACTTGCCATGAATGGGGATCTGTCACTGAATTGTGGACAGTGGCTGCACAAGCAGGAAAGTTATAGTACTAGCTATTAAAAGAATAAATTATGATCATCCATAGAGCTTGAATAGTGTGACACCCACCTACTGAGTTCTGATCACAATGTGGACAGAGTATCTGGATAACCAGGATGAATGTTGATGCAAGGTGTACATGCAAGATCTGTGATGGGAGTTCAGAGTCAAGATGTCTGGATAGTAAGGTCTAAAAACAGCCTTTGATCAAACGTAGAGAGAGAAAGAGACAAAGGCAGCAAAGATCAGATAACTTTTTGTGCAATAGATCACAATGAAGACATCACAGCAGCAATACTGCATTAAATTAAATATCAAACCTTTCCCACAGCATCTTCTCTCACTCTCCACCAATAAATTAGTTTGCGACTATTTTGCATGATCCTACATGAATACATTGGTCCGTTGTCCATAAGATTTTTTACCTAAAATCTCCCTTTCTCACATTTATTATTCCACTAAGTCTTCAGCTACATATATTTTTTGTTGTTAATATGTAACTGTTTCAGTCAAGGGCAGCCTGTGAAGAGACAGTGGTGTGCATAGCATTGTCATTAAAGTAGGCGTGAATGAGCCGATCCTTTGGGTCTACTTTTAAATTGCCTGCCCTGTAGCTGTGCTCTTTTACATCATTAGCCAGTTAATACTCTGCAAAATTGAAAAATTGCGGTGACGCACAATTTAATACTCGTTTTGGCGATTTGTGTGTGTTTTTTGTTTTTTTTTAGCAAATACACCACTTTGCATTGCCTCCAGGACAGATGTCCAACTGGATAATCACTGGTTGTGGTTGGACTCGTTAAGTCCTGGTCATACTCTTCTGACTGATAGCATTACATCTAAGCAAACTTGCCCCTCAGGAAACCTTTGAAGGAAGTATTGGCAACTAAAAACTGGGTGGGAACAGCTTGTGATTAGGAGACAGCAGGCAGGAGGGTTAGCATAGTAGGAACGCTCTGGGGTTTGATAAATGAGCCGGTGTGGCGGCTGCAGCTCTAAACTGCTTCCCTGCTCAGCTGTAGTGACAATGTGATAAATATTTGCACAGTATTAAGCTTATTTATCATGGTCACGTGCTAGCCTATGGGGGAAGGGACTGTCACATGGATGCGTGGTTTAAGAGAGGAGTGTAGGTTTGGCAATAGGAAGCAATTATTTCAAGCCAAAATAAACAAGTAAATGGAGGAAATTTATATTAGGTTGAGTTGAGTCTGTCAAACAAAATGAATAGGTGGAATATAACAAAGGCTGAGAGTCCCAAATTCAGTATTGCTGAATATCAATATCATGCCTGTGTGATAAACATGTACGAGGAAAAACTGTCAAAGTTAAGGTTATACACAATTCTGGAAAATGTATTTCTGCTGCTGCACCAGACCAAAATACTTTGTGATGAAACTGGATTTGTCCTTTTACCAAGTAAGCCTGTCTGAGTGTGTCTCCATGTTTGATACGGAAGTTAGCGCCATACTTTACATGTCAAGCTCCTCAAGCATTCATCAATACGCCCACATTTCATTTGGTCACATAAATTCCAGGGGATATTTGAAATTGGACATTGAAGAGGAACAAACTTTTCCTGAAAAAGGAAAAAAAATATCTTTAAGAAGTTCAGGATCGTCCAAATCAGGTGGCCAATTCTTTCAGCACAAAATGGATTATCTGTCAGGCATGGGTGTGTGGATGCTGCAGTGCAGATAGCTGTGGCTTTGTCTCCAAGGGCCACCTTACTATTGAGCGGCTGTGTTGGTTTGTAACAAGAATAAAAGTTGTGATTTCTGTTGAGACAGTTATCAGTCAATATATCAGGTGCATTTCTTCAGAAAAAAATGGGATCTGCTATATCAATGACCTTGAATGGCTCAGTTAAATATCTGAATATAAAAAGCTGTCCAGAATATCCTGAAACCTGAAATATGGAACGGCTTTCTGCAAGTCTGTTGTGGAATACACATGAGACAGAGACTCTCCTACAGTTTCATGTCTGCCAATATTCTGTGTGTAGCACATCTGCTGCAGTTGGACAGGCGTAGGCGGCTGCAACTTGGCAGAGAAACTCTTGCCTTGGTCAGTAGCCAGTATTAAGATGCTGCTGCTGTCAATGGACCTTGGATGAGAAACCAATAGCCTGTTGCCTTGTTTAGAAAAGTAATTTAACCTTGAGCTGGTGCCCCACTCTACAGATAGTACGTTTTTGACATGCACAGCAGAATTCAAAGGAGTCATACAATGGATTTTGCAGTCTTGGTTTGCAGTGTGGCATATGGTCAAATGATTTGCCAAAGAAAGATGTAAATGTGATAAGAGAGGTTGCAGAATACATCCACTTATATTGTTCTAGTAAGACTTTATGCAGATCAAATCTCCCTTGTTATAGAGGCAGCATGCAAAGGAAAATATCCCTCTGGTCAATGTCTCCAACTCTTCCTGGTGGATTTAAGACGTTCCCAGGCCAGATTAGAAGAAGAAACTTTATTGGGGTCAAATCACACATGCAAACACGTCACCATGCAAACATGGCAATTTGAAATCTGTCTTGCGTGCCCCTCTTACACACACATGCAGGTTTTGGGGATTAGGTGCCTCACTCAAGAGCACCTCGGCAGTGCCCTGGAGGCAAACTGGCAACTCTCCAGCTGACAGTTTACTTTCTTGGTCCATACAGGACTTGAACCAGCAACCCTCTGGTTCCCCAGCTGAGTCTCTTTGGACTGAGCTACTGCCGCCCCTAGGTTTTTGGAGTATTAAGTATCTAATCCCCCAATTCTAGGTCTGCCTTGCAATCTCGTCCCAGGTGGATCACCTCCCTTGGAAAGTCATCCAGGAGGCAGGGATGCAGTAGTCGAGTGGGTAGAGCTTTCACTTAAGAACCGGAGGGGTTGCCGGTTCGAGTCCCTGCCGAGGTGCCCCTGAGCAAGGCACCGAACCCTCAAGTGCTCCCCCCTCTGCGAAGGGTGGTAATATAATGTAATGTAAGTCGCTTTGGATAAATGATCGTAATGTAATGTAATGTAATCCTGATTACATGCATGAACCAAACCAAATGACCATCTCGATGTGAATGAGCAGTGGTCAGAGTTCTCTCCTGATGTCTGACCACCTAACTCATCTCTAAAAGCATTTTCAAACATGGTTCCTGGTAAATTACTGGGATAGTGGTACTGCACACAATGATCTTCTTTCATGTCAATTTTAGACAACAATGAAAATATACAAATCATTCTTTAACTAAATAATTACCTTCATCTGTTGAAAGTAGTGTATAGATTAGGTGTCCTATTTCTGCCTGGCTGTTAAACACACAGCAAGCATACAGTCTAGGGTTTGAACATGAAAAAACGTGTGTACGTATGTACGTATTCTTTGAACATTTCGGCGAGCTACTCAGAAACGCTTGGCGAGCTACTGGTACCTCCCGAGCGACATGTTGCCGACCCCTGGTATAGTACATGAACATACATTTCGTGCGCATACCACAAACATCGCTATGTCACTTTGTTTTAAGGCTTCTATCAGGACATTAAAAATACTGTCTATCACAATGAAAACAAACAAAACTATATAAATAAGATCATTTAAACGCTTGAAAGCCTTGAAATTATTTACAAGCCTTACAACCTCACTAATGTAGATTATTTTGATTATCTTTAACTTTGCTATGACATGTTTTGCCTGTAGCATACCAAATACAATACGTTTATTGTTTAATTCAACTAGATTATATAGTCTAAAGCAGGGGTCTCCACCCTTTTTGTCTCTGAGAGCTACTTTGACAAAATAAAAGTGTCCATGAGCTACTCATGTTTTACATTATTTGTAACAGTAATCCACACGGCTGAATAAGCGTCTTTTCTGTGAACATTTATAAAATGTTGATATCTAACACTTCAATTCAGCCACATGAGCTTGTTTTTTACTGTATACATTTTCAGTGTCAAGCTCACACTCATACATTCACATCATATTATTCTCATAGAAAACAAAACAATGTTATTATTTTCTTTATATTGTAAGTTACTTATTTGACTATTTTACCAATACTATACCGGTACTATACTGTTACAATTTCCCTTCCCATTCCCTGTAATTCAGGGAATTCCCTGTTGTTCCCATAACATCTGTACTTCACATGCATTCAGTCTGTTCTGATGTTAGCGAGATGACAGAGAGTGTGCTACTGTTTTCATGAGGAATTAAATTAGTTCTGGAATGTTCTTGCAGTCAAGCACATTGTCTGTCGTACAGTTTTGGAATGTTTTTGTTTTCCTGTTTGGAAGAACATACACTGGATTGAGAGCCTGGGTGGAGCTTCTTTTTTCTTCAAACTGAACTGTTGGATGCATGTATGTGAAGGTTTTTTCTGGACCCTGCTCGACGTGACTGTAGCTTCATGCTGCATTCTGCCTTTATGTTGTCACAATTGTTAAAATGCAACCAAATGCTGCTTTTTTTCCAGCTGTCACTCATCTCCGCTTCTCTCTGTCCTGCTCTGTACCTGTAGTAGACAGTCAGCACGCCCCGCCCCTCACTGCTTGAAGTTATGATCCTTGTCTGTCTTCACGTGAATTGGTCGAACGGCACAACATCAGTTCAAACATTCAGTCTTCCCTGTGTTCATGGCACGGAGAAGACCATCCTACGGCACCTTCACTAACGACACATCACACCCTGCTAGCAGCTGGAAAGTCCTGTGAAAAGTTTTTGTGGACTTTGGTGAAGTGGCGCTCCACAGACACATTGGCACCGCAAATGAGACACACACACACTTGACATTCGCATTCGTAAATGTTTTTAATTCCTCATGAATTCCTCTATTTGTTTCCTTTTATCGGGGCGGTCATTGTCAAATCCGGCGGACGCTTTTATCCAAAGCGACTTACATTACATTTATTACCAATTGAGGGTTCGGTGCCTTGCTCAGGGGCACCTCGGCAGGGACTCGAACCGGCAACCCTCTGGTTCTTAAGCGGAAGCTCTACCCACTAGACTACTGCCTCCCAACCACGGTGTTACGGTGTTGGTTAGAAATCTAAACAGCTTTACCAAGTGACATTGTGTTGTCAAATGTACGTATTCTTTGAACCTCAGGCAAGCTACTCAGAACCAGGTCGGGAGCTACCGCTCGCTAGCGACGTGTTGGCGACCCCTGGTCTAAAGGAAAAAGTCCTAAAATACAAAGTCTCAGACATGATGGCAAATTAGAGAGGAAATGAAATAAGATAAGTTTTCTGTGTTCCACATTTGAGTTAAAGGTCTGGAGTGATTTGGTCAGTCAATTTAGAAGTGATAGGCAATCTTATTTATCAAAAATTAAGTGGTGTTCTTCTTCTTTACCTGCCGACAAGTGCCACACTCTCATCCCCAAAAGGCCTTGAAAGGCAGAATGTGTTGCTACTCTTGATGTCAATCCAGTCCTCCTGGTGTGGCAAACCCTGCTGTTTACCAGCCAATCCATAAACTCTGCGTAATGCAACAGTCAGACGTATAGATTTCTTAAGTCTTGTCCCCAATGGCACACGTACAGGAAAAGTTTTTGTTTTGTTTTCCAGATATCATCACAGTGATTTATCCTGGATGTTGTATATAAAACATGTTCCCTGAAAATATTTTGTAAATCATCCAGTTCAAGGTCGTGCTCAGGGTCCATTTTTCTAAATCCAGATTGGCCGAAATGTACACAGAAGTAGATGACAAATGTTATAGATGTTCGATGTCTCACTGTAACCTAAGTTACATGTTTTTTCTCTGGCCCAGGCTCCTCAACTACTGGGCGGGTTACTTCAACACACTGTCCACCATATTGGGAATGCAAGTTCAACCCTCCCCTTATATTGCCATCTTCGACACTCCATATGACCTACGCCAATTTAACACCCCACAAAAGGAAATGATCATGTTCACCTCTTTGCTTGCCAGACGACGCCTGCTCCTACCATGGAAATCCCTCACCCCTCCCTCTATTTTGCAATGGCTTAAGGATACAATGTACTTTCTTAGACACGAGAAACACTGAACAGTTCCTTTTTATTTTATTTTTACATTTCGGGCAGGCCAGGACGGGGTTGTGTGAATGCGGGTTGTGTGACTGGGGTTGGGTGGGGTTTCTGGGTGAGATGTCCCCTCTCTGTTTTTTTTTTTCTGTTTCTTTCCACTCTCTCTCTCTCTCTCTCTCTCACTCTCTCTCTCTCTCTCTCTCTCTCTCTCTCTCTCTCTCTTTCTCTCTCTCTATCACAACCTATGATGCGATTTGTACCAGCCTACATTGCTGTTTGACATCATCCTGTAAGAACTGTATGTACCCTATGACATCATTGTAATTCCAATCTACTTGTACTCTACCTCTATGTATAAAGTTTAACAACAATAGTAGTCACAAAACGATTATAAGCCAATCACCTGTCAGTTCAACAAATGACGCTGCTGTCAGGTTTGGTTACATGACACCGTAACACCCGGCCAGCAAGCGCGCGCCGGATTTGCCAATGACTGCCGCGAAAACAGCCCCAATAAAAGGCAACAAATTGCGAATGTGGCAAGTGTGTGCGTGTCTCATTGGCGGTGCTAACGCGTCTGTGGAGTGCCATTTCACCAAAGTCCTCGGCAACTTTTCACGGGACTTTCTGGCTGCCAGCAGGGCGTTATGTGTCGTTAGCAATACACCGGCTCGAAGAGTTCCCCGTAGTTCCCATATCATCTCGTTTAGCTCTTTTAGTGAACGATGGGAGTCGTCTCCCGTCCGAGAGCCGTTTTAATTTTTTCTGCAACTTAATACAAGACAGAATAGGATGGTCTCAGTCTGCAGTGCGCGAAAAGATGAGTGACAGCTGGGGGGAAAAGCAGCATTGGGATGCATTTTAACAATTTTAACAACATAAAGGCACAATTTGCAGAATTAAGCTGCCATCTCCAGGGTCCACAAAAAACCTTCAAAGACATGAGAACTGTGCATACAACAGTTCAGTTGGAAGAAAAAAGAAGCTCGACCCAGGCTCTCAATCCAGTGTATGTTCTTCCAAACAGGAAAACACTCTGAAGATAACATTCCAAAACTGTAGGACAGAGAACGTGCTTCACTGCAAGAACATTCCAACATTATTTAAATTCCTCGTGAAAACAGTACCACACTCTCTGTCATCTCACTAACATCAGAACAGACTGAATGCATGTGAAGCACAGATGAGATGGGGAAAATGAGAAATATGAAAGGTAAAGTATTAGTTAATAGTAAAATAAGCAATAACATTGTTTTGTTTTTTATGGATTGATATGATG
Source organism: Genypterus blacodes (assembly GCF_046128005.1). Classification (NCBI taxonomy): domain Eukaryota; kingdom Metazoa; phylum Chordata; class Actinopteri; order Ophidiiformes; family Ophidiidae; genus Genypterus; species Genypterus blacodes. The sequence goes on from NW_027466834.1 coordinate 1,736,988, forward strand.
TGAATTTATTGGTGTGAGCTTGACACTGAAAATGTATACAGTAAAAACAAGCTCATGTTGCTGAATTGAAGCGCATTTTCTTACAAAATGTAAGTGTTGAGTGTTGGATATCAACATTTTGTAAATGTTCACACAAAAGACGCTTTTTCAGCTGGTTTGGGTGGGGAATCAGCCATGTATATGATAAATGTTACGAATAATATAAAACATGAGTAGCTCTCCGACACTTTTATTTTGTCAATGTAGCTCTCCGAGGCAAAACGGTCGGAGACCCCTGCTGTAAAGCAAATAATAAACAGGAACCAAAAAATACTCCCTGTGCCTCCAGATTGTAGCGGGTCAAGGGTCTGTAATTACAAGAGGCGAGCGATTACGAGTTCAGCAACAGTCTTGGTGATCAGCAGGTATCATAAGACACAGGTTACTTGACCACAGCAGTGTGGCATGCATCAAGTTTTCGCAGGACACACATTCTCACTAATGGTGCCACCAGCTATTATAGCATAATTGAATCAAAATTTAAATAACATTAGCTATTACTACTAACAATTAAAGAGAACGTACATGTGAATAACGTTAACTACTACTACTTTTATGTAATTAAAGAAAACAATCACAGTAACGGTAAAACAGTAAACACCCCGCCAAACAGCGCCCCAAGGGATTTTGGGAAGTCCCTAACTACCCATAATCCCCAAACACGCTACAATATCTATACTGATGCCATGTGTCATAAGTCTTCATTTGAAAACCCAGTTGGTCATCTGTTGCTTTCTAACCTTTCCCTTCTCATTTGCTGTCTCTCCAAAATGATTTTCTCACCACATGACCTATAAACAACACCCAAAACATTTCCATGCATGAAATGACAGACCTGTTGGTGAGACAGTTCGGATAAAAACCCCAAATCATTCTGCCGAAAGACAATTAAGATCACTCTTCATGTTGCTTTACCTCCAAATCAGGCATCAATACAATGAATCACGCATCAATAGTCACATCAGCAGTCACCAAAAATAGCGTGAGGGGGACGTTCGCTCTGAAGTAATGTTTTGTCTGTGCTTTTTCGATGAGGACATGTTGACACAGACACAGACTCACAAACCGCAACTAATGGCATGGAAGTGCCTGGCATCTGACTCCCTTCAAATCAAGAGCAGCGTAAACCTGAGATAAGAAGATGTTGACCATTTTAACACAGAGCTCATTTGTCTGCAGGCTGGAACAGCTTCACTGCAGTGACAATGGAGTCAGTTCAACATTCAAATTGTTTTCAATAGAACATTGACATTCACTCAATGTTACTTTCGGTTGGTGTAATGAGGCTGAAGTGACAAAAGAGAATCTGTCTGGCATGGTTCCTCTGTACTACATTTTTATATAAGTGCCATCATGCAAACAAAATTTCCTGTGCGAAAATAAGTTCAGTAATTCAAAGTCACTGCACTGAGAATATTTCCACCCCATATTTCTTTGCCTGTAACGATATGTGCTTCACACAGCCAGCTACATTTTCCAGAAATGACAGCGATTGCCAATAGAACAAGCAGAATCCAATGATGATACGTGCAATGGGTGATACTTGAGGCCAACACAGACTCAGCAGCATCATCTATCCAGCACCTTATCTGCATTCATGCTGCAGAAGCCGCTGCAGCCCACCCATTGTACCGTAGACCTGCAACAGCAGGTTGTTTCACTAAACTCAGTCAACATCTAAGAGATGCAAAGGCTAGAGTGAGTGATGTCAGTTTGGCGGAACTGTGGAGGTATAATGGGCCAAATCAACACTTGATGAGATGCAGTAGATCACTGTCTATCACAGTGATTCTGGGGGCCATTCTGGGGATTCTGGGGATTCTGGGGATTCTGGGGACCATGGGGCAGGGCCCCATGGTCCCCAGAATCTGTTCTGAGAATCTGTTCTGCACCTGTGGGCCGTGAGGGCTGCGAGACACTAAGTTGTTGCAGCGTCAAACAGGCTTTTAGAAATTATTTTGGGATTTTAGAAAAGAAAGTGCACTTAAAGGGAAAAATCAACAAAAAAGAGGTGTGGAGATTCACGGACAAACGAGACGATCAGGGCCGATCAGCTGTTCATTCATTCATTCAGCCCTGTGACGTCATACACACGACGTAGCTGGACTGCGGCAGGTGTCTAACCAGGCAAAATGAAATGTACACGCTTTTAAAAAACACCGTGCTGGATGCCGCGAGGACACTGGGATGTTGTGCGAAATTGTCACGTCTATGAACACTGGAGCCGGTAAGTAGCCAGACTTTGGATCCGTGTTGTAAAGAAATGTGAGGCTGCGCCTGGACTGTTGTGCCGTGGCGTTTGTTAATTAAATTAGGCTGGCCACAACTAAGACCAAAGCCCGAAACAGACTCAGATCAACACTGGATGCAACTCTGAGAGTTTGCCTATCATCCATTCCACCTAGACTAGATCTGATCCTGTCTGAGTTGTGTAAGAAGTAAAACAAATTGAGTTGTGACTGTTATTTTTCATTTGTCACTGTTATGAAGAGCAAGTTCTGGCTCTGCCACGCACCTTTTAAATTAATTTTCAGATTAGAGGGCTGTATTTTCATTTGTACTTTTCTTTTACATATACAGTTTATTTATTTAAGAAAAAAACATTATTCCGATGTATTTATTTTATCACCGCATAATTTTATCACATGTCCAGTTTTTTTCATCAGTTTTTACAAGTCTTCCTTTTTGTTGTTCGGCATGTTGTTGTATGTGCTGGTTTGTGTTTAAAAAATATATAAATATCTTTGTGATGAGCACATGGTTCATGTCATTTGACAAGGTTTAGGCCTGTCTACTATAAGTAGATTAGATATAGTTATTGAATACAAATCAAATCAAGAGTAAGATTACCAATTCAGTGTTAACATTTGAATGGGCCCCAGGCCCCTCTGTACTGGAAAGGTTGGGCCTCGAGGTCAAAAAGGTTTAGAACCCCTGGTATATACAGTACAAAGCTATTGCCTGTTATGCAACCAGGTAACAGTGTGTATTATACATGTGCTTTCAGCTCTTTCAGTACTACAATTATTGATTTCATTTCATGTCTTGGCAGTCAGGAGAACAAGGTGTGTTTATCACAACCCTGCTTCCAGAATAAAATAATAAGATGATGGGGTTGCATGAGTAATAGCATGATAACAGTGCACACAACATGGGCAGAAATATTACAGTGTGTCATGTCCACACTGTGTTACTAAATGAACAAGTGTAACAATATTACAACAGGGGTTAAACTTTTTATACAGCAATTTAACATATATTATATATTGAATTATGGACAATAATAATGACATCCTAAACATGTCACCAGTCTATCACAGGTATTCATGCATACTTAGCAATTTCAAGTTTCTGATTCAACTAGCCTGCACGTGTTTGGTCAGTTCAAGGAAACAAGAGCATGTAGACAAAACCAAAACAGACAGATGGAGGAGTCCACAAAGTCCACAATATGCATTTTAACCCAGCTTGCAGACATGCATCTATGTTATCATTCAAATCCAGTCCATCGGTGTACAAACGGTAAGGACAAATCCATTATGAGGCTGCAGCTGGACTGTGTACAGTTCACACTGATTGCTCCATGCAACAATAACCCATATAGTAGCTGTGAATACATCTGAATGTGTCACATTTGTGAATTCATTCATCAAATAACACTGCTTATACAATCAACAGAAAAACAAGCTTGCAGCATCACTGGAGCAGCCAACACAGAGATGAGCCTTAAGCTGCATAAAAAGAACAATCCACACACATTTTTATATATATACACACATCATCAGTCATTTTGAATGAACGTATCTACCAGTTAACCTTGAATTAATGTATCTACCATTACATTAAATTGAATGTAAATTAATAAAGTTTGTTCAAATTAAAACAAGTTGGTTGATTCCTCCTTCCTCACTGGTTGATGATGATGAAAATAAGTAATCCATTCTCTAGAAAACCTCTTGCACGGAAGTCTTTAAAGGGCAATGAGGAAAAAATGTACACACACCGTTTACTCTCAACCGTTAATCAGTTAGTACCACATCAGTCCATAAAGTTAATAAAGTGACTGAAGTTGGAGCCTTTTTGCACTTTTTGTACATGCCTGGATATTGCTTGACATTCATAGTCTTTAAGCAAACATGCTTATAAGTCCTCTCATCCCTCCAGACCCAATTGGCTTCAAAGTAAATCAAGAAACTATAGACAGGTGGTCCCACTGCAGTACCACACAATACACAGTTAGATGGTTAAGTACATGTAGTTTGAACGAAGGCCATAATGGATCAAAATGTGTGCACCCCATTTTAATCCTTAATATCTTTGTAATAGAACATCTCATCTGCCTCATTAAAAGCCAAATTTATTGCAGGCATGAAATTTATGCTGCATCTATTTTAAACACATTTTCAGTCAAACTATTTTTCAGCCAAGACCCACTAAATGGAATTTAATTTCCACTGAATCAGTAAATTGCGTATTTGTTAGGTACACTTGACAACTAACAGGTGCTTCAACGGTCATTTGGCATCATTGGCTCCAGTATTTACACCATCATCATTATCCAACATCAATAAGACAAGCATGCAACCGCTATCTGTTTTCTAATGCCTGTGACATTCTCTCTCACTGACAGTATATATATCCCTTGTATTTAGAGTGTACCCACACACAGTGCTATGAGCACACATGGTTATGTGAGCAAATGTGCTGTTAAATGCCATCGTGTAACTCAAAGGTGAGAGAAAATATGATGTCAGTAATGATCTCTGCAAGTTAGCATGTTTCCCTAGATTATATATCTTACTAAAACTGAAAGATCGTACTTCTGATGTGTCCTCAGGCATCATCATAAGACACAGGTCGTATAGTCTAACAGCTAATTGTTATTCTCTGTATGCCCTGCAGGATATTTGTACCTGAATATGTACCATTTGGTGGGTGCTTTCATCCAAAGCGTGAATGTATCGGTTGAGATATAAACCTTTAACTCTGACTGAGTTATATGTTAGTGACATGCTCAATTAAACTGGCTGCAGCATGTTTTGTCTAGAAAACTGTCTGACCTCTAGCTGATAGTATTTGTACAAGAACGTCAAGTCTAAATTTTGACTCAAGTTCTAATAATAGCCGCAGTATGTAGAAAACATAGCCAGAACTGCCAAAAGGGGTCATTCTACAATCATCAGAAAGCAGCATTAAGATTTCTCCATATGAGCCAGCAGCAGTTTCATTCTGGTTTACTTTTTGCCATCAAGTCTGCTTCTGGTGGAATTTCAATATAATCAATATGGAATAGCTGTGCCTCCAAGAGAGTCTGCAACCACTACTGCCACGGAATAAACAGATACTCTACATTTCTATATTCATTTCTGAAGGCATTGATCAAAAATCAAATAGCTCAGGGTGAAGCCCCTTCACTGTGTTCAAAATTGACATTAAAGAATGTAAAAAAACATATTGCATTTACTATATGTGGGCTTTCTGTGGCACTTGTGATATTTCCTTCCAGGCTGTGATACCTCTTACTGAAATGCTGTTAATGGGAAGTAATCTATTTGATGGTGGAGCAGGGTTAATGCTGTGGGAATGATATGGACTGAGAGTGAACATCACACAACCCTGAGCTGGGGTTTCTCTGACAGCCTGGAATCCCTGCAGCTTGTCCTGGGGCCTGTTGGCAAAGAAAGTTCCCAGAGCTTTTCACCTGCAATGTCATGTTGATTGCACGGGGGAGGAGCAGAAAGGGGGTTACTGGTCACGTTTTCTCTCATGTGCTGTGTTGACGAACCCGCCCCCTCCCTCCTGACTCTCTCTGAATCTATGAGCATCAGAACTGCCAAAAGGAAAACATTCACAAGAGGGTCAATCCTCTTGATTCCAATTGCCCGCAAGGCTGTCAGAGCCTGCCAGCGGATGGATGAAATAAAGGTGGTTGCCATGACAACAGTGGTGCCACTTTTCCTACCTGCCCATTTCCTGTGGGAGGGAGGAGGCAACTCCTTTCACCATTAGGGTCTTTTACACCTTGTCCAGGAGAAAATTTCCCTCTAGGGTTCACTAATGGGTTGGTGAAGGTCACCAAATGTACCCGTTGCAAGCCAAATATAACCAGATGATCTTAAGCCAGGTGGTGTGATTATCTTTTTTTTGGAAGCACCTTCTGTTAGTTATTCCTCAACTCACAATAGCCTCCATCAAAAGCCATCAATTTCCAGAATTGATGTGAGTGCGACAACAAAAAGAAACTGTCATTATGGTTCCTTGTTATCCAAGTTCAATAGAACAACAAATAACAATCTTCTTTACAAGCTGTGAGCAGACGTTTTTTTCCGCCTCAGCTGACACAACAGTCAGCGTCTGTATTAGAGCTGAGAAACAATGGCTGGCCCTACCCTGTTTGGCTGATCTAAGAGAGTCTCTTGTGGGGTATATTTCTCCCTCTAATTGGTCCAACCCCCATTCTCCAACCCTCAGTGGTTTTATTTATCTATTTATTTATCTCTTGGTTGGGGTGTGGGGGTGGCGGCGGCAGAGGATGGGCAGCACAGTGTGGATGTCAGGGGAAGGTGGGGGAGTGGGTGGGGGCAGGATTCAGGAACATCCGAGGGCATAATTACCAGCAAATGTGTGTGCAACCACTATCACAAGTATTGATGGGATTTGTGGACTGGTATTTGTTATCGGGTGGCAAGGACTGGTGCACCCTCATTAACACTTCTCACCTCCAGTGAAGGAAGCTGTGGAATAATAAACAAGCAAGAAAGGGCCAAAGAGTCACACACAGACACAGTTTACACACAGACACACACACAGAGAAAGAGAGAGAATGAGTGAAAGAGAGACCGAACTCATGGCTCTAAAGACATACACATCACAACTATTGACATTATCAGCTCTGCCGAAATATGTAAACATATACTGCAAGATATATAATAAAAAGGTAATTTAGTTAAGTGTGACCCTTGTCGCTGCCTGCCTGCCCTTCTGTTTATAAAATGACACATATACACTTCACTGCACTTTAATTCCATTTTCTTTAATGCTGAGTTGCACTTGAAATTTCATTTTCCATTTTCTTTAATGCTGAGTACTTTCCACAAATTTCCAAATTGCACAAATTTCCATATGCTGTTGTTGTTGCCACGTCACAAGGAATTTCTATGTACAGAATGACCCTGTGTTTTACTGTGCACAAATGATAAATAAACTTCAAACTTGTGAAGAAGAACACGGTCACACACACAATGTCTATTCATTGTGCAAATTGAAGCCAAGTTTTTAAAAATGTTTCAAATGGACAACTGGGGAACGTGATTGGACAAAACGGTCAGCTGCACTCCTACTGCAGGCAATGCATGTGTGCTCAGTGGGAATATGGAATGAATTGATGGGAACTTTGAATATAATTATTATTTCAGTAAATATTAAAATAATTTCTGTTCAACATTGTGTAATCAACAAGTGAGCAAACCCAAACATAATACTTTTTAAATAATTTTCCTTGGAAAAAATGTATGATGGCAATGAACGCGTCCTTGATTGCAAGAATTGTCATTACCTACTTACAGTAAAATACTTCCATAATGGTCAGTTACTGGAAAAACAGAACATAAAGCCACACATTTTCCTTGTTTCATAACAACCTGTCAAAGCTCCTGTTAAATCTTCGCAAATCTGCAAGACCGTGTTGTAAAATCAATTTTCATTAACCTTAATGAAAGCGATTCACCAAATCTAGTCCTCCAAAAAAATACTTTCTTTCTGTATGATCTGAACATCTTGTTGGTGTAGCACAGGGATAAGTAAAGGTTTGGAGGCCGCAGGGGTAGACAGATGATTGTATGTACAGTATATATATATATATCCTGTAAGAATGACCTAATCTTTCACCCAAATCTACTTGTCATTCAGAACAGAGACAGTTGTTAACTTGTTTTATCTGACTCCATTATTTCATAGAAATAATGACACTGTGTTTTAGTGACGCTGATGTAGCTCTGCAGATAGATGATGATAGAATACATGAATGGTGAGTAATGTATTAACATGAACCGATAGCTAACATTATAGTTATAGTTACAACAGCTGAGTGGATATGTAATTAAACACAAAATTATATAAAGAATGACATGAAGTAAATCAAACCAGGGAATGATGATCAAAGGGTAGAGGAGAGGGGAAGAGCAAGAAAAAGAGCCCAGAGACAGGAGAGAGAGACTTGCACAATTTAGTTTCTTAAAGAATCAACTCTATACTCTACTACATCTTGGACACTAACATATATTTGCCACAATGCTGCCACACCAGATCTTAGGAATATCCGCTGACTAGAGAATGAAATGTGTGACCACATCCATAACTCTTTTCAATCTCTTTTCATTAAATTCTCATTCATTTAAATTTTTCCCTTTTTCTTATACTGGGAAATTGCAGCTTTGGTATACATATTGTCCTTGTCCATGACCTTGTGTGAACTCTGGCTCTTACATGCCAAGCTTGAATGATCTGACAGGGTCTGAAATAACCGGTGGGATCACTTAAGATGTGAGTGATTTAAAGACATGTTGTTCTGGCAATTAGTTTTACATCATACGCCTAGGGGACTAGAGACGTCTAAGCATCAGGCCCAGTGGTTGTAATTACATTTTAGTGACTTGATGCTCTGCCATACATTTTTGATAACCCCACAACAGTGTTCCTCCACTAAAGCCTTAAAGTGTTGATACAGTCCAATATTTGTTGTTGTAAGTTTTTTACTCTTTCAACTAATTGTTCTTCTTGTTCCAGCAGCGATCAGTAATAAGTAATATTCTTCAGTACTAATAAACAATTAGAATTTACACCACCATTTTGCGGTGGCTACGTCTGGTAAGCATAACGTGATTTGTAGTGCAGCATGATGAACAGATGATAAGTGTTTGCATCCTAAATGTAACACTCCCAGGGAACAATGACAGTCAGCACATCGGAGAGAAAAGTCACGTTATAGATGAAATAAAGTGACAAATCAAACAGATAAAGTTGAGAGGCTGTCGAACCCCTTGCTCAGACTCAATGGAAGTATTCACACCACCATAGATACAGTAGCTGCTTGTTATGCATCATGAAGGCTTAATATTTTTACCAGTGGTATAATATATGTCTTTTTGGAGATGATGACTTAAGCCACTATTAACAAAGTTTAAACTACAGTAAAAGAGTGAATACAACTGTTTGATGGTCAGTGTCAATATTCAATACAGAGGTTCTCACACTAGTTTCCATCTCTGTGTTTCATTATGGTGTAACAAGACGGATAACAAATGGAAGTGTGGGGACTTCCCCGACCCGACTGATTCTATCTGGCTGTTATCAGCCTCTATGGTGTTGGGCAGGCTGAAGGACAAAGCAAAAGGCTGCGGACTGCCTTTGATCTGTTGCTTTGGACTCGAAAAGGCAATTAGAGGACGGGCATGACTTTATGGGTGGTTATCACAAGGATTACTGCTCCACATTTCGATATCTTAATCTGGATACACTCAGATGTTAATCCTAATTATTTAGACTGACTTCATATTATGAAAGTAAAACATCCTGCATGCCAATGTATGCTTTGTATATATTTATTTACAGTGTAAAATTAGATATTCACTGATGAATCTACCTGTAGTCACTGTGAGAGTTCAACTTCAGACCAAAGTATCCATGCATGCCCTTTTAAATTCATACCTAGCATGTGCTGTGATCGTGCTACATTGCAACATCATGCAATATAAAGTGGACTTTGAGGATTGAAGTAGCTTGGTGTTTGGGGTCACCCCATGCAGAGACTTGGCCTCAGTCTAGCAGGATCACCCCCCCTAGTTGCACTCCACCTGGCCCCTCTACTTTGCTGAACTTCCTCCAACATGACAGAACACAACGGCTGACAGGCACCTTCATGATATTTGTACTAATTTAAGAAAGATCTAGATTGGATTTGCATGCAACAGTTAAATACGTGTGTTATTTTATTCATAGTGCTGATTTAATGAGGAGAAGTTAAAGATTAACATTTGTATTACATTTTGCTTAGCTAAAATCTAAAATTAAATTTTGAGTGACAAGATAAGGTCATGTCATCCTGCAAAAACACTCGTACATTTCATCATGAATTTACAGAGAGTCAGTTTAACATATTGAGGTATCCTGTGAGAAATAAGTAATATCTCCTGGGATATTAAGGTTTTGAATTTAGTATTTATGCATGTATTTGAGCTCAATTACAAGACAATTGATTGTTTGGTATGTAATTTCACCTGCCAAAAGCTGCCAACCCTGCAGTGCACAATCAGAATCAGAATCAGAATAGCTTTTATTGCCAATTAAGTTTACACTTAAAAGGATTTTTTGGTGGTTATCGGTGCGATATAAAACACAAGACATAAGACAACAAGACAACCAGCATCTCCATCACCAGCTCACTCTAATTCATCTCATTTCTACTCTGTAAACTGGTGTTGTGTCACATGTGGGTGCAACAGCTCTGTCATTCTGGAAATTTTGTTTAATTTAGTTCAACCATCATTTTCTATATTTTTAAATAAACATAATTCTTCAGTGCAGAATGAAAAGCAACATAGGTCTGAGTTTTCAAAGTAAAAGATTATAATAAAATCAAAATATGCACTTATTTCACACACATTTTGATGGCCTTATTTTATATTATGCAATTTAGTTTATTTTGAGATAAAGCTATTCTTAGATAATCACTCGGCTGTTGCTGCTGTTGTTGGCGCGTTCTAGGTGTCCACTCAATTCTGAAAATTGTCTGCTGCTCAGCCTTTTGACTGTAAGAAACAGCAACATTTACATCATCCTTTTAATGATGTCCGTGTTTGCCTATTGTGTGTTGTCTGGACTTGAGTCTCTCAACATCGACAGCTTGTTAAAGTAAAGCTTTTTAGCAGCCGACAATAAATTCTCATTTTCAAGAGCTTTGGATGCGCAACAAAGTTCACAGACTGTTAAAAAAGCAGAGAGCTACCACAAAACAAATCAAAACATACCTTCAAGCAGGGCACCAGGTTTGCAGGTTTATTTTGATCACATCATTGAAATGAATAGACTTTGGCAAAATGGTACAAGAAATTAATTTTGTAAGCCATTGCCATCATTATAGCATAACTCAGTTCTGTTTGGGTATCCGAGGATGTGTTTAGTTTTTATTATGGTAAGCATATCATCTGTCTTCGCGCTGTAGATTAAATAGCAAATGGATCCATAGTTGCCCATACAAAGGCCTATAGATCTGTTAAGTAAACGTTAAGTATCTCCAGAGTGCAGAACAGCTGATTTGGTCAGGGTGAGCAGATTACAGCATGACTACACAGAACTGTAGTGGGATCCATAATGTGAATAATGTGAATATCTAAATATTTCTACCGTCAAGTCAGTTCTAAACTTGCTCCTCCTGTACAGGTGTGAAGGCTTACTCAGGATAATTATCTTATGATTTAATGACTGGAATGATAAACTTAGCTTTACATTAACATAAAAACGACAGCTTGATGAGAATTGGTTTGCAGCCTGTTTGGTAGTCATGGATGAGAGGAAAGTGGTACCTCCTTAGGTTTTTGTTGGGTGGCATTTCTCCCTTTGGGCACCCTCCCTGCTAACTAATGATTTTCCTCTTTTTACTACCTGCAATTAGCCTTGTACATTAAAGTGGTTGCTGATGTCTGACTAATACGAAGCATCTATCACACCCCACAAAACTGGACAGTGCAAGCTCAACATCAAGCATGCTGTGTCATGTGTTTCCAGGAAACACTCACTTTATTCCTGCAAATCAATTGAAAGTGATACGGTGTTTTTCTTAATCTCTAAGAAATGGTAACATCTCTTGTTTCCTTCAATATTATACATTTTCTCATGAATCTGAACAAAAGCAGAAATGATCTGAATCCTCAGTCCCATGTTCACTATCAAAAACAACAAACACCAAATAAAAGCCCAGAATGTTTATTCGGAAAGCCTTAAGAGAAGTTACATCCCTAAATGAAATCAATGCATTTTGGCTTCTGGCAGAAAGGTTTGACTGAAAACAGCTATACATTATGAAGTAATTATAATTTGAGCATATGGTCTCCATCTTCCAGCACTGTTACTTCCACAATTGTATGTTATGTAACTGTACTTCCAGCAAAATAGTGAAGGCAGCAGACTCACCAAAGTAGCCCAGAGGTCCCATGCCATGTCCTCCAGCCCTCCCTGGGGATCCTGAGACATTCCTAGGCCAGATGATCCTGGGTCTGCCCTGTGGTCTCCCAGTTGTACATGCCCAGAATACGTTCCCATGGCAGGCATCCCAATCAGATGCACAAACCAACTCTATTCGTTACTTTTAATGGGAGGGAGCAGTGGTCCTACTTTGAAGTGGCTTCCAATGGCTCCTCACCCTGCACAGTTAAATCTTTCTGTCCCTACTCCGAGTGCAGCCTTGTGCTGTCGCTCCACTCTACCATGACTCATGAGCAATATCCCTGAGAAGGTTAAACACCTTCATTTCCGTAGAGAGTAATTTTTACCAATTGCCCGGCACAGTACAATGATCTTGTAGGCGCCAGCCCTCATCCCAGCTGCCTCCTCCTTAGCTGGTACTACACTAAACTACACTACACCGAATGACATTATCTGCTCAAATCAGACATGCAGTTCTGACGTGAGTAATCTGGATACTCTCCAGGTTATCCAAAGGTCATTGAAGGTTTTAGTTTATCCTGGAACATAGATATGCCTTACCTTATTGATTGCTAACAAGGACACATCCTGTTTTGATTTACAAGATACGAGGGATATTCAGTGTGTTCCACTGGTAGATTTACATCTCTGGAGAGCTGTAATGTGTCAGTGGCCAAGAGTGATGTGCACAAGACAGGGACATAGAATCATAATACATATTATCGATCATAACTTTGCTCGCTAGACATTTATTCTTCTTTATTTGTATAATTTACAAGTACAGAGTTGGTTATACTATTTATCTTTATGAAGTTAAATATAGAGATGTTGTAATAGATCCTCCACATTTCCATCCATCCATCCCCATCACAAGAACGATACACTTCCCCAAACTACACGATTTGAGCGTTTCCAATTTCATGGAAAAATGTAATGTGATTAAAGAAATAAGTGTGCCTCACATAATAATATTTGGCTTTAAGTTACTGATGTGCTTTGTAGGATTTGTAGAATGGAACCAGAGAGGTTTTCAGCGAGCCCTGCAGTGGGGACACATTACACATGGTGTTATTTACAAAAACTTCATTTCTCGAACAATGTCTCATACAAAAGCAGGACAGTTGCCATTTGCACAATGAGACCTTAATTATTGTCTGATCCTGATCATGCAGACTCCTGTAATAAGCCATACTGAGCAATGTCTGACTTGTCCTACTTGTCTTATAATAGCTAGGCCTCATTAACCACAGCCTCAGCCTTACAAATGACTGAGGAAACAGATTTCTCATGTTGACGAGACAACATATTCCCACAGGACGCTATCGGGTTTGGAATATGATCGCATGGATCCAAGTGTTCCAAATTCTGAGGAAAATATAAACTATAAATAAACAAATACAGCATATACAGTTATTTTAATCTCATATTCATTTATTTTCTATGTGAGAATACTGATTGTTATAAAACAATTGCTCAAGCTCATGAAAATATCCTTGCTTTTCCTCTTGTTAATATATTCAAATGAAACTGGGAGTGATCACTGCTACAAAGGCAAAAATGTCTTACCAAATTTATAATTTGTTTATACCAAACTTGAAAAAGTATGTCTCAAAGATAATAATATAATCTAATCATTTCCTTTTATTGATATGTGAACCTCTTAAATCCTCTGACTGCATGTGGCTGGAATGCCAAGGAGCTCCACTCTGTTCTCCCCCTGGCTATGCAAGTAGCCCAGCCAGTTTGCATACATAATTCAAAATGATGTGGATTTATGCATCACTTTGATGTGTTTTTGTTTGTACTCCACTGTCTCTTTGAGTGGCTCTAGCTGTTTGAAATTCAGTAAGTAAGAGTTGGCATCCAGAGGGGTTAATCACACAAAAGAAACGCTGGTCCGTTGAGATGGCAAATACCTTAATGTTTATCAGTTCAAGTTAGAGTTTCACTGAGTTGAAATATAGACGAATATTTTCTTGTATTTGTATTTTTTGAGGAATCCTGGTTTAATTGGCATGGAATACATTACATGCCTCTCTGTCTCTCCTCTATTTCTTTCTCTCTCAACCCAACCAGTCAAGCCAGATGGTTTTGACCGGCAGAGGCTCAAATGTCACAAATAAACACAAACATTGAATTCCATTTATTACCCAGGTATTGCTACCCCAATCCCTATAGACACATGTGTTCAACATTAGTTAGTCAGTTGCCATTAGTTAGTCCTCATCAAATATACTATAGAAAACTCTAGAGCAGAAAGCAGCAGTCAGACATTTCTCGGTTAATCCCAAAATACTGAGAATGGGGGGAAGTTGAAAGTTGATTGTGGTCCAAGCAAACATTGTACACAATACACATAATAAATAAATACATGCAATAGAAAAAATAGATTTACAAAAAAATAATGCTTGGTGGTAGATGCAGAGCTAAATCTTTAAGTGGTTGCTGAGCAGGATGAAGCCTCCAATAGCTATGAGTGACAGCACGCATACCGAAAGTTGGGGAGTCACATATTTGATACAGATGGTTGGATCCACAGCCTTGTGCAGCGGATGTGTCCAATAAGGACTGTGAGTCCCAATTGGACACATGGTGAGTCTCCACTAAAGTCATTTCCACAGGAGTAATTTCTTATCAAGAAATTCTGAATTATTTACTGAGTGGTTTCAGTTTCAAGGTGGCAAGGTTGTGCTGGAGCAAACTTTCCTGTCTTCATCGGACTTTTCAAAAAAAAAAAAAAAACATTGTTAGTGTTCAGCACCTAAATGTCAGCTGGGTACTGAAAGTTTGGGACAACCTGGCTATGCTGAAAAACTACTCCAAGATGAATGTAATGAGGCCTGACATACCATTAAATTCATTTGTTGAGCAAAGTATTAATCATTCGACCTGTGTGACAGTCAATATATCTTAGTCACAAGAAACACGAGTAGGATATATACAGTACATATACAGAATTATTTGGATACTGCTGTTCTCTGAATTATGATATATAAAGTAAATGGAGTATGAGGTCGTCTACTCTGAATATACAGGCAGGCAGGGTTTCTTTATGTTGAGTTTAGTTGTCCCACGCTGTGTGTGTTTATTGGGTTGATCCACCAGCATATATGTTCCCTCAGGTCTCATTCTGGTCTCTTAGTTATGTTTTATCTGCCTTATTTTAAGGGCCTCATAACTCTGTTAATTCAGTTGCCTTCAGTTATTTATTTTGTTTGTCTTTTTTGGGGAAGATCAACGCGCCTTTTGAATCTTAAACCTGTGTCCTGACTGTCTGATGCCATGAAAGTAATTAATCAGTGTAAAAGGGTAAAAGTATATTATATAATGTAATGCAATATTGCTGTAGATGACATTTGGAAACTTTGTGTTTTATGATTTTTCTGTATTCTGAATAATGTTGGTTGTTCCCAGCATTTCTCCGGAGTCCTCACACTGAAAAGGACACACGCAATACTTAATTATCACCAAAGTCCTTACTAACTCAAAGGTTATGGTTATAACAGATCACTCTTGTGTTTTATACAAGATCACAGATTCCATAACATAACCTTTTTTTTTTTTTTTTTACAAAATCAAGCTTGTGCCTTCTACATGATCACTCTTGCGTTTTCTCTGAGATGAGTCTCACTGCTAAAATACATCTGACATCTGATTAGATCCCAAAATGGCACATCACTGACAACACCAGGGAATTTTTCAATCGGGTATACTTTAATGGATCACATATTATTAAAACAATTAAAGTACCATGGATAAATGCCACAGTCTTAAAACAGAATGTTTAAAAGCTGAGAGCAGAGCGCGAAAAACAAAACTTGAGGTCCATTATGACGTTTACAAAGAGAGACTTCACATCTAAAATCGAGAACTAGAATTCTCAAGACAATAATTTTTGATATCAGTAACAAAAACAAACAATGCATATTCTTTATTCACTGTTGTTGAGAGACTGACAAACCCTTCTCAGTCAGTCCCCCTGAACTCCTCTGTAATGTGTCCTAGAATGAGTTTGCCTCAGTCTCTACTAACTGATTTGTCTGTCTTTGCTGTCCTGATTCTGTGCTGAGAAGCTTTTGAAAGAATGTTGTTAGCTGTGTGCCTTCAGATTTACTGCAGATACTGAACACGTCTCTTTTATCAGGCCATTTCCCAAAGGGCTTGAAAACTGCGGCCATAAAGCCTCTCTTTAAAAAACAGCAATCAGGATGCCTCAGTTATTAATGAATATTGGCACATATGGAACCTACCAACAAAACCATTGCAAAAAAGCTGTATTCAAACAACTTGGCACTTTCAGGTGCCTCAAACAGTTGAAGTGATATGTTCCAGTCTCGATTTTGATCATGTGGTGCTGAAACCATACTTATCAAGGAATCACATTTGTTTAAACACAAACTGTAGCAAAGTCTCAGTTCTCGTCTTATTGATTTAAGTGCTGCATTTGATACTGTGTCTAGTAGTATTTCCTGTCAGTCTGCAACTTCAAAGCTGAGACAACAACCTTTTGCAAAACTGCAAAGTCTCTTATTAAAACTATGCAGATGAACACTCAAACATCATTGCTAAGCTTGAATATTTTTTCTGTAGACAAAACATTGTGGGGTAGTGCTGTGGCAATTTCTGGAGTACCATGGTGTTTAGCAGAGCCTAGTCCGAGTTTGTCGGCGTAAACAAAGTTTATTCACATGTGCAAATGGAGGAGAGATACGTGTGCTCATGATGCTCACCTAGCGCTCTCTGGCCCACAAAAAGAAAAACACTCGTCGTATATCAGATCAGTTAGGCTCGCAACCTATATGTCCATAAAAGGTGAGAAGAACCCTGCTACTGGGCAAATTGTGACTTTATGACCCTGAGGCCAAAACCAGACACCAAAACCAGATACAACCGCTTTTCTGCTGGACAGGAGAAACCCTGAACAAAGGCCAGCATAAGATACACATGGTATTAGCATACTAATACATACACAGTGAGAGACACAATTTCTCTTCTCTCATCCTGTACATTGCAAATGGTATAGAAGTGGTGCATCTTCCCATACTTGGCGATAGTATGCCAGAAGTGGTCTTCACTCTTATTTGGCGATGTAACCTTTTGTCAATTACCTATACATATACATGTAGACA
Organism: Genypterus blacodes; assembly: GCF_046128005.1. NCBI lineage: Eukaryota > Metazoa > Chordata > Actinopteri > Ophidiiformes > Ophidiidae > Genypterus > Genypterus blacodes. Next base: position 1,754,354 of record NW_027466834.1, read on the forward strand.
GTTACCTTTACCTATACATTACCTTAGTTGGAGCTTGTTATTGAGCTTTCTGTTCTTAGATTTTCTGTTCGCTGTTGAACATAGGTTTCTTAGAGTCTCTCCTTCTCTGTGACAACACTTAATTGGAAGCCCACTTGAGGCCTTCACACAACAATAACACAGTAGTTTTCCACAAAGTCACAGCCGCCTAACACTTTAACAACATTTTCTATTGATTAAATATAAATATAATATATTGATTAAATATATATCAAATATAATATAAGAGTAAGTATTAAGCGTTTCTTTCTGCTATGCTACTGATACACATTGATATGTGACTTCGAAGACCCATGTTTTGACTTTCTTAATATCATAGTTTACGCATAGACAATTCTTAATGAGCAAGCACAGTTATGTGGAATGAATATAAATAAAACACTCTTCAACATAAAGACAATTACAAAAGCCAACTATCACCATAAATATTGCCAGATTACGAGGATTGATGTCTAAGCAAGAGCTAGAAAAATGTGTACATGCATATATCTTCAGCAGGCTGGACTGCTGTTACGGGTGTTACAGGCCTGTCTAAAAAAAGCAATCACACAGCTGCAGCTCATTCACAAAGCTCTCAGGTTGACTGGTTCTGGTGTGTTTTCTGTTCCCAGAGTCAGAACAAAGCACAGTGAGGCAGCCTTTAGTGTTTATGCTCCACAACTCTGGAACAAACATCAGAAAATCTCAGGTCTGCTTGAACTGTAAACCCTTTAAAACAAGCCTTAAAACGTACATTGTTTTATGTTTTTATTTTTATTTTCCCTCATTGTTTATAATGTTTTTGTTAGAAACATTTAAAAGCAACATTGTCTTTTAAATGTTGCTTTAGTGCATTTTATCTTGTGTAAAGCACTTTGAATTGTGTTTGTGTTTGAACTGTGCTCTACAAATAAATGTGCCTTGCCTTGCCTAGTCATGTCTTCACTGCAATCCATCACAATAAAACTCTCTCTCTGTCTTTCTGCCTCTGAAAACAACAACAACAAGCATGACAAAGTTTACACCTGCTTCTCCCACCCATTACATTACATTACATTACATTATGATCATTTGGCAGACGCTTTTATCCAAAGCGACTTACATTACATTACCACCCTTCGCAGAGGGGGGAGCAATTGAGGGTTCGGTGCCTTGCTCAGGGGCACCTCAGCAGGGGCTTGAATCAGCAACCCTCTGGTTCCCAAGTGGAAGCACTACCCACTGAGCCACTGCCTCCCCCGGCAGTGGCTATCAAGCTCCATCCTCATCCCATATGTTGGCAGTCATACATAGAAATGGCAAGCATACAGTACGTAATGCACTAACCCAACTTTGTCATCAGTGCAAAACCTCAGTGCAGCCCCTTAATAAATCAAATGAAGTATTATTTGTTGGGGTCGGGGACAGGGATAATTTTTTCCTGTCATTTTGTTGTTTTAGGCTATAGCCCAGCATTGGCTCAACATTTTCAGGCTTTGGTTAGGATTTATTTTTGTTATTATTATTTTTTAGATTTTTATTAATGTCCTAAGCCTATATGTAAATTCACTGTAAATAAGGTACCAATATATTAAGCTTTTTGAGCATTATAAGCATACAGTATATTCAAATGATAATATTTGAGTCTATAGGCTTGGATGTATTAAATGATATTTAAATAATCTGATGTTGAAAGTTGAAATAATGTTGTGCAAATGGAAATAAATATATAGTTTATGGTATATATATATATATAAACTGACCCTGTTAGACACTGAATGCAGATTCCGATTTAATTCAGTATTCTCAGGTGGTAAAAAGAATGGAGTCCTCAATAATAATCATAAACATCAATTTAAAAAAGCTTAACATCAAAACTTCATTATGTTTGGCACAATGAATACAATCCCAGTACACATAGATAGACATTTATTTGTCAAATTAGATTTAGCACCAATGTTCCCCTTTCACATTGCATTTCAAGAAATGAATTTCTCCCAAAATGTTAGATCTTCCTGTTCACAATTAAAAAAAAGGTGATAACATGTAATATTTAGATTCATAACTACTGCCAATGCTTATCGGTCCCTACATGCCTGTTTCAATTCAGAAATGAGAAACACAAAATGTCCCCATAGTGTTTGTTTTAACATTGCACATTTATTTTATGTCTCAAAAGTATTAAATATCCATACACTACCATTCCCATTGCAGTCGTGTTATGCCCTCTGAACACTATGACCATGCACGATTATCTGTAAATGAGCATAGGATGTAGCAAAAAAACATCCTAAATTTCACACTGGACCATAAGTAGTACAACAGTATCTGCTTTGACAGCACATTAACCTTTTGATCTATTATAAGTATTCATTGCAATGTCCCTGTGCTGAACCAGATACTTTAGGGTAGAGCTTTTATTCCTTGGCGAGAGAGATCATCTTGTCAAGCTTGAAAATGGATTTGAAACAAGGGAAAAGGCTGCAGCTGAACTGTGATGAAAGTTCTCAGCTGGGAATGATGACTTTATTTTTCCTAGGGGTACATGTGGTAAGTGTGCGCTGAAATAATTTCCACTCAGCAGTTAAGTAAGGACCCATATGACCATTCAGCCCCAAACTGCAAATTACTTACAGGTCCAGTTTCTAATTGCTGTAATGTACGTCTATTGGAACACTGTTCCTCTGCAATTAGCTAAAGCACTTCAACAGAGTGATTAAATGAAGGCTTGTCACCAACTGGTGGGCTCCAATCTGGATCCGGACCCAGACTGTGAAGCATAATCATATGATAATCATAAAAAGCCTTATTCTGATGTAGGGAGACTGGTGCAGTCTGGCTTTGGGTCCTGAAAGTTGCTGCATATTGTCCAATCATATAAAAGCCGTCTATTATGCAAGCAAACGGGCTGATGTGTTAAAACCACAAGTACCCACACATCAATCTAAAATAAGGACATGCAAAATGGCGACAATGTAGGTCTGCTGAAAGCATCTTCACCCACATTGAACCCTTGAACCCAATGTGGTGACACACCTATCACAGGTTAATCTCTAGTTATCAGTGCTCACAGAGCCTTGACAGTGAAACATTAACTACCACCCATCAGTGCAAAAATCACAAGATTACGAAAAATGTTCTAAATTTCAGGGTTCTCTCTCCTCCCCACTCCATCCGTGTCAATGATTGAAGCATAACAATCCTCCAATTATTCACTGTTAATTAATGGAGGAATAGCGAGAAGAGATTCTGATGCACTGCTAGATGGTAGATGGTCCAATCAAACAAACATGTTACATGTGCTGAATTAAATGACAATAGCATCAATTTGACAATAACCAGTTTAACATGAAAGGGTTTGTTAATGTTGCAACCATAACAGTTGCTTCTATAAGTATTGAATGGATTTGATTGCTGTTACATTTTACAGAGGTCTCTTTCCAATCCGTGTTAAATATTAGTTAATAAAAATTCTGCAAGCAAGATGAAAATAATTCTATTATGAAGCAAGTTTTTCAGAATTAATTAAAGACTAATTGGAAAAGGAACTGACATATTAATATTCTGTGAAAATTAAAAAGTAAAGAGGTATGATTAATTAACTTTTCTAGAACAGTGTGTACTTAAGAAAAACGTCTCTCTGAAACTTTTTGGAAATCTATTGCATTTGTATGTTACAGCAATTTTCAGTTCAACGAGAGAGCAAGCGAGAGAGAGAGAGAGAGAGAGAGAGAGAGAGAGAGAGAGAGAGAGAGAGAGAGATTGTACACTGTAAAGGCCAATGAAAGGAGACTGAAGAGTGACTTTGTGAAATTAACCATCAGAAATTGCCAGGAAATTGTAGGTGAGGTAAGTCATCGTTTATTGCATTCAATTCATTCTCTGCGAGTCTGCGGACCTTTCATCACAGGTTAGCAGATAAAACTGTTGTTTTATTTTCTTGTTTGTTTCAATTTCTTTAACATGACAACCCCACTGAATAATAAGTTCACCCTAGTGACTAAAACAGGTCACATACTATATCAGACATGGGCAAACTACGGCCCGCGGGCCATAAACGGCAGTTGGGCTTTTTAATCCGGCCCACCGAATTATTATTATATTATTATCAAATTATTTTTTATTTTAAATAAACCTTGTTATGGGGCGGCAGTGGCTCAGTCTGGAGGGTCACTTGGCTGGTAGCCGCCAGTTCGAGTCTCAGGAAGACCAACATGAAAATGGACAATGGGCTGGTGGCTGGAGGGATGCCGGCGCATCTCCTGGGCACCTCACTCGGCATCTTTCCGCAAAATTGAAGTATATGGACCTTGTTAGCATGGGGTGTTTACGTGTGTGTGTTTCTGTCTGTATACAACAATAATGCAAGCACACAACTGAGTGGGGAAAAGAATTTCCCTCGGGATCAATAAAAGAGTGTTTTGTTTTGTTTTGTTCGTTTTACATTTCCCCCGCAATGCCCGTGTTTCCCCAATAGATGGCCACTTCAGAGGCATTGACCGTATTACTCCCTTCTTCACTTTTTCGCTTTGCCCTACGAGCCCTTCTGTAAAAATGAGCGATCAAAGAACCGAAAAGTGGACAGTGAGTGCCGAGTGTTTAATACGGAGTGGACAACAAAATATTTTTTCCCTGAAGGCCGATCAAAGGCTGTATGCCTGATATACCAAGAAACGGTGGTTCTCAAAGAGTACAATATCAGCCGTCAGTTTTGCTACGAAGCATGCTAATTACGCTAGCAAGCAGTCAACGCAAGAACGGGCGGCTACGGCTCAGAAGTTGGCGGACAATTTACCTTAATTTCGCTGGTTAAGTTTGGGCAAAGTGTTTCAACGAGTGTGGGAGCTGAAAGAAGAGATCAGCTAATTTTTAGAGATAATGGGGAAATCTGACGAATCGTCAACATCAATGTTAGAGCCTTCAGCCTGCGTTCTCTGATTTTGAAAACATTGAAAAGTCACTTCAGCTGGTGTCCTGTCCCCTGTCACAAGACCCTGAAACAGCGCCACAGGAGCTGCATTTGGAACTGATCGATCTTGAATCTGACTCTGTCCTAAAGGAGAAGTGTAATTCTCTTAAACTGAATAACTTTCACTTAACAAAGCCACGTTTCCAAACCTTCGGAGGACGGCACAGAAGATACTGACTTTTTTTGGCTCGACCTACGTATGTGAGCAGACATTTAGCGTCATGAACATCAACAAAGCCCGTCACAGATCCAAGTAAACTGACCAACACCTCAGATCTATCCTGAGAATTGCCACAACAAAACTAACTCCAGACTTTGAAGCACTGGCAAAAAAGGGAGATCAACAACACTGTTCTCACTGAAACTGAACGTGAATTTCTCTACTGTGTTTATTAAAATAAAATGTAATTGAATGAATGCATTTGGAAAACAATTTGTACAATGAGATTTTTTGCATATTCATGCTTTGCTGCCTGTTAAAGGCCAAATACTTTCATATAATAGCTTTTACATGTCATTTATATTAGTTCACACAAACACTACATCCATCCTTGACTGGCTCAGCTCCTCTGTCAAATTTTAGAACCCATTGTGGCCCGTGAATCAAAGAGTTTGCCCACCCCTGTACTATATGCTCAAATAATTAAAGATACAATGATTATTCAACGCAATAATGAAGCCAGTCACTCACTGCAGTAAAAGTTACCAAATTAATGATAAAGACTCACAGAAATCATATCAGCAATGTCCATTAGTGGCTTTGCAACCTAAATATTTTAACATTTCGTAACAGTGAATTTGCTGCTGCAAATCTATTTTCATTTGTTTTTATGTAAGGCCACTGAACAGATTACATGCTGGGACTTTCTCCTTACTGTTGTCCTTGGAGAACCCTCATCCTCTCAGGACCTGATGAGACAAAGGACAGTCACTCTCACCTTTTTTATGGATAGTCATTACAGAAGATACTCGTCTACCAGCTTTGAATTTATAGCAATCAACAAACAACAAAGCACTCATTTTAAGTCATACATTGCATCCAGTTTAGTCATTCAGACAAGCGGACAAACCTCATCACAAGATGTTCCGCAGCTATGATGATTCTTAAGCTGTATATAAACCCAGTATACAGTACAGTATCCAGCAATACAGATACATAGATGTTTTAAAGTCAGAATACCAAAAGCTCTGCAGTCTTGTTCTAGTCTGAATTATTGACTGTAAACAAATGTAAGTGGAATGACTCATTAATAATGAGGGCACTATGAGGGTTAGCAATATTGATCAGCATAATTAAAAGATAATTAATGCTTTAGGAGTCAATAGCGGCTCTTACGCATCTTATCTTAGTTATCTAGTTCAGCCAAAGCAGAACTAGATAACTGTCTACTTACAGCACTGAAAGCAAGACATCGATGCACATAATTATTCTTGAAGCTATAGTGCAGATTATCTTAAATGATTTAAGACACTGAGATGGTTACCAAGTTTCGATGAAGTCAAATTTGGACTATAAACTGTACATTGTCCTTTGTGGTTTGAAAAGCAAAGCCACTGCAAAATGAGGCAAGATCAAATACTGTTATTCTTAAAAGACAATTAGATTAAAATGAAATAAGCGTAATGTAAAATGGTGATGATGATGGCAGATATGATGCTTTTGTTGTCATACTGATTTCCAACAATCCTTTGTCTGCATTTCAAACAACAGCACAACCATCTGTGCCTTTGCTATGTCATGAATGAGTGAATAAACAGTCCATAACTCCAACGGTTTGAATGTTTTGTTTCTGGTTGTTTTTTTTAGGAATAATGGTGTGCCCTCTTCTCTGCATTGAAATATACACATATGAAAGCGTCCTGTGCTGTCCATGGTGCTGAAGTCCAGACTAGCTGGCACAGAGCTCTGTGAGACAGTATGTTTGGGTATGTATGTCGAGAGTTCTGGCTGGTGCAAACAGCTATTATAAGCCCACAGCTCTTTACAGAGGAGTAAGTTTACTATCTGTTTTTATTGAAGCGAACATTTGAGATGACGTTGCGCATACAATTATAGGATATTTTGGAGAGAATTTTTTATACAGGAAGGAAAAGGAGATAGAGGGATAGAGAGAAAGTATGAAGGTTGTATTAATCAAGAAGATCGATTTGGAAAATTGTAAGGCACGGAAAGCTGTTCACAGACGGAGATTACATGAAGGAATCAGTTACTAAAATATCAGAGAATCTATCCTCGGAAAATCACCTTCGTTAAACGCTGATCTGACGCTGATGTGGAAATACAATCCTATTACTGGATTGCCCAGTAATAGGATTGGAGGTTTGGTAGGGCGAGACCCCTACTGAACTTACATTTTTGTAATAGTGGTTTGCGGAACGTTGGGGGCTTCGCACCCCAAATGAAGGCGCAGATCATTTTGTCTATGGAGTCAAAGAAATGTTTTGGTAGAAACAGAGGAAGAGATTGAAACAGGCAAAGAAATCTATGCAGAACATTTATTTTGATTACGTTTATTTTTCCAATTAAGGACAATGGTAAAAGTTCCATCTTAGAAAGTCAGATTTCAGGGTCGTGGTGAGCACGGCGGAGATGCAAACTTTAAGTATTAATGGGGTAACATTCGCTCTTTGAAATATTGGTTTTAAGCAGACAGAAAAACTGCTGAATGTATCACGGATGGACAGGACAGCTGGAAGACTAGACATGGGGTCAGTTAAGTAGAGCAACAAATCATCCGCATATAGCGATAGTCGGTGTTCGACACCATTACGGATAACGCCTTTAAAGAGAGTGGAAGACTGTAATGAGATGGCCAATGGTTCGATGGCCAGGGCAAAGAGGAGGGGGGATAGGGGGCAACCCCGGTGGGTCCCCCGTTGTAGTGTGAAGTATTCTGAACGAATATCGTTTGTATGGACACTGGCCTGTGGTGATGAGGATAATACAGAGGAGTAAGCAATAATGCTCACCTTTGCTACAATGGCAAGACAGTACAAGAATACAAATGTGTGAACCTGGTGATGTTGTCTCATTGTGCGATTTGACCTACTTCAAGAGCATTGCAGGGACCCTAGTTTGCCGCTGATAAATGATGACATGATATGACAATAAAATAACCTCCTCTTGGCCTTTTTATGCCTTTAGGGAAGATTTTGGGTTTACTCATGACATTACACAAAAACACTGGACAAAGTTTGTAATTTTTGCAAAATAACCATTTCATGACTACCTCAGATTCCAGTGGGAGGGACACACGGTTACAATCACAGGTTTTTTACGTTAAAAAAGCTGACACCCTGCTTGTTTCTACATCTCTATACTGCAAGCTGAGCCTCACCTGCTTGACCCCCTCTACATTCAGACTGCACAGTCCACTGTTGAGCCCACATCAAGGCTCTGGGATGAAGTTCTATGGGCTAACAAGTGACATTTTCCAACACATAGATTTGAAGATGGTAATGTCATTCAATGTTGAGTCGGCAAAACTTTGCAACATGAATTGAATGAATCTATCAAAAACATTTTCAGAAACAAGCTATAAGCGTTATTGTTCAAAAACTAAAGGCATTCATTCTGAGTCTGAATAAAAACAGTACGATCAGTATCAAAACAAGTATTTCAACATATTCAAAAATGCTGATTGTTTGCCGCGGGGATAATATGAGGTCACAGAGTTAGCAAACTCCCGATCGGAAGAGGAGCAATATCCCACTCGGGGAACCACTGATTTAATAAATCATTCAATCAGTGGTGATGACATTCTTATAAACAGGCTGATATCACCTGCTTTTATGGGCTCCTGTCATTAATGTTTGGCTTTGTGATATGTATTAATTTCAATCCCTTTATGCTGGCTGAGTCAAATTTCCACAAGCTTGATTTGTTTCTTCAGTTTCCCCAATTGTGTTTCCTCCACCATGTCTCATTACAAGTCAGATTGCACATTTATCATTGTTATAAAACCATCCTCTCCTCTGTTTTCACCATCTTTACAACTCTGGAACACAAAAGAGGCTGGAGGGATAAGAGCCTTGTTTACTCTGTGCTAATATGAGAAAACAAGCCATTATCCTGTGAAAACTGAAGCAAATGTGAATCAGGTTTGCTGTGAAATTGATCTGAGACAAGTGTTTCATCTTTTGAAATTCAGAACCTTATCAGTATGGAGATTTTGTTCAGCAAATGGTCTTTTTGAGGCAACTGTGTTAAGATGGAGTTTTCAGCTCCTGTGGCAGAGGATAATACACTCTCAAGGTGCCTGGGAACAAACATTTGACACAGGGGCATTGCGGTTGGAGGTGGGGGTATGCTCTTCATCACCAATGAGAGTATTATTTATTTGACAAGAGAAGACCTTGGAGGTTATTACCTTGTTTATACTGTGGCCACTTAATAAATTCCAAAGATTGGAAATTCAGGGGCATCCATCCGGAGTAGGTGCTCATTTCTGCATTGTTTGACTTCTTATTATTTCTCTTACAAGAAAAATGTGGGGGTGACTCGGTGGCTCGATGATTAGCGCTGCAAGAATGTCCCAGGTCTGACTCTCACTGGGGCTCAAGTGCTCGGATTTCCTTTCACCTCCTTAAACTTTCAGGTTAGCTCAATTGGAAATTCTAAATTGTTTGTTGTGTGATTATGTGATTGTGAGAGTGAGTTTCAGGCTGCAGCACACTAGAACCCTGCACAAGATAAGCCAGTATTGGACCATTTGTATCCGCCACACTGCAGCCGTGGTAGGCAGATCTGTGTTTAGTCTATGTGGTTGGCTATAGTATTTATTGTTTGTTATCTTACTTTATTCATTCTGACTCTGGTTCTGCTGTGGTAAATGATCCACAGGCGTGTGGGTCTTCTCCATCAATTAATTTAGCCTTAGTGACATTACAAGAAGGCTCAAGAAAGTCAAGTTTCTGTTTCTGTTTCAGTTTTGTCTCATATGGTTCATAGTTATTACATTATTTGCTCATACAATACAATGGATGATAATCATAATAAAAAAACAGTATAATCTAATCATAATGTCTTGAATTATAAACGGCAGCCATTCTTAAATTGGATTAACAAGCCTTTTAATACCGGGATTAACATTGGACAACAACTAAATCTGAGTTGTTAATGTTGTTTGACACTGTTCAAGGTTTGTTGACAACACTAATTGAGATTCTTAATGCAGCATAAATATTAAATGTGGGGATTGACATCACCTCCTCAAACCCAGATCTTGCATGCAATTAACTGGGTATCACTAAATGGTCTGAACTGCCAATCAAATCAGAATTAGCATGTTATTTCAAAGCAGCGCCAGCACTATTGGCGGGACACAGGAATGGATTTGTGTTGTAACCTGATTCCCTAACTTTTTAAAGTGCAAAACTCAGGCTAAAACAAGATACACAGAAGGAGAATATATTGGATAAGCAACCACTGTAGCGACTTATATAGCCTGAGTAGAGACGAGCACTGAAAATATCACAGAAACGTCATTTCTTTCTCCTGAGATACTGTGAGCCTGTGGGCGCACATTTCACAGAGCTGAACTCTGACCCACGTTAAAGTCGACTGCCACAGTGGGGGAAGGACAAAGATAGAGCCAGAATCAGACTTCCTCAGCTAATGGTGCTACCTTCACCAAGGCCCGTCACACAGCGGGCTCCCTCCTGTGCCCCTCTTGACTGATGTGTTGAGAATTAGTTTCTGTCACTTAAAGCCCCACCAGGCAACACCCCGCAGACCGAGCCAAGACAGGGGGCTGACCTGCTGATATTTGGAGAATGAGAATGAGGTCATTTTCACTTTCTGCCTGCTATGCGTGGTGACTACATCACTGAACACTGGCTGCTGAGAAAGCATTGATTGCATGTGTGGGATTTGGCACATTGATTCACATAGAGAAGAAGAATCAAAGAGCAAAACCAGGAGGTAGAGAAAGACGTAAATAAGCTATAAATGGTGTGAATAACAATGGATCTGACCTCTGCAACTGCATAACATGTGTGCATTGTTTACTTTTTCACATTTCAAAAGTAGCAAAAGTAGTGAACAGTATGGAGAGAAATTTCTTTGCAAACTCCAATAAAGTGTTGAAGATGAAACTATTCAACATTCTGTTGTAACGGCACAAAACATTTACCATTACAGGCATGAAGTGCGGTCTTGAGTCATTTAAAAAATGTTCATCATGGTTTGATACTTAATACACGACCACGTGTGTATTCTAACTGTTATTCAAAATTAAACTCTTAAAGCAATTCATTTTTAATCATTCACATACTTCTTGTCTTCTGCCCCATTGAACCTTTAACCAGCCTCATTGTCCTGAATAATTGATGCTCACTATAAAATGTCTTTCAACATGAAAGGCTGACAAGCTTGGATAGATTTGTGAGCGAATGTCATCACCAGTCACTTATGTCTATGAGTAGAATGTTCTATTTATGTTCAACATATAGACTGAGGACAAGACGCTGAACCAAGAAAAATGTATAACAGTGTATCACGATAACATGATTGGACAGAATTTTTTAGGCAATGGCAGCGGGGATGACAGGCTTATCATTTTAATCATTGCCATGTGGGTTGACTGATAAGCTTTGAGCCTGTGAAGATCTAACTCTTTTTTTTGGCAGTTATGTATTTGACAAATAATCTTCTAGTTTCCGACACACTTCTGCCAAACATGCTGAAGTTTCACAGACGCCATTCCCATGTTCATCCAAACATCCAAAGGCTGTTTTTCATGTTGTGGCAAGAGGTGAGACAAATCAGACCAATCAATGAGCTCTATAATGCACTAACACCGGAAAGGGAGCTACAGTACTGACAGAACGACAGAATGACACAGTGACACGTCTTTCTTCCAACATACACATGGTTGACAAGCATTATCTCAAGATAGATTTTTTTTTTTTGAATACGATCCTGTCCTGATACGATAATGATTATACTAATGTGTTTTTGACAGATTAATTGCAGCTGAGACCTTTTTTTTCAATCCTGAAACTCCCAACTGTTGATGTGCAGGATTATTAAACTTGCAGAATGAACAACGTAATTGATAAATGGATTATACTTATATAGTGCCTTTCTCCAAAGTGCTTTACAGAGACCTCGCATTAATACGCTGATGGCAGGGCAGACCATTCAGTGTTTTCTCAACAACACTTCAACAGGCTCTTCAGGAAGAAAACTTGAAATCAACCCATGAACCTCCCCAGTCCTTGACAACAGCTTTCCCATGCAAAAATGTGATCTTACAGCTATCACATTTCATTTTACAACTAATGGTTTGGCAAACATAATGTATTGCACCTGTTGAAACAAGAAAAAAATCTAACTTTAAGGCAAACTAACTGTTTAATGTGGCCTAATTAATGCAGTTATGCGTCCAAAGTGACAATTCTCTAACCAATGGGATCTGGAAACAGCAACAAATCCCTCAGCCTTTCCTCTCCCTAGTGTGGGCTGAGAGGAGAGCAGGGGACTTAAGGTATGTGTTTTTTCTCTGTTAGTCACAGCCTCCTACACACAGTGGCAGAGCAGAAATATGAGCTTGCCTTTAAGATATAGGATAATTTTACATTGCTGAATTTGCTCCTGTTGGTATACTGTATGTATATGTATTTGAAACTGTGAGTCTATATGAGTCTATAACTTGGTAGGTCTATATCATACTGAATAAATATCTGTGCTTTTCATGTAGTGAGGAGTAAATGTGAGTGTACTGTATAGGTGTATGCAATAAATTATAAATTATAATTCAGCAAATGGCGAGACAGAGATGATTTTTGCACTTTGAAACTGTTGCCATCTGTTTCTATTTTCGACAGCTCTGAAACAAAACTGAAATATCATCTCGGCTTCTCCAGAAAAACAACCAAAGCTTCTGGCCATTGAGAAGCCACAAAGCTAAGGGGGAGAGAGAGAGAATCACTCACTCTTTAGACTCCTCATATTCTTGTGGCTGCCTACGAGCTAATGAAAACTCAGCGGATTTGGAGCAAAGGCCCCTGAGCGTAAACACATTGCGAAATAGGCACTTCCTTCAAAATGCTTACAGCCCCAGAAAAGGTTTTACCATTTCGACACACATAAGCGGGGTGAAATTTGGAAGAAGGAAAACAATTTTTAATCTACATATTGACAGAGAGACATATGAAGTTATATTTCTTGTTAACAGACTCTGAGGAATTGTGGTTGTTGTGTAGCCTTTTGTTCTTTAGTGTGGTTGGTGAGTTCATGTTTTATTCAACAGAATATATTCTACGGATAGATCTGCCATCTTCTGGGTTGATTTAATTCCATATGTACCTCTAAAATCAGGACCTGGACACTCAAGAGGAGATGAGATGATAATTTAATATAGTTGGAGATTATCAGGCATTATAATCCTGAACACTGAAAATCATATAACTACTTAGTCTAATCCAAAGTGAGGACAGAAACCAAGTTGTGCATGTAAGATTATGTTTTTACTGTCTGTAGAAGGTTGCATGATGTTATTTATAAAGTTAAATGTACTTTTGAAAGCATCAGTCATTCTCATGACTTTTCCACTTTAATGTCACGGTATCGCGCTGCTGCATACATAAGTCTCCTGTGTTCCCCTGGACTGCCAGTGATTTTAGTGTCCAGTATCAGTTAGGGAGGCAGACAGGTGAGCAGAACAGAGGCTGGCAACATTGGAGACTGGAGAGAAACCAGCTTGTGTATAAAGTGTTGAGCCGATGGGCTTGTGAGCAGGTGTGCGATTGAGGTGACAGGGCCGAGGCAGGAAACTCAGGACTGGCAGCTGGTGGACAGAGGGGAATGGAGGTCCATCAGACAGCTTGAACTGCGAGCTGGGCAGATTAGTTATATTGAACTTTTTTTTGGAGGGACAAAATATACAAAAATGCATGGTTCAAGCAATGGGAGAGAGCCTTGGTGTTAAATGCTCAGCCTCGGTGAACCCAGTGTTCTGGCTGAAAGCGTCACTGAGACTCAGTACTATCTTCACCAGTATACACCAGTATACCCGCGTATACCCTGGCTTTTTGTCAAAGACATGCAGAGAGCCACTTGCTTTCAGCAATGAGAGTTGTTATTGAATATTTAAGTTTTTGCATTGGTAAAAGGTATGCTGCAACTCAATGCCACTCGTACTCTGTGCTTAAGTATTGCAAACATATTTGAGAGCCTGTGGTGGGAAATTGGACAATTGTACGACCCACAATTAACCTGACACCTGGGATTATGGGAAAAGGATTAGAATTACTATAACAACAGCAGTTTGTGATGAATAAAAACCTATATCAATATGCACTATAAATGTTGCCAGAGTTACTGAAAGTATTAAAATATTTTGCAGCCAATCAAGGTCCAGTTGATTAAAGCACAAATACTGACATTTGTAATTTGCAATTCATTCAATGTTTCATTTCTAAGTGAGATTTGCAGGGTATTCAGAGAGGATGGCGATAGCTTGACTGTTCCTTTAGGCATTTAAACAAATCACCTTTCTGTCAAAGACAATGTAGTGATTTTAGGGGCCGCAATCCACAAATCTGTCAGAGGCAATGGAGCAGAAACAGCTCACTGTGTTAAAATGCAGACATCCTGTGTGTGTATTCTTGCAATTGCAAACAGCCGTGTGGGTGCAGCATACCCAGAGCACTTTTGTGGAAACACTGTTTAAGATTGAAAGGTTAATGTTTGTCTTGATGTTGGATCACTGTGGAGCCTTTCTAAGAGCCACTCGAGTCAAAGGCGGAAACTGCCCTGCATGTTCAGCGTATGTGTCTAAAAATGGCAGCAATTTGGCAGATCCATCAGTGTATCAGACGCACAAGTGATCTGTCTTGCCACTATTTTCACCGTGGGGTGTTCTTTCAGGCTAAAATATTTCAACCCTGACCTTTCTGTTAACTCTTTTCTCACACATGTCCTATTTTTTTGCAATAGGAGCAATTTAGTATAAGCACTGAAGCTGCAGTATTGCCTCTTTTATCCATCCATTTTCTACTGCTTATCCAGGTCCAGGCTGCAGAGGCAGCATGCTAAGCAATGCGGCCTGGATGTCACTCCCCCAAGTCTGTTCCAGGGGATCCCAAGACATTCCCAGACATGTATCTAAAACGTATGGTCTGCCCCATGGTCTCTTCCCAGTTGGATGGGCCTGGATCGTTCCCCTAGGGAAGCATCCAGGAGCTATCATGATTACATGCAACACACTCCACACCCAGAGGAGACAAGCCACCATTCCCTCAGACGTGAAGGTGCTGATCCTCATTCCAGCTGCTCCAACATGCACTTGAACGGTTTGCAGCTGAATTATTAAGACACAACAAATAAAATATGGAGAAAATATGTTTTTCTATTCTCCAGGTACTCTACTGCTGAATTGGTAATAATTTGCATTCCTGCTGCCAAAAGTGAAAGTACTGAACCTAACACTAATGTGCTGATAACCGAAAAACATAACCTAATGCATTGTGGCTGCTCATGCCTGACATTCAAATATCAATATACTTTTACTCATCTTTCCTCATAAGGGTCCAGTATTATCTAAAGAAATGCTTAAAGAAAGCATTATGTGTTATCATCCTTGTGTTTAAAGATTTGGATCACTGCTCATGCATAAGATAAGATAAAAGTTTATTATCCTGAGGGAAATTAGGGGGGGGGCCTTAGATCCCTATGTCCCCACTGTCCCTCCCCGACCCGAGGTAGATTTATTATAAAGTCCGATGGCCACAGGAAGGGAGGATTTCCTGTGGGTTCAGGAGTACACCTGGGAGGAATGAGCCTGTTACTGAAGGTGCTTTTGTATGAGGCCAGCACCTGGTGGAGAGGGTGAGAGTCATTGTTCATGAAGCTACGTAGCTTGCGCAGCATCCTCCTCTCCGACACACGCTCCAACGAATCAAGTTCAACCCCCAGGATGGAGCCAGCCGTCCTGACAACCTTATTGATCCTGTGGCGTCTGCTGACCTCGCCTCAGCGTTCTAAGACCAGTCCAGTTTGTTGTCCAAATGGACTCCCAGGTATTTGTGAACCTGTCCATAGTCACCCCATTGATGGACACAGGTGTGGGGGGTGACGCTTTCTTGCAGAGGTCGACTACCAGCTCCTCTGTTTTGTCAGTGTTGAGCTTCAGGTGATTCAGCTCACACCACTCAACGAAGGAGTCCACAACGCCCCTGTACTCCTCATCCTTCCCCTCGGTGATACAGCCCACTATTGCTGAGTCATCTGAGAACTTCTGCAGGTGGCAGGACTCCGAGCAGAATTGGAAGTCGGAGATGTACAGGGTGAACAGGAATGGTGATAGGACCGTACCCTGAGGTGCCCCAGTGTTGCACACCACAGTGTCAGACACACATCCCTGCAGTCTGACAAACTGTGGCCGACAAGTCAGATAGTCAACTAGTGTAGAGAGAGTCTACCTGCATCGTCGACAGCTTACTCCTGAGCAGGGCAGGCCGGACGGCACTGGAAAAGTCAAAGAACATGACTCTCACAGTGCTGCCGGGTCTGTCCAGATGGGCATAGGCACGTTGAAGCAGGAAGATGACCGCGTCCTTTACTCCCAGTTTCGGCTGATAGGCAAACTGGAGGGGGTTCAGTGACGTTTTGACCAAGGGCCGAAGGGGTGACAGGACCAGTCTCTCCAAGGACTTCATCAGGTGGGACGTCAGTGCCACCGGTCTGTAGTCATTGATAGACGTACACACAGCAAAAGAATTCACATGTTACAGGCAAAAAGGAATGTGTGTTTGGTGCCTTGATGCTACAGTATTTTGTAAAGACAAAAATATATAAAGAAATTCTGTGATTTTGTCTTTTATCAGATCCAGGTGGATAAGCTCTAATCAAATTAAAAAAGCATTATTAACCCCCTTAACGGCGCCATCATGTGCTGGCTTATGTGATACACACAACTGTCATGCCTATAAAATAGTATAAATGCTTGGCTCGGTTGGAAAAGTTGGCTCAATAAAAACCAGATGAAGACTGATGAATAAACATTGGATTATGCTTCTTCTCTGCCCTCTGTCCATTGTGTGTGTGCTCAGATGAAACAAATCCATGCAATTAATCAAAATATCAAGCACGAATGAAATTAGAGTTACACCAAAGTTACTGCTGTGTTTGCAATGACAGATACACGGATCAAATGATTCAATCTGACTAAAGCTTAAAAACTGTTTTTGTCAAAAGACGGAGCTAAAAGCTTCACTAGTAGCAATTGTATATTATTGCATGACAAAAAATGATCCAATCAAAACTGCAACACTGTCTATGTGAATCAATTTTCAAATAATTATCAATCATATAACTTTTCTAAATTCCCCCTAAATCACAATAAAAGTAGTTGTTGTTCCAAAACTTTAATACAGCATTCATAGGAGTGAAGGAGGAGGAATACAAGGATCAACACTGCAACCAATGTTATACTAGGAGCACACATGAAGGGCTCTGAAGTCAAAATAGTAAATAAATAATAGTAAAAAAGTGTATACGGCACCTATAACTCCCAAATAAGTGAGATGTAGGCGGGGGTCTGGACAGTGCCCAAGGCCCATCGTAGGAGTAGGAGGAATAAAATTAATCAAAAGACGTCACAACTATGAATGGGGATTTTGTGTATTTTCCTCATTAAACTATTGAAAATGTTTTAAAATAGACTGAAAGAACACAGAAATATGTTACATGTCCAATTTTAAATGAAAACTTGTACTCTGACCACCCTTCGGCAGCAGTGCTTGTTTCCTTTTGTGTTGTTTCTTGCAGGATCCTTGAGTTCATTCGCGTAAAAGACTCACCTGGAACCCTGCATCCTCAAGTTGAAAAGGCTGAGTCATACCACAGAGCGCGCAATCTGCTCTGTTCACACTGTATACTCCTGTTGTGGGCTTGTGCGCCAACATACTACTTCAGCACAGTTCAACGCCTTCACCCACTACTCTGCTGGTCACATTGCCTCATCATATTTAAACCTTTTGCACTTCTGGGATATCAAGGTTATGGTTGTGCCCTAAGAATACATTTTCATTTCAGGTCACAGGCACAAGTAATTGAGTGATGGGTGAAAGTTAGTTAAATTTAACCTCATGTACAGACCAGTCCTAAATAAAGGCTGAGAGGAAAGAAGAGAGAAAAATTGAAGATACCATACCTTCACTGTAAATTTAGAACAATGTCCATTTCGAGAGCAGGTACAGTATTTGATTTGTACTACAACATAGTGATGATAGATTATAATCACTACACCGCTGCTCCGACATTCTCTTTTTAGCAAAATGAGGATTAATCTATGTAATAATGAGTCTGCACCAAAAGCCTCAAAGGGAAGGGAGTCTGCCTGGAGTGCAGGAAGGAAACAACAGCAGGAAGCACATTTGGTTTTCAGGAAATTAGAAATAATGATCAGTTTATAAGAGTTCCTCCACTCCAATAATCCATGTTGCAAAACTTGCAACGCAGTGAACAGCTGAATGAAGCGGACTGCTGATGATCTGTGTGGTATATGTTACAGAAATGAAACAATTGTTGTCCCAAACAGCACTATGTGGCGAAGGGCTCCATATTTCCAGTGTTTCTACACTGAAAATGTATGGAACAGTGTCGGTAAGACTTTGATCACGCAAACAGAGGCCTGTTCTTATCAAATGTTCTTATGCTTATTTGATACAATTTATGAGGACTTGGATAAAAAGCAATAGCTCATGGTCACGTGACCTGCTTATGTGGTACTTGAGTTATTTGGTGAAAAAGGCTTATGCAGTATATTGTATGCATTGGACAGTACATAATGCACATATCTTAATGGTGGTATAGATGTGTAAGCCAATATTATAAATTACCTATGAGGGTAGTGTTATAAGTGTATATGGAAAGATACCCTGAGGTGTTGATGTTGCAAATATACATTTCTCAATCTTGTGGCCGGAGGGATTTTTATCCTAGTTTCATAAAAGTCCTTTTCTTGGTTGTCAATAAAATCCCCCACAGTTGATGTCATCATCTGAAGCAAAACAGGTTCCAGCTAAAGCTTTTTTCCCGTCTAAGTCGGAGGGTGAAAATCAGGTGAGTAGGGTGCGTGTTATTGGAGTCAAAGTCACAGCTATGGATAGCAGCCAGCAAGTATATAATTACTACACATTGACCTAGTTTGGCCATCTTTTGCAACTCACAGAGCCTCGGATACTTCTGGAACTACAACTTATGATCACTTTGCTCAAAGAAATGTAGTTGATGTCCATGAAACAAGCATTTATAAACTTTACTGTACTGAAAAATGCCTGTTGTGCATGTACAATGTTGTATGTACAATTTTTTTATAAACCTTACCTTTGTAATTCATGGCAACAATGTTCGTCTGACTGCAAATAATAGAAACCCAGCACATTCAGGGATAGATAGAGTGAACCTGGAACTTACTCTAATTCATTTCCCAAACTCTCATTTCCTTGCCAATAAAGCTCATTTCAAGCCTTTTTTTATGAATGCACCCAGGAATAGCTTTTCAAGTGTGAAAAATGGATTCTACTAAATTACAATAATAGAAAATGACACTCTATATAATTAAAAACTTGACACTATAATTTGTTTCAATTATTATTTTCTTTCTTTGTCCTAATAATCACCTTTCTACAAGTATTCAAACCATACAATGGGGATATTATACAACACCTTTCTTAAATTTACTGAAGATTGAGCTGATTACCATCCATCCATCCATCCTATCCTCACATTTGAACTCAGTAAGACATATAGTTAAATTCATAATAAGAAGAATATTAATAATACTAATAGTATTGATATAGCCTACACTGCTGTTGTGGTTGCTGTCAACCAAACACTGTATCCTTCATGAAGAACTCATCTAATCTTTTGAACTGAGCCTTTAAATGAAATGTGCCTTACGCATATTCATAACAGTCAGGAACATAGTGAAACACCTCTGAGGGGACATGTTGCACTTGTGTTTTTTCTGCACATATGAAAGATGTTACAAAGAAAAGCATGCTGTGACACAGAGGCACAGTCTGAGACACAAACCAGGCAGCCATTTATTAGATATGTGCCCTTCAGGTCATTCACACTGATAGAATTTTCCGTAGCATTTACCAATAGATTGAATGATATTGTATTGTCCCTATATGACAAACTGTCAGTCACATCCAATTTCATTCAAGCTTGGAGAGAAAAGCAAAATGGCTAAAAGATGGTAGTGTGTGATAGACTGTAGCCAGATTTCATAAGCCAGAAGGCTTCACATTTTTATGAATTGACTGAAAATCCCAAATAAAACACTTCATTCTATTGAAACTAAAGGGCACTGAGAGAGCTTATACCACTGCCAAGGCCCAAAAGTCCTCTCATTTAGCTATGCTGTGTTGCTGCCTAATAAATCCCTATTGTTGACTTAAAATTACCTTTGAATCAGAGTTAGTATTTCTGATATGGTCCCTTGATCAGTGAAACCAAGAAAGTTCAAACCCTGGTGCCAAATGCTGAAATGCTGAGTCACCCCTGAGCCCCTGTAGACACAACTACAGACATTATACAAGGTAAGGTTTGTAAATATTAAGGGTTCATTCTGACACAGCTAAACCTAACATGCTATCCATTCACTTCTTCACTGCTTTGATTGGAATAAATGTCAATTTTGCTGCACACTATTTTCTGTCTCCCTTTGTTCTTTAAGTGGTTGCATATGTCTTGCCTGTATGGCTGCCACAAATGCCTTGTCCATCACCTGATCAATAACTGGATCAATGTCTGGATATCCTCCTTATAATTATGTTGTTATATTCCTATCTTTTCCATGCATATGTTTTATTTCGGATCCATGTCTAAACAGCTTTTTTTTCTAAACCGAAGTGGTATTCATGTGGTATATGTCCATCAACAGCTGGATGAGACACTGGGCTTTGATGTATCTGTGTCATAACACTCAGGTGGGCTTGTTGGAAGAGTGGAAGGTGCTCGTGACAAATCTCACAGACATACACATATAAACACATGGACGTGCAAAGCTTGGGAGTGAGCTGGCAAACAACAACAAAGTTCTTTCTGCCAGCAGGTAGATAAAAGACAGAACTGCATGTGGATCAAGAATTGTCCACAGAAGGATGAGCTGGTACACCGGCCCTTGACAACGGACAGCTTGACACCGATACACTGTCTTCGGACAGAATGTTGCGCCCAGCTCTATAATCCCCCCCATCATAAAGTTCACACAAAACTGCACAGCCAAGTACAGTTAGGACACCTTGGCCTCCTGCTGCAGTGCTGATGAATATTTGATTATCTACAGGAAAGTTACAACTGTGAATGAAGAGTGTGTGAACCATCTGTATGACCTTCTAAACCAGTTTCCCAAAGTGGTGGGCGCGGTGCGGGATGGGAAGAGGAGCGATATGAATAAGTACCGCCTCAGGTAAATGAATGAGGCGATACTTTTTCGTCTCGCTGCAGGAGAATGAGCGTCCGTATTGTTTTGCAGAAAGAGAGTCCAAGAAAAGCCATGAGTGAAGGTTTGCTGATCTCTTTGGTCAGAGATGTCAGGGGACAGGAGCAACAAATTAAAAAAAAGAATATGTTTACTATGCCAAGATAGCAAAAAATAAACACGACTTTGCATATATTCCTTGCTTTAGTCATCAGTTGGGCCTTACACCAAACACATTGTTGAATTTAAACTCAGAGAGCTGAACAGGAGAACGGAGCCCAGATGGCCAGAAGTTGCATCAGGTTAACATCAACATGAATTAGTTGAGCTTGATATGTGACAACCTTTTCACATTTGATGGTTTGATTTGTGAGAGCTAATAAAATGAGCAGTTTACCCTCAAATTGGTTTGCAAAAGGTTTGGATCATGTTCAAATGATTGGGATTAAATGGTGTGTAACTGAAAAAGCCCTTACATTATCTAGCTAAACTATTAGTATTATTTATATTGGACTAGATCTAATCTTTATACTAACACCTAAATCCTACAATAATCTGATTGTAGGATTTGGTAGTGATATTTACAATCTCTTTAGGTTTTATCGCTCAGACTTCGGTTAATGACTTTTCCCTGAAATAGATACTGTGTGTAACACTTTGGAAAATATAATTACAATGAAAGAAATAGCCACCAATAAGAGCTTTGCTGAGGTTATAATGTGAAATGCAGTAGACGTGTGAAATTCTATTACGGGCCATACCACCATCTACTGCTCAGCTGCTCACTTTCCTGCATGCCAGGGTGACAGCCATTATAGATGGAGGAACCAATTACTTCTTCCACACTATGCAATATTTATGAAACACTTAGCCAGCGGTTGGGGGGGTTAATATTTCATTCACAGATAAAACAGAAACCCAGAATAGAACTAGAACTAGGAGAATTAGTTGAAGTACCTCACACTGCGTGCAGCGTTCTCTGGGGCGTTTCAAAGTCACACACACACACACACATACACACACCCTGATGTGTGAATGGGATTGATTAATGAAGACCTTTCAGAGGAGTCCTACACACATGTTAGATGAATGCTGGGCGGAGTGCATTTCATTCTGTACAGTATGTGTGGTTGGAGTCCGCCTTGTGATTGGACATTGATCGAGTTTCCCTGTCTTCTTTGGCCTGGAGCAAGAGAGACAAAACAGATTAGTTACCCAATAAACACCCTGTGTCACTTTCAACGGCAATTAAACACTGTAGTGGTGATGGGATTGACAGATGTTGATAAATTGCTGAAGTAGAGCAAAAATCAGACTTCTTGACTGTATCATGATTCTAATCTTTTACTTGACATTTGCCACTTTGGACCAGAAAGTACACAAGTTTTTATTCCATCCTCAAATTACCTCTTTCTCTCACTCTCTCTCTTAGCACCAGCAGATTGTGGTCGATGTTAACTATGATTTCACAAGCTCATGTATACCTCGACATGAGTGATCTGATCTTGACTTGTTAGATTGAGAACCACCAAAGTAAGAAAGCAGAAATCTCACAATTAGGCAAAGCAGTAAAAGAAATATCTCCTCACTTTTGAAAATAAATTTAAAATGCCGGAAATTGGTGCTTGCACTTGTGTTTGAAACGTGAGGTTAGTTTAACCTGGGTTAGTCTTGATTCAACACACACTTTCATTGAACACAGTGCATTGCCTACCTATGTATGTTGAACGCACTTATTGGAAGTCGCTTTAGATAAAAGCGTCTGCTAAATGACCGTTATGTAATGTAATGTAATGTAGTCTCTCAGCTGTGTGTATGCAGCAGGTTGAAGAAAGCGCAACCCAGTTGCAGCAGTGGCATTTCCCAGCTGAGGCTGTGTAAGCATCCTAAGCGTGCAGTGTTTATTTGTGATGAGCCATGTTGTCTTTGGGCAGAACATACACTATCTCTTAAATCCCACACGGTAATTTCTCTCACACGGTTTGCAGTTGTTTAGTGTCGTTCCACCCTCAGCTGAGACTTCCAAATACTGGGGGAATTTGTGCACAAGTCTTTAGTTAGCAGATCCTGACTGAAATATCTTTCACGGCCTGTAATGTTGCCACGGCCTCTCTGCTGAGTTTCCTCTTTGCCCAGTCACCAACATCAGAGATGTGCTTTGATCTCGCCAAAGTGTCGCCGTGGTGCCACATTTTGTACACCTATTGACTAACACTCTTCACAGTGTTCTGTGGAACGTCTTATATACCACATAAATTCCTCCATGCCGCTCTCCTGATTAATTGCTTTCAACATTGTGTTCCTGTAAATATTGTATGGCCTCCTTGCAGATCATGGCTATACCAGTGGGATGCAGACGAGAGGGAAATTGGAGGTGAATGGAAATAACTTGTGTTAATGGCAAGGATACTATGGATTTTTTATATGAATGAATTTCTCACTTACCAGCTCTGAAATATTATTAAACCTTCTACCATCGGACCCTTCAGGTAACTGATGCTCAGCTCAGTACCTACCATCTTGAACAAGAAAATCAAGAAAAAGAAATCAATGAAAGAGAAGAAATCATAGAGTAAATGGAAAGAGAGATCTCAAAGCGGAGTTTGGACACCTGCTGAGACAGACCTGTAGCAGAGGGTATTTCCCTCGGATTGTACAAGTGAGATAAAATGTCAAGTTTGGGTTCCATTGCAACCTGAGCACAATGTCTGGAGTAAAATTAAATGTTCCCATGGCATCAGTGGTCATGCCTTCTGTAAAGTGTACCCCGGATGTGCAGTGGGTCCAGAAAACAGAAATGCGTGTGAGGTCAAAAGATTAGAATATCTCATTTAAAGTTTACTTGAAAAGAACCTTTTCCTTTGTGATTTAGAATTGAAGGTAGAAAAGGTATTACAAGTGAAACTTATCAGAATCAGAATCAGAATCGCTTTATTTGCTACTTAAGTTTACACTTAAGTGTAAACTTAAGCCACTTAAGTGAAAATTGTGTACATGGTCCTTTATTCTAATCAGAGCAAGGGAACGGATAGATACTTCAGGTTCAGCAGTGGCAGATTTAGAGGATTTAGCTTTCATACTGTCTGAGGGATGCAGACTGATGGCTGGAATCTACATTCTAGGGCAGAATACTGTTAATTCTTGTGATTTACTAGAGAAGATGGAACCATGGAGGATCATCATTTATTGCATAATGGAAATCTGGGAATCAGATTCCAATCATTTGCAGTACATTTTAAGGTGTGGGCAGTTTCAGAACTGAGTTTTATGTGGTGCATTTTATTGGGTACTGGAGTGAATCTGGCTGGGAATTCTAATGCTTCTCTCATTCTTGTTACCTGTCTTTTTACAGCACACACATGAATGTGTATATGTTGTTTACAGAAGCATTTACAATCAGCCATTTAAATGTGTCTGACTGGGAGATCATCTTATGTTCTAAAAACTCTATAAGGATGTGCAGCTTCAAGATCAATGCATAATGTGGCTGTGCAAATGAAGCTTGTGAAACATGCAGATGGGGGAAAAAACGGCATGTCACCCATCAAAATACTAAATCACAGCCCATAACATATTTCAGACAGTTTGATGGCCCCTTCTTAAAGTCATGGTTGCATCATACTGAGCTCCAGTAAAAGACAAATCATTAGATACAATGCAATCTCTGCTGCTCTTCAAAGGCCATGTCAACAGCTAATCCAGACATCATTTGTGGCCTGTGAAGAGTGTTTTATTTGTATTCATTCCATAACTGTGCTTGCTCATTAAGAATTGTCTATGTGTAAACTATGATACTAGGAAAGTCAAAACATGGGTCTTCAAAGTCTCATATCATTGTGTATCAGTAGCATAGCAGAAAGAAACACATTTAGCTTAATACTTACTCTTATACATTTAATCAATATAAAGTGTGGTTGGTAAAGAGGATCTCACAGTAACTAGGCGACTGTGACCTAGTGGAATTACTGTGTAAGTGTAAAGGCCTCAAGTGGGCCTCCAACATAAGTGCCTCACAGAAAAGAGACTCTCAGAAAGCATATGTTCAACAGGATGCTCAATAACAAGTTCCAATTTAGGAAATGTATAACTGACAAAAGGGTACATCACCAGCAAGAGAAGAAGACCACCACTGGCATACCATCGCCAAATAAGGGAAGATGCACTTCTTCTATACTATCTACAATGCACAGGAAGTGAGAAGAGGGAATCGTTTGCCGAAAGGCGTGGACTTGCCTGTGCACCTACCAGAACCCAACACAAAGGAGAAGACACACACATTGAAGAGTATATATTGTATGGGAATCCAAGGTTCGGGACTCATGTTGTGGAAATGTAGACAGTTAATTGTGTGCAGTCTGTGGACCATTTGAAGCAACATGAGACATCAGCTGAGACCATGAGATCTCAGCTGAGTCAAAAACTCAAAAACTCAAATAGTTGCATCGCAACTTTAACCTCAATTGCTTAATAAACAGCTTAAGTGTGGCCTCTCTCTCTCTCTACTTGAAGTCCTTATTGCTGGCTTGAAGAAGAATTATGACGACGACACCTGATAGCTTGTCACAAGCGATTCCCCAGCTGCATGTAGGAGGGAGCATATAGGACAATATGATAGTTGTCTGGAGGTGTGTGTGGTATGTACAATATGTTTGGTGAAATAACAAGGTCCAGAAACCCACCGTTCAAATTCAAGCTTTTTGCCCTTTGCAATATTTCAATTAAATTGTCAACTATCACCTCCATGCAGAGACAGACATTTGCAGTGATAGGAAAAGGAGAATTAGGGATATAGATTTACAGCTGTGGATGTCATTTCAGCTTATTCTACCCCAGAGCCAAGCTTGTTGACAGCCAACAAAAGCAGGATGGAATGGCTCCAGATGACACACACTGCATCAAATAAAAGCTACATGTTATCAGCATTACACAAGAAAACATACCCACTCAGAACAGTTAACACTCACCTTTGTGTTTTTATTACTGGGTATGGAAGGTTTTATTTTGTTAGATTCATTACTGACCGTCCTGGTGAAATAATGACACCAATTCAGATTTAGTGGACCCAAAAGCAGACGCGAAGGCAGGATTAAAATTAACGACAGACAGAGTCAAATATCAGGCAGAGGTCACAGAGGGAATACAAGGTACTGGCAGAATTCACAATGATGGTACAGGCAGGAGTCAAGAAATAGAGCAGGCAAGGAATCAGGCAAAGGTACAAACACATGTTACACACACAGCAGTCTGTGATACTGAATTAACTCAAGCTCAGTATGAATCCTCAGCAAAAGTCCCCTCACTGTCCGACACTACTCAACAACATACAAATGAGTGAGGACACTCAGCTGGTTGACACTCGGACAACATAAAAGCCATTTACTGATGGCGCGATAGTGAAGTAAGTGCATGTGTGCAGCTGTAGAGACTATGTTAAAAAACCTCAACAAAACCCTGACTACGGCCCTATGCACAACTAAGGAGAAAATAGATGTGTGTGTGTGACAGAAGCATTAGCAACACTACAAGTACAGCCTCAAAATTATCACTGCAAAATGTGATGGTGTCCATTTCAGGTGCTTCCTGATGACGTCTGTTGCTCCATCAGCACTCTGTATCCATCCACTAATGAAGGGCCGGGGCATTAAGAATATAGACGGTGAGGTCAGCGACACACACGCACGCATATACATATGATATAAAAGCAGGGTGGCACTAGAGAGGAGGCCATTCTGTTAACTAAATGGGAGCATGAAAGCAATACGTGTATACCAGTAATGCAAGAGGAAATCCTAATCGGTCATATTGATCCATCTCCATGAAAATTCATCCCAAAAAAAATTGAGCAAATAATTTAGCCATAAGTTTTAATAAATCCTGTTCAGGTAGCGATGTGAAATCCCGCCTGCACTTTTGGCTTGCTTTTTATGCATATACCTTATAAACGCATCACACAAACACAGCAAATATTCCATGACACAATTCTACAAGATTCCATGGGTGTTGAAAGGAAAAAACTTAACTTAACTCAGGCCTCGCCCTTATTGAGACAGTACTGTCCTAAATCAGTGTCAATTCTGACAATCGGATCAATAAAGCAAATTTACCCACAGCCACATGGAAACAAAACTTTTAAAATGGTCGGATCAATGCTACAAATGCCCAACACACAAGTTTTGACCTTCTAACTGTTGTGGTTCTGTTGAAAAGAAAAAGTAAAGAAACCACAACTTTTTCCAAACGTGATGACAACACGAAAACAAAGTTCCATAAAACAGCAATAAAGTGTTTGAACACATTTCACCACAGCAACATACTAAGCAGTTGCCACCAGGCTAAGTAGCGTTTAGCATTAGTCAATCACACCGCAGCTGCCCCAGACCCGGACAACAGCCAACAGCAGCGGGGCATTTAAACTTTGATATAAAGTCACATTCCCTCAGCCATAACACCACCAAAATATGGAAAAAATATGCAAACTTGCCATCATTTTGAGGCTTGTAATGGCCTGTAATGATGTACATGTCCATGTAGCAATCGCTTGTAACGGCCAACGATAGCTCTGCATTCAGCTCACATACAGTTGACTGACAAAAAACCTGACCAATCAGTTTGCAGTTCGACTAGATATTACTCTGTCCCACTTTACATTAGACCAGCTGCTTGTGCAGGTGTGTTAAGTGCTCACGGCAAATCAAATCCTTCTTTCTCCTCTGATTACAGATTAAAACCTTTATGCAATCAAGTTAAATCAAAGTGTTTTATCCAGTGCCAACATCTGGAGAAACAGAAATGTTTGCAAGCAGGCAGCTAGTATTCTGTGTTCTAACCTGCACATGACCTCAATGGAGAATTAATCACACCTTCAATTAACTCTACATACCAGGAATTATGAAGAGCCCTTCAGAAAAGTACAGCTTTGCATGGCTGGGCCCCAGAGTAGCGCATCAGCAATTGTGCAGCCCCACAAAAACAAAACAAATGATGTGTCACAAGGAATGAAGCGGGCTCTCTTTTAAAAGGCAGCACAAATAATCCAGCTGACGTAGCGTTTGGAACTAAAAAAAAGACAGAACGAGAGATGAGGGGAAAGAGGAAGGAGGTGAGGGAAAGCGGGAGACCCGGAAAAAAACAGGAACAATGCAGGCATGTACTTGCAGGTAGAATTATAGATGATGCAAACTAAATACAAAGGACTCTTAGAGCGTTTCTTCATGGTGCTGTGAGAAAACAATTTAATCTTATTGCAGTATGTCTGTTCGGGTTCGGTGTATAGTACATGTATGTATGTGTTTGGTGAGGAGACACTGCAGCTGTCAGTCTGTTTACTCACTGTGAGTAAAAGTTGTTGACTGGAAGTATTCAAACTTTTATTTTAGTAAAGGATAAAGTATTCCAGAATCAGGTGCAAATTCACAATATTAAAATGTAATTTTAAAGAGATGAATTATGAGGATATCAGCAGTAGTTTAATCAGTGTTAAAATGTGGATGGTTCACATGTTTCTATGTTTGTAGTGTCGTGTTCAGAATTCTTCAGGCCGGCAATAAGACTTACAATTATATATGTTTCATTGTGCGTGTGTCTCCACCTTTGTGTTGGTTTGTGGTTGGTGCACAGACGAGTCCACGCTTCTCGGCACACGATTCCTCTTTTCACTTCCTGTGCATTGCAGATTGTATAGCGGTCGTGTGTCTTCCCCATATTTGGCTATGTAACCTTTTGTCAGTTATACATTACCTTAGCTGGAGCTTGTTGTTGAGCTTTCTGTTTGCTGTTGAACATAGGTTTCTTAGAATCTTTCCCTCTCTGTGACGGCAGGCTTCTCCTCACTACTTTTGAAGCCCACTTGAGGCAGCAATTTACACAGCAATAACAAAGTACTTTTTCACTTGGTCATATCTGCCTAGTTTCTGTGAGATCCATTTTAACAACAACGCTTTCTATTGATTAATTGCATAAAAGTAAGCATTAAGCTAAATGTGTTTCTTTCTGCTATGCTACTGATACACATGGATATGAGACTTCGAAGAGCCATGTTTTTGATTCTTATACCACTCTTCAGTAGCTTATATAATGTTGGACAGTTTAAACTAATTTTCTCGACTTTTACACTTGTGGCCCCTGAAAACAAAGCAATTACTACAATTATTAGCCAAAGAATGATCACCATTTATGGCTGTTTCATATAAATAGAATAATAAGCAGGCCCACATGTGGCCAGTGTGAGCCTCGACCAGCACGTTGCCCTTGCTGAGCACTACAAACCTTGATCCAAATCCAATGTGACACCTCATAAACAGGTTGTCAAAAGGCTTTACCTTGATTCCGTCTGTCATTTTGTCCATCTGTCTCTCATCTGGCCCCAGTCAATAAAAGAATTACATCCAGTCTGTGAAGTTG
Source organism: Genypterus blacodes (assembly GCF_046128005.1). Taxonomy (NCBI): domain Eukaryota; kingdom Metazoa; phylum Chordata; class Actinopteri; order Ophidiiformes; family Ophidiidae; genus Genypterus; species Genypterus blacodes. The sequence continues at coordinate 1,784,162 of NW_027466834.1, forward strand.
ATTGGCTCCCCACCTTCATTACTATGTCCTGCTCTTCAGACATCTGTTTTTAAAAATTTGGACATTTTATTTTATCCTGGCTTGGATGGTAGCCAAAAGGTCATTCAGAGGATTGAAATGAACACATTTAGATAAGAAGATAAGATAAGATAAGATAAGATGAAATTTTATTATCCCGAGGGAAATTACTGTGCAACAGTTACAGTACAGCATGAAAACAAGAACCAGAAATCAGAAATCACCCAACTAGTGCAATAATGCAAAGTGCAAGAATGCAAGTAGATAATAAGTACACGATAAGTACACACAATGCGGGGTACGAAGTACATACAATGGAGGTAACAGTACATGACAGTATAAGTACATAATATTATATTATAGTCATTTCACCAACAATTAACTGACTTTCAAATACAAAGAGGTCAAATCAATTACGCCAGATGGTAATACAGCTGTCAGACGCAACCACGGCTGAATTAATCTTTTCTTGTGTTGTAATTTGTTGATTCAGAGGCAGAGGTAGAATTGATAACAGCTATTGTCCTTTAGCGCTTTGCCTAACTAAGTACATTTCAATTGCCTATTAAAATGCAAATTGTTCTATTAATTGGGCACAGGGGCATACTAACTGCTGAACACGGCTATTATGTTTGCATAGGTAAATAAAAACCAGTTAGTAATCAGGACATGCAGATTACCAAGGCTTTGTTATTTTGTTACACTCTCAAATAGTTTTAATTTCATTTTTTGAAATTATGAATGAGATAACAATACAATAAACCATCATTTCTGAAATAACAACAACACATTTGTTGTTCACACATCAAGGAGAGAGAGAGAGCGCATGTGCTTTCTCTTCATAACTACTTGTACTCATTACCACTAGGTCATTAGTTATTACACACAGCAGTAACACAAGTTGAGGGGAAATCTTCAGCTGTGTTGATCCTCTGTGCCGCACAAAAGCCGAGTGGTCTAATTATTTAGCCAAGACCGTAGAAAAGGAACATTTAGTCAGAGTTTAATTTCCCTCTTCATTGTGTGTGGGTTTTTACCTGGACAATGAAGTCAGCAGAACGTAAAAATGGATTAAGCTCAACAGTAAACCAACTTGGTTTATTTTTGTGTTTGGAGATATAATAATAATAATAACAATATGTTGAAAATGTAAATTAAATAAAGAATAACACCACCTATTTTGCGATGTATTAAGGTTACCTGAAACTGACCTGACTATCAACACAGTGAGGAAGAGCAGCCACAGCAAACCACCTCCATCTACACCTACTGACTGGTGTCTTTGCCCTAAACTCTCCCCTTTCTTATAATCTACAAGAAATAATACCACCTCTATCAAAAATAATGAAATGTGCTTAAGTTTCAACACCGATACCTCATTACATGTTTCAGAATGACTGCTGGCCTACCATATTCCTTCACCATCACCATGCAACGCACAAGGTGAACCATCCCAGAAAATATATCTGCTAATTTCAAGCCAATTTACAAGCAAATACTGACATTTTTACATATAGAAATAACAAGGAACATTTTCACTTCAAAGTGCAGTTTTTTGATCCAGGTTTGAGAGAAAGAGAGAGAGAGAGAGAGAGAGAGAGAGGGAGAGAGAGAGAGAGAGAGAGAGAGAGAGAGAGAGAGAGAGAGAGAGAGAGAGAGAGAGAGAGAGAGAGAGAGAGAGTGTTTCTCTAAAAGATTACACAGGCAAACAGATAGTCTCCTCTTTGGTGACACTGAGATTGGACAGTATCAACAAAATATGGTGGGTAAGTACAGTTGTACTGACATCTTGGCCCTGTGATCTTTTCCCTCACGCAACAGCACCACCAGGCCAAACAGTGTCAAAAGGTCATCGTCAACAGTGTCTCTGTCAGGATAACCAGGGCTGTGTGAAGGTCTGCACACTATTGAACTGATGTTAACGCTGATGTTAACCCTTGTTTAGAACGTTCAATATAATTTGTTGTTTTAATGATGGGTGAAATCTTAGGCTTTAATTAATTTCAAATTGTCGTCAAAGTGTTTAACTGACGGGGGTCTGTTAGTACTAAATTTGAAAGCCAGAGGGATCATGAGAGTGTGTGCCACAGACACAAAGCAAGGTGCTCCTGAACAACAACAACAACAGCACATTCACGGACGCCTGCAGCACAGCAAATGGAAAGACGAAGAGATTGAGCATGAAGGTATTCTCAATGCTTTTCTTAGCTAGTATCCATCTGGCTGCCTCCAAAAATAAGCCCTCTCTACTCATCGCAGAAACTAGGTGGGCCGAGAAGCATCCTAGGAAGCATCCTTCTCAGCCCACCTAGTTTCTACGATGCCGCTGTGGGAGTGAAGGGACATTGTTGTGAATATGTGCTGATGCCATCCATCAAAAGAATCGAGGGGTGGGAGTTGAGGGAGGTAACTGCAGATTTTAGGGGTGTGATTCTGAATCACACCCAAGGGAATGTCTGTGTTCTGAATCTGACATCTGCCATGGAAAACCACACTAGAATACTGAAGCACAGCTTTGCCCCACCTGAGCAGAATTAGAAACAGGCCATTGAGGTTGCAGAGGAGGTAGACAGGAGCTCTCCATCAAGAAAAAGAGGGACTGGAGAGCGGGTGGTAGGGTGGGGGAGGGAGGGAATCGTGAGGAATGCCAAGCATGGGTTTTAGAGTCTGCCACCACCTCTTTCTCTGTGCTGGTATCGTGCCTGTGTGAATTGTAAGGACACTGTCAAGCCTGACACACACCCTCAGAAACATTATAAACCCATTAGCAACTCTACAGGTGAAACTCAAACCGACAGCCTGTGGCATTCATCTTGAGAGATCACACACAGTAAGCAGTTGGCTAAAATAAGTCAGCGTTTTATGTCAAAGGAGAGCTTTAATCCGGCTTATCAATGGACATCCTTGTAATTAGTGTGCGCTTTAATCTTTTTGACGTGCATAATTAACAGTGTTTACTCTGACCAGCTTCCGTATGCCAAAAATCCAAGACTTCAAATCACGTGAACACAAGAGGCAAAGTTTGACCAAGCCAGGTAATAAATTACAAAGACAACAAACAGTACTGTGTTTGACTTTGAAGTGGCGACCTCCCCAGTGTGACCACTGGAGAGATCGAGTGGGAGGTGTAGCGTCAAACAGGGTTTTAGAAATTATTTGGGGATTTTAGAAAAGAAAGTGTACCTGAGGGGAAAAATCAACAAAAAAGAGGTGTGTAAATTCACGGACAAACGAGCTGATCAGGGCTCATTCATTCAACCCTATGACGTCATACACGCGACGTAGCGGGACCGCGGCAGGTGTCTAATCAGGTGAAATGAAATGGACAAAAGCATTGCGCTGGATGCAGCGAGGAACACTGGGATGTCATGCGAAATTGTCACGTCTTTGAACACTGGAGAGGCAGCCAGTTTTTCACCTAATGCCAACTCAGGCCAACTAATGCCAACTAATGCCAACTGTGCAACTGAACTCAAAATAAAAAGAAAGAAAAGAAAAAAACAGGAAACGAAAACTGTTGTCTGAGGCTTTTTTGTCATTGAGTGGAATCCAGTCAGTTTGAAAAAAAATCCATGTAGAAGAAGGATTCAAGTTGGGAAAATCGCACAAAACAAAACAGACCAGAAAACTGTGGACAACTAGACACCTTCAGTTGTATTGCATTTTATCGATGATTCATCTCAGCACGATAACTCTTTATTTAAGTCTGCAATACATAATTAACACCTTCTTTACGTCATGCTGCATGATCAGTGCCTGAGCACCATCGCTGCATGCTTCCTGAGAGTTAGTGTGCAATGTGCAGAGGAAACAGTGGACTGGCAGGTGCTGTGTTTTACAAATGATCACGTGTCAGCACCCTTAGTGTGAAACAAGGTGGCGGCAGAGATAAATACTTAATTAAGATAAATTACTCACCAACCAAGTCAATCAAAGGAAAATCTGCTAACTTTCTTTGTTGTTGGCTACTTTTTGCCGTTTAACGTTTTCAACGCAGGTTCCTCCTTCTGACAACAAGCCTGAGACTAACTGACGCATGCAGAGACACTTTCATTCCTGGTCCAGATTCAGTTATATTCCAGTGCAGATGTAATAATCAGGTGTGTTTACAGAGTTATATGAGGAGTCAGCAGTAAATTGTGGGCATTTAAGGTTTAAAATAGACACACACACCTGGTTGCTCACATCGCTGCCTTTGTTAAAGATGTTGCATTGTCAAGTGATGATTTCTCACAGTGAGATCTTTAACTTCAATTAGATTCTCCTTTAAAAAGACAACAATCCTTAGAAAAAAGAAATGTATATGAGTGCCCCACCACTTACCAGTATTCGTTGTGACTTGCAGCTCTTTTTATGGTTAATTCTCGAGCCAATTTCTCAGTGGCAGAAACGTGCCAACATTAGACAGCATCACTTTCCATGGGGCCTAATCCCTCCCTCACAGAAAGCTGTTTATATAATTACACATTCTCTCTGAAAGATGCGATGAGAGAGCACTGTGCCTCTGTGAGAAAGAGGGGGACAGACTGCATATATGTGTGTGAGTGTATGTGCGTGTGTGTGCAGATGGTGGTGGGGGGATGACTTAGCTTAGACAAAAGAGTTAAAACTACAGCATGAGACAGGCAGGCAACAGCAAGGGTCCAAAGTTAATGGTTTTTGATGCCAGTGGGTATCTCAGATTGCAATGGGAATTAAAAAAGAAGGGATGGAAACCAAAGCTGTAACTGCATAATTCAGTCATGCAGGATATTAAATATTGAGGTTGATTTATTCTGTCACCATTTAAATTGCGGATGGAACATTATTCTAAGTGATGAATTTGTTTTTGTGACTACACAGGGTGGGAATGATTGAGATTTGTGTTCAAATGCAATATTCAAAAGCTATTTTGTCATAAATTTATTATACAATATATATGGTATTGTGTATATATGACGCTATATACGTATATTTATTAACAGTTATTTCAATAATGAGTTTTTAACTTGATTTGTCACTTATCTCTTACCTCCCCTTCTGGCCTGATATTGGACAATTTTTGTTCTGTGTCATTATGAAATCACTGTCACAAATATCCATGACTATCTCACGAGATTTGTGGCTTAGTCAGCTTATGGATCAAATATATTTTCTTCTATGGATTTTCCTATGAAGTGTGACACCTTGCTGATGTTCATCTAGTCATGGCAAAGATGCTTCAGGGAGTGTCTGGACATTGTTGTTTTTTTCACTTTCAAAACTCTTTTTTCATTATTAGGCACAAAGAAAAAAGTCACAAGTGAGAATCAATGTAAATGTAAACTACACAATTAAATAGAGAAGAATTACTGTAAAGTACTGATTTATTTTCATTGTTTATTGTATTGTTTTATTGTTTTAAGGCTAATCTGGCTTGATTCTCCTGTGGCCTGAGGTCTGTTAAGAGTATATTTTACTTCCTCTGATCTGCTTAGAAGCCTGCTGTGGCTGCACTGATTCCAAATCAAACATGTTGAAGAGAGAGCGACAGAGCTGGGGGGGAAAGAGAGTGAGTGAGTTTTGATTATCAGTATGAACAATAACCGTAAAAATTCTATGGCTGCAGCAAAACAGCAGTATTTTACTTATTCTGCCAACTGCTTCGTAACAGGCTCAATTTAAAGGAAAAATTCAGGATTGCACAAATGAGACTCCACGAGGAGTTGATGTGGACCTAATCAAAGTGACCTCAAGTGTCCCAGCTAAACAAACAGGTCTTTGATGTTAGGCTGGCTTTCGTTTTGCCACTGCTATTGAGATTAAGGAAAAGGAGATTGCTTTCATTCCTTTGCAAATATCTTCATGTTAGGAATTAATTTTCTTTTGCCCTTGATGCAATGAATACTAAATTGCCAGAAAAGTTCCCCATGTGTGAAGCTGGCTAGGAAGCTTGAATATCTTGAAGACATTACTTCAGTGTAAGACATGCAAAGTTCAGTAACATAGTACATTCAGAGCTTAATAGTGTCCTACAAATAAGAACAAATATGTTGCATTCTATTGTATCTGCCCTTTTAAATGCAAGGTGAGCTTTTTCTCAGGATGATGCATGCTGGAGAATCGTTTCAGTCTCATATACAAACTGGATTATGACGGCCCTTATTGGCTTGTACTTCTGGTGGTCAAAATGGATTTCGTGTTTTAATGGGCTTATACAACTATTGGGCAGTTTGTTTTCCCACAGTAGCTTTCCTGTTGTAGATGCCGAGCATAAATTATCCTAATTGGGGTTGCATATTTTTGTCAATATGCGTAAGTACCTTATATATGGGGAAATTTTTTGATAAAATTGCTCCTCTCTGGGCTACAATGGATACTAGTTGGTATAATGGAAAAAAAAACGTGTAGCTGAAAAATGCTGCACTATGATTGTTACTGTTTTCTGCATTTTGTTCTGCGCCGCCAGCCATGATAAAAATATTGATGGCATTGTTAGCTCTAATGAAATGAAGACAGTTTGCTCATATATTTGCTTGCCTGATCTTTTCAAAATAAAACATTGATTTTTCTATTACACAGAAATGAGAGTGACAGCAGGCAGAGTAAACAAAGCTGCTAAAATAAATGATTTTTAACAAACGATCCAAACCACTGGATCTTGTTTTATTTTGCTTGCCACTGATATTTATTCCTCCTCTGATAGAATTTTATCCTCGCATTTTTTACTTTGGGATTTAGGGAAGAAAGTCATTTTTGCCTGGGGTGAGATATGTGGTCACATCTTTACAAAGGTGCTTTGCAGCGTCAGCAAAGTGTGAGATCAGCCTGTGAATTTTCTTTCCCTGCTTTAGTGGAGCTCCTCTTCACACTCTCTGGGTTTTTATGGTCCTTAGCTAGAAGGGTTATAGAACATATTTAGACAAAAAGGAATTGTGTTCGTGATTAAAATTGTCTCTGCAATTAGCTCTGCAAAGGGGGTTATGGTTTTCCCTGTTTGTTTGTTTGTTTATCGGCCTCAAGTATGACACCAATCACAATGATTGTGAAAGATAAAGCAATTCACTCCTATGATCATTATAGTTGCTTCTTCTCTTGTCCATATATATGTATGTCTTCATGTCACAGTGCTGTGAAAAAAGTAGGTGAACCCTTAGATTTAATCACTGGTCAAACCTCTTGGTAGCAATAACCTCAAACAAGAGCTGCTGGTAGCTTGACCAGTTCTTCCTCACATAACTGCTTCTGCAACTGTGACATTTTGTGATATTGAATTGCATCTATGACTGTGATGTAAAGTGGGTGAGACTTGACCATTGGCTCTGACAAATCCCACCTTTGTATCTATTGATTCAAGTTCCTGTTGGCCAATACTTGCAGCAAGGAGGTCATGTTTTTATCTCAATTTGCTGGAAAGTAATAAGCAAATCTTAACAAAAGTCAGCCATATTTATCCCAAGGTAGAATATGAATTTGTTATTTAGTGTTTGGTTTTGGTGGATGCTTGTGCTCTAATAATTGCCAGACAGAGTGTAATACATCTATCTGAGTGCTGCAGCCCTCTAAACCCTGCACCCGTCTGTCTGTTATACAAAATTAAAAGATACATGTCACTCTTTACATAGTATGCATGTTTTCGTCTACGTTTGCTCAAAATGTCCCCTGATGTATTGATTTATAGAGCGTTATTCTGAGCTGTGACATAAGTGCTGTAGGTTATGGGATTTCAAATAACAATGGTTTATGAATTTGGATGGTCAATAATCAGAATGACATATTGGAGTGTGTCAGAGTTTCTATAAATCTGATGTGCAGCGATGCATATTCTCTCTGTGTCACGGTCCTGCTGGCCATGATATCCAGGAGCAAAAGATATGAGAAATCCATCAGTGACCCTGACATGACTTTGTGCCTGAGCACAGTTTAATCATGGCAAACCCACCCACACATCCGATGGTGACTCATCCCAGTGACTGCGACCCTCTGTCTGCCCAAACTGCAAAACAAAACCGTGCCTTCAAAAAAAATGCCCTTGTAGAATATTTTTCTGGTGTAAGATATTTTTATCAACCCAGCAGTCTACATGTTAATTATAGCGCTGAAAGAACCAAAATAGCTCTCTGTGAATCTGGTCATAGCAGCATATGTCACTGTTGATGCAGGATGTTCACAATAAATGATAATGAAGGCATGGATACAGATTAGTTTACTATTTTAATATGGCTGAACAAGAAATAATGGAAATTACATTACATTAAAGAGGTAAAAGGAAGTTAATGTTGAAAAACAAAACTGTACTGTACTGAACTGAATCACTGATAGATTGCAGAGGTCGTATATACCGTAGGCTGCCTACTTGGGCAGGTGGTGCAGCGCATGGTCTTTTGCAGCATGACTGCTGACTTTAGATTGGTTTACATAAATATTGCAAAGGAATCTAGAATTTAGAAAAAGACATTTCACTCTTGCCCCCAAGGAGAAATCTTATGTGGTGCTTGTTGAGGTTGGAACTCATAAAAAGTATCAGTACCATAGCTGCAAGGGTCCACAAGGGTCATCAAGGTCAGTGTGCCACATGCACCTTTGCGCACATTAAACAAACAGAACTAGATATCCGCATTAAGAGAACCAGTTTTCAAAGTAAATATCAGCTAAACCTCTATCAATCAGTACCCCTATCTATGGGAATGAGTCATGCCAAGTTTAAAGTTTGTAGGGAGAGACAGTGCAATGCTGCACAAGTTATAATACTTAAATGTCCAGGCGGAAATGTAGAACTCTAGATGTTGGCCTATGCTATTTGACTTCATTAATGTACACAAATTATATTTAATTGACAAATCACCATACTTATTATTCCATCCTAATATAACTGCTCCCTCACTTGTTTAGGGATAGGGGTTAGCAACTAGTTTGTAGTAATAACTATGTAATAGTCATATGGCAAAAGTATGTTTTTCCCCATCCAAGCAGTGGCACTCAGGTAAGCAGCCAACAGAAGGTACCCAGGGACCATGTCCATGTGCTCAGCCTGAGTCCTGGTCAGGGACAGAAGAGTTTACTGTTTTGATACTGAATACCTTTCCAATACAAAACATGCATCACCCCAAAAGGCATAATATGAATCTAATCTACAAAACGGGAAAAACAATATCATGCCAAATAATCTGAAACAACACAGTTGCATATAATGTGGCAACACTCAATATGACAAAATAATAAGGACGTGAGTACTTGTGGTGTGCGATACTGCATATTTTGGTATCGATGCGATACCAAGTAAATACGGGCCAGTATCGCCGATGCCGATACCGATACCGATACTTTTCAATAAATAAGGTGGATGCGTCATTGAATTGCTAAATCTCAATTAATTTTCATGACCTTAAGTGTTTTTTTGTGATGTTTCCTCTTTTATCATTAAATAGTTGAAACCCAGAACAGAATTAGGACAAATTATATAATTAAATAGAAAATGCTTTATTATAAAATAATTTTCAGAAAAATCTTAAATAAAAAGTGCACACAAACCAGTAAACAAATTGAAACAAACAAGTACTGTTAACTGTAAACTATAATACAAAAATTAAATTAAAATTCTCAACAACAAAAACAACAACTGAAAATATAAATATGTAAACAACTAAACAACCCCCAAAGCCTTTAGTTAGTCTGTGCAGAAGGGAAACCAAAAACGTTTTGGTTACAGGTTTTGGTTCAAGAACAGTATCATAATAACATTTTTTACTTTTAATGCACTTCGTTTGTGACTCACTAACTGCCCTGCTTTTGAAAAAATCCTCTCAGCTGGCACTGATGCTGCAACCACTGACAGGTATTTTTTGGCAAGTTTGCTCAGAGAGGGGAATGTTTGTTCGTTGTTTTTCCACCAAAGTAGTGGATCCTGATCCCGAGGAATTGACCTTTCCTCAGTGTACCTGCGCATCTCAATTTGGGCATCAGTGCCAGTTGTCCAATGCTGCTGAGAGGCTAGGACTTTAGAATCAAATTCTTTCCATAGCCCACCTTTTGCTGCAGGTGGGGATGAAGCAGCCCCTCCAGACGAGCTTGAGGTAGTTTCAGGAGTTGCGGCAGAGCTGGTGGCAGTGGCTCTGATCCGGCAACTTAATTGTTTGCTTAGCGCGTCTAAGTCACGTGACGTGACTTACGTGACGGCACAACACCTAAACACAAGAGGGGGGAGGGGGAGCAAAGGGTGCCTGCTCTGCGCTGACACAGGAGCGGCGAGTCCGGCAACCTGGCTGTTTCCTCTTTGCCAAAACCGCAGCATCGCAAACGAGCGGAACTTAAAGTAATGAATCGATCTCACCAGGCTAGTATTGATCCGATACCGATACCGACTTGGTATCGATACTATCGATATTTGGATCGATCCGCCCACCACTAGTGAGTACCTTAGTATTCTTGCACCAAGCTGCACAGGCACACTCTTTTTCGACATCGACACAGCCTGGTACTGCACTGACTTCCACTTTCCTTGCATCCACAGATTGTCAGCTCCAAGCATCTGGCAGGTTCTTGGGTTAAAAGCTGGGGGACGAGCATTCCATCCTTCATGTGCCAACCACAACTGGTTGGCGAGGGCAACTGTGGATGGGTCACTAGTGACTGTTTCCAAATCTTTGTTTGATAATTGGCCCGCATGAGGTGCAGAGACAAGGCATCCTGAGTTGGTGGTAAAGTATCCACATTGGCTTTCACTTTCCGAAAACAGGGCAAAGCGAACTTTATGGATTGAAGTGCTGGTCGTTTTTGGATCATAAAGTTTGCAGACAAACTCTTCAGCTGAGGATAGAATAGCTGGACTTGGTACTTCATCCTCACCAAAGTTGTGGAGAAGATGAGGGCACTGCTGGGACACTTTCCACGCTGTCCTTTTTCCTATTCCAGTGAACTGACTGGTAGTGTCACAATCAGTGGTGGATGAAATGCCAACAGACCATTCAGAATCTCATTTGACATTTTAATATCATGCACTTTAATTTTGCCCGTTCATTTGCTCTCAATCTAACACACTTTAGCCCATTCTCAGAAGGATTTCCTAGGGCTTTATTTTGGCTGTATTTCCCATATTTGTCTTGACAAATGAAAGATTTTTCCCAATCAATATCTCTTACTATTTGTTTTTCTTTGGACCCTAGGCTTACAGCTCCCTCTGGATCCATGTTAGCTCATCTGAAAGGCAAAGAAATGTTTCACTACACTAGTCTGATTGGTTTCTGAGTGGATCACTACAATGTCATCGGACATAAGCTGATTACTTGGCTATCTAACAAACTGGTTAACACGTTTAGCTAGCAGACTGTAAAATAGACTGCTGTTCAGCAAATAAATTGTAAACATAATATTTCCATTACACATCTTCACGAAACTTAATTTACCTATTAGTTATAGGCTAGTAGTTATGAAAGTACATTAGCCTAGCTATCTGTCTGGGATGTATAGCGAGTTGGAAAACAGTTTAGCCTACCGGTTTCTGGCAACATTTGATCGTAGAATCTTGAGGTAAATGTTTTTGTAGACAAATAGAGTTAATCTTTCGTGTGAAATGCACTCCTTTAGAAAGTTTTGTTCAGACTGTTGACACCTGCTGTGATCATCTTCTTCACTGGATCTGCTGCCTCATGCCAAATCACAGCTGCTCTGACACAACAGTGCCCCTTGTGGTGTGATACTCTGTGGTATTTATTGATTATTATTTGTTAAAGATCGTACTTGCACATAAATTGGATTATATTGCACATTTGCCCAAAATTACAGGAGGTAACATGGAAGAAAGAGGAAGCATTTTGGAAAAAAAATCAGATTTTACCACTTTTAAGAATATAGAATAAAATCCTATGGACAAAAAAACATTTTCCAAGCTGACAACCTGGCTAGAACACATGTTAAGGGGTTAAATATGAATACTGGATAGGTTGAATGCTTGTACCAAAAAGTGTCCGACAAAGTTTTAATATCAGTTTTGGCCCCCTGTCTAAGTGTTGCGTGGCAGTTTAGCACATCCGTTGGAACGCTGGTTTTTGCATAACGTCACACCACAAATGTGAAGCAGGATTTGTTAGCTCTGACTCTTGCTTAATAAATTATCTGAGCACATTACTGTTTACACCTGTGTGGCTCAGGCTGCTGGTTGACATTCATCAACAAGTTGACAAAGTGATTTACTTAACCCTTTCATGCACAATGTCCACTTGAGTGTAGTCCGCTGTAGTGGACATTGCGCGTCAGTGACTACAATTCATGCAAGAATTTTTCTTCTTGAAAATGTTTCATCTACAGTAACTTTTTAGGATATAAATAAATGTTTTCAGATTTTATTAGAATAAATTAATTATAATTTATGTATGTTGTAATGTTTATATAAAAAAAAATCATTTTATTCATTGATTTGTTAAATACACACATTTTCTGTTTCTGTTCCTCAGATGCACAATGTCCACTTAAGTGGACATTTCAGTAACTCCTTAAATAATTGGTGTAAAAAAATATATATATGTATTTGTTCTTTTTATGCCTAAAGATAAATAAAAACACTTGGGAAAAAAATCCTGACTGGGGCTTTCATAATTCGTGCATGAAAGGGTTAATATCAGTTATCAAATGTTGGGATCTGCATTATCTTCCCATTTCCAGTAAAGGTCCCCATTTTCAACAGGTGTATTACTCATCATGATTGATTTGACAGTCGCTGATATGTTTTATTGAGACTATTATTTGGCACTGTTAAAGTTTCATTACAAAATGTTGTGTGTGTGTTGTTGTGATAAGTTGTGTTAGTACATCTCATTTTCTGATTAGCCAGGAGGGAACATTGCCACTGGCTAATTACATTCAACTGCCAAGATAAAAGTCACAATCAATGTCACACATGTTCATAAATTAGAGTGTTTATTAGCAGTTTCATGGTGATCTCAATGAAATCTTTAGCACTAAAGATTACCCCCACTAACTGCAAATTTACTTAGTAATTATGATTATGATTATGAATAAGTAAGAAGACACAGTATAGGAGACTGGAGTAGCACCCAGATTCACCAAGGAAAATAATATTGGTTCAGGAATGTCATTGATTGTAACTGGGCTGGGTAGGTAATCATGTATGAGTTTGCTCTGTGTCTAGCTTTTTGAGACAAAATCCTGCATGAACTTTGAACTTTCTACACTGTACATGCCGTATTCAGTGTGTGGTTCACCTGCAAATGCTCTGATATATGATGGGAAAGACAGGTCCTGCCATGGCCTGTGAATTATGCTCTCTCTCTCTCTCTCTCTCTCTCTCTCTCTCTCTCTCTCTCTCTCTCTCTCTCTCTCTCTCTCTCTCTCTCTCTCTCTCTCTCTCTCTCTCTCTCTCTCTCTCTCTCTCTCTCTCTCTCTAAGATGAATTATTCAACAACAACAACAGGAGGAGGGGGCTGAAAGGCAGATTAGAGAAGATTCCTAAAATGAAGACTGTGAACTTGGCTGGAGATCATCCTCCCTCCCTCGCACACACACACACACACGCACATACATCGTTTTTATGGGCCAATCTGCAGCACGAGAGTAGCCAGTGCCTGGGTCCTGATGGTGTGAGTTTCAGCCGTGCAGGCACAGCAGCCACCCACCAGGGACAATATTAAGTGCTGGTTTGATGAAGAAAACACACACAGAGACACACACACATACACATACGCAGAAAGACTGATTAGCAGCCCCATATCTTTGGTAGGTTTAAGTGAGCAGAGCTGTTCCGCCACCTGTGTGGGTGTGTGCCTGATTTACTCAGAACTGTTACTGTGTGGGTGGCTGTCTGCGTTCGTGTGCATGCATGGATGCAGTCGTGCCTGTGTGTGGGAGAATTAAGGTTGATTTATTTGCTGTCAACAGGCACGTTTAGTAAGGGGCTGAAACTTAAAAATTACTTTGAACCTATAAATTTGTCATCAACAAAAAGAAACTAATTATCAAAAAGGGGGAAATCTAGCTGGAAATATATACATTCTGTTGTAATTCCATGGTGATGCTACTGTTATGTGACGCAGACCAGTGAGCTGTGGTTACAAGTTTTGGTTTCTCTCTCTACAGAAAATGCAATTATTGGAGTAAAGCTTTCTTCTCTTTTTTTTTGCTGTTTGTTTTTATTGAAGCAAACATTTTACATGACATTGCGCATACAATTATCGGATATCTTGGAGAGCATTTTAAGACATAAAGAGGGGGAAAAGAGAGAGCGATAGAGAGAAAGAAGGAAGGTTGTATTCTTATTACTATTGTTGTTGTTAAACTTTATACGTAGACCCTGAGGTAAAGTACAAGTAGATTGAAATTGAGACAATTGGAGGCCACTGCCGCTTCAGGTTGTGAGAACGTGGCACAGTAGTGTTGGCGCAGAGTACAGGATGGCATCAGGGATGTTGATGCGATGATCTCATAGGGTAAATAGAGTTTCCACAGGATTATGTCAAACAGCAATGTAGGCTAGTACAAATTGCATCATAGGCTGTGGTAAAGCGAAGGAGAGAAGAGAGAAACAAAAACAAAAAAACAAAGCGAGGACATCCCACCCAGAGACCCAACCCAACCCTGCAGTCACACAACCCTGCATCCATACAACCCCATCCTGGCCCGCCTGGGATGTAAAATAAAATGTAAAAATAAAAAGGAACGGTTCGGTGTTCTGGTTTTCAGTCACTGGTCTGGCATAGCCTGTAGATCTGTGAAGTAAGAGAGAAATGGTTGCCATCTCTGATATAACTTATCAGTGTGGCCCCTCATAGTGTAAAGCTTTCTTGGTGTGGCTGCTTAACTCTTTTTGTTTGCCTCCAAATACTGAACAATCGCCCCTCCTGCCCACCTCCATCATCCCCGTCCCACATTTAAGGCCTCTCCCAGCAAACCTCTCACCTTTGATGATGACTAAATTCATCAGCAATGAGGTCTTGAGGGCAAGGCAGATTGGACTTCGCTCCCCTCTCCCGAAGCTTTTCTCCCCATCTACGGTAGAAACGGGCAGCTATCTGTCTTCCCACATTCAGCGGCTGCCATTCGACAAGGCAGCTGCTGTGTGAGAGAAAAATGATGGCTGTTCATCATAAGACACCTTAAAGGTCAAACAACACAACTCTAAGGACTTTGTATGGCTTTTCATCTAAAGCTATAGTGTTTCCTCTAAGCCAGGAATGTATTAGCTCATCCAATTCCAAAGAATAGAAACATACATCTTTTAATTAACTGTTTTCTCTTAATCTGCCTGTGATTTTTTTCGCTGTATGTTTCCTGTTTGCCTGTAATTATTTACATCAGGTCAGTTTTGATGCTTTAATGGTGATATGGAGTGATGTTTTCATGAAACCCCCTTTGCCAGACTGCAAAACGAGGTGACCTTTCTTTGTCAGAGTCTTAGCCATCTTCACTCTGTCTTCCACTGCATTAATGTTTTTGTTAATTTCCAGAGTATTTCCCAGCAGTGTCCCAAAACCTCAGACTTGCAGCGGACATATAATTTCTTACATAATAATAAAATCCAAAGATCACTAGTTTTACAATTATCAAATGCATAACAAAAAGGCACAGATTTCTGGTGAGACCCAATAATCAGCATTTGCATCCAATAAGATTCAATAAACTTTGATACGGTTTAGTTGTGCCACAGCTGCTGTTGTTTGCCTTTTGTATCTGTTGCAACCAAACACATACTATGTGTTCTGAATCTCTAATGATACACTACAGCTATCCTGTTAGACGCTCATCTGCATACAGAGCAACAGGCAACAAACTTTTTGAAACTTAACAAATGCTGTTTGTTAAGCTGCTTCACTTTGGAATTGAGCCCAAACTCTCCTGCATGGTCGCATTTGGTGACACTGTATTCTGTGTACTGATCTTTTTCTTGCAAAGTAATAAATGCTGATCAATAATATTGTTTTGATGCATTGATTGTGTGATTGGCTATATGGGCATATATGGGCATATATGGGCAACATGTTGTACTCTTAACATTATTGACAGGCTGTTTAGGGAGGCAGTGGCTCAGTGGGTAGTGCTTCCGCTCGGGAACCGAGGGTCGCTGGTTCGAGCCCCTGCCGACGTGCCTTGCGCAAGGCACCGAACCTTCAATTGCTCCCCCCTCTGCGAAGGGTGGTAATGTAATGTAAGTCGCTTTGGATTAAAAGCATCTGCCAAATGATCGTAATGTAATGTAAATGATCGTAATGTTTGTGAGGCTCTGTTTAGTTCGTTAAAATCAGCATGATTTAGATGTTGGTGTGAAATATTATTGAGATGCCTTGTTTTTGTGTGGGAAGTGTGGGTGGAATGTTCAAACTGTGAGGGGACATTCAGTTTTCAATTTTAATGTAGCTTGGCGAGGACATAGTTTCAGTTCACATTGCTAGACAAACCAAGAAAATATGAAATAGCAAACTGGAGTCAGACTGCTGCTTTCCAGAATGAGAAGCAGGAAAGTAGCAGCTCACAGCGTGTCATTAACAGGTCATTATAGTTGGCACTTAGCACAGATCTGTAAATCCAACAGGTGCTACCTGAGGAGCTGACAAGGGCTTGACCATGATGCTGCTACACAAAGCCCCTCCAACGACATTCCACTCAAAATGTGTCAGTTCTTCCAGAGGAGATTCTCTGGAATCAGGGATAGCTTGTGTCTAGAGACTCCAGGTGCCTTTGGTGAAGGGGTAAAGCTCTGTTTGGCTTGGGTTTTCCATCAGCAGTCAACATGTGTGTCTCACTGACGGTGTTCTTCACACATCATGGGGAAAAAAGCTATTTTACTCCTGGGATGGACGATAAGCTCTGTGGCACTTAAGCACACAGGCCAGTTTGTCTCTGAGAGTTGCCTCACAAACATCAATACAAAGCATCCAGGTTGGGTGGAAGGGGGCAAACAGTGCATTCATCCACTTAGTTTCAATCATCTTCATAAGTGGGGATACGTTATAAACAAAATAACATAATGGCCTGATTGCCTTGAAATTTGCTGTGGATACTCACCTCCCCGTCTGAGAGGCGCCCCATTGATTTTGATGATACTGTAGCCTTTCCTCTAGTGCTCACCAGAATATGTCCATAAAATATAAAATTCTCCACCAGGACAGTTTCATGAACCATACAGCAACATTTCCGCTTGTCAAAATAGTTTAATGGCATTTGATGAGTAAGTTTATGATCCTCACATGACTGTTGAAATACGGAGGCTGCAAGACGTTACAAGTGTTTTATTTTGAAACATTTGACCAGAGGGTCTAACTTTCGTTGTGGATAATTTCACACAATTTTGTTGTTCAGTGAGCCAAAAAAGAGAAGTAAAATGGAGCTTGCATTCACATTTTGCTTAAATAAACTAAGGGTTGTGGTCTGTGAAATGCAAAAGGATCAAAAATATGAAAATCCCGTGTTTATTTATTTCAATCTTCAATTTCAAATAAAAGACACAGATGAAATGAGTGATCCCTGATGCATTATCTTATGTCCTCCCCAATAGACCTTTTCACAAAGGATGTGACATTTTTGCAGGCGTCTCTACCTTTGTACAGGATGGATCACCTCTGACTCAAGTCACCAAAGTCACCCCCTGCCAACTCTTGTTTCTTCGCCGAAGGTATCACAGTGGTGTCGTGAGGCGACAGCGATGACCCCAACACAGACCTCATCTTGCCATCCTGTCCATGACATTTAAACTGGTCTCCAGGGAAGGAGGAAGTAAATAAAGACGACAAGAGGGGAGGAGCTGTAAGAAGTGGACCCTTTCTTTGAAAGCAGTTCAAAAGTTCTGATGGAAGGATACTGTTGGTTCAGCTATCTCTGAACACATTGTACCATGTCAAAAATGCTGTGATAACCACTGACTCACATTTTATTTCTGTTCTTTATATTTGACCAATCAGTGGCCCAAAGAAAGCTTTCATTAATTTTTGCTAAACTTGAAGTGAAACATAACTGATTTTACAATGGCATTTGAATTTGGCATTCACTTACTCTGGGACTTAGAGTATAGGCTGCTATTGAAGTAATATCAAGTAAAACATGTTGATTCTATAACATTCATGGTGATGAACCCACAGAACATTTTGACCCAACCTTTGCAGCTCTGTGGACTTTTAATCTCTTTTAACGGTCTGTTTTTGTCCCCCAGCAGTGAATACATTGTTTGTGTAACCAAATGCAGTCATTTAAACTAGATCTAGTAGCTGCAAACTACAGAATTAGAGTGATTAGCACAAAATAAGTGCAATGCAAAGCAAAGTCATTGCTAGTGAAAAAATTTCACATTACATACTGTTTGTATGTATTGGCCTGTGTGTTGGTTGACATTTCTGTCTACTAGAGACCAAAAATTGATGAATGCAGCTTTATGTTTAATATATGTTCAACATGTAAAGTTATTGTGTAATATTTGCTTTATATTCTGGCATTTGTTGAAATAGCTGCAACACAAAAATACAAGTAAAATGGCAAAGTGGCCTCTGAAATATGTTCTCCATCATATAAACTGTGGCCTCCATTCTGTATTTAACTGATGTATAATCATAATTATAGAGAGGCCCTTAAGGTCTCCTAGGAGCACAAACACATTAATTAATGAATCTCCACCTAATAACGGTTTTATTATCAGGGGATGTGTGTGTAATGTATGGAGATCTGTACAGGGAGGGCTGAGTGCAGGTTACTGCAACTGCATAGAGGCGGTCATTTGAAGAGTCCTTCAGGGGGTCTATAATTAGGAGCCTAGTTAATGTCCTGTGATTACATTGAGATTAACTTAAGCAGAAGCATTACATGTGATTTTTTTCTATTAACTTTGCATCTAATCCCCATCATAAATTAGGTGTCTATGCTAATTTCCACTGGCCCGTATTTCTATTCTGTTTCCAAGACATTTGATACTGAATCTCAGGCACTTAAAGCATCTCCACAGCTCTGAGCTCAGAACAGTGCAGCTAAAAGTAGTGGTTAATGTGGAAAATGGACTAATGTAACACATTCACCATCTGCAAGGTGACAGGCATGTCTTTCTATTAGGATTTTGTCAGAGAGTCAAAAACCTTATCAGTTTCAGCTAACAAGCTCTGAGTTCTGAATTCAGCATTTTTTTTTGGCTGTATGACAAGCTGTACCTTTCACAAGCTGCCACATCTCTGCAGACACTCATGCCTCCTGAATTCAAAAGCACCTCTGTGCTGCAGATCATTCTCAATGTAATGATTGGCTATTATACAAAAATAATATGCATGCCAAAAAATCATAAAACATATAAGAAAGAAATCACTATTATTATGATAGTTGGGATGGTGACATGAGCTCTACTAATCTCCTTTGAATCTCTGCTAAAATTAGATTTGGTACTGCTATGCAGAAATCTGACAGGAGCATCAAGGAGGTAGAAAAAGTGAAAGATGTGCCAAAGATATATGAGACATGTTAAAATAAATAGTCTTCATGTGTAGTTAATAGATGTTTCATAGGCAAATTCCAGTTTTGTATTATCTTAATTTCAGAATGTTTACTTTGATACTGTGGTAACATTTTACTTACAGTTTGAACTGCTTAAATAACTATAATCAATTCATTACCCTAACTGCTTCTCTGAAAATGAAAACAATAGTGAACCAATTAGAACTCAAACTGTCCAATGAATCTACAGTCCAAGTTTGTAGACCCCCATTTGGCAACACAATGGAAAATTACTATGTACATTTTGGGTGCATTCACTTTTAGTAATGAGCATTATTGATCCTCAGCAGCTCTTTGTGAAATGGGCGTGCTTTGTTGTATTTCCAACTCATTTCAGATAACTATTTTCAGGACGTTTTACAACAGCTGCAGTTTTAAATTTAATCTATTTCCCTTTAATCATTGTTACAATCATATTCTTGATATTTTAGGTGAAGAACTCCTATAGTTAAAATGGACTTGTGAAATGGTTCTGCTCATATGTTATAGACTATGTAACAGAGCTAAAGCAGAATTTATGCAATCCCACATTGTGTTGAATCACAAAAATTATCATTATATCAAAGTACAGTAAGAAACCCACCAATTCAATAAATGAACATGAAATATGTGTACTTTTAGATCAATAACTTCCCACAGGAATCATATTTCATCCTAGAAACACTGCATTTGTGTCCCCAATGCTCCTGTCCATAGCGGCAAATGTAGCTATTTTTTCCCATTTATCACAACTTCTATATGACAAACACAAACACTGCATGGAACAACCTTTATTTTCTTGCATCACTTGGGTTTACAATTTCTGACACAACATCAACATTCTGATCATTATCAATAACAATCAACACTTGATGCACATCACCACTTCTTTACTTTGCTTTGATTTTAATGCTGACACTGGGTGTAGGTGCTGTGGGGTTATTTGATGAGGCTTCAGGAGCAGCCTGTACGTCTCCTCCGTGACAACTGTGTTCTCCGCTTTCTCAAACACCATTATAATAATCTTAGCATGCTTTGTGAAATGTAGGCTGGAATTGCGGGATCTCGAAAAGCTGAAGGGACTGAAAAAGTAAAAACCTCTACAACTACAATGTCATGAGTGTCATCTCATTGTATAAACAACACCGTAGAACATTTGTTTGTTTTTTTAATATTTGTTTTTATTGAAGCAAACATTTTACATCCCAGTGCACGTACAGTTATTGGATATTTTGGAGATAATTTTTTATACAGAAAGAGGGGGGAAAGGGAGAGAGAAAGAATGAAGGATGTATTATTATTATTGTTGTTGTTAACTTTTTAGGTAGACCCTGAGATAAAATAGGCAATAGAAGGTATAAGTAGATCGACGTTGAAACAGCAGTAAGCCACGGTCGCTGGAGGTTGTGAGAACATGGCCCAATAGTGTGGACGCAGAGTCCAGGATGGCATCAGGGATGTTGATGTGATGGTCTCATAGGGTAAAAACTCTGTTTACAGGATTATGTCAAACAGCAATGGAGGCTACTACAAATCTCATCATAGGCTGTGATAAAAAGAAGGGGAGAAGAGACAAACAAAAAACAAAGACAGGAAATCCCATCCAAAGACCCGACCAAACCCGGCAGTCACACAATCCCGCATCCATACAACCCTGTCCTGGCCCACCTGGGATGTAAAATAAAATGAAAAAATAAAAAGGAACTATTCAGTGTTCAGGTTTTCAGTCACTGGTCTGGCATAGCCTGTAGATCTGTGAAGTAAGAGAGAAATGGTTGCCATCTCTGATAGAACTTATAAGTGTGGCCCCTCATAGTGTATTGATTCTCTCGAGTTTGAGAAAATACATTGAATCCCTTAGCCATTGCGAAATAGAGGGAGGGGTAAGGGATTTCCAATGCAGGAGCAGGCGGCATCTAGCAAGTGTACCCTGTGTACGACCATAGACCATTTGTCATTCGTCATTTTCTCTTCCCAGGTTCTCGTTTGACCTGTTAAGATTACAATAATTGTGAAATATTTCAGGATATTTAATTGTTTCCAAAACAAGACTGGAAAACATTTTGAACAGACACACATGATTTAAAAACAATTTTAACAGTTGACAGGCTTAACTTCTTACACTTTCTCTCTGAATGTAAAATCTGTCTGAATTGGAAGTTGATGAAGAAGAGATTTATTTCAAAATCAGCTGTTGCTTTTGCACATCACTGAGAAGTATTCTGAAACCATGCCAATAATCCTGGATCAGCACTCTCTTAAGAGATGGCAAGTCTGGCCAAGATCTCCCTGCTTCCATCTTAATTCCCTCTGAACCAAATGAAATGAGATTCCTTCAAATTCCGTGTGAGCCAAGTCTGCTGTCTTCATTGCAACATCCGCCTTTAAAGTTCTTCAAAGTCTTCTATCAGAGTTTGTGAGTGCCTAAGGGACAACCTCACTGCAGCCTGAATGACCCACATTTTCTGCTTTGCCATCTTTATTCACTTTGGTCTCATGCTCTCTCTTTCCATTTACCAGGGGCTGTCTGCTCATTTTCTGATGGCTCCTTCACAGTCTATCCATCATTCCACGCAGTAGCTAGGTGCTAACGTTTTTCAAGGCTCTGCGACTGCGTCCCATTTTTGGGAAGGGAATATCTATTTTACCGAATTGAGGAGTCACATAACAAAGAACCCTACTATGTGGCTGCAAAGATATTAAAGCAATTTCTCCATTCTGTGTTAATTGAATTTCTGTTCAATAAGTAATTTCACCTTTTTACACAAGAAGATATAAATACTGAAGTGGTGTTAAGAGCAGGAAGAGGACGTGTGTTTAAAGTTTACTTAAGCTGAATCTCTGACTTAAAAGTGCAAAGAGAAAAATTCCTTTAAGTTCATTTTCAAAGTCATGAATCATGATGTATTCTTTGTTTGACGAACTCTTCTGAGGTCGTTTGAGGTACAGCCATAGATTCACAATTGTCATATCTTCTGTGTCTTTTTGTCTTTCTGACACAGCCACCTGTCTTATGTGTCCAGCCACTCTAACTGTTGGGTTGTCTGTATGTGATTGACAGCGTCACTTCAAAATAGTGAATCAAAGTGAATCATGGCTACAAACCCTCAGCGTTTATACCTCATTCCTTCTCTGTCTGACTTTGACCTGTCTGACTTTGCACATTACTCAAGCAGAGCAAAAGTGGAAAAGACTTTGACACAGATACAATCTTGAATGGCACACTCTCCACAACACATTAGATTCACCTTAACTGTCCCAAAAGAGCATTTTGAGCGTGACAGTGTGTAGGCACACTGGGAACCTGCAGGGAAAGAGATTGGATCAATATGGTGTTCAATCAGAGTGGCTGTTGATGCCACCTGAGAAAGACATGTAAAGCAAGCATGAATCACTGCAGTGAGAGGATCAGAAAACTCTCTGCCCATTTGCGCAGCGCGATGACTGGGACCACAGGTCAACATTTGCCCTTTGGCTCATAAGGTCCTTCAAATCAAAGCACTTGGTGCATGTCACATATTTTAGATCATTTGTATAAAATGTTTATGAACATTCATCTCAAATGTCTGTTCCAAATGAAAATGTTTCCCCTTATTAACCCTAAATGGATTACTTCCATAATTTCCCAAAGCATTTTAGCAGTGATATGGATGTAAGAGCTATTTGTACAGAGCCAGGTGCAAAACAGGCGGTCAACACAACTGAATTATGCCATAGTGTGAATTTCATATCACCATCTAAATGAACAATAGCTCACTCTATTCTTGTATTTCCCAAACTGCAATTTCGAATCAGCACAGAACTCCGCAGCGTGACTGCTGGCGAGTGTGATAAAACCTTACTTTATTACACCGGGCTCCTTTTCATTATTTGAAATCTTACTACTTGTGCCCACTCATCGCATATCTACTTACTCCAAAAGCACTGCCAGTATGTAAAATATACATATTTCTGCCTCGCTTACAATAGTGATTGGCGCTTGAGGTTGTGAGAAACACTATTCAATATGTCAACAATATGTCTAAATGTGTTTGTCGTGTGTGTATTTGCGTACATATAATGCTGGATTTGCACTACAATATTCTTCAAATCTTATCTGATGTTGAACATGAGAGGCACCCCACACATGACTTTGAAATGATATAATTCAGAGTGTCTTCTTTCTCTTGTGCAGTGGTGTCAAACTCAAAAACACAGTGGGCCAAAATAAAAAACTGGGACTAAGTCGCGGGCCAGACTCCATATTTCTTGAAAAATGGACTACAATTCTGCATGTTTTCCCTTCTCTCCAGATACTGTATATAATGATCAACTTTTTCACATGGAAACATAATTAAGTTTAGCTTAAACATTAAGTCTGGAACAAGCAAAGTTTGATATTATAGACACATGAGAAATGGATTTTCAAATAAGAGATACATCAGTGGCATTCATTTCATATTTTTATTTAAAGAAATAAAAGAAAATAATTATTGTCCCTCTCTCTATCTGTAGCCTTTCAAGCTCATTTTCAATTGAAACCTTCTTTTAACAGATCAACAAAGCAACCAAAATAAAATAATTATTTCCTTCAATGAAAATTCAACTATTCACAGTCCATGTCATGGAGTATCAAGACAAAAGTGCATAAAGAAAGGCCCAGTTTACTACACTCAGATTTACTCTGATGGACATTGGTCCAAGGCAGTTACCTGACATCTCTTCTTAGATTCGAGTTAATCCATGTTTGGGGTCAGGCTCCGAGCTGAGGCTGATGTTTTGTTTATTTTCATCAAAGACAATAGTTGTCCACATAGATACTGTATGTGCTGCCGAACATAGAGAGCATTTGAGCAGCTTGGGGACGGAGTTGGGGCATTGTGTGAGTCATACTTTGACTTCAGCATGTCACTACACTGGAGTTCAATCGGCTCCATTTGGAGGTTGGTTGGTTCCACGTCAACTGCAAATGGATTACTTAGCAGTAGTCGGCAAATCGCCGGGTAAACTCGGCGCTGAGTACGTAGAGTTTTTCAGCAAACTGTGCACTTAGCAACACGGAGGTAGAGATCTGCTCTTTCATGGTTTGGCAGCACGGGAAATGGCCCAAGTTTCCTTGCAGCATCCGAGTCTTCCAAAGACACAACTTGGTTTGAAAAGCCCTCACTGCAGCGTACATGTCTGTTATGACATAGCCCCGCCCCTGAAGCTGCAGGTTGAGCACATCGAGATGGCTCGTGATGTCACAGAGAACGCACTCACAGAGCATTCTGGCATGTGTAGTGTTAGCGGTGCATACGCTATTTACCGACGGGCCAGCTCTAATAGACATTTGATATTATCTCGCGGGCCAAATATAATAACACTGTGGACCAGATTTGGCACGCAGGCCTGAGTTTGACACTCCTGCTCTAGTGTATTGAGAGAAACCCAAAGAAGTCTTGTTATCTTGCATTATGTGTGTTTACGCCAACTTTAAGTCACGTCTGTAACTGTGTGCATGTTGAATGTGACTGTATTCTTGCATAATTGACTGTCCACTTAAGTTGCTAACCTGACAATCATAACAAATCGCAAAAATTTCATTTTATAGATGATGTCAGATACTAATAGTATGCCACATCACTGAGATGTGATATGCACAGTACTGTACATATCAATGCATGGTGAGAGCTCTTCCTGGTATTGGATCCAAAACTTCCCTAGGATCCGTCATCTCAGACAGAGAATTCAAATATGTATTATAATAGGAGGATTTCAGCAGGCATTCTCTTTCAAGCCTCTCCTGGAGTTCATCACAGCAGCTACTTCAATGCATGCTGAGTTTATTACATTTCGCTGCTTTAATGTCAAAGCAGAACCAAAAAAAAAAGGTGCATAGCTGCTAAACCATCACATCACAAACAAGTCTATATCCTACCTTAGCAACCTGTAGTAGCCTGGCAAAATATAGCATGTTATTTGCAAAATAAATAAGTTTGCATCAATTTTGTCTCCCCAGGGTGTGTTCAACATAAACTCCCACGTGTTTCAGATCAAACCTTCTAATGATAAGATGCAGCAGGAGAATATCATTAGCCCTTTAAATACTGTGATTTTCACATATTCAGACAAATTTAAAAATGTGAATCAGTAGTTATGAATACACGTGGGGTCATAGGCAGGGTATCTGTGTGTGTGTGTGTGTGTGTGTGTGTGTGTGTGTGTGTGTGTGTGTGTGTGTGTGTGCGTCTGTGCGTGTGTTGCAAGATGGTTTTTCGTTCATATTAATAAATGCAAAACTGGCATTATATTGACTGATGGTGCTCAGGGCTAGAACACATTATGTATCTTGTTTAAAATGTGCATGGAACATTAAACCCAAGTCTATATGATCCAAATCCTTTAGAATGCAAAAACATGATCTGGTTTAGACCAACATTGCATTGATGCACAAACACGATTTTTTGCCGACTCATCATGGCCAAAAATGGTCGCCATTTTGTTTTCATCCAAGCTGAAGTGATCGAGTGTCAATGTTGCTTTTGTTATCCGTATCATTTCTTATCCTACAAGATATTTAATGTATTATGACAAAGGACGCAAGAACTGTAATCAGTCATCAATCATATTCAATTGCCCATTCAAAATCATGTCATTCACATTTAAGAGTAAACCCAGAGAGGAAATTGCATTGGACTGTTAGAATACAAATGCATCCATTAACCAAAGCAATTCCTACTAAAATGAAAATGTGATGGTACACAGTCAATTGGTTCAAATCATGTGACCCCTACAGTAATATGTTCACTGACCTTTGCATGCCCCTGACCAAGCTCACAATCCCCATGTCAGTTCACATGTATTTGTAGTTCGAAACAGAATGTGACAATGATTAAATTAGAACGCTGAACAGGTTTTGTTGTTCTGTCTGTTATTCTCTTCGGGATGGACAGCTTCTATTAATGCAGTTCACCAGAGCGAAAGATATTAAGTTCCCCATCTCACACCACTTTCATGCACTCTGGCTATGTTGTGCAGTTCAGTCGTGCAGAACTTGCTCACTGGAGCCATTTGAACCACATCTCCAGGGGTAACATCCAGGCTCAGTGTAATGTGCCAGGCACATGTGTTGCCTCTCACATGGCCTCCTGCTTGTGTTTTATGTGTTGTGGTTGATACCAGCTCAAACACTAGGGGCTTTTTTCACCATAACCATGTTGTATGGTGCTAAAACACTTCTGACGTCTAAAAGCTCCATATAACTTAAACCACAGCACTACTGCATGCTGTTGTTACAAAACCATAGCCTCATTTGGAACTTCTAATGTGCTTATCCATGAGTAATATTTATCACTCACTAGATCTCAAAATGTTATTGTTTACTTGAAGCATTTTTGTCACATTTGGGTTACACAGTAAAAGTTACCCAGTATTACACCGTTAGACTTTTAATAATTCCACTCTAAAGGTGATCTGTCACTTCATTATTTATTTTGTTTTTTTTTAAATCTTAAGTAGCAGTTTTATCAATTGCAATGTTTGAAATAAATTCAAGTTTGGAAGGTAAATATGTGTGTGTGCGTGCGTGCGTGCGTGCGTGCGTGCGTGCGTGCGTGCGTGCGTGCGTGCGTGCGTGCGTGCGTGCGTGCGTGCGTGCGTGGCCCTGCAGAAAAAGTATGGGAACCACTGTCCAAATGTTACATTTAAATTACAAGCTTTTAAGCTTTTCCACAATATTCTGTCAGCTTCTTCATGGTATGAGGTGAAATCTGAAGTTAGGCCATTTTTCAATGACACAAAGCAATCCATGGAACACTTTCTGGAACAATGGCAAACATTTTTGTATCTAACTAAACTAAAAGCCTCATGTGCAGTGTTCTGTGGCTTTATATGGGTCCATTCTATAGACGCCAAATATCGCAAATCTTCCGGTTTACAAACAATGTGTCGGTAACAATGTCATTAACTGTAAAAGTAAATGGGTCATCTGTCAGTGAAGATTCCTTTCATAATTAAAAGAGAAGGGAAGAGAAAGGTTACTTATGTGCTACTGTTTTTCAAATGAATTTTAAAAAACGGTTTTATTCATCCTGAATACACATGCAATAATCCAATTTCTACTACATGAATATTTTATATTATTGATTTTACACCAACCTTAATTTCCTAGCATACTATTAATTCTATCAAGTACACCTCTGCTTCTTTTATCCAAGCATTTAATTTTCTGCCGTCAGATTTGGCCCTACTCATTGCACTTGATACAAAAATAGCTCGTCTCATTAATGTACCTGAGGCTGTTTGAAGACACCGCTACTAACCAACCAAGTTTAACTAAATATAAGCAGGGCGTGTTAAGATGCTGATTGCAGGCCAGGACAGGAAAGGAACAGCACAGATTGCTACTGGCATGTGCAGATGGTTTCATGTCAGTGGCTGGACTTGTTTCTTGCTCAGTGTGATATATGTTCTCGGCAGGCTACGGCGGTAGACACACCAAACCTAAGCAGCAGGTGCCGCTAAATCAGATCAGGCCTGGCCAGATTGCCAAATGGCACCTAGACAGCAGAGGAAGAAACCGTTGTGTGGTTGTGATGATCAGGAAATTGTAAATGCTTTGCGTGTGTGTGTGTGTGTGTGTGTGTGTGTGTGTGTGTGTGTGTGTGTGTGTGTGTGCGCAACAGACATGTTAAGGTACAATTGACTTTGTTTATTTGTATCTTTGTTTCTACAGCAAATCCCAAATCCACTTCTGTCTTCATTAACGAGGCATATCAAAATCTTAACAAGTAATAAATCACATTCAGAATTTTTAAAAGAATGCGCTGGAATTTCAGTGTAGCTGCCTTTGGGGAAATTTTCTGTCTGGAAGCAAACTAATGAGGATGCAGTGGGGAATTCTATGTTGAAAGCCGTGCTAATTCTAAAACATTTCATCTTTATCCATCAGAATTTAAGAAGTGTGTGACTTTCTTTTTCTAAAATCCGAACTTTCAAAGGCTCAATACTCTTTCAATGGAAAAGGTAGTGCTTATGTTCTCTCAGGGGACTATGCTCTGGCTGCAAGACACATCGTCAATCTGCATTAAATCAAAAATAGTAAGAGTTTCACGTGATACATTTATATGGTAAGCGCCTCCCTAATGTATAATTGATAATCTATCAACAACCCTTTCTGCTCAGAATTGCCAGATGTTCCAAGGCAACTCATTGGCAACAACAATTTATGTTCATTAGAAATATCTTGAGCGAAAACAGAGAGCAGGCCCCTATTGGACCTTGCATTAAGAAGCATTCACATTATCTTGATTCTGCCTGCAGTGTGATGGGATCTCAGCAGGGAGATTGTTATACTATTAAAACCTAGTTTCCTCCTTACTCCATGGATGAGCTGCCTTTTGTTAAAAATAACAAATAACCCTTTTATGGTGGTTATTGCTGTTTGTAATTTAAGTGCAGGTACTAATTTATGGCAAGTTGCAACATTAACGTCACAGTGAGAGTGAATTGAGTTAGAAACACGAGACAGGGTGGCTAGATGGTATCTCACAAATGTGTCCCAGCTGCACTGACTGCCTTCACACCAGGCTAGTCGTGACATGGTTGAGGCAGATCACCTTGCCAGAGGTGGACCCCTTGTTTGTATAACTCATCTGGATAAGGATACAAATAATGTATTAAATGTGTACGGTAAATGGGCCAATAATGTCATGTTCTTACAGCAGAGCAGGAGGGAGATGGATGGATGGATGGATGGATGGATGGATGGACTTCAACTCACACCGTGTGGGGTACTCATACTGAGATACTTAACCGTGATATTTTAGTAAGAGCAGTGATTACAGTCCCTCCCTCAACTTAACCAGTTTAGCTTTGTTAATGTAGTTTATTGTACTTGCTGTTTACATTTCAAAAACATACAAATATCTTTAAGATAAAAACTAAAGTGCAGTTAGTCACAAGAAGCCCCGAGGGGTTTACACATGGCCCCTATTGATATTAATAAAATCACAGTTAACAAATGTGCTGCAAATGATCAGAAAGAGGGAACTTTCAGCAACTTTTGACAAATATATTTCTTGGGATGTAGGAAAAAACTGACAACTTATATATACGTGATTCTGATATAAACACTAGTATTTTGTACAGTTCAACCAGGCTGGATTGAGGTGCTAAAACTGACCCAGCTAAAATGTGAACATGCACATGCAATAGCTGGTTTTGGTTGGAAGTATTTTGCAGATACGTTTACAAAGCTTATTGTTATTACATTATTCTCTTTATGCATTTTGTCAATTCATACATATACCAGTTCAGATAAGGTTGCAACATCAGCCTTTTGTCTATTCTAAAAAGACTGAAAAGGTCTCCCCCCCTCCAATGTCAAACTGAATGGCAAGGAAACAGACATGAGCTGTTCCACATGCCAATGACGTTATCTGCATTCACAGTGGTGGTCAGTAACATAAGCATATAAAAGGGCAACATTCTGGAGCTTGAACTCCATCTAGACATAGAGTGGTGGGACAAAGTCATACGCAATCTACATACTGTCTCGTCCTGTGTTCATCTCGAGAAAATCAAGTACACTATGAAGGGCCACACTGATAAGTTCTATCAGAGATGGCATCCATTTCTCTCTTACTTCACAGATCTACAGGCAATGCAAGACCAGTGACTGAAAACCTGAGCACCGAACAGTTCTTTTTTTTTTTTTTTTACATCCCAGGCGGGCCAGGACGGGGTTGTATGGATGCGGGGTTGTGTGATTGTGGGGTTTGGTCGGGTCCTTGGATGGGATTTCCTCTCTGTTTTTTTTTTGTTGTTTTTTTTATGTTTCTCTCTTCTCCCTTTTTCTTTACCACGGCCAATGATGCGATTTGTAGTAGCCTACATTGCTGTTTGACATCATCCCGTAAAATTATTTACCCTATGAGATTGCATCAACGTCACTGATGCCATCCTGGACTCTGTGTCCACACTACTGTGCCAGGTTCTCACAACCTCCAGCGATCAGGCTTCCGGCTGTTTCAATTTCAATCTACTTGTACCTCATATTGACTATTTTACCTCAGGGTCTACGTTAAAAGTTTAGCAACAACAGTAGTAATAATAATTCATACAACCTTCCTCCTTTCTCTCTATCTCTCTCTCTCCTTTCCCCCTCCTATAACTGTATGTGCACTGTCATGTTAAATGTTTGCTTCAATAAAAACAAACAGTAAAACAAGAGGAAACTTTCTCTACATACCCACACATCCCCATGAGGGCAAGGTTCTTTATGAACTGATGGCGGAACAGCAATGAGTGGATAGGTCAAAAACATGGCTCCAGTCACAACATCAAAAAGATTGTTGTGAAAGGAAAAGCCACAGTCAAGAGCAGCAGATACTATGTCCAATCTCTAAAGGGATGTCATGCTTTAAATGTCATATCCTGATCCAAGCAGACAATAAACTCTTATGAATGCAAGTCGGGTTATGCAAAAGCAATTGGCAAAGAGTCAAAAGCAGTTGATAGTGACATTTCACTCTCCCCTCGAACAGCTGCTGCTATAACAAACAGTTTGATCTTTGACATTTGACAAACAAGAACTGTCAGCTGTGTATCAGTGTAGTGACTGATAGCCGTAAGCTCACCTCCATATTTATTGAGTCCTCACAGACACAATCACAGATAAGGCTTTTGCATCTGACTAGTGGCAGTAAATAAAATTCACCGATTAAACTAGACAGCTCTAATGACTGAAAAAAACATTAAAAAAAGTACTTTTCAGGTCTCCCTCCAGAGACAATTATTAACATTGCTATGATTGCAGTGCTATGGAAGAGCAAGTTGTTTGTGCCCTTGCCTCAAATTGATTATCAGCGACTTCAACAAAAAGAAGTGGAAATTGGGAAACAAGATTACAGGCAAACTCAATTGTCCCTAATGTATCCACATAAATATCATAAATTGATTAGAAAAAAAAAGAATGTGACTGAATATAATTTCAGTCTGTATTTGCACGAATAACAACAAAGATCTGGCTGACATCATTTCTATAGGCACTGCCTCCAGGCTAAATTGAAACACTTGTTTCACTGCAGCCTCGCATAGAATTGTTGAATGAACCTCCAGAGCATTCATTGTCTCGCTGTCGGTTACAGATGGTTATGTCTGTCGTTACTCGGCACACACAGAGCAACCACTCTCCATTACTCCTGCTTAGTCTCTCACGTCCAAATGACTCTAGCCAAAAATACTGTCAAGACCAAGTAAATTATGAGTTAAAGATGGAATGGATGATGCAAAAATTTAAATTTCCCACTCTTACAAAGATGTAGTTGGTGTTTATGTCCATAACTGTCTACCTAGAGCTAAGAGATTTCAGTCTGTAGCTGATGCTGGATCTTTCTGGTTTCTACAACGTATATGTTGTACAGCAAAGTCAGCAAA
Organism: Genypterus blacodes; assembly: GCF_046128005.1. NCBI lineage: Eukaryota > Metazoa > Chordata > Actinopteri > Ophidiiformes > Ophidiidae > Genypterus > Genypterus blacodes. Next base: position 1,815,986 of record NW_027466834.1, read on the forward strand.
TGGTTTCCTCATTTGTAGCCCAAATGCAGCCTGCTGTGGCTAAATTTGAAGGAGACGACCTGAATGACCCATGTCAATGAGTTGGGAAATATCACATGTACCAAGTATTTGCTTTCAGGTGGTTGCCTGTCACTGGTAAATATATCGCTTGAACTCATTAGTTTTACTCTTTGTGGGTCAGACTGTTCCATTTTAGGCCACAGCAGGTTCAGCTGAGCCTTCAGTCCTCTAGAGGGTCCAGCCTTATATCTGGGACAAATGCAAAGTCGATCCAGCAGGTAGAGGAAAGTGAAAGCTCACACACAGCAGCAACAACCAAACAGTGCAAAAAGAAAAAATGGAGCAACGCACTTGAAGTACACAAACAATCTAAGATAACCTATCCATCCACAAATATAGACTTCAGCACTAGTAAGGAAAATCTTTAAAGTGTTGCTTTACTTGCTACATATATTGATAAATAATGAAGCGAAAAATAAATGGAGTCGGTTTGAAAAAAATGTGATGGTGTGTTGCATCCATAATGATTACAAAGCCCCTCTTCTGTGAACCAGGTGAACTTGTGTTAAATATACTATCCATCTTCTCTTCTTCTCCTTGCAGTTTCAAATTGGAATTTGACAACCAGAAAATGTGCATTAAGAAATAGTATGACATGAGGTTAGAAAAGGGGAGTTTGTCAGTTGCAAATACAACCCATTCTGCCACCAAGCATTTATGTTGCATCTTGCTCCAAATCATGGCCTCCACCAACGCTATTGTATATTGAGCCCTGAAAGCAGACATTTTGACATCAAACCTTTGATGCTGTGGTATGTATGCAGGGTTTTGTCTACAACTCATTAGAATTAAGAATTAGAGACATGTTTGTTATTGTTATCTTTCAATCCTGTTTGTTGGGTTGTTACTTTAAAGTTTCGTCGGCTAATTCAGAGTCCAGTATATTGTTAAAGGGCAGATTCAGAATATATTGTAGACTGTTTTATTTTTAGGCATGGTTCCGTGTTGTTCAGGGAACAAGTTATATTGAATAGCAAATCAGCAGGGTTCATGTCTCGCCCAATTCAAATATTGAATATACAAAACCTCATTCGTATGCCAAGCTTGAACCATGTTTATTGGAGTGAAGGGGTGGCTTGACATAATCAGTACAATAACTTTAATTTGTCAGCAGCAATTTAAAATGCAAGATTATGTGATTCCTCTCATCATTGTCATCATATTGAAATTAATGCAGCTTGTTGTCAAAATGAGCAGCCCAAGCTGGAAGGACATTCCAAGGCATCCGTCATACTCTATGAAATGTGGTCGCTAGTTAAGGGAAACATAGTTTGGAAAGCAAAGTGTGTCTAACATTGAAAAGAAGAAGAGGAATCAACACAAAAACTTAATAATGCCACAGACACCGCACAGTGTGAGTGAGAGTGGAGCTGAGACTGTTCAAATGCACTGTATCATCCACAAAGAAGACCTCTGTGCCACGACAATCCAGCTTATCGATGTGATGAACACAGTCCCGTGAAAACTGTCAACATAATTCCAGCACGAGGGCTCTATGCTGAATCCGGGGAGCTACTCTACCATTCTGATGTGCGCTGGATAAGTCGGGGCTCCGTGCTGCAGCGTTTTATTCCCCAAGATCGGAAATCGATTTTTTTAACAAGAACGACCGACCTCTTCATGAGCTGACTGACCCTCTATGGTTGTCAGACTTGGCTTTTTAAGTTGATCTTCCTGAACATCTTAACACACTGAACAAGAGCCTACAAGGCAAAGACCAGCTTGGAGCACAACTTTATGCGCACATGAAAGCATTCTGTATGAGACACAACTATGCAACTTCAATGTTGCGCACTTCCCCGTGCTGCCGAAATCAAATTTGCTTTTCAAAGGCCAAGCTTTCTGCTAAAAAGGGGAAATATGCATCTGTGATCACATCTCTCATGACAGAATTCAGTCAGCGATACCATGATTTTTGAGAAAGAAATCACGCTGTTCTCGACCAACGTGAAACCCTCTGCAGACATGGCCATCTTTGGAGTATCAGTTAATGAGAGATTGTTGGCCACTGATAAGAAGAATGCTTTTGCTTTTGCCTCCTTGCTAGCCCGTAGAAGAATAGTTTTGCAGTGGAAATCTCCTGATCCACCCAAAGTGTCTGTCTGGCTCAGCGACCTAATGTTATTCCTGAAATTAGAGAAAATTAAGTACTTCACTAGAGGATCAATAAGAAAATTCCACAAAATATGGGACCCGTTGATTTTGTATTTTGACAGGCTCACCACCCTCCCATAAGGCAACAGAGCCCTGATACCTTTTGACAATGCATAACTAAAGACAGGTAACAGAGTGCGGATTTTCCTCCTTTATAGAGGGCTGTGAAGGGGATCACCCACCTGACTAAGAAAAAATCTGAGGCTACTGTTTTGAGAATGTGCTGCCAACCAATTTCATGACAAAATAAATGACAACACATTAATGGAAAGCTGGGATGTAGGCTGTTTTTTCTTTATTAAGCATATTTAATTCTCAGGCATAATTTACATACATTTGGTGAGGCAATATACTCCGCCTCTAGCAAGTGGCCCTGTCCTTCAAATATTTTTCTGTGTATGGACACACCTGGCTTACACGTTACCCAAGCAATAATGCAATAAGCAATACTTGTGTTTCAAATACTTGACACCAGGCTTGAGGTCACTGAGAAAACAGCGCAAGGTAGAGCACCTTGCCAGAGGGGAGTACATTTAGAAAAAAACATTTACACCTCTAGATAAGGTGTCTGGATACAGATTGCATATTAATGCCCCATAATGTCCTGTCAGTACAGCAGAGAAAAGGTCAGAGGAGGGAGATTGATGTGGAAGGATAGATGGATGTGCTCGATTTCAACACCAGAATGGGGTTCACTTATAAGTTAACTATGGCAGTTTTAGTATAAAAACGCACTTAAAGACCAAGATGGCGGCGCGTGCACATCGCGAGGCTCAGCGTCTGACTAGATTTAGCAAATTAGTGCTTATCTACATAGTTTTCTCCTGTGTGTTCGCCCGATTCAGCGGGGCAATACGTTCATATAGCCAGCAGACACTACTGGATATCTACTACCGATGCAATAACGTAGTTTTGGACCATCCATTCAACTTCGACGAGCTCCCACCAGAGTTGGTAAAGTCACCAAGGTGTCAAGGAGTCATCCAGCAGACCGAAAACTCTCGGCGCCGAGACCGTGAACAAAGACGGGGGAAACGCGGAGGTGTGCGTGCTAAGCTAAGGCTAAATCCACAGCGGGCAGCGCTCCCTAGCATTTTCCTCGCCAACGTACGGTCTCATGTTCTTCACGGAAACATGGCTTAGAGTTGCTGTTCCTAACTGTGTGGTGGAGCTTCAGGGGCGCACCATCTCCAGGGCCGACAGAGAAGCGGCAGCCACAGGTAAAAGCAGAGGTGAAGGACTATGCATTTATGTAAACAAGTCATGGTGCACAGACTCTGCCGTTGTGGATACCCATTGTTCTGCTGATCTGGAGTACCTGGTTACAAAGTGCAGATCCTTCTACCTTGCACATGAGTTCACCTGCATTGTTGCTGTTGCGGTTTATCTCCGACCGGATGCTAATGCTGAAGTGGCTGCAGTAGCTCAGTGGGTAGGGCTTTCGCTTTAACCACTGCACTCTACGGACTGTTCTTCCAAAGTTTCACCAGAACGTCTCCTGCACCACAAGGGGACAAAGAACTTTGGACCACGTTAACACCACTGTGGCTGAGGCATAGAAAACCACACCCCTCCCCCACCTAGGTCACTCTGATCACCTCTCTTTGTTCTTGCTCCCCACGTACTCCCCCATCATTAAACAGATGAGATGAAAGTTTATTATCCCGAGGAAAATTACTGTGCAACAGTTACAGTACAGTGCAGAATGAAACTAAAATGAGAAATCACCAAACTAGAGATGTAGCCTTCAGGTCTGGAGACCTGGGAGGCCTACAGCTCAGCTAGGGCAAACCTGAGAAGGGGAATCTCACAGGCCAAACATGGCCACAAACTGAGGGTTGAAGAGCACTTCAACTCCTCTGACCCCCGGTGTATGTGGCAAGGCATACAGACACTCACCAGCTACAAACCACCCAACACTGTGCCCCCTACCAGCTTCCCCTCCCTCCCTGACGAGCTCAACCACTTCTATGCTCGCTTTGACCAGGAAAACAAGGAGGTGATGTCCAAGGCAGATCTACCTCTCAATGATCTGCCTCTCACACTCTCCACCTCAGCGGTCTGTTCCATCCTGAGCAAGGTGAATGCCTAGAAGGCAGCTGGCCCCATTAGAATACCTGGGCGCGTGCTCAAAGCCTGTGCAGAGCAGCTGGCTGGGGTCTTTGCAGACATTTTCAACCTGTCCCTGGCCCAAGCAGTGGTTCCCACTACCTTCAAGACCGCCATCATCATGCCAGTGCTGAAGCACTCCGACACTACGGCCCTTAATGACTTCCGTCCTATTGCCCTCACCCCCATCATCGCCAAGTGCTTTGAGAGGCTGGTCCTCTCACTTAAACCCTGCCTACTTGCTACTTTGGACCCTCACCAGTTTGCCTAACGCCACATCAGGTCAACTGAGGACGCCATCTCCAAGGCACTTCACTCCACATTGACACGCCTGGACACCCCTAACTGTTACGCAAGAATGCTGATCATTGACCTCAGCTCAGCATTCAATACTGTGATCCCCTCCAAGTTGATCTCCAAGCTCAGCCAGCTAGGTATCAACACATCCCTCTGCAACTGGACTCTGGACTTTCTAACTAACAGACCCCAGTCTGTTAAGATAGATTACCTCTCCTCCTCCACTATCACCCTGAACACAGGCGTGCCACAAGGCTGCGTGCTGAGCCCTCTCCTTTACTCCCTATTCACCCATGACTGCGCTCCTATCTATGGTTCCAATTCCTTAATTAAGTTTGCAGACGACACCGCGGAGATAGGCCAGATCAGAGGTGACAATGAGACGGCCTACAGGGATGAAGTACGGCACCTGGCCACGTGGGGTGCTGACAACAACCTGGCACTCAACACCAAGAAAACCAAGGAGATCATCGTGGACTTCAGGCGGGCTGGGAGCCATGCACACACCCCCATCTCCATCAATGGAGCTGGAACCTTGGCATCCGCATCTCCAATGATCTCACCTGGTCCATAAACTCCTCGTCCCTGGTAAAAAAGGTGCAACGGCACCTCTACTTCCTTCAAAGCCTTTAGAAAGCTCACCTTTGTCCTAGGATCCTGGTGAACTTCTACCGTTTTAGCATTGAGAGCATTCTCATAAACGGTATAGTATGGTATGGCAACTGCTCCGCATCAGCCCGGAAAGCACTCCAGCGGGTGGTAAAAACCGCCCAAAGGATACAGGACGGTACACAGTTGGACAGCATCGAACAGATCCACCGTGGATGCTGTCTGGGTAAAACCAAGAACATTATAAAAGACTCCTTCCATCCTAATAATAAACTTTTCACCCTCCTCCTATCCGGCAGGCGTTACATAAGCCTCCGCTGACGCACCAGCAGGCTCAGGAAGAGTTTCTTCCATGAGGCGATGACACTGCTGAACACTACTTGGACAAAGACACTTTGCACTATTTTTCTCTCTATTTATATATTTATTACCTGTATATATAGTTTATTCTGTATATATTATAGTACAGTTTTGCACTTCTGGTTGGATGCTAACTGCATTTCATCGGCTTGCACCTGTACTTTGCTCAATGACAATGAAGTTGAATCAAATCTAATCTAATCTAATAAACTGTTTAGGCTTAAAATCAGAGGCGGACAGTAACGGAGTACATTTACTTGAGTACTGTACTTAAGTACACTTTTTTAGGGATCTGTACTTTACTCGAGTATCATGTTGGGGGAATACTTATGACTTTTACTTCACTACATTTGAAAGGCAAATATCGTACTGTTTACTCCACTATGCTACATTTCTATCCATAACCGTAAGTACTTGTTACTTTTTCAATTTTAAAAAAAAAAAAACGAGGAAACCCTGTGGATTCAGTATTTTGTTGTTTCCTTCTCAAACGTGATTGGATTGTACAGGTGCCTCTGACAGGGACAGCCTATCAGCAATCACCTTCAGCTTTCCTACCATGAACTCAAACTCCATGGTCAGATTTAGTTGGACAGTAATTATTCCAGAGAATGTCGGAAAAACTACCTCAGATAATACTAGTCCTGTGCGAATACGACCCTGTAAAAACGTATATAGGTAGTCCATCATGTCCTGTTTAAACATAGTTTTTCTCTGTTTCTCGTGCATGGAGGCACTTAAAGAAGCCCTTGGTATCGTTTATTATTGAAATATAATAGCCTGGGGCAAAACCAAAGTGTTCTGGACATACGAACACCGATAAAAAAAGAAAGTCAAATTTATCAGAGGCCGAGACTTTTCCACCACTGTTGATGGGTAATATCAATCAACTGTCCCTGTACCTCCACCAGAACAACCTTTTGGACCCCTACCAGTCCGGCTTCAAGGTGGGCCACTCGACCGAGACGGCCCTCCTGGCAGTGACCGAGTCACTCCAAACTGCTGGAGCGAACTCTCTCTCCTCTGTCCTTATTCTCCTGGACCTGTCTGCAGCATTTGACATGGTGAACCACCAGATCCTTCTCTCTACCCTGGAGGGAATGGGTGTCTCTGGCTCTGTCGCTCCTACCAGGTAACACTGAGAGGTTCTGTTTCGAAGCCACGTAGGCTCACCACTAGGGTTCCGCAAGGTTTGGTCTTGGGCCCTCTTCTTTTCTCCCTCTACACAACATCTCTTGGTTCGGTTATCCACTCCCATAACTTCTCCTACCACTGCTATGCTGATGACACCCAGCTGATTCTGTCATTTCCTCCTTCTGACACCCAAGTGGAGACGCGCATCGCTGCTTGCTTGGCAGACATCTCGGGGTGGATGTCGAAGCACCACCTGAAGCTCAACCTGGACAAGACTGAGATGGTGTTTCTCCCGGGGAAGGGCTGCCCGCACCGAGACCTGGCCATCACCATAGATGACTCCGTGGTGACGTCTACTCGGACCGCGAGGAATCTGGGTGTGACCCTGGACGACCAACTGTCGTTCTCGGCAAACATCGCTTCGGTGACGCGTTCCTGCAGATTCCTCCTCTACAACATCCGGAGGATTCGTCCCTTCCTCACCGACAAGGCAGCGCAGGTGCTGATCCAGGCTCTTGTCATCTCCCGCCTGGACTACTGCAACTCCCTCCTTCATTATTATTTTCAAAGTGTAAAGAAGTCCTTACAGGCCTATTGTTTGCTATTATTATCCTCCTGCTGATGCATTTTTGAACACGATATCATGAAGCAATGTAACATGCTCATGGAGACAGCTGGTGACAGCAGTGCATAAAAATCAAGTCAGCCCTCCCATTTCTGGTAGAATACAGGGATTTCTTAATCCCGTGCGAATTGGTCATTTATATTACAGTCAGACGTCCTGATGTAAAATTATTTTTCCCCCCGTCAAACTAATCCCATCCGAATAGGGCTTTATTTGTGTACATATGCATATTTAAGTGGGGGAACGCTATTCTTATCACAACATCACAAAGAATACTATAATCCCCATTTCACCACTGTTGATGTCTTGAGTGTACTCTACCTGAAGGCCTAGATTGGTCTTTTTAAACCATAAAGTCATGAATGAAATCATCAGAGCAAGTTGGAATGTTAAATAAAGTAACATTTACAAAATATGAAAATGACTTACCTCTTTTTTGTCAATGATTTTAAGTAATTAATGTTAAAGATTCCATAAAAACTCCATACAGGAGGTTTCTATAGGTAAAGGTATGCCAGGGGTCGCCAACATGTCGCTTTCAAATTCCAATCCCGCCTCCTTTGTCACAAAATGATTATAAGCCAATCAGCTGTCAGTCCAACAAATGACGCTGTTGTCAGGTTTGGTTCATGTCACCGTAATATCTGGCCAGCAAGCACACACCGGATTTGCCGATGACCGCCCAGAAAACAGCCCCGATTAAAGGCAACAAATACGAATGTGAATGGCAAGTGTGTGCGTGTCTCATTTGCGGTGCGTCTGTGGAGCGCCACTTCACCAAAGTCAACAGCAACTTTTCACAGGACTTTCCGGCTGACAGCAGGGCGTCATGTGTCGTTAGCGAACGCATCGGCTCGAAGAGTTCCCCGTAGTTCCCATATCATCTCGTTTAGCTCTTTTAGGTGAACGATGGGAGTCGGCTCCCGTCCGAGAGCCGTTTCAATTTTTTCTGCAACTTAATACAAGACAGAATAGGATGGTCTCGGTCTGCAGTGTTGATGAGTGAGTGACAGCTGGGGGGAAAAGCAACATTGGGATGCATTTTAACAATTTTAACAACATAAAGGCACAATTTGCAGAATTAAGCTGTCATGTCCAGGGTCCACAAAAAACCTTCACAGACATGAGAACTGTGCATACAACAGTTCAGTTGGAAGAAAAAAGAAGCTCGACCCAGGCTCTCAATCCAGTGTATGTTCTTCCAAACAGGAAAACACTCTGAAGAAAACATTCCAAAACTGTAGGACAGAGAACGTGCTTCACTGCAAGAACATTCTAACACTATTTTAATTCCTTGTGAAAACAGTACCACACTCTCTGTCATCTCATTAACATCAGAACAGACTGAATGCATGTGAAGCACAGATGATATCGGAACTACAGGGAATTCCCGGAATTACAGGGAATGTGAAGAGATATTGTGACAGTGATATGTGGAAGGACAGAAAATGAGAAATATGAAAGTTAAAGTATTAGTTAAATAGCAAAAGAAGTAATAACATTGTTTTATTTTTTATGAGATTAACATGTGTTTTGGTGTGAGCTTAACACAGGCTTATGTTGCTGAATCGAAGTGGATTTTGATATAAAATGTAAGTGTTGACTGTTGGATATCAACATTTTGTAAATGCCATGTGGATAAATGTTACGAATAATATAAAACATGAGTAGCTCTCGGACACTTATTTTGTCAAACTAGCTCTCCGAGGCAAAAAGGTTGGAGACCCCTGAGGTAAGCACTGTGGCAGTAATAATACAATATTTAGAAAATTTACTCTTGATACTTAAGTACTTTTAAAAACAAGTACTTCAGTACTTTTACCTAAGTAAACATCTGACTGTAGTACTTCTACTTGTATCGGAGTAAAATTTAACAAGAGGTATCTGTACTTTTACATAAGTAATGAAGCTCTGTCCGCCTCTGCTTAAAATTAGAAGAACCACATCTTTAAAAATGTTCCATAATTTGGACCCCTTATAATTATAAGAAAAATGCATCTCTAGTCGTCTGAGGAATGGGAAAATGTAGAATTGAGTAACAATGGCCTGTGAGTTAGTTGGAAAATTAAAATTTAAGAAATAAATAATAAACAACGATTGTGGACTAAATGCAAACACACAATCCGAACGGAATGTTGGCAAGTCACTATGATGGAATTATCTGAAATAAGGAAAGTGAATCACATCATTAATCATTAATGGATTTTTGAGCAAATGCAATGCAAGTTTGGATCCATGAGTCAATTACAGCAAATCTATTGAAATTATGGGACCAAAATCGTACATTGTTGCCTTAACATAATTACCAATGAAAATGTTCTTTACATCAATGATTACAAGTTACACAGTGAGTTACTTATACAAAATAAATAAATGTAACCAGTTACCATCCCAAAATAACAATTTAGCACTCAAGGTTTTATTCTCCAACTTGGTGTTCTGGACTTCTGTAATGAGAGCTGCATGTGTGTTTTTCTAGTTTCCTTGTGACATCGGAAGAGTGTTTGTTCTTTCTTTCTCTTCACGGCAGATGTTGTGTCTTTCAGAATTTATAGATCTTTCTTTGACTCATCAATTTAATCAAACAAGAATAAACTTGTTTTTCACAACAAATCTGTAAAATACTTAGTGCTACAAAATAGGATATTTAGAAAAGGCAGATAAGCTTTTGAAAGTAGACAGAACAAAGAAAGACAGAGTGGCATTAAGGCCTCTGAAAGGCACAAGGCTACTGGAACATGACACGGCTTTAGGCTGCAACAAATGCTATATCGGGTAAAAACACAGACAATATGTGGCATGTTATTCACACATCTCTGTTATAGTAAAAGGAAAACCTAATAATTCCTCTATTGTTGTATTTACCGTAATGACTTGGAATAAAACAAGCATTACTATCGCAGCCATTGCTGTCAAGAAAACATATTCGATTAAGAATGACAAATATATTTTCATTGCATCAGCTATTAGGGTATTTATTATTTCTTATATACATTTTACATATAGATTTAAAATATAATTTAACATTCCTTACACAATTACATGTCAAGCTAATTTTGACAGACATGGTTCTCCCATTGTGAGTTTGTTTTTTCTTAATCAGGCTAGAAAAACAGTTTGAAGGCATATGGATGAGATGTAGGCTTCAGGAGTTAGGAGAAGAAAGGAGTCTTAGGTTTTAATTATGAAGAAGAAAATTCCAAGCTTTACCGTGGTTTTGCTGTTCAGATTCTGATTATTCCTCTACACCACTAATTAACATAACAGAATCTTTATGAATGAGCTTCAATTCTCATCCTGCTTATTCAGCACGGTCAGCCCCATGCAAAATAAGATAATGTTGTGCGGTATTTCATGAATTAACTTTACTGAATGTGATACTGTGGTATACCGTTAAACTTCAATTTACTGTCATATTATCACGTCATGAGACATAATGGAAAAGGTAAAAAATAAAAGGTATCTGATAATCACATTCGTTGATCACAGGTCATAACCACTGTATGCCTGAGAATATAGCATTTCTCTTTATTTCTTAAATGCTCTTACTTCTGACAGTGACACATTTATTTCAATAATATTAAATTGATCTATTATGTTTACCTGTGTGTGTGTGCTGTAGTTGCTGTGTTTGGCAGCCGTTAGCATTTTATGAGTGACATTTAAAGTGTAGCATTGCTCCAACTGTTTAATAATCTGCAGTGCAGTGTGTGACACTTGCAATGATTTCCTTGAGATCAGTGTCTGTTTTCAGGACTTAACACACCCTCTGACACCTCACCTCACTGAGTGGAAGGCTCAGAAACTGCCAAAACAAAACTTGCTACATTACGTACATACCTCCAGGGAAGCAATGCAGTTTACATACACCTTCGGCTAAGGTGAATGGCATGCACCGACAGACTGTGTATCATATTGTAGTGAATATCAACTGTGTCACAAATGGCCTTGCTCGCTGCAGAATGGAATATCTAGAAAATGACTTGCTGCTCGAAATCTCCAACTGCTTGTCACCCCCCTTCCTTGTCAATGGACTTGTCAATTATGAGTGAAATAGCCTACTTTCACACCTTTCAATGACAGTCAGGTTAACTTCAGTTTCTTCTTCGACAGGATCCGTCAGTTTTTTATTCTTGAAAAAAAAAGAAAGTTTTGTATCCAGCAACGGAATAATTCTGTGAATAGGTTGCCAATATGATAGATGATGTTCTGCCACAATAGAGCTCAACAGATCTTATGTTCCCATGAAAGATCTGCAGGTTTTTGAGCAAACACCACTTTGACTGAGTTATGTCTATCCTTTTATTGTCCATTTAAGGCTGTATTAGGTTTATTCACTTCCAATCTGCAGAGAAACTCTAAAACAACAGACCTAAGCCGTTTACTATGAAGCATGATAAAAGGGCCTAGTCGGCACTGTTGTGGCCAAGTCAGATTTTTCCATATCAGGAAGCTGACTCACTTCTGAGCTCACTCTTTGTTGGAGCTTAGTCAGGGTGAAACATAAAGCACCGCCTCTTGACCAATCACCTCGTCTGGGAATGAGTGTATTTCATTGTCAAATCTGAGGCCGCATTCTTGGCAATGAGGCCCCACTGAGAAGATGAGAAACTGTATGCTGCCTTATAGACCAGATGTGAGTGTTATAGAATAATGCACTGTCCTTGCCTGCAAGTCGAAATCGGAATGTGGGTGGATGTGCTCAAATGCCTATATTATAACTGACTGTGTACTGTTGGAATAGTGATCTTAACAGAAAAGAGAGTTCATCTGGAAGTGTCCCAATTCAAGAGATTTTGACAGAGGTTGTTGAAGAGATCAACAATATCACCATAAACCGTGCTGCTGTGCTGGATGGTGCCATTCGGGGCTTCAAAAGACTCTTGATGCATCAGGTTTTATCTTGTTTTTGTGGTTTGTTTTGAAATAATCATTTACCCTGTAAAATAGATCATGGCTCTTACTCCAATTTGTGTGAACCTCAGTCATTGTAAAGTTCTGTATTTGTGTTAAAATATAGTTCTGTTCACAAGAAGCATAAGCTGTCAACACTATAGATGAGGAAATTGGCTTTGAAACTAAAGTGTACCAATGAGAAGGCAGGCTGGCAGGTTCAGACAGCCTAGATATGCCATGTCATCAATCTGCTGGAGATGAAGGAGGGCTCTTACCTTGTGTTGTTGCATCCAATCAGCTACACTGGACTTCAGCTATATAAAATGTGTCTCCTAACTTACTTTGCGGTCTTCAAGTATAAAATTCATGCTGCTGGGTTGCTGTGAAACTTTTTGTAAAATTAACTCGTCAGCAATATAATCACATTTCAATATTCACATTCACACCGTTTAATCTGACATGGACTTAAAGTTACTTGATACAAACATACAAACACTCGTTTGTATCAACAATTGTTCTGTTTAACCTGTACTACGAGAGAGAGAAGGGATCAGGCATTCCAAACCCCAATAGCAGCAATACAACCTGATTTGCGTGTCTTGGCCAGCAAGGGATTCAAATTGACATGCTCAGATCCATTCACACCTGTGTTTAATTGGTCTAATTAATCTAATTGCACTGATTGGACATAGGTTGGACGTATTTGCTATCATAGTTTACTGCAATAAGATAAGATATTTTAAGTTAATGAATCACCAGGATGTTCACATCAGTTTGTCAGACTCACTGTGATTAAAGGAATGATTGATGGATAAACCTTGTATGTTAAAGTAGCACCAGACATTTCACCTTTTCTGACATTACTTTATTCCCAAGCTTCTTCGCCTTCCTTCTTTTTTAGCAGCTGTGCTAAGTGTGACATCACGCTCATCTTGATGATGAACACCTGGACTTTGAAACACGAGAACGAATGTTAATATTCAGTGCAGTAACAAGTCTAAAAAGTGGTAAGGATGAGCATTTATCATTGTTCATTTTATCACTGCTCTGTTCCTCTCTCTGGAGTAATTTAAATGTTTTGGTGTTTCTTTGCAATCTTCAAATTCTGCTCTAGAAAAATTGATAAAGTCTGACATCAGAATCACACATCACCATTACACCAGTTGACACAACCCTGCAACATTTATTTGTGTTCACGTCATATAATCCTTCTGTTTCATGCCACATCCTAATGTGTTTGCATCAAGCTTTATGCAAGCTATAAATAGTCGCAGTACAAAATACCAGAGAGGCACTTGGAAGCGGAAAACACTGTGTTCTGTGAAAACATTGAGTCTTGGGAAAGGAAGTGACTTAATGGGGGTACAATGCATTTTGCCTGGTTGGATTTCCTCACTGTGGCTCCAAGCACTGAGTCAGAGGTAGAAGCAAAGAGACAAGCATGGCCATTCTCTCTGTGTCTTCAACATCAGTGTGACTGGAAAGAGGATCAAAGTTAGCAGATCACGCTGACAAAATCCAGCCCCCCACTACAAAAACACTTACACATCTTTAGTAACTTATTATTTCACTAAACATAGTAGTAAAGTGACAAATCACCTTTACAGTGGAATTGTTATTATCAAACTGTGTAATTGTGTGTAACTTTTACTGTGTAACAGCATTTCTGCTTTCAACATATCTTCTCAAGATTACCTCTCTGGCTTTTAAACCTTAACCAGCTCCCTGAGAGAAAAAAGTAAATACTGTACATTTTCCTTGCAAAAATTACACCTTTAATTACCACATCTTTCCAGTGACTGGTGTGGGCTCGCTTTGTCCTTTACGTCTTTTCAAATTGGGGTTGCAGCTGTGAGACTGTACATTTTCAATGTCCAGCTTCGACCTGTGTGTTTTTATTAAAGATACAGCAGAAAAACCTCTCACATAGGTAGGATGTGGTCATGGCTCATTCCCCTGCTGTTTTTAATAAGAATAATTATTTAAATCCCTCACAACTGGGCTTGTAATGTAAGACCAGCTGATTAGCGCAACTGTGAAGTGGTGCCGATGAAAAAACAACCAGGCTGAAGAGTTGCAGTAAAAACAGGCAGTCAAACCTGGTAAAAGAGGTTGCAAATACATGGAGCAATAATGTTATCAGGACGCTCATTCTCCTGCTGGAATACAAATAAGTATTGCCTAATCCATTTGCCTTGGGCCCCTGCAATAGCTCTGTGCACCCCCTAGGGGAGCGCCACTCATTTTGGGAACCACTGAGTTAGTTGTTTAGATAGTGGGCAAACTGAGGTACTGTAACTAGTGTAGGGGCCAGTGCTTCTTTTATGTTGTAGCTTGGATGGAACAAGATTATTTTTTCCATTCTCACTTACATCACAGTACGCTTTTGGTTCACTTCATTGACGTTCCAAGTTGTGTTGGCAGTGTGGTACAACAGAAGTCTGAGTAAAGATTTGAAGACTGCTGTGCTTACCGCACTTCTCTCTCTCTGCTTCTCTGTCTTGCTCTGTACCTGTAGTAGACCGTCAGCACCACCGCCCCTCCCTGCCTGATGTTATGATCCTTGTCTGTCTTCACGTGAATTGGTCGAACGGCACAACATCAGTTTAAACATTGTCTTCTCGGTGTTCATGGCCCGGAGAAGACCATGCTATCGTTTTGTCTTGTATTAGGTTGCAGAAAAAATAAAAACGGCTCTCGGACGGGAGCGGGCTCCCATCGTTCACCTAAAAAAAACGGTTTGTTCGCGGACGACATATCCCGCCCTGCTAGCAGCCAGAAAGTCCTGTGAAAAGTTGCTGTGGACTTTGGTGAAGAGGCGCTCGATAGAGGCGCTCGATAGAGGCGCTCGATAGAACCATTCGCACTGCAAATGAGACACTCACACACTTGTTATTCACATTCGTAAATTCCTCATGAAGTACATTTGTTGCCTTTTATCTGGGCTATTTTCCTCAGTGATCGTCAAATCCTGTGTGCGCTTCCTGGCCTGCCAACATCGCCGAATGTGACGGTGTCACGTAACCAAATTTCATTTGTTGCGTCATTTGTTGGACTGACAGCTGATTGCCTTAAAATGGTTTTGTGACAAAAGGGGGCGGGATGTCTGTGAATTTGATTGGATAGAAATTACAGATATACAGCTTTACTAAGTGACAATGTGTTGTCAAATGTATGCAACCCAGAAATGGGTGGCGGGCTACTGGTAGCTTGCGAGCGACCGGTTGGAGACCCCTGGTTTAAGGCTTAAATTGCGTGCTATAGTTTGAACACAAACTACTATGGTCCCCTTACCAAGATGAATCACAGTTGCAGCTGTGCAGGGCAGTTGGCAGGCAGTGTGTATGGCCTCGGGTGGGTGAGCGATTTGCTGATGTAAAAGTGAACAGAGGCCCACGGTGGGGAGGTTTTGGTATCTGCAGGCATATCCTACGGGGAGCAAACTCAATTTGAATATAGATTATGATGAGATCGTGAGGCCCATTGCTGTGCCATTCATCCACAACTATTACTGCATGTTTCAACATGACGACGCACGGCATGGTGCACAATTCCTCGAAGCCGAAAATCTGCCAGTTTTTCAATGGCCTGCATACTCATCGAACATGTCACACATGGAGCATGTTTGGGATGCTCTGGACTGGCACAGAAATTGTCCCTGAATACAGCTTAACACAGATTTAACCACTGCTTGGCGTCGCAAACCACACTACAACCCAGAACTAAAACACCACAAAAGAGGCCATGGGGGGAGGCAGGGTGTGCCATTTACGAGGACACTTGTGAGGAAAGACAAAAGCCTTACATGATGTCACATTTGCTCATATGCAGTCCCTGAAATGAGACAAAGCCAGAAATTGTCTGACGGTATCCAAGCTTAAGTAGCAGGTGAGGTGATGGACTACAGGCGCGGTTGATGTGGCTGATTGTAGGCAACGAGCAACAGGTGTCTTTGATGTTGGTTGATTGCTCACGACCCTGGTTGTTGGCTGGGATTGGTGTGGTCTGTAGCGTGTTAGCCGTGACAAATGTAAACCTTTTTTCACAAGGCAAGAAAGCACGAAAAATTCTGATTTCTGCAAGTTTTCAAAATTTACTCAGTTAATTTTGAAGCCATATGGTGATTTCACACACTCCCTCATGCCTTTTCTCTTTTTGAAATAAGGGATTCACAATGCTTGGCTAAAGAGGTCTTTGAGATGTTTTTCAATCTAATCTTACTATTCCTTGATTAGGCAGCAGAATTACATCTTAATGAATACAGATGTACTTTTTTTATAGGGTTGTGGCACGTGACACTACACATGACAAAAGCAAATGCTAGGAACTGTGTTCCTGGAAAAAAAAGGTTTAAAAAAATGGTGTTAGTCAATGCACAAAATATTATTTTTGTTTATTTTTAAGATACATTATTTGTGCTCTGATAAGTTCAAATAAATGAGATAAAACATCCATTTTAATCTTTTTATACAAAATAAAGTTCTAGTGGCTTCTAGGCTGTAATGAAGTGAATAAAGGCATAATAGGTTTTCAGTTTCGATTTTAAGATTTAAAGAAGTAGTCAAAGGGCATTCCAGAGATAAGGGGCATAGAAGCCAAATGCTCTGAAGCCAATGTATTTTGTCCTCGTTGTTTTGAGGATCAGTGTTGATAGTTTAATAATGGCAGTTTTAAAAGCTGAGGGCACAGAGTGCATGGAAAGCAAAGTGATAATAAAACAATAATAATAATATAATTATTATTATTATTATTATTGTTGTTGTTGTACAACTAATAACTCAGACTTTATCATAAATGTGGGGCACAGGCAGTGCCAAGTGAGAAGCATGCTCTGTTCTTTCAAGCATGGAATCAACAAAGTTCTAAAATGTTCCACAGGGAACATCAAAGTTGGAAGTTGGAGTTTTCGTTGTCCAGTACCATCAGCTTCTGTCCCTGACATGGCAACATGGGCAATAAGGCTGAAGGTGATAACTCAAGAGGGTCCCTCTGCTGAATAAGAGAAAAAGAAGAGAGCGGTGGCAAGCAAATGAAAAATATTGTCCAACTCCAAAAATGTACAGCGGAACATTCTGATTTAGGTGAAGCATTGAGTGGGCAATGTGTATTTTACAGCCATAAGTTGGACACACTTCAGTGCATGTCTCCTCAGAATGGGGGAAATCTTTGGCGCATACATGCATTTTATGGAACGTAAGCAAAGGGAGGTTGTTGTGCCTCGCTTTCAGCTCATCTTTGCTTTGCAGCTCAATGACTTTGTGCTGTAAGCTATTAAGCACATGAGATGGTTCTGTGTTAAACAAAGTATTTACACCCTGAAGCCTCTCACCAAATGCATGAAGGAGTTTAACACACTAGCCAACAGTCGAAGCAGGTTTTTGTCGACGTTTGTCGAGTAGTTAAGTCCATCATGTTGCCCCTTCCAGGTACACTTGCCACAGCTTTAAGACGAAGTAGAAATTTTATTGGGTCAAATCACATGCGAACACGTCACCCTGCAAACACTTCAATCTGAAATTTGTCTTGCGTGCCCCTCTTACACACACACACACATGTCAGAGGGGTCAGCGCAGGGCAGCCATGATACGGCCATGATGCCTTGCTCAAGGGAACCTCTGAAGCAAACTGGCAACTCCCCAGCTGCCAGTCTGAACTGGCTGTCTGAACCACAGTAAAATTAGTGTGTCTACAGAGGGTTCCTGGGTCGCTTCTGATCAAGGGCGACTCTTTGACTCCTCAGTATTTGGCACCATGAAGGTGTGAACTTTCTTTGTTTCACTGATCAAAGAGGCCATGTGGGGATGCAGACTGATGACATTACTCAATCTGGCTGGGATCCATATTCTGGGGCAGAATACTGAAAATTTAAAAAGAAAATCCCAAAGTATGTGTTGCTATTAATATAATTGTTTATCCCCTGGCGGGTCTGATGGAGCAGTCTGGCCCAGAGGCTAAACATCCCCCCACCTCTGCTCTACTTAGTGGTCTTTCATGATCATTTCTGGATGCACTTTGTAAAACACTGTTGTGGATCAAACAGAGACATTCGGTTTAATGATTTTATTTGTTACTTGAAAGCTTCAAATCATCCAATCGCCCAGGTAGTCATATAGGCCAGGACACTGACTGATGACGCAGCAGTTGTATTTTTTGGTTAATTTGGTTTAGGTGCAGTTATCAGCTCTAGGTGCAGTTTTGAGCACATTAGTGACACAAGTGAAAATAATTTAGAAAAGCATTGTCATAACTTACAATGATCTGCTGCCATTTTGAAAAGATTCCAAACAAACGTTATATCTTCTACTGCTGTAATTAACTGTAACGAACAATGTAAATGCGGTTGTAATTGTTATATCTAAAACTGATAGATTGCAGGGAAACGAAGACATTGACATGAAGATGGTCAGCATTTGTCTGTGGGGTTCAGCAGGAAGTGCTTGTGTGACAACGTACAAGTAAATGAATACTGTAGATGCTGTGGTGGCTGTAGAGGCTGTTTAGACAATCAAAATCTGACCAAACTGTTCAGATCTGATGTCTGCTCTTTTTTCAAGCACACTGCAGAGAATGAGAGGAGGGCATGATGCTGTCATGTTTTATGATGCAGAATATGACTTCAGTCCCAGAGGCAGGCTCTTTGGTCAGACAGTGAATGCTGTGTAGTCTGTCATGAATTTGATCAGACTGCAATCCTACGTACTGCTGTCATGGGCAATAGATTTGTGTGGCAGTGTGGGTGTGAGGGGGAAGGGACAGAGTGTATGTTCGTGTGTGTGTGTGGGGGGGGACACATCTGTTTATAAGTGACCTGGGGCCCATGCCTGGTTATATGACCTTGTTGTGTCCACTAAACAGCAAAAATGAATCCACACATTCTCCCTCCTATACCTCTCTACACACAGTTACACAAAAACCCATCTGAGGACACATTAACATACAGACACACACCACACACAGGCGTGTTGTGCCCATCTCTGTGTTTCCATGCCACACACACACACATCTACCAACCCGCTCACCCTCATCTGTAAGCCCCGACAAATGTATTTAAGTCCCCTATATGCACACACAAGCAAAATGATGGACATGCAAATGAATGCAGACGCAGGCAAACAACAAAACACACACAGACTCAGACTGGCAAACAGCCCCCCAGGCTTTTTTGGTATAAACATGCGCTGTGGACTCCTGCTATTCTGTCTCTCTCTGTTTTTCTCTCACTCCTATTGTCTTTGCTATCCTCATTTCTCTCCCAACCACTGTCCACTTTTGTTCTTTCTCTTTCTCTAGTGCTCACACTGTCTGTCACTTGGCCTGCCGTTTGCAATGTCTATTTACTGGTGGTTAAGCAAAAACTGTTTGCCTTCCTTCATTTCCTCTCCCCTCTCTTTCTCTCTGCACCCCCACCCCTCTCTCATAGCACTTTCCTCACTGTCTATCACAGGCCGGACTTGCAAAAGCTCTTGCCTGCCTGGAGCGCAGGAGGAAAGATGTTAGTGAGAGCGGAGGGAGAGCTGACGCCAATGTTGGCACCTCTGTGGCGTCCGGGAGGCACCCAGTTTGGTGGAATCTCATATGCAGTGGCGACTCTCCAGTGCACTGCAGTATAAGAAATGCCTGTTGCCTCAAACTGTGCAGACAGCCAGGATGTGTTCATGTTTTATAATAACTATGAGAGTTTAAGAGAATTATTCTGTGAACCGTTTCATTTTCCTTTCCATCTTCTTCCTCCTCGCACTGCACCATCGTCCCATCTGTCTTCCACTTCCACAATACACTCCTCCTGTAGTACTCTTCCTCTACTTTTCTGTCTCCTATTCTCCATTCTAATCTCCTATCAAAAAGATGGGATATTACAGAATGGTTGTGAAGATGCTGCAGAATCGTACAACTCCAGCCAAATCTGAGAGTGCGTTTTGAAACCTATACTGTACATCCAAATGACTTCCACCCTGGAGGGCCTCTTGCAAACATACGCATGGTCAGAGCAGCTGGAGGGAGGTGAGTTCTGTTTGCTTGGTGTGTTTGGTCTACTGGGACAAAAAGGGGTTAATTAAAGCACAATGTGGCCCCCTGGTGACATTCAGGGGTAATGTCGAGGCAGATTCTAGTCTCACACTCTCCCGTTCACATTTTAGCCTACAACTGATTCAAGGAGTACACTGCATGATTGCATTCAGGATTTTCAAACATTTATTTAGAGAGGTAAGTGGTTTGCTACATCAGTTTACATCTTACATCTTTTAAGCCGAGTAATATTTATAAATGTCAGCTAACGTGATTTATGTGACCTGAATTAATTTTCCGAGCTTTGGTGTCAGGGCTAAACAAGAGGCTTACATGGTATGTATTCGGTATGAAGAGCTTATTGACTTGTTCTAATACATGTAAACATTCCAGTGATACAGACGTGCAATTTAAGAAAATTCCCCTAAACCTTTTTGTTTAGCCTAAGCCAAAGCTCCTCAAGAAATATGAATGCAACTAATTTAGAATTTGCCCAATAAATTCCAGATTGCATATTCAAGCTTCAGTGACATAATGAAAGCAGTACAGCTTTGTGTTGGTAATATTACTTTATCAAATATTGCTATCAAAAAAATAAAAAAATAAATAAATTTAATAAAAATATTAGTAACTTTAATAAACTTAAGTCCTCGGGGAACCACCCCTTATTAAAAGGGGAAAAGGATAGCAGATAATTGACCTAAGCCTTAAAGATGCAACATAAATCTTAATTATCAAATTAATTAATTAATTAATTAATTAAATGGGAATAATTCAAAGATTAGTTTTTCGCTCGAAATCAATCTGGAAGGGTGACACTTGGGGTAGCAGAGGATGAAAATCATACAATATTCAAAGCAAGCAATTTCAGACACTTCTTGTTATATTATGAAAGGATTTATTAACTCACAATAATACCTAAGGTCATTACTATAAATATGATAAACCAGCGAAACGTAAAACAATAGCAAGAAGTTCAGCTAATAACAGATTCAAACACAAGGAAAATAAAGCTTGAGTGTGTGGGTGTGTGTGTATGTGTGTGTGAGAGAGACTATGTACAGGAAATGGCAAAGTTATAAACACATGTGTATGGGAGGAGTCCCAGGGTCAAGGCTCACTACTAAGATGCCGGCTTTGCTTCTAGCTTAGCTTGTGAGGGAACATGTGTGTGTGTCTAAACACCACAGGGGGTTTATCACCCAAGAGGTGCAGAGAGCACACACACACACACACGTACACACACTCTGTCCCTTCCCCCTCACACCCACACTGCTGGTCCACTGAGCCGATGGTTTGTCCGTTGTGGTGAGCTTTGCTCCAAGTCTTCAGTTCTGGGCTTGAAGAAGTTGGAAAGTTGTCTTTGTGGTGTAGGAGAAAAAGGGCGAAGTGAATCGCTGACAATCTTCGAAAGCAAACGGAGGTGCAGGTCTGGTAGGTTTGGTGTTCGCTGGAAAAATCCAGGGCTGGATTTCTTGTGTCTCCATTCTGCTTGGGTTATGCTGGAGAGAGTTAGCTTATGGGTTCACTAAATTGGAAAATTCAGGGCAAATTCTTGGGTTTCGTCCTCTTCCTTGCTGCTTGGTTGGTCTAAAGAGAAAGATTTTGATTTTCTATGGGCTTTTATACTGCAAATGACCTCACGGCCAAGGCTTAACCTTTAGACCAATGTCGCGGCAGCTGGGTCTATGATATCTTCACATCAAGGTGTGAAGAGGTGGTTGATCCACCACAACACTAGGTTGTCTTCTTGTTTTGTAAACAAAGGACCGCATGGCTTATTAGAGTCAGCCATGTGAGGACAGGCTTCAAAATGTGTTATAGGCCTCACATATTTACAAACCTCAAAACTGTATGCCCCTACATTTGTTTAAGAGTAACTGTAAAGGACTCGCTGCTCTGCACTGTACGCACTGTAGAAATTAAAGCTGAACATTGCTTTTTTTGTTTTTTTACATGCTTATTTCTCCTCATGGTTTTGTTTCAGGTCGCACACCACTTACAGATTACACATCTTTATGCCTGGATTCTGTGATTTTCTGCATCGGGGAGCCCAATTACTGAGATCACACCATGCATTAATGACAAAGATGTAATTCAGGAGCATGCACCCAATTAACAACACACACTGAGCTGCAAGGCAAGAGCATGTTGGTAATATCACCTAAAGTTTGAAATGTGGTGATCGATAAATTATAAAATCTTTACTCTCCGCTGTGTGTGTTTTTCATGAGTCTGACAGCAGGAATGCTCACTAAGGAACCTGCCTTACTAGCGCCAACCCCAACCTCAGACCCCACCCACACACCCTCTCCCGCACCCACAGACACCCTTCCTCACAGCCCACCCTTCACCAGCTCCTTGCAAGCTGTCCACAGTCTCGCCTTGCTTTCGCTGCTGCGGCAAAGGGCCCAGTTACCTTCTGAAGTCTCCCCTGCACCATTGTTACAGAATACCGGCTTTGTTAAATGAGTCAACTGAAAAAAAGAAATATTTAAACAAGGACATTTTGGTTTATGCAGACTGGATCCACTCCAAAATGAATGAGTCTTTTGCAAGCATTACTAACCTGAGCCTCTTTAGGTTCAACCCTGTCAAGGAGCAGTGTTAAGTTTCCACTCCATTTAACTACAATACACTTTTGTTTCTGGATTGTAACGAAAAACCTTTTTCAAATAGAAACATTGTTCCAAAGTGATACAACTGCAGATTTTACAATTGTAATCAAATACATTTTCAATAGGAGTTTTGACAAAAACCTGCTGTTGTCTGACTCAACGTTGCAGAACTCTACTCAATTTTGAATCATCAGGCATCTGTTAACTTTGTGTGCTTGGTGCTAGACAGCTAACATCCAGCCGTGTTTGTTTGTTGTACACAGCTGCCAAGAGTTTAATAAAATGAGTTATTGAGAATCGTTACACTACACAAAAAAGCAAAACAATATAATTGGAGAGGCTAACAGCTTTGTAGAGTTGCAGTGTTTGATGATGACTCTCTGTGGATGCGATAATAACAATGTTACCTCTGAACATAGTTTATATAACATGTTTAACTTCAAATTAAGCACATTGTTATCGAAACTGACAAACTGCAGAGGAAGGTGAAGAAATCAATTTGTGAAGAATATTTGATGCCAGTATGCATCCATTTATGAAGTAAACTACATGGATAGTTTATACATTTCAGAAAATTAGACATAATAACATCATGACCAACTACAGTATTGTAGGTAAGGAAAAAGAAAAGAACCACCTTTGCACTTTTACAGGGTGGCTGACACAAACCACTCTGTTGCTACCACTTAACTAACTTTTTAATGAAACAATATGTGACAGTAGGCACAATAACCAGAAAAATGCTTTAATAACAAATGATGTCAAATTTCTTATTCTGTCCCTACAGTAGAACAAGAGCCAGTTTCGTATGATTGTGGTCTGCCGCTGTGATCCTCTTCTTCTGTAGAGCTGCAACTCATCATTATTTTGATAAACTAACAATTATTAAAATGGTTAATCACCTAATCAAGCGATTAATGCAACAATTAATCATAAGCTCGGCTTTACAGCTTTTCCATTGTGTTATTGGTTTTATTAAGTGTGTTGTTGTCTGTGCACCAAGCCCCTAAAACATTTTTATGAATATATGTTTGAATTTAAAAAAAATGACAAGTAAGTCTGTAAGTCATTCTTTTTTGCTGATTCTTGATCCAATGTGTGTTGTTTGTTTCACCCCTGCTCAGTCATTTTGTCTCCGTTGTGTATTCTGCTGGAGAGGGCCTAGCTGTGGAGGAGAGTGTTTCTGCAATGGCTCCACTGTCTGCCATTTTAAGTGGGTTCATGTTGTTGATTCATGCAGTAGATTCCCAAGAGTCAGATCTCTTTGTGTTTGTATTGAGGTACATCCTTAATCTAACACAAAATGTGGCAAGCCAATCTTGAGGACACATCAAACCATCACTAGTATCTAGTAGCCAAGACTGTTTTGACATCTCTTCAATTATATTACAGTAGATCAACATCCAGATCTTTATGCCATAGGCACTGGAAATGCAATTTAATTATCTAATACCAAGGAAATACTAAGGTACTCATTCAGTCATGAAAAGTATGAATGTATAATCAATCAATGGAACTAAATGTAGACTCTGGCCAACAAAATTAAGTCTCTCGCACTTGCAGCCCTTCTCACAGGCATTGCTCATTTCTGTGACACATATTTACCATTCAAGAAATACAAACAATTGCTTTTTATAATACATTGATGGAATGGAATTAAATTTGAAAATCCATAATAAATGTATATGGAACGACAGCAACGGCAAATAAGAGAATTTGGATCAAGATGTCAATTAGAATTAATTGAGAAAACTGATGAAAAATAAACTCAATGTCATAACATGAATTTTAATATCAAGTCATGGCAAATTGTATCCATCTGTGTCTTCTCTGTGGTGTAGGTGTAGAAGTGGACCAGAGTTCAGGGGTCAGCAGGCTGGAGAGCCGACAGTCAGTGTGTAGCAGGTCCTGCTCTCTCCAGGAGGTGATTCTGATTGGATCTGTTCCAACTGGAGCAGGTCGGTCAGTCAGACCGGAAAGAGTGATGATTGTTGTTGGTGGTGTTTTAACAGAATTCTGAAACTACTGGGCGCCTACAATAATCTCAGCGGAAGGAAGATTGTCTGTAGCCTGACACTTTGACTCCGCTGGCCAACATGTGTACCTGCATGCCTCTGACAGGACCCTGTTTCTGCAGCGCTGATGCTTTCAGTGCCAACACAGTGACACTGATGCTAAGTACAAAGAGGGGAGGAATTTCATTTCACGCCTGTCACACCTGGGCACATTACCTTACACAGTAGCTGATTCAGACTGACTACTGTTCACTGTAGCAGTGCTTTATTACTGACTGATCCGACTCTATTGGCAAATCCACACTAATTATGGAGGATATTGAGACCATCTCAACAAGCAACAGTCTGTACATTTGTTTATCCATTTATTTATATAGACTTGGACTTATACACTTATGGAGTTCAGCTCTCTGAAGGCTTTTGTTGTGTTTTTCTTGTATTGCCGTATTTCACAGAATCATCATTGTGGAACCCATTGAAAAGGAAATTCTTAACACCAGAAAGATTAGCTGTTGAGATGACAGAATGACAGTGGATGACTGACAATTTACTTTAATGTAAGCAATAAATGTGGTTATTAGATAGATACTCACTCATATTTGGTAGCATTGCAGTCAGTATGTTAAATGCTTGAATAATTATTCAAAGTCAAACTCACTTTTGTAATATAACTGTCCCTGTGAAACAAGTTCATTATTCACTGCTGCTATGTTGGAAATTGCACTGTCTGAGACCTAACTTTTCACTTGGAGTGAGAGCTTCAAATGTATTTAGCCAGAATCCAATTCGGTCAATTAGTGCTTTTCTCCCTCTCTTGGTTGAACTCATCCTTTTTACTCAATCTGTGATGGCTGAAAAGAGAGAGAGGGAAGCTGAATAACATAAAACTAAGACAGGAGTGTGTGAGAATGGTTGGGAGGGAGAGAGAGACTGAGGAGTGTGTGTGAGGGAGGAGAGGAATGGGGAGCCAGAGATAGTATGGTGGAGTAAACATCGGGACTAAGGTTAGGTTATAATAAACACGTTTTTAATCATGTTTGCACTTGGTTATGACTGTGACCATCTTACAGTTTAAGTACTTTAAAGGACTGAGTGGTAAGTCACAGATTTGGTAAAAAAATAAAATAAAAAATGTTTTAACAATCCTACCAAGGAAAATGTGGGTAACAAAATCAAAACATGCTCAGATAAATGTACACAGGACAAACAAGGTCTAAATACAGCGAAGGTCACGGAAGGGACACGGTAACACTGGATCACCTAGAACTACCAACTGAGTGAAACTATAAATACAGAGAGTAATGACATGATGGGTAGCAGCTGTGCAGGCAGGAAGTAGGTGAGACAGGATTGCGACAGCTGCTGGCTTGGAGTGAAATGGCAGGTGATCAATGATGAATCATTATGCTGCCATCACACTTTCCCCTTATATATAAAAGGATAGTAAGTCATTATTGTTTGTCATACAGTAAATAAATCCTCTAAAAGTAGAAATTGTATTGTTTTTTTTCAGTGTCCCAAGAGTGAAGAGGACGGTTACGGACAGAGGGGTTCGTCTCAGTATTTTGTTTTTAAGCATCAGATAAAATCAGGTATGAGGGCAGAATAGTCAGGGCAGTGGCCAAGGACTTTGCCATCTGTCACACCACCTTATTCCAATTCCATAAAAACAGGTAGAAACATGCAGGCGAGGGTTCAGATAAGTTACCGAGTGCAGGGTACTGGACCATTAGAAATGTGTTCGGAGAGAAAAGAAGAGCAAGTAATTTAACCCATACTAAACATGTTTACCCCTGAAACCTCCAGGATCAGCCTCTGAGGTCGTTGATATAGCAACTCCAGATATCAAATCCCTGAAATTCATTCCTGATGCAGGTGGTGCATTTGGCCCCCTGAAGCACTATAAGGTATCCAGGGATGTCATGTAGTGTTTCTCCGAACCAATACTTTGAAGCCATTCAGCCAGTCTCATACTTGAGAAACAGAAGCAGTGCAACCAGCACCTGATGCAAGAGGAAATGTAGCACCTACAGCGTCTTCTAACGGTGTGATCTTCCAGATGCAATTCCTACCCCTGCTCGGGAATTCAATCAAATTGTTGCAAAAACCCCAAAACAATATGTAACATGGTGTGTAAAGGTATGGAAAGACAAACTGGGGAAATTTAAAGTTCAAGCCTTTTATAACACTTGGAGATTAAGTAAAAACCAACCAAGAATGTCGTCAACTGGAAATTGAACAGTTAAAAAGTTGCAAAAGTTACTCAGGATGATATTGCAAGCTTGGTAAAAGCTGTGAATTGCAGTAACTCCGAGTTAATGAGCCCTTCTACAAATCTTGCAAAAATGGAAATTGAGAGCAAAGAACCTACAGAACCTTGAACAGAACACATGTTATGGAGATATAACAAATTCACACTCCTATTGTACCTAATGCTCGCTTGAGGAAGAGGAAGACAAAAAATAACTGCACAACTCCTGGAGTCCAATCCCCCAGGATTGTTCTAATCAGCCTTGAAAGAGAGATATTGCAGCATACGATCCATTCAACAAATTGTGTGCCAATCAGACAAAGGCCTTATCAGATGTCTCCTGGAGAACAAGCAATTGGAGAACAACATGAAGCTGACAAGACTGAGAAAATCGAAGATCGACTCTCATCCTGGAAGATCAAGTCTAAAATGAAAAACAAACAGATAATGAGTTACATTAACAGCTTTACTTTCCAGAAACTTTGATCCAAGCTACAGTGTTGCAAGGCTACTTCCTCTGGGGTGCTGCAACAATCTCCTCCGCTAGGGGTGCCACCTTCACCACTGTCCCTGGATTGTGCTCCTGGAACCAAACCTCTTGCTCAGGGTTTAACATTGTGAGGTATTCTTAAAGAACTTAGATTTCAGCAATATTTTTAATAGTCATCCCAATACTCCTGCTCCTTTGCTGACTGTACAAATGTCCTAATGAATGTCTTAGCTTCTCAGAGTGTTGGTTTGGCCAGAAGATCAACATGAGCGGGGGGCGGACTTGTAAGTAGTCTTGCTGATCTTACATAACAGCAGTGAAAAAGCATGAAGGGAGGCAGCCAGTACCTCTGCCTCACTGAGGGGGGGCGTGTGTGTCTATGTGAGCACACAGGCTTGTTCTGCTTCAGGTGTTACAGACAAATGGCATTGTGGGTAGCTAAAAGGTAGAGAAAGTCGAGTGCACCGCATCATTTATTATTATTTAGTTAATTTAGTGTTTTTTTTTATTATTTGCCAAGCTGCTGTTTTTATATGTTGCATTAAATGTTGTTTTTTGTTGTCTTTTTATATGTTCTATTTTAAACGCACCAAGGACCAGAGCAAATTCCTTTTAAGTGTTAACTTAATTGGCGAATAAAGCTATTCTGATTCTGATCACGACTTTCATCCCTAGCAATAATCTCTATTGAGACAGAGACTTTTAAAACTAAAAGAAGATAGAGGACTTTTACACCAAAGTCATAGAGATATTTGTCCAGAAGGATAGGCGAATGGACTTTACAAGTAAAGGTAAGACATGCATACACTCACTGCTATACAGTCCAGGACAGAAATGAGACCAGTCCTTTTTAATAATAAATTTAAAAATTATATTAAACAAGATAATAAAAAAATTAAGTTATTTTATTCATTTATTTTGCAATCTGTTTTTATTGAAGCAAACATTGTACATGACATTGTGCATACAGTTGTAGGATATTTTGGAGATCATTTTTTATAAAGAAAGGGCCGCCGTGGTAGCCTAGCAGGTAAAGGTGCTTAAGGTAGAAGGTACCCAGTTCAATTCCTGCTAGGGTCGACATCAGAAAGGCCATGTAGTCGCTTAGGGTCCCAACTGCCAAATAAATGGGCTCAGATAGCCAAGTCTCTCATGAGGCGCATCACAAGCCTGTCTTAGATGGGAGTCTGTGATGTAAAAAACCCAGATTGATTGATTTTTTTTTATATAGAAAGAGGGGAAAGAGGAGAGAGAGATAGAGAAGAAAGGAAGGAAAGTTATTCTAAAGAACAAAACTACATTTGTCTTTTTGTTGTGAACTGTATATACTTTCATTTGTATTGAATGAGTATGCATTGTGAAATTCTGATGGCAAATTAAGAACACACGGAGGGTGCAGCAGAGCAAATGTGCTCTCCCTGAGACGCTATAAACTGAATGCAGAGTAGCTATGTTTATACATGGCACTAGGCCCAGTTTGATATAAAACACAATTTTATTCAATATATATAGTAGGGGTCCCTGCTCTATCTCTCCATCAGTTTGAGGGTCCTTGGCCTGAAAAATGTTGAAGACCCCTGGTCTATGGCATTATGCTGCCACACAGGTGCTTTGTGGTTATGGTGCCATATGTGTTGTGTCAAACAACAATAGACAGAACCGAAAAAGTGCTTGGTCTGATTTTTAGCATTGAACTCATACCGAGTGAATCAGCGCAAAAAAATCCACCGTCACTTAGACAAATTGTAAGCTGAACCTACAATGGTTTCTGTCTCCACATGCATAAAAGACCAAAAGGTTCCTACTGGTAGGATGTAATGCACTCAGCCTTATTCAATCACTTAACGCAAATATAAAATCCTTTTTATAACATCTAGTCTAGAGGTACCCAGTGCACATCTTGGCATGTAGTCTTAGATGAAAATATTGTTAAATGTGGTTCTTTAAAAAAGCAATTTCATTGCAATTATGACAGAATGTTGTTCATAAAGAGTTCATAAAGAGTTATCATATAGGCAGGATTATTGAAAGGACCTTTCTATTTCTCATTTTTCACCATCCAGGGAATAGATAGTCAAATGACATTTATTGAGTCTATATGGCTAGAAGTAATCGAAACTTGCTCATAAAGCAAACAGAAGGCCTTGAATGGAAGAAAATGTAAGTCTATATCTGTCAAGTTGTCCACAGTTTTTCTGGTCTGTTTTGTTTTGTGCGATTTCCCCAACTTGAATAAAGGACTGCCTTCTACATGGATTTTTTTTCAAGCTGACTCGATTCCACTCAATGACAAAAAAGCCTCAGGCAACAGTTTCCGTTTCCTCTTTTTTTTTTTTCTTCTTTCTTTTTTTTTTGAGTTCAGTTGCATAGTTGCCATTAGGTGAAAACCCTTAAATATAGGAACAGAAGAGAGAAAAAAAGAAACATAGGCAATTATACATCGTGCAGGAATAAATGAAATAGTAGAAAAATGTATCATGCGAAGTAGAAACATATACATCTAAATCGAAGTAGAAAAGTCGCATTTACATTATAATTAACCAGAGCATGTACATGAACCTACCATGATTACAGATCGCATACGGCGTTTAAATGGCACTTGCGCACATTTGCATATTATTATCTGTCGCTAACCTACGCAGCTGAAAGTCGTTAAAAAATAAACAAATACTTAACACCAACACCACAGTGCTTAGACAAACATTTCACCATGACATGAATCCAGAGTCCCAACCCCGCTGACGCTCCAACCTAATATAATTAATAAACGCCATGGCACAACAGTCCAGGAGCAACGTCACATTTCTTTAGAACGCTGATCCAAAGTCTGGCTTCTTACCGGCTGCCTCTTCAGTGTTCATAGACGTGACAATTTCGCACAACATCCCAGTGTTCCTCGCGGCGTCCAGCGCGATGTTTCTATAAAGCGTGTCCATTTCATTTCGCCTGATTAGACACCTGCCGCAGTCCCGCTACGTCGCGTGTATGACGTCATAGGGTTGATTGAATGAATGAGTAGCTGATCGGCCCTGATCGTCTCGTTTGTCCGTGAATCTCCACACCTCTTTTTTGTTGATTTTTCCCTTTAAGTGCACTTTCTTTTCTAAAATCCCAAAATAATTTATAAAAGCTTGTTTGACGCTACAATATCCATCTTTAAGATAAGATAAGATTAAACAAGATGAAAGTTTATTATCTCGAGGGAAATTACTGTGCAACAGTTACAGTGCAGAATGAAAAGGAAATTACAGTGGTATAGAAGCAGAAAGAAATCACGTGGGGTGGGAAAATGAGTTGACTTTTGAATTAAAGATTGTAGAGGGACAGAAATGGTCCATTCTGGGAGTAGGGCAAAAAGATTGCGTGCCATCTTGAAATTAACAACTCCGATCCATCTGATCAGTCTATATTTGTCTTGTCACACACAGTAGGTGGAATTGAATCCCACGTCTCACTCATCTTCCGCTCCCGCAGCCACAACAACACATGCGCAGCGCTCCAACCTGCATGCCTGGCAAATGAGGAAGTAACGTTCCTCCTGCCAGCTTCACGGCTGACTGACCCCTCCTCTCTCCTTCATTTTTTGTAGCCTAATAAATAATGAAGGTTTGATTTCTCTGAGGGATGTCTGCAGACGGTGCACCTGGACACCCTGCATGTCTGCTGGCAGGCACTTGGAACAGAACACATCCACAGCCACCTCCTGCCCCTCAGTAAATCATGTTAAAATGGTATGAGAGATATGTATTTCGAGATAAACCCACCGTATATATTAGCACATGACACATTCACTCAGTTGAAATTATTGCCAGTTTTTGCCATAGAGTAAATTAAATTTTGCTGCCCCAGAAAACCTTGGATTAAAAGTTAGTTTATTGTTGTTTTGCTAGACTACTGTTGGAAACCAAAAATTGATTCATATTTGAGAACAAATCCTTTATCAATCCCTCAACATGTTGAAAGGGTTCAATGTTTACAGATGCAAACTTGTAAATGGAAAGTGGTAAATTCACATCTACAGATTGGCTGCAAAACTGAGGAAAGTAATATTGAATTTCCTTTCCGCAAAGCACTTACAAGAAATTTCCACTGGAAGATAATCTATGAGTCTGGTGGTCACATATTCCAGGAAAGTCCCTCCAGCTTTTTGCGATTTCATGCTATTTAAATTCAACTAAACCACAAATGTCTCCACTATGCTGCACCATTTCCCAT
The DNA here is from genome assembly GCF_046128005.1 of Genypterus blacodes. Taxonomy (NCBI): domain Eukaryota; kingdom Metazoa; phylum Chordata; class Actinopteri; order Ophidiiformes; family Ophidiidae; genus Genypterus; species Genypterus blacodes. Next base: position 1,847,826 of record NW_027466834.1, read on the forward strand.
TTCACAGCATGTTTACCGCTATTTTACCCTATTGTATTTTTGACCAATGAGCAGTAAGTCTTCTCACTTGGCTTTTATTCATACATATTTTATTCAAACGTTTGCAATATCGTAACAATTTAGTAACTAGCTGCAATCAGTAAAACCTTTGCTATTAACCAGGTGAAAGGCAAAATGGAGCAAAATCCCTGAGCACCCAGGTGTGGTCTAATCATGCTCTCTCTGCCTACTTCTTTAATGGATCAGACTGCTGACGGCCAGTATTATCCCTAGGGAATGTATTTACTCAGCATTTAGATAATATTACACTTGTGTTGTATCGCCGTGAAACAGCCTCACACTATCTATCTATCTATCTATCTATCTATCTATCTATCTATCTATCTATCTATCTATCTATCTATCTATCTCTTACCTGCCTCTTGAGTTTGTCACTGAGCTCAGCACTTCAGCTTTAAGTTGATTTACTACTACTACTGAGCTTGTTCAGACACAAAGGCACACAAAGATACAAAGCTGAGCACAATGAGGCAACATGATTATTAAAAACAAGAGCTCCAGTTCAGGAGTCTCACTAATTCTGTGCAACCTCTGTTCTTGTCTCCTTTGAAGAGGTGCTGGAACAGATCCAACAGCACCTCTCATCTCTGCTTCGTCAAACAGAAATGAGTGCTGCGTGGAGTCAGAGCCAAAAGTTGCATCCCATACTGTCTTAGAGTTACAGATGCATACTGCCTGCTAAACAGCCCTGTACGTTGCAGGAATACACAAAAACTTTATCATCAAACCAGAAGACAACATCAACATCTTCTGCTCTACAAACAGTGTTCAGTAATAAGTCAGTTTCTATGTTGTTTTTGGTGTCATAATGAAAAGTCCTGCTTCAGTAGACAAAAACACCTACAAAGCCTCCACTCAAAGCTCAGAGGTCAACAGAGTACTTTGCACTGCCCCCTATCTATCTATCTATCTATCTATCTATCTATCTATCTATCTATCTATCTATCTATCTAAGTGATAGATTGATTTGCATTTCTACAGGTTAGATGAGGATGATAATAAAATGCAAAGCACCTTGAGTCCTTAAAAAGAAAAATTGTTTCAGATACATTTTCTTGCATAAAGTATATTGCACCACTTTAACACGCTGCATTTTAAGGGAGCTGTACATGTAATAGTGTGAATTGGAGAACAAAGTAGAAGAACATTCAGATTCATATTGACTCTTCTCAAAGGCACTATTATGTGGCAAAGGCTGAAATACTAAATGAAGCAAGGACTTCCCTTTAGTATTGGATTTCAGCACAGTAACTCATACTAAGCTTCCATTTCTTCAAGTTGAAAGTTGACATGTCTAAACTAATACCTCTCAGATTTTAATAATACCTCAAAGGACAGTGGTAATTTTTTCCCTACCGCTCACTTTCTTTTTCAAAATCTTCCCGATTTGAGATGAAGGACTTGGCATCTCTATACACTTAGTTAATCAGAATTGATCTTAATTTGAACACACTGTAGTATCTCACCATTATAAGCCACAGAAAACTACTGCCTACTTTAGATTTGGTGTCGGCTGTAGCTCAAGGCAATGAGATGCATCAAAAAAGCTCTGGGACTCATTACCAATTCTCTTTCCAAAGGCGGATTAAATATTATTTATAGGGCAGGGGGTAGACTTAAGTTCACTTCAATTGCTTCTGCCCTGTTGTCAATCTAAATGATACGCTTGTGGGCTTGATGCCTTTATTGGAATGCTGGATGGATTGGCGAGTTCTCCACCTCACTGCAGGAAGTCTGCAATATGAGCTGCAACCAAAATTACATTGAACACACTGTCAATACTTAATTGTTATTGACTGACAACACTCAAGCAATTAGAATCCATCTCCAAATTCTCAACTGTCAGAATCGTCTTTGCTACTATTGACAAGTTGTCATTGTAGTTAAAAACTGATTTCAATATCTTTATATCTATAGCAAATTAAAGGCAGTGACTCACAAACAAAAACTCCCATGAGTCATAAACTGAATATCAAAAGAGAGAAGAGCATTTTTTTCTCTTCTCTTTTTCGAGGCACCACCCAATCTTCCCCATTGGTCTCGGGTTATGGTGCACTAAAACACACTCCGCTGCCTCCACTGACCATGTCCGGCAACACTGATCTACTTTACAGACCTGATTCTACAAATGACTAATTCTGCTAAATGCCATTTGTCCTCCCATCACAAGGGCATAGCTCAAAGTTCCTGTAAAGTCTTTCGAGGGCAGCAGTGCAGCAACGTGCTAAAGTAAAGTTGTCACTCAAAATGTTTCAGTTCATTATAAAGAACTTTTTTAGTAGTGAGTGAAACTTCATCATCATTAATATGAAGCCTTTGCGACGCTATCTTTAAGAGATAAACTGAAAAATCCCTCTAACTGCGATCAATAAAATGCTTTGATATGTCAGACTGCTTCTTTGAGGTCTTAATGACTAGAATATCCTTCAACACAACAAAAAACGGATCTTTCAGATGTTTACTGCGTATTTTCTTATCCGTGCAGCTTTGGCAGACATATTAATTTTTCTTGTTTGTTGTTTAAGCAATTACAACCATGAAAAGTATGCCTATCCATTACAAATTGTAGTCCTCATCTTTATCTTGTGATTTGTTCATCCGTCACCTTCTTTGTTGTTTGGGTCTTATTCATTTGTCACGGACCGTCGCTTTATGAGTGGCTACCTTCCTCAGTTTTTGGATGTTGATTTAATCAGAATCAGAATCAGAATAGCTTTTATTGCCAATTAAGTTTACACTTAAAAGTAATTTTTTGTGGTTATTGGTGCGATATTAAACACAAGACATAAGACAACAAGACAACAACTATGCAAAGAAATTTAAATAAATTAGAAAACACACGAAATTAAATAAATTAACTGAATTGAATAAGATTAAACGTGCAAGTTGCTAGGGAAATTATGTGGTCAGTGGCAGACCCGGGCCTTGTTAATGAGGCCCACTGCAGAGGGAAAGAAACTGTTTTTTTTGGCGTGAGGTTTTGGTCCTGATGGACCTCAGCCTCCTGCATGCAGTGGGGAATATTGATGGGCTGTACCCAGAGTGTGTCAGAATTAATTTAAGTCAAGGGTCTTTTGATGTCTCATCCCGCAGACGAGGTGCAGAGTTATTGCCTCCTCATCGAGGGCTCCCGCCCTCGCTTTGCACGGCTCCTCGGTCTCCCCATCTGTCTGTTCTTATCAGTGTGTCTGCTGTCAGAGAGGGTAGAAAGGGTGGGGAAAACATCTCAATACAAAGTAGCCTTCAAAACCTCAGCTCCACATGCATGCAATTCCACCATGACGTGAGCAAGGCTGTGCAGTACTGTATCAAATGTGCCAGTGGAGGACTTGATATAAGCCATTGGGTTTATTTTTTTTTGCTATTTGTTTTTATTAAAGCAAACATTTTACATGACATTGCACGTACAATTGTAGGATATTTTGTAGATATTTTTTAATACAGAAAGAGGGGGAAGAGGAGAGAGGGAGATAGAGTGAAAGAAGTAAGGTTGTATTATTAATGGTATTGTTGTTGTGAGACTTTAGACGTAGACCCTGAGGTAGAATACAAGTAGATTGAAATTGCAATGATCTCATAGGAATACAGTGTTTACCGGATGATGTCAAACAGCAATTTAGGCTAGTACAAATCGCATCATAGGCTGTAGTACAGAGAAGGAGAGAAGAGAGAAACAAAAAAAACAGAGAGAGGACGTCCCACCTCGAAACCCATCCCAACCCCACAGTCACACAACCATGCATCCATACAACCCCGTCTTGGCCCGCCTGGGATGTAAAATAAAATGAAACAAAAATAAAAAGGAACTGTTCTGTGTTCTGTTAATCAGTCCACTGGTCTGGCATAGCCTGTAGATCTGTGAAGTAAGAGAGAAGCGGTTGCCATCTCTGATAGAACTTATCAGTGTGGCCCCTCATAGTGTACTTGATTTTCTCGAGTCTAAGAAAATACATTGTATCCTTCAGCCATTGCGAAATAGAGGGAGGGATAGGGGATTTCCAATGCAGAAGCAGGCGGCGTCTCGCATGCAGAGAGGTGAACATGACCATTTCCTTTTGTGTTAAAATGGCGTGAGTCAGATGGGGTGCCGAAAATGGCAATATAAGGGAGGGGAGGGTTGAACTTGCATTCCCAATATGGTGGACAATATGTGGAAGTAACCGGACCAGTAGTTGTGGAGCCTGGGGCAGAGAAAAAAAAATGTGGCTTAGGCTACAGTCATTGGGTTTCTGATGGAGCAATTTAGTCGACTAAAGACAAAAGACAGTACCTTAACACATGCAGCTAATTGGCTTTGTATGTATTTTTTGTAGAAGGTTGCAGGAGGCGTCAATACCTGAGAGTCTGATTAAAGCAGCAGATTGTAATTTTGTGGAGTGGGTGGAATTACAGTGAAAACTTTGATGATTCACCCCTGCTGATGCATTCATTACACGTTTTAATGAGGATTTCAGCAAATCAACAAATGGTACTGTTGAACGTCAAATATATGGATATTTTCTTCGTTTCATGCAGAAAATGTACTGCCTTAAACAAACAAAGTGACATAACATATATCCTGCATTGTTCAGTCCCATTCTGCTGAAAATCATTAAACTGCCTCACACACAAGGTCACAGTTGTCCATCATACTCAAGTGAGAGAGGAAATGGAAAGTCAATGGAAGCGTTCAGGATGACTTCTTGTCCTTGCCTTGATGAAGTGACATTGATTAGTTAAGATTGGGAGGTAGCCGTCTGGCCTCCAGTCAGCCTCTATAATCTCTTGAGGGCAAACATTGGCTGATAATCCCTTCACACTTTACAGCATATACTGTTGCTTGAGTACGTTTTTCTATTAGGTAATTTTAAGTATCTCTATAGACCAATGCCTTAGGTGCCTTATGGTGATATTGATATTTGGATTCTTTCTTTGGAAGATCAGATGTGGAGAAGGTCTGTCTTCTACGCTCTAATGTAATTTTGGCGGTTTCCACGTTCAGAGTAATTTTTCACCCTCTTGATGCTGTTTGTCAGAGTTACCTAACCAGATGAGGAGAGGAATAAAATCCACAATCCCTTTTATGAGGAAAGCAGCTTTCCAGCTAACGTGATGCTTCAGCAGCCTGAGCCCATTCGAATGGTTTACCAAAAAAAAAAAATCCCAGAATAAAAAAACAAAAGAGGAATTTTGTACTTAAACCACCAACTCTGTCAAATTCTCCAATTGTAATTGGCTTACTAAGCTGCTTTATTTCAGGCAAATGTTGAAATGTGTGAGCATTGGTCATGCTGTAGTGATTTAACCAGTCATCCACCCCACTGCTGCAACCTCCACCTGCATTGTCTCCTGTCTCTCCCATCTCTGCCCCCCTGTCCTTTCTCTGCTCCCTCCCCTACACTGTTCCCTGTTTATGGTAATCGCCCTGCCGCCACCACCACAGCAACACCAGGTGGGAACTGGTTGGTGGGTTCCCACCTGGTGTGGGTTGAGAGTTCCCAGGTGGGAAGAGCAGGTGAGAAGGGAACTGAGGAGGTGCAAGGCGAGGAAGGCTGTGGGTCCAGATGGCATCAGTTCAAGGGTACTCAAGTCCTGCGCAGATCAGCTGAGCAGGATTGTGGGGCACATCTTCAACTTCAGTCTGAAGCAAGGGAAGATACCTGAGCTGTGGAAGACATCCTGCTTAGTACCTGTGCCGAAGACCTGTCACCCTAAGGCTGACATCGCAGCTGATGAAGACCCTGGAGTGACTGGTTCTTGACCACCTTCGGCCCCTGGTGAGACCATCAATGGACTGACTGCAGTTTGCCTACCAGTCTGACATCGCGGTGAATGAGGCTGTCATCTACCTTCTCCAAAGATCCCTCTCCCATTTGGAAAGGGCTGGCAGCAAGGTGAGAACCACGTTTTTTGGTTTCTCTAGTGCTTTTAACATTATTCAGCCCATGCTTCTGAGGGACAAGTTGTAGCAGTCAGGGGTGGACCACCATCTCTCTGCATGGGTTCTGGACTACCTCACTGACCATCCTCAATACGTGAGGACTAGGCAGTGTAAGTTCGACACAATTATCTGCAGCTGGGTGCTCCCCAGGGTACGGTTCTGGCTCCGTTCCTGTTCACCCTCTACACTGCAGACTTCACTCACATGTCAGCAAACTGCCACCTCCAGAAGTTCTCTGACGATTCTGCCATCATTGGCCTCATCACAGATGGGGCAATAGGGAGTACAGGGAACTGACGCAGGATTTTGCAGCGTGGTGCCAGAGATACCATCTCCAGGGAGGCATAGGGGAGGCAGTGGCTCAGTGGGTAGTGCTTCCGCTTGGGAACCGGAGGGTCGCCGGTTCGAGCCCCTGCCGAGGTGCCCCTGAGCAAGGCACTGAACCCTCAATTGCTCCCCCCTCTGCGAAGGGTGGTCATGTAATGTAAGTTGCTTTGGATAAAAGCGTCTGCCAAATGATCGTAATGTAATGTAATGTAAATGTAATGTAATGCGGGCAAGACCAAGGAGCTGGTGGTAGACTTCCTCCCACACCGGTGAACATCCAGCGAACGTACATTCAGATTAAAAATCTTACAAGTACCTGGGTGTTCATCTGAACGACAAACTTGACTGGTCGGACAATTTACAAGAAAGCACAGAGCAGAAAATCTAAAGATGGACAATCAATACAATATCATTTAAATCATCAATCAATATATAAATCAGTAATATCATATAAATCATCATGGTTGTATTTTCAAACCTCTGCAATAATGTAATGTGCAGAATGCACAAGCTAATCCTCTTCTGCTCCCCCTCTCTCTTTCCAACACTACTATGCACATTTCAAGTTTTCAGTTTCAAGTTTTATTATCATTTGCACAGAAAAACACAGAGTAATACTGTCCATTGAAATTCTTTATGACGAGACACCAGCAGCAGCATAAAGAGAATGAAATTGTATTTAGTGCAAATAGCGCAATTGTGCAAAAGTACTAGGTTTTTAAGAAAATGGAAGCAGAAAGCAGACCAGATTAAATAACAACAGAATAAAATATATATATACAGACTAAAAATATATATACAGACTAAAATATATGTGTACAGACTATTACCTATAAATAAATCTAAAGTGGCATGAGTGCCAATGATACCGGAGTGCCAAGTCACTGGTTGAGGCAGGTCTACCAGGTGGCAGAAGGGTTAACAGTCTATGTGAGGGGGGCTATGGTTTTGGTGATTTTCTGTGCTTTTCTAAGGCATCTTGAGTGGTAGATGCCTTGTTCGGTCCTCAGCAGAGCATTAGGACGGAGAGGATGCTCTCGACAGTACACCGGTAGAAGTTGGTGAGAGTTTTTGTAGACATGCCAAACTTCTTGAGTCTCCTCAGGAAGTACATGCGCTTCTGGGCAGTTTTCACTGCCGAGTCAGAATGTCTAGACCAGGTGAGATCGTCACTGATGTGCACACCGAGGAATTTAAAATGGGAAACTCTCTCCACCTCAGCCCCATTGATGTGAATGGCGGCGTGCTCCTCCTGCCGTTTCCTGTAGTCCACAATCATCTCCTTCGTCTTGCCGACGTTGAGAGAGAGGTTGTTTTCCTGGCAAGGCACTGACCTCCTCTCTGTAGGCGGTCTCATCGTTGTTGGAGATGAGACCCAGGATGGTGGTGTCATCAGCAAATTTAATGATGACATTGGAGTTTCTTGTGGCCACACAGTCATTTGTGAACAGGGCTTATAGCAGAGGGCTGAGTACGCAGCCTTGGGGGGCTCCAGTGCTCAGGGTCAGTTAGGAGGAGGTGATGTCCATTCTCACCACTTGGGGCCTGCTGTCAGGAAGTCCAGGATCCAGTTACAAAGGGAGTTGTTGAGGCCCAGGATCCTGAGCTTGGGGACTAGCTTGGTGGGCACAATTGTGTTGAATGCTGAGCTGTAGTCTACAAACAGCATCCTCACGTATGTGTCCACTTTATCCAGGTGGGAGAGGGTGATGTGCACAGTCAGGGCAATAGCGTCGTCGGTGGATCTGCTTTGAAGGGGGTCCAGGGTGTCAGGGAGGGAGAAGCAGATGTGGGTTCTGACTAGCAGTTCGAAGCACTTCATGATGGTGGATGTCAGTGCTACCGGGCGGTAGTCATTTGGGCGGGTAATGGAGGGTTTTTTGGGTACAGGGACAATGGTGGTCTGTTTGAAGCTGGTGGGAACTACAGACAGATACAGCGAGAGGGAGAGGTTGAAGATAGAGGTGAATACCCCCCCAGCTGGTTGGCGCACGCTCTGAGGACAAGGCCTGGAATGCCGTCTGGCCTTCAAGACTTCCGTGGGTTTACTCTTTTGAAAGCTCTCCTAACGTCAGTCGCGGTTAGGGACAGGGTGCAGTCGTCCTGGTCCTCAGCTAGCCTCACTGCAGGGGTGTTGTTGCTTGCCTCAAATCGTGCGTAGAAGGTGTTGAGCTCATCTGGGAGAGAGGTGGCATCACTGCTACACATTGACTAAAGCAGGTCATTTTAAGTTATATTTGCTTAAAACCTCCTTTCCAAAAAGCATTGACTGATTCACTAAGTGTGAACTTGCAGAGAAAATATCCAGACACATTTACTGTTATTAATGACTTCTAACTTCTAGAGTTAACCCCCAGGAAAGACCCTTGGTTTACTTTGTGGCCATAATGAGATGCCATATGGATGATGGTGCACGGAAAAGATAACACTTTCATTAAGCTTAGATAAATCAATTTAGAAACGCAAAATAAAAATTTCCCAGCTATGAACAGTTTGACTCAGTTGCGTATTAGCAATCTGTAATTAAACTGAAATGTAAAACCAATTAGTCATGCCTCATTAAATTCAAGGAACCCACTTGGAACTTCATAGATCATGGAGAATTCATAAGTGCCTTGAAGATAAGAGTGGCTCAATACAGACACTGGAACAGGGCATGTCCAAGTTTCATTTAAGAGTTTTGATCAGGGCAAGTGAAGATAATTTGCTAAAATTGTGATTTTCTTAGATTGTCTGACAAATCAGTCATATTTTTAAGTCTTAACACTTTTATTTTTCCTCACAGAACTCTGACTGCTTATCTCTGTGTCATTGCTTTCTCCGTGATGAAATACTGAAAATGTTGTTAACAAAATAGGCCCACTGGTCTACTTGAGAGCCATTGAACACTGTTTGTGGACGACTCCTGCCAGTTGTGTGGTAGCTTGAAAAGGCCATGTGCTTGTTTGTAGTACCCAGGACACGATTCTGATCAGCCATGCTGGAAGGACGCAAGGACATTCAAACAACACCCCCACCCCTTACACCCACTCACCCCTCACTCAGCTCTCCCCTGCCCACCCACAATAAGGAAGCAAATGGTGCGTTAAAAACACGGTGGAGCTGCTCATTCTATAAAACAGCGGCATGAAGGGGAGGAGATATTGCCGGGAAGAAAGGCTGAAATGACAACTCGTTATTCACAGTTCTCCCACACTGGGCCTGTAGTTTTATGACTGTGCTCCACAACTGGGCACAATGATGAATTCCCCCACAAATCTCCCTATATAACAGATGTAGGGTAAAACAGCTTAGCGACTGGTCAAAAATTCATAATCAAATGCAAAATGGAAGAGAGAACTGTTTCATAATTCATGAACATTGTAATGCAATCATCCCCATGTCATGCTTTTGATGAAAGTACAGACATTTGCAGTTTTTGGTTTCGACCTAGAACAGAGTGAGAGAGTGAAGTTCTCAAAGGATATGGCTGTTTAAAACTGTGAACACTGCATCTTAAAACTTGGGAAAGGCTGTAGAGCAAACTTAATCTGCTGCAAATAGCTTTTCGCTGGAAAAAAAGAATATTGCATCTCCTTCACATATACACTCTGAAATGCAAAAACACATCACGCATATATCCGCACCTCCCACAATGTAGAACAGGGGTCGGGAACCAATGGCTCCCTAGCCAAATATGGCTCCTTCGATGACCACATATGGCTCGTACTGCGAACGTCACCACATACGTCACTAACACACGCCTCGATACACACTTCTCAAAAATCTTCCTGGATTTCTCGACACACGCTTCGAAGCCTCGACACGAAAGGACACATCACTAGCTCGCAGACAGTTCTGAACTGACATTGTTGAACATGCATGCGGCTCTTTGCCGGCTGACGACCGGCTGATCAACCCTTCATTTGTTTGGATATACATATAAAACAGCCTTTTAGTATGAGTGATACACATAATACACATCATAAATCCCCCCCAATTATATAATAATAATATTTATAGGGAAGTTGGAATAATTCATGCGCAATAGCCTTTAAAAGGTTGTCCTTTTGTCTTTTTCCGATTTACTGAGAACACAAATGAGATAACAAATATTCTAAATTGTGGGCCAATGTTATAAGAAATATCTCATGCTGTTGTGCTGAGCGCTGTGATGTTATGCCTTTGGGCATCCACAACAATCAATCAGATGTGAATAGTGCAAAAATACATTAAATCTATATTTGTTCAAACTCACTGGGAGGGCATTTACAGACAAGCTGTTCATTTTGGCCTCATTATCATCACTGTTGTCTTCTTCAGATGCAGCATTTATGATGAGGAGTATGTCACTGTCTCTGATGGAAAATAAACCAATAAATCAAAACTTTGGGAACAACAGCAAATATATTTAAATTTAGAAAAGTAAATCATGTTTGACAGATTTTCTTGTCCCTTCAGATAAGACAGCTACATGCAAGCATGTGTGCTTATGTTGCAGAAGGCATGTGTGTCAGGGTCTATTGATTTAGCATCCAGATCGTGACGAAATACAACTCCATCCCAAAGGATGGTAAACCTAAGTAGGGGCATATTGAGCTTGTCTGCCTTGAGAGAACACATATTCCAACACATATCTGAAGATCAACAAATAGTCATGACCCCTGATGTGAAAACACGGCTAGCAGACACTGGGGGCAGGAATGACTGCATTGTAGCGTCATGGGGTCAGACAGGCGTGTAAATAAGCAGTGCCTTGTTGAGAGAGTTGATTATTTTGATAATAAGATGAACTCACTAAAGTACATTCATTAGAAAGACAACATTTCAACTCAGAGGCTCTGCACAAAGAACATCAGGTTACCAGTCTTTGTGCCCTGAAAGTTTTACTTTGTAAAAATTATACTGGTGCCTGAAGAATACTGCTGAGAGAGGCATATACAGTGGGAGTCAGTCTTTTACGGATTGTTGTAAACATGAATTCATATGACCATTCCCTTCCAGCCCCTCCCTCCTTTAAAATCATCTTGTAAAGCCCCCTGGTCTATCTCACCATGGCAATCTTGGAGAAAACAGCTTGTTTATTGTGAGTGTTATATCAAACAAGTGTGCAGACACAGGGCACTGGGGAATTAGTGTTTGATGTGCTATATAGTACACAGAGTTAAGTAGGTCTACACTATATGATGAATTATTAAAACGTGTTTTCAATGCTTCTGGATGCTCTATGATATTAAAATGTTCAATTATGAATGTTTGCTTTGCAACTTTGCATTCATTTATGTACATCATATTGTAGGTTATCACATGCAATATTATTGTGCCCTGAATGCATTTATTTTGTTGTTCTGTCCTCCAGACTGTAAACATGAACACATATCGTCTTGGGAAATGGCAGAATTACCTATATGGTGACTGTGAAAATGGGATTTGAGAGTTAGCTCAAGCTGTCTGGAATATTCAGCATCAATGAGCTTCAGCCAATTGAAACTCTACAGAGACAAAGCTGCATGTCTCTCCTGTCTATCTACAGCCCTGGATTGGACTGGCATTATTTAGCTTCTGGTCATCTCACTTCATGCTGTCTCAATTCTTCAGCTCTAGAATCTATACTTTCAAAAATGTATTCGGGGAATTCATAAAAAAAATCCCAATTAATACCAATATGCCTGTTGAGAGCCAATTAAAATCAGTGTGTTATTGAGATAGACATGTCCTAAGCTAAATGGACATGTCAAATGAGCAAGGGAAACTTCAATTATGTACGTTAAAGCTCTACATTTTCAGAGAGACGTTTCTGTTGGCAGACGCTTATGCAGCTCGGCTAGGATGTGTGAGAGATCAGATCAAAACTCAGTTCAAATAAAGTCATCAATCAACTGAAACACTTAGATGCCATTTTTATCGATCACTAACGTGTGGGAGGTAAGTACATTTAAATACATCACCCAGATTTCATACCGCTATAATTGTCTGTAACTCTGAAACAGGCCTGTGTCTTTTATTAATTGCTTCTCTGACATGCAAATGAGGAAATACTGTCGTAACGTCTCTTACAGGCCAAATGTTAAAGGATGGAAATGACAAATTAAATCTGGAGCGGGATTTATAATTTTTCCCTATGTCTACAGCAAATGAATTCTCATCACAATGTATCCTTAATCAATTGTTTAACCTTAATTTATTATGTTGAGTTCACTGAGCACAACTCACAGCTGAAAGACCTTGATAACACAGTCAGATCTGTCTGCATTACGTGCCTTTTGTCATGGGTGACAAATTTATGGACAATAATAATAATAATAATAATATACTACTTTGAGGGGAAATAGAATTCTTGAGATTGATTATTAGATAAGTTAAATGGCGCCTGAACATAATTTTATTTTGACAAGAAAAATAGGGACATTTTTGGAGTGCATTTAAGGGCAGGAAGTTGATATACTGCAATTAGACATTTGTTGCTCTTCTGAATAAAGTATGCCACATACAGGTTTGACCCTGGACAGGTAATTGATTGATCGATGGGTGTGTGGATAAGTGACAGACAGTATTCCACCTGAGACTATCTGGCAAAAAGACAGACCGATAAACTGTAAACGAATAGCCATCCTGGTCAACGTGCCCCTTCATGTCGACCTGCATTTGGCTGGTGGGGCAAAAGATTGATGACAGCTGTCACTCTGCTATCCTCTCCACCTCGTCAACCGTGCCGGATGCCACTTGTGTTACTGTATGAGCCCATCTCCTTCTCCTGGCAGGTTTGACAGAGTAGTGCCACATTGAAAGTCGGTGTTCTCTATCCTGTCAACTACTTGTGCCCTCCCCAGTAAAGTATGTGTGGGGGCTTGCAACAATGACGTGAACTGTGTTCTGACATAAGTGTGGTCAGTTCTCTCGGACAAGCATGACATTCTGACAAGCCAATATTGCCTTAGGAGCTGATACACTAAAGGGAGAATCAAACAACCTGCTGAATGAGTAGTGGTTTAGCATTCAAATCTGACCGGCAGAAAAACTTAGATGGGCAAACACGCAATTTTGATTGGAAATCAGGGGTGCTGAGCAATCCACTACAAATACGGTTTGGCTGTAAGTAAACTTGCCAAGATGCTGATTGAAATTCATTCATTAGTCTAAGCATGATGAAAGACTCCAAGACCAACATCAAAGAATTGAGCCTTACTCTCATTTAGCAGCACTGAGGAGCAGCATTCATATTTCCAGATTGGTCTCTTTATAACTGCATCCACTAAAGTATGTAAAACTCAAAAATCAGCCAAGCATTGACCAGAAATCATCATGAACAATTAAGAAAGACAGCGATTGCCAAATCTGGCTACATATGGAGTGCTACCAAACCCAGGTTGTTAAATGGTAAACATTAATGATGGGAAGTAGGGCCATAACACCAGTGAATAGCCTCCATAGTGCTTCATAGGAAGTCTCCCTGAGCAGCCAACGCCTGAGAATCAGCCTTCATCCTCAAATGTTCTTCAAAGAAAGCTTACAGCTAGTAACCTATTAAAAGCAATTTCCTCCTAAGGTGATAAGGAAATTATACAGTTCACAGTTGCCAACTTAGCAACATAGTTGCTAAATTTAGTCTGACGCACAATTTCCAATGTCCAGGTCTCCTCCTCTCCTCTCCTCCTAACAATTTTTCAGTTTTTTCCATATCCCAAATTCCTGGTGACTTTCGGCTTATTCCCATCTCCATCTACTGTAACTGTTTTGTGTGTAGATTAGTAGTTGTGGTGTCTAGTGTCTTTGTATTTGGTAAGGTGAAACTTTCCTGTCGTTTGTGCTCAGATCTTTGGTCCATCTACGCTACAATATTTATCACCTGCAAGGTAATTCAAGCACTGCACATCGCCATTTAAAATGTTCTGCCTCCTGTGGCTTCCCACCAACACAGTTACAGGAATAGCTCCATCTAAGGAGAATCTGTGATCATCTCTGTGTTTTAGTGTCTAAGCAGGGAGATCATTGCCATTATAAATTGCAAATGCACAGCAGTGCACATTTTATAAGACACTAGAGACAGCTTAAATCTTTGCTGACTTACTGGATCATAAACAAAACATCTGTTTGAGCTTCAAATGGGGTTAGACGTTTTTACATTTATATCACCCAAGAGGTCTTTGCTTACCCTGCATTTTATATACACAGTCACATTTTTTTTTTTTTATTTCTTCATTTTCTCTGTGTCATCAAAAAGGGAAACGGCACAAGATGCAAGTCCAAATTGTGGGTTAGTAAAATAAACAAACTTTTAGAGGTTCTTGACGACAGGTGAGAGTGATTAGGTTGATGGCAGTTGAGGGCGGTGAACAACAGGTGTCTCTGATCATAGTTGATTGCTGGAGTCGGTGACTGAGAAACTGGTAATTAGCGTGGCGTGAAACAAGGAGGGTGCTGATTCAGTTGAACCGTAAGGAGGGTGCAGGGTACAACCAGTCTTTGTAGCGCTTGATTCGAGGAGGTGTGGTTGGTTGACGCTGGTGGTGTGTTGCACATGTGAGAAACTGGTAATTAGTGTGGTTTGTCCAGAGGCGGGTGTGAGACTTTGTGCATCACTAAAACAAAATGCTGTTTGCTCATCTTATTAACAATCTTTATCAAAGGCCTTTAGATTTTTGCTCTTGTTTTTGCACCATCTGTTTTGCACTACCATTAATCTCATCAAGCACACTCCTGGGGCTGCCAGCTGCCCAGTGGCTTTGAGCCACCAATATATTACATGCTCAACATCCAACAGTATGAAAACACTCTTACCATATCATATACAGAATATATATATGCCACGTCAGCTATCCAACTGCACCTCATTAAGAGCAGGTTGCTAAAGTTACCATAAAGTTACCAGAAACACGATAAATGAAACTGAGGATTTATGTATTTGTGTAGGATGTGTCTACATCTCTATATACTATACATCCTCATGCTACGGAAGAGGAGACATCCTGTGTTAACGGAAAAGTAACGTGGCCACAACTTATAATGTGAGGTAACAACTTATTAAAGGGCTGGAAGGAGATGCTTGTAAGAGAAAATGATCTTGTAGCCAGAAGATAAGTGTCTCATGAGGCACTGCTTTCGAAATGATTGATCGCGTACCTCCCCTGACGCATTGTAGGTGCTCTCTTCATTGACAGCTCGAATCCTGCCCTGCGCAAGGCTATAATGAAGTCATTAACATGGATGCATGGTTATATTATTGGCTCAGCAGTGTTGACTTGATGCCATCTGACAGTATGGGAGTCTGATCTCTGGGCTCTGGTGCCAGTTCAGGAGTCACTTTATACATTCTCATCTGAGTGTTTGACACCTTAAATGCTTGATCAAAGCACAAAGGCCTGCTTGGTGTATGTTTTCTGTGCCAGAAAAACTTGTTTATTTCATTGATTAACAAGAAGAGCATCAGTAAAGCCCAGCTCCTGTTTCTATCTTAAGCAAATAGTGCATTACTATTACGTGGCCACTTCGCTATCTCATTCCCTCACATCATTATCTTGTGGCATCAAGATAATCTATGGCCACGAGATGATCATCTTTTTCCTACATGTCATCATTTGTGGCCACGCATTATTTTTATCAACACAAGATATCACCTCTCTTCTTCCTTTTAATACCCCACGACAGGGCAAAATTGCATCATGATTAATCCATTAGCAACTCATGACCTTAAACCAGAGTAGGTCTATTACAAAATAATTGTATTGTACAAGGCCTACAGTGTTTAATGGTTTATTTTCAATAAAAACAATTCTGGCTGAGGATGTTCAGGTGCTAGAGCATTATAAATACCTTGGAGTCCACATCGACAACAGGCTGGACTGGAAGACCAACACGGGGCTGTATACAGGAAGGGGATGAGCAGACTCTTTTTCCTGAGGAAGCTGAGATCTTTCAATGTGTGCAGCAAGATGTTGGAAATGTTCTACCAGTCTGTTGTACCCAGTACACTTTATTACGCTGTTGTCTGCTGGGGGAGCAGCATCGGATCCAGAGACACCAGCAGACTTGATAAACTTATCAAGAAGGCTGGCTCTGTAATGGGCAGCAAACCAGATATTTTTGGGACTGTGATGGAGTAGAGGTCACTCAACAAACGTATCCATCATGGATTACCCTGATCATCCTCTCCATCAACTTCTGGACAGACAGCGGAGCTCCTTCTCTAAGAGACTGATCCAGCTTCGCTGTCACAAGGGCTGATACATGAGATCCTTCCTGCCCGCTTTTATGTCCCTTTACAACTCCTCACCACTGTCTGATAGAGATCACTCTGCCCCATAGTCTTCGTTTAGGTCACATCCACTTGTTCTGTCCTTTAATAAATATTTTGCATTTTTACTACTTTATTCTATTCTATTTATTATAGCTGTGTTTTTTGTATTTACTACTACTGTGTGTGTTGTGTTTTCATTTATTGTAGCGTGTTTTACTGTAATACTGCTGTGACAGAACAATTTCCCAGTTTGGGATCAATAAAGTATATCTCTCTATCTAAAAGCCTCCAGCCATAAATCTCTATATATCTATGAAACTAAAAAATGCAGATTCTCACTGGACCTGGTTGTTAGCGGTAGATATGGCTTGTTATATGTGCGTGTTGTCTCTGGTGGATTCTGTCACATAGGGATTAAAAACCTAAATATGAGGAATCTAATAACCATGCTCGGTGAAGGGACAATATACATCATCTACACCTCGCAAACACAAAATGTCACCAAGCATAGCTGCAGCTGTAACCTTGACAATGACAATAATGGCTATAAAAATGGAAATTATGATGACTTTGCCCAATGGGATTATCATGTCTGATGTGTTTGTGGAATCCAGCTCTGCTGCAGTCATCAGTGGCTGAAATCATAAAACCAATTAAAATGTGATCATAACACTTCTGCAAGCTGAGTGACAAAGTATGATATTCAGGTTTAACAACAGCAAATACTACTAACATACAAACTTTTATTAGAATCCAGACCTGTTAGGATCACTGGCTCTTCACAGTGACATTTTTCTTTATCTGCTTTGCAACCAAACTGAATTTAATTAGGTTGCATCATCCTCATGGTGGGATGTCCTCAAATCACCTTCTCTTGAGAATTTCCTTAATTGACATTTTTCACTGTGTCTGTTGGCGGGAACCTACTTCGTGGTTTTTTATGAAATTCCTTCCAAACAGAATTAATTATGTTAGCTAACAGCCTCAGTCTCTTTACAGTGAACACATACTGTATAATAATAACACAGCCTGACTATTATAGAAACACCACTAAAAATAAATACTGTAGCATGTTTCTCTCATTGCGCTAAATACTGTTATTGCTACTGTCGTGTTCAAAATACTTCATCATGCCGGCAAGAAGGACTTCAAGTTGAGAGAGATCTCAGTTAAGGTGTTTATTAAGCGAAAGAGGTTAAAGTTGTGATACAGAGCATAACTCAGCTGAGGTCTCATGGTCTCAGCCGAGGTTTCAATGAAATTCAGTGGTCCACAGACTGCAACCAGTCCTGTCTACACCTCCACTCAATGAGCCCAGAACTCAGGATTTTCACACAATATAAACTGTTCAAATGTGGGTGTGTTTCCTCCTTTGTTGGTTTCTGGTTGGTGGTCCCCTCCTCTTGGCACAATCCCTCTTCATGCATCCTGAGCATTGTAGATGATATGATAGTGGCATCTTCCCCATATTGATTATTCAATCATCACTTCTTCCAGTGATCCCCTTCCAATGATCACATCATGCAATATCCCGATTTGCCACATGTGATGCTTTCAGTTTCTTGATTCACTCAGTGATCCTGAAAACCTCTGGACTTGATATAGCTGTCCTTTGATAGATGTTCCACTCAACAACACAGTGCCCTTTATTGTCTTGCACTGTCCACTCATACTAACTGACTCAACATGTGAACTTCACTCCCCGCTGTAGACAGACGAAGAATCAGATCTTGTCAGTTATAGATCACCTTAGTTGCTGAGTTTCCTGTTGTCAGAATCTCTATCTGTGTCAGCAGGCTTCTCTGTATCATAGTTTACATATTACACATAGATTATATTACACAGTTCTTAATGACAAGCACGGTTAAATGGAAATGAATATGATCACACTCATCACTACTAACACATATAAATAAGACCTACTGTAGTTGCCTCAGTGATGGGCCATGTCAATATAAAGTTGTTTATTTATTTTATGCATTACCAAAGCAGTTCGATTTAAACCTTATCTAGGGGGCCTTCAGTTGTGTTGTATTTTAATTATTCAAGGCAGTGGAGCCTCCAGGTAATAAATGAAATATGATTAATTAATAATTTTTTATTCAATTTTAAGCTTTATATCGTTGTGCCAGTCTGGCTCCTGCTACATGTGCAGCTTTATTTGTGGCGCAAGATGGTGCATGCTTCAGTTTCTGTGTTCGGTTTTCTGGTAAAGTGCCCAATGCTCAAATACGAGGACAAAACGAAGAACTCATGACAGCAGCCGTTGGTGTCAAATGGATACAGATAAAGATATCTAAAGATATAATTTTGAAATTGCGTAACGGGCCCCAACTCCTCCCTGTTTTTGGCACCGCAAACGGCTCAATCTCATGGTGTTGTTTTTGTGCAAGGCAGATCTACAAACACAAGTCTGTTGAGCATAAAATCCAGACCCTGGCTAAATTTCCTCTCAGACCTTTGACCATCCCAGAGTGCTTTCACTCGCCACCCCTCACAGATCTTAGGTGATTGGACATAAACCCTTCCCTCTTTAAAGCTTGTTATTTACACTCAGTAATTCTGTTTGATCTTTAGAGATGGGAGGGAGGGTAAATCAGTGTGCTTGTGTGTGGGTGTTGTGTGTGTGTGTGTGTGTGTGTGTGTGTGTGTAGGGATTTGGGTGGGTGAGTAGTGCCAACAATTACTAAAAGATTCACAGATTTAATTAGGTGAATCAGCTTTAATGCCACTAAATATTAAGCTGATATCAGTTTGAATTTGGATTAGATGCATATCAGTTTGGGTGCAGTGCAATAGTGTGGAATGGGAAAATGAGTGTACATGGCGATTACAAATGCATCATATCACAAAGTTTATTCTGTTTATGTAGCAGTGAATGTTGCATCCCCAGTAATCCATTTATTGTTATTCATTGGTTATCACTGTCTCCATGCAAAAGTAATAAAGTGTACTGGGTACAACATTTCAAACATCTTGCTGCATACATTAAAAGATCTCAGCTTCCTCAGGAAAAAGAGTCTGCTCATCACCTTCCTAAAGGTGTTAATGCCACAGTTTATCTTGTCTTGTAAGTAGTGCTGACAAAGTTAACGCGTTAATTTTGGCGATTAATTTAAAACTTTTAATGCGTTAAAATTTTTTAACGCAATAAACGCGGTTTTGTTTACTTCCGGTGGTGGCTGACCCATAACCTTTGGTCACTTGCGCGGGCAACCATCTTTTCTTATTAAAAGAGAGTCATTGGCAGAAAGATGGCGAACGACGGACTTTTAGGGGGAAAGTTTCTGTATAAAAAGTTGTCCGACGGCTCTTTGGATAAAACAAAAGCAATTTGCACAGTGTGCAAAGCCGAATTCAACTACCACAGAAGTACCACCTCTTTGGCGTATCACCTGAGAGCAAAACACCCCGCTGCAAGTACCTCCACAGGACCTCGCCAGGCTACTCTACAGGAGTGTGGCACTCGTGGGCGAATAACGAAACCCGTGAGTGAAAGGTTAACCAATTCTTTGGTTACTTGGATTGTTAAAAACTGCCGCCCAGTTAGCACAGTAGAGGATGATGGACTGAGAGAAGTACTTCGTGTTGCATCGGGAGATACCTCTTATAATTTACCCTACGAGAGGAACCATCGTGTCAAGAATACACACGTTGTATGAGGATGAGAGATGAGAGCTTTCTTTTTTGAATTTACACTGTTCATTAAAATGTTTTTTGAATTTAAATGTACTTTCTTCGTGTTTATTCTACATTCATTTGATGATTTTACATTAAAAGATATTCATTATAAGCTTCAGTCTTAAGTAGAAAAATGCAATTAATTTCTTGATAGATTAATCGCGATTAATCGCGATTAATTACAGAAATTTGTGCGATTAATTAGTTTTTTTTTTTTAATCGATTGACAGCCCTACTTGTAAGTTCTTATTATTATAGCTTGGAGAGTCTAATGAGTATTTGGGAGCACCGGCAAAAGTCTTCAAACAGAAATGACTTTTTGTGATATGTCATTGAATGAATCTATCAACTAAAACTACTGCATTGTGATTATTGTTAAAATTAATAAACAACAAGCAGACAGTTAATTTGTTAGCTCCTTAGTAGGTCATATTTGCACATTTGTATCTTTTTGCTCTAGGTTTGTGATTTGCTCATGAGCTCATAATATGACAAGAAAATTTTAACAATTAAGTAAATGTTCTCCCATCCCATTTTCAAAATCATACTAAATGTGAATTTAAAAAAAGGAAACATAATAAGGCAATGAGTCACAAGCTCTTAAATCTTGCTACTACACGTAGTGACCTTTGCACTCTTTTAGAGCATTTTCATGAGTGTAGTTTTTCCAGCAAAATGTATAATTAAATTCAAGATCTGGAATACCGAAGATTGTTTCATATGATGTAAAAAAAAAAAAAAAGCGCTACCCCCAGGTGTTTGCCTAGAGCAGCACATAAAACGACACACTAACCTTCAACATGTTCATCTGGAGACATGTTTGGTATTTAGTGTTGACCCCACACACCTTCTAGCCTTTTCCGGTTGTGCTCTGATGCAACGTACCAAGAGGAGAAATTACCCCTTGTCTGACTGAACCACAGTAAACCATGTCACTTTGAAAAGGTCTTGCTTAGTCTTATCATTCATAGCACATTGAGACCCATATTTATTAAATCATACTGTAGCAGGCTTGCTTGATGTTGCAGCTGGCAGGACCTCAGTCTCTCTCTGCACAAAACATAAATACATTACTGCCCGATTAGCTGTAGCCATGACAATTACATGCAGCTGCATCCAATTGTCATACTATGTGCCACCGTGTCTACCCTCCAAACAGATACTCAAACCACCACCAGCTGTCACAGATATACATTATCATTTGGCATCTTGTTATAGATTATTGTAGAACCAATCAACTTCATACCCACATTCAGCTTCTTTTACTCAATATGCAATTTTGAAAAATGGGTTCAGGTTTTCTTGGCAATAAGAGAAGCAGGTGAATTGTTTGTTTTAATTTTTAGATTTTGAAAGTTGTCTGTGTCTGCTTCTCCAAATTCCGACTGATGCTTTTTAACACTGGTATATAATGGAGAATGCCTGTCACAATTACACCGATTACAGAGTTAGCTAATGCTGGTTTGATAATAATAACTAAATAGCACTTCAAAAATGTTTAAGCTCCTACTGTAAGATGTGCCAGGTAGAGAGGATGTCAATGACCCCTTTTCTTGATTCATAACAAAGTCCTCACCACAACCATATAATCTGTATTAATTGTGTTATTTTCTTTAATCTGCAGTTAGTTTTGGTGTCGTTTTTGTGCATATTAAAATTGAAAAATAACTTCACCTAAACTGAGCTTAACAAAGGTTGGATCTATTGAATGGCTGGTGTATTGGATTGTACTGAAAGATTTACTTGGTGAAGTGGTCAGCAGTGCATAATAATAGGTGTTACTTACAGCTCAGAGGGTCTTTGTCTTTTTTATGGCTAGACGAAGTAGCAAAAGAATCGTCACTTATAGGCAGTCATCTTGGAACATAGAGGAGCAACACTCAAAAGTAAGAAATCAGTGTTATCCTTCTCTAAACCCGCTGTCAACTAAAGACAAGAAATCTTCCATTCAGCTTCAGGGAACTGTAACACTCCCACGCAGACAGTCAGTATTGAATAACAGGCTGATTTAAGTGCCCATCACTTCCCTAATTGCTTTCCTCTGGCTCCCTGTCTACTCTGCTTTCTCAGTCTCCCTCTAACATTCCTACTATCCCTCTACCTGTCTTTCCTCTTAATCAGATACTTCACTCCTGCTCCTCTCTCCTAACCGTATATTCAAACTTGGTATTATATCTCACCGGCTTGCCCTCCTGCTGCAATGACTTTGAATAACGTGGAGTCAGGTACCTCTTACATTGATCAGTCCTTACTCTGCCCCTTTGGACCACAGTAAGGCATTAGCCAAGTGGCCCAACGACATATTTTATTTTGACACCTGATTTAATCACCTAAGTAGACGTCCCAATGGAATCCTGTCCCATACTGAAACCGTATTTCAGTTTCTGGTAAAACTGAAATACGGACTTCTTGGGCAAAACTCTGCCACCAAAGGCGAAGAGCTTGAAGACCTGTTTGTTTTATTTAGTGCAACATTTTATGAATATCAACATCCCTCTATATAATCAATATGCACCAATGCATGAATTATGTTAAGTGGGTTTGCAGTCGAAGTGTGGTTTCTTGAATTCTGCTATTTGTGTCTAGTGTTAAACTTTATTGAAGTGTCAGTGTTTACTGTAGTATTGAAAAAGGTGATGGTGACTCAAACCCTTGGCGCAGGTAATAAATAAAACATATTGCGATATTGCTAAGACCAGGGGTGTCAAACTCAAATACACAATAGGCCAAAATTAAAAACTGGGACTAAGTCGCGGGCCAGACTCCATATTTCTTGAAAAATTGACTACAATTGTGCATGTTTTCCCTTATCTTCAGATTTATGATGATCAACTTTTTCTATGGAAACATACTTAAGTTTAGCTTAAACATTACCCCTGGAACAAGCACAGCTTAATCTTATAAAAAGGCTCTTATTTTATCTTAATGCCCTTTATTGCTTTGCACTATCCACTTTGCTGCTGTAAACATGTGAATTTCCCCGTTGTGGGACGAATAAAGGATTATCTTATCTTATCTCTTATCTCTTATCTTAAACACATGAGAACTGGATTTTCAAATAAGAGACGCATCAGTGGCCTTCGTTTCTTATTTTTATTTAAATAAATAAAAATACTTTATGCCTCTCTCTATCTGTAACCATTCAGGTTAATTTTCAATGGGAACCTTTTTTTCACAGAACAACAAAACAACCAAAATACAATAATAATTTCCTTTAATGAAAATCCAACAATTCAACTATTCACAGTATATGCCTTGGAGTAGTAAGACAAAAGTGCATAAAGAAAGGCTCAGTTTTGCTGCACTCTGATGCACATAGATATGTGCTGCCGGACATAGAGAGCATTTGAGAAGTTTCGGCACTGAGTTGGGGAATTGTGTCAGGGACGAGACGAGGAAGCAGAGTCATACTTTGACTTTCAGCGTCAGTGGAGTTCAATCAGCTCCATTTGGAGGTTGGTTGGTGCGCGTTCCACGTCAACTGCAAACTGATTACTAAGCAGTCCAAACTTACATTTCTCAGCTTCAAAGTCGAGAAATCGCTGGGTAAACTTGGCGCTGAGTACACGGAGTTATTCAGCAAACCGTGCATTTGCAAAAACGGAGGTAGAGATCTGCTCTTTCATGGTTTGGCAGTACAGAAAATGGCCCAAGTTTCCTTGCAGCATCCGAGTCTCCCACAGGCACAACTGGGTTTGAAAAGCCCCCACCGCAGCGTACATGTCTGTGATGACACGGCCCCGCCCCTGAAGCTGCAGGTTGAGCAAATCGAGATAGCTTGTGATGTCTCACAGAACGCACTCACATGACATTCTGGCATGTGTAGTATTAGCGGTGCATGCGCTATATACTGGTGGGCCAGCTCTAATAGACATTTGATATTATCTTGCGGGCCAAATATAATTACACGGGCCAGATTTGGCCCGCGGGCCTGAGTTTGACACCCCTGGCTTAGACAGTGTAATGAAAATGCAGAAATCACAGTATATGTAGGAATATTGCATGTATATCGGCTGTACATTTCAATAACATGGCAGCAGGTTTTCGTGATACGTGCAAGAGAACAATGTTGGACTTGAACAAGGAAATGAAGCTCATTCAAGTGAAAAGAAAAGCCTGGAGGGAAAATGGCTCCTGAAAGTTGATCTTCTGCTCATTGTGTGTGGAGCAGCTGCAGGATATTTTGCAAAAATGACTTCAACATTCTCAGTCGTAATAACCTGAGGAACATTGGAATGTTTTCTTTTTTTTTGATGTTTTGGAGGGAGGCAGTAGCTCAGTTGGTAGAGCTTCCGCTTGCGATCCGGAGGGTGGCCGGTTCGAGTCCCTGCCGAGGCGCCCCTGAGCAAGGCACCGAACCCTCAATTGCTCCCCCCTCTGCGAAGGGTGGTAATGTAATGTAAGCCGCTTTGGATAAAAGCGTCTGCCAAATGATCGTAATGTAATACAATGTAATGTTTTATTTCCGTAGATATTACAAAAACAAAAACATTTATTGCAGTGAACGTTTCAGGGGTCGCAACTGTTGTTTCACTTTGTTCAGTTGTGCAACTGGTGGCACCAGGGGGTCAAACATGATATATTTTAACCTTTCAACCTATATATTATTATTGCGCTCTTTCCAAATGACATCAAGGCGCTTTATCATGTGTCATAAAGTGTGTCTGAAGGAAAATTCCCCCAAAATTGTGTTTGACTGTAGTACTCAAAATAGAGATTGATCTTGAATAGATTTGAATAATAATCTGAAATGATGTCATTGATTATTGATTATTACCGTTTGGAGTTAGTACATTGGGGAGCTTTAAACAAATTGCAATAAAATGACAACTGCAGTTATTTTAGATGTTTTATGTGTTTGTTTGTTAATTAGTTGATGCTTAATCATTTGCAGTTATTAGAGACTTCAGCAGAATCGGTCTCTATAGGTGAGAATATCCGAGATCTGAGACTAAGAATTGCTACTTTCAATATTGAACACACTCAAAGTTGGTAAAATGAAAATATATTTCAGTGGCACAAATGTATACCAATACTGTAGTAGGAAGCAGCAAATGCAAGCTGAGTGTGTGCTGGCACCAACCACATGGAGATGTTCTACAAAAGATCACATATTGCTGTGTGGATCATTATTACCTCTGCAAAGACACTTCAGCGGCAGCAACATGTGCCATGGTAACATTTCCAACGGTCCGGCGGCGCATGATTATGACTATCTACTGTAATATCCCAAACACTGTTGCATATTGGAACTCTGCCCATCGAAGGAGATTATCCATGAACACATTCACATAATGGTCAATTACTGTAAGCAACATGCTCCTCATCTCTGTGTGTGTTTGACTCTCCTGCTGGCTGCATCATCCATACTTCTGCCAGTCCTGCAGCAGCTGAATTCTGTACATTCAGTCATTGTTCGATTGGCATTGTAAAGGTGAAGTATTCATTCGTCGATACTTTCAAGGAAAATCTATTATATATTCAAATGAGCCCTTTATGTGGACCAATTACACAAAAGTACTCCCTGCCCCGCAGACTCTGGTTCTCTCTGTGTCCGACGGGGGGCATGACTTATTAAGTCTTTGAAATAGCTCAATGTGTTATGGCCCATCAAATGTTGTGAAACAACCTTTCATATCAATAAAAGCTGAAACCTGGGGCTCCCACTTGATTTGTATTCACCCTAATATGAATTTTTTTCCTGTGTTTTGACAGTTTCTGTTCAAACGCTTCATCCTGACACTTCACTCTGAGTTAAGCTGGGAATATACTTCAAAAGACGTGAGACGAGACCAAAGAACAGCTCAGTGAACACAAACACAGTTAAAACATGACATGAAATGTAGTCTGAACAGAAAGTTTTTGTCACTCTACGCCAGTAGGGAGTGCAGAATGGTCACGAGTTTCCCGTTCCCAGAGGCAGCTTGAATATAAATATTATACAAGTGACTTTGCAGAGGTTGGATTCTTGACCCGTAACTTCCCAGAGATTTCTAGACAAGAATTTGACTCATTTCACATTACTTGGAGCTTTATAGACATACATTATGATGAAGTCAGTAGACAAACTTGGCCGCTGTACCTTCAATAGTGTTGCTCCAAAACGCAGTGTGATATTTGCTACCATTTACTTCCAAGAAGAGGTATCAGGAGCATTATATGTCCTGGATAGCTATGAACAAATAACACCCAAAGAGCCCGAACTACTGTGTCTTTTTGCCCTGAAACTTATTTTTTGTATGACATATACTTAACTTGTGTTCTGGGTACTCTTGTTGTTCTCTCTGGAGCAGATCTGTGCTTGTGGTGTATTCAAATCTCATAAATACCTCACTTGGATGAAAGCGTCTTGCCAAATGACTTAATGTAAATATACCTGAATTACTAGGGTTGATCTACTTATTGTCTGGACCCTAGTTGCTCTCATACTAACATTTGTTGAGCGACAAAAGCAGCACCAACAAGCCCCATCGGGAAAGTCATGCCTTGAGATCGGATATTCAACTGTGATGGCAATTCTGCACTCTTACCCAGTATTGGTATAAAACCTTGAAATTTGCTTGCACTCTCATCCAGTATGCGTATCTGATCAACAACAGGCCTTTCTTCTGTGTCCAGAATATGTTATATCTGCCTAGCAACATCGTCATATTGCGTAATCATCAATAAAGGTTAAATACACCCTGCCTGCTCTGGGCAGGGAGAGGGCTTCTTGAACACATCTTGTGTACGTCTGACCTCTCTCCACTTGCAAGTGTCATAAACTTCTTTACTTCAACAAACTGACTGGTCTCTGCCTAAACACAGAGTCATCGCTGCAAAGAATCCACTACAAACTTTCCATTGATGCGCGACGCTGGAATCCCGGGAATTTTATCCACTGCGTGACACGGTGAGGCAGAGATTCTTTTTGAAAATAGTGGAAACTCTGATCAAAAGGTTAAAATGACCTATTTCATAATAGTAATTTATTATTGAGTAAATTACGTAGGACATGAAAATTATCTAGGAGATCATTTCAATTTATTCTTTGAGAGTACTTTCTGCAAAGATCAAAAGATTAAATTCCTATGTAACGTTTAACAGCAGAGTAATTTATTGTTGAGTAAATAACGACTGTCTGTGAGATAATTTGAATTTATTCTTTGAGAGTACATTCCGTGAACACCAAGAGATTACATTATCTTTGAGGTAATTTTAACTAATTCTTTCTGAATATGTTCCGTCTAAACTAGTGGTTAAACAAGCAGGCATGCTGCAGAAAGGAAAGATCACATATTGCAGATTAGTGACACGCTTAAAATGAAAGCAAGCAAAAATATAATCCAACTACTGACTTATTTACAACTATTTGTTCCTTTACTTTTGATGGAATGAGCAAATGTTCCATGTTTCTAAAAGGTTCTGAAATGACATAGTAGTCAAAGGATCCTTATTAGTTTAGTATCTGAAGAGGTTACACAAATAGGTTTAATATAAAGAAAAGATTTATGAATGTGTTTTTAAAAAGGGCATGGATGTTAGACACTGCAATTAACGTTTTTATTGCCAAAAATCTTTTCAGAAAGATTAAATGTTGTTTGGCTGAATGCCTGTCAGTCTTATTGTCATTGAAATGATGGTAACATGTGGAAATGGTGAGTGCAAGAGATTTAAAACAATGACTGTTATTATGAGAGCTTTTGTGTGACTACAGGCTGGTCTATGCTGCTCCCGCAGATCGACTGATCACAAGGACTCCATATGTAGAGCTTTAAGCAACAGCTCCCCCCTTAGGGCATAACCAGATCAGAATTCTGTGTAATAAAGAGTGTAGGAGGAAGACCAATTAGTGTTATTTCTATTGAAGTCCAGAGTCCAGATGTACCCTGAAGGGGAATTTGGAATGTGCCCACCTTCTTTTTTCTTTCTGTAGAAGAGTCGACAGCAGGGGTGGTCCATCTTTATATTTGGTCGGACAGATGGGAGGTGGATGTAGGGGTCTGTGTTCACAGTGTGCAGTCTGCTGCTCACTGCTGCTTTTTTAACAAAGCAGTTGTATTTAAATTAATGTGATTCTTGAATTATATTTTTGGATGCATACAGATCATCAGTATTCCATGTGTGACCAAATAGTTCTTTTTCACCTAGTTCAGTCACAAACTGATAATGAATATCACCATGATGTCAGTTTTGGTTTGCTCAGAGGTGATACTTGGCTCAAAAAGTTACAGAACCACTGACCTTGTTGATGTATTACAATTTTTTTAATCATCTTCTTGCTTTCTACGTGGATTAACTGTCTCTTTTAACCCTAAAGGTTTATTTAAATTGCTGAAGTGCAAAATTACAATATCTTCATATTATTAGCAAAAGGTTTCCCACGACTCATATTCCTGTCACACACAAGTATTATAATGTATTTTATATTTCTTGAGTTAACTGTATGCCCTGTCAAGTGCTTTTGAAGGGCCTGAAAAAGTTGTAAAACACATAAATGAATGCAGTTTGCCATTCAAGTATAAATCCATACCTTAACACAAAGGAATTGAAAGTGTAGCAGTGCAGTATAAACTATATGAGACACATTAAACTATAGAACAACATGTTCAACATCCAGTATTCACTTACACTCTTGTTCATGTACTGAAAGGCCAGTAGCTGTAAATATCTAAGGACCTTCAAGTTTAAGAGCAGTATAGAGATATGAGGGTCTGTTACTGAGATATTATTTTCTGTTGTCTGCCAGTTCATGCCTCTCTCTCCTCTCTCCTCTCTCTCTCTCTCCCTCCCTCTCTCTGCTTCACATTGCTCACAAGAGCCCTCGAACATAATTCTTCCAAATATCTTTATGGGGTTCATTCTTCTGCCTTCAACACATGATTGAAACATCGTCTCCTTCATCCATGATTTCATAATCTCCTTTCAGCAATCCTGCTGTCCTCATGTGAAATGGATGTTTATCCACTCTGAGCCTACAGCCGAGTGATACCAGAACACAAATGCTTTTTATCTCATATAGCGACTGTATCTATTCCATAAGCATGGTGCCTGTGAGAGATATAACCTTACTTTTACCTCTTGTATGAATAATAAGCAGCTGATTCTAGGTCAGCTCACTTGCTGCTGCAACTGGTGGAGCCAATGTAGCGCAGATGAGTTGTACCACCAGGCAACGGGCTCAAAAGGCAACGTATCTCTGGCACAAGAGGTAAAGATGGAGGTGAAGTGTACTCGTGTGTGCATGTGTGTCAGATATTGGTGCGGCATAATCAGTATGCTACACACTGGAAAGACGGTGAAAGCTTAGGGATAAAGTGAATTATGAAACTGTCAGTCCTTGTTCAGGAAAGCTTAGGCAAGCTGAACTGGGGCCTTCACTATAGCCTCCTGTGAGCTTCCCAAACCTGGTTTCACTCACAGATATTTGATGCGTGCGTGCGTGCGTGCGTGCGTGCGTGCGTGCGTGCGTGCGTGCGTGCGTGCGTGCGTGCGTGCGTGCGTGCGTGCGTGCGTGCGTGCGTGCGTGCGAGAGAGAGAGAGGCTTTGAGGAGATGGGTGATAGTGGGAGTGTTTTGCAAGTGAGATTCTCAGTGCACATTCTCAATGATATACTTTTCAGAGAAAACATTGCTTTTTATTTACAATTATAATTTATCAAACACAGTACCAAATTATTCCAGAACATATGTTGAAAAAGGTAACTGTGAAATAATAAATAATATTTGTCAAATAATTACAATTCTGCTGACATCAGATGGTGTTCGGCTGAATATATTACATACAAAAAAATTACCAAAGTCATCCTCTAACAAGAGATTTTAAATGTATTGAGAGTAACGTTGATTGAAAGAAGAACAAACCTTTTAAACTGAGACGTTTGATGAACAGTAATATTTCATTATGGGAACATAGACCTGTGATCGGTTACAAGTCTAAATAGGATGCTTTGATTCTGCACAGCCAATGTGCTTTGGCTTGAATATGTCAGGGTCCATTGCACCACAAGTTGACGTGAAATTCTTTGGATAGCTGCTCGAGTGTTTCGGACACATATTGGCTGCACAGCTCTTTTATGTGATATAAGCTAAGTCAATATTGTTATATTTAATGAAAAAAACACTCCAGAATTCCACTACACACAGGTATGTTATATTTGTGAAAGCCCAATTTCTAATAAATCACTATGAAAATGAGAGAATAAGAAGAGTTGTGATGTGAATTGTTTTTTGTGCTAGGGTGAAAGATAACGATCCATCTCTGTCCTCCTTTTACCTTTAAATGTCTTTCAAGTCGTTCCTTAGTGATCTCAAAGCAAAGAGAGAGGGTTAATAAAGAACAGACAAGAACAGAAGTCCAGCAATTCCTTTTCCCCTGACAGGAGGGGGATGAAGAGCGTATTCTCCTGTAATCCTTGTTGTTGCGCAGTCAGGTGTTTTTTCATTATATTGCGTGGTTACATTTAAATTCACAGCTTATATGTATGGAGGCCTTTAAGATTGTGAAAAGCCTCAGCTTGGCGATTCTCTCCAGCTGTGTTCCATTTTTCTTGCTTCAAGCCTATCCTGACTTCATGACATTTACCATCTGGTCATGTAATTAGTATTACCTGTCTGATGACTCATCTTATATTAAACTTAACTAGTTACTTCTGGAATCAGGAAGCTTTATTTGAGCCCACAGATAATTTCTTGCACTTTATTGCAGTATGAGTCGGACAGCAGGCTGACAGGGGGTCAATGGCTGTTTGTGGCACTCTAATGTAATCAGTGGCATTAATAGAATTTGACTCCCTTAAAGAGATAATGTTGGTCAGCCTATTTCACAAATTTGAACTTAGGAGGCTGAGACCACAAAACCACCACTGAAAGCCACTGCAGCTCAATTGCAGCAGCCTGGATAGACCATTAGACATGTATACTGCCATGCCTATGCCAGTAAACAGCATGTAAGTGAGTGAGGGGAGGCGGCAGGCCGGCATGTTGGGCTGGGGATGTGGCGTTGTCTTCTGTCTGTATGTTCAGTCTTTGTGTCTCAATTTTGTTCCATGGATCTGATCATTTTCACAGGCTTTCTGTTGGAAGTTTCAAACAGTTCCAATGAAATCTATTGGAATTTTCTTGTATTGAATACAAGTATGAAAAAACATTTTCTCAAATGGATAAAACACTTATCCAACATTAAACTAGTACTGAAGATTTTTATTGAGCTCTTACTGAATTCATGCAAGCAATTACATTTGACATTCACTTGACCTACTTTTAGTGCTCATTATGGAGCTTTCCCAGACTAGTCTAGGTCTGTTTTGCTCACAAGCAGACCAGAGTTTCTGTAATTTGGTTTATTAATATAGGCAGTCATTGTAATGTGTCAGTGTAGCCAGTGCATGGGCGTCAACTGTCAAGCAATAAGCCATGTGGAGCTGCAGTGCTGCGTTCAAAGGCTTTTGTGTTCTTAAAGTTTGTGGCGTTAAGTTCTGGTTCTGGATAAACTGTTTTCCGAGTGAAGCAGGATTATAGTTTGATCTAAACAGCAGCTCAAATAACTCAAATTTGTGTACAGAATAGATGCTTCACAGGTTGTGTGTGTGTGTGTGTATGTTAATTGCAGATTCCTTTGACCCTCAGTTTTGAGTTTTTTTTATTCTTTCTTTGTGTAGCGGCACTTGGGAGTGGTTGTTTGAAATCCTATTTAAAATCTTCCTTCAACCAAAAGCCAGACAACGCCACCTTGGGAATTGCACCCAAGGAGATAATTATTCAAAGGACCAGTAAAGCACTCAGGTTCGTAATACTGAGGGGCAGGAGACGTGGTTCCAATTAATCAAACATTTTATTTCCAGTATCGAAATATTTTTTAACAAAAAGAAAACACATTAAGATAACACTAAGCAAAAGACACAGAAATTAATCCAACAGTCCACAATAACAATATTTGAAGTATGGCTAGGTAAGGTAATGCACAGTGACACCAAGAGGCAATACAGTCGTTGAGGCAAAACAGCAGTCTTCCTGGATCAGGCTTCCAGTGCAGAGCCGATCAGGCTTAGTTACGGCAACCGCACTGCAGGAGAGCTACGTTCCATAGCGGCAGCAGACATGAGCTGTAGGATCCCTGCAAGGGTCGGTGCCAGAGGAGAAAGCACGTAGTAAAACCCGGACGTGACCTTCGTGCCAAAGAGCAAGAGGGGATGTTACGATAATACTCAATTAATCAGGAAGGATGAGACAAGCAAAAGGCGTACCTACCGATCAGGCTAAGTTATGGCAACCACACCGCAGGAGAACTAAGTTCTACAGCGGCAGCAGGCATGAGCTGTAGGATCCCTGCAAGGGTCTACAACCAGCGATATATTTAGTGTTTATGCTACTTGTCATGCTGAGCATACAACAAACGGCAGCCACTGCAAACTCACCGGTGCCAGCGGAGAAAGCACGTAGCGGAACCCGGAAGTGGCCTTCGTGCCAATGAGCAAGAGGGGGCAAGAGCGACACTGACCCCTCTTTTTAGAGGCTGCCCCATATGGTGATAGGGCAGAACAGTTTATCCGGCTACAATCTACCCCCTTGTCTGCATCGATGCCCTGACGATGGACCAATCAGTGCTTAAGGTACCAAACCTAGTTCCAAGGTCTAAAAATAACAGAAACCGCGTTAGATGTTGGACCAGGAGGGCTTCGAGCCGCAGGTGCCAAACCTCCTAGAGGCATTGGAAGATGATGTACATTGGGATGTTGACCAGCGGTTGACCGTGTTGTCCTTCGTATTAATCACTTCGGTAGCATCAGGGTAAGAGGCTGCTGGAAAAGACAAGCGGGTAGATGATAACTCTGGAACTGCATCAGAAACCCCCGAAGGGCTGGCCTCAGCAACTTCCAGATAAGATGGTGGGACATGCAACCGAGGGGTGTTTCGGGTGACCACTGCTGCACTGGTGGGTGAAGGATGAGGGGCTTCGGGCCTCAATACCAACAGGTCACCATTGCATGACAACTCGTCCTCTGACAGCGGTTGGTCATGAGTTGGGACAGGGACACAATAACTACTTGGGGGGGCTGCTCCAACCAATGCCTTTAACAGCATTCGGTGGGCCTGTTTGACTTTGGTCAAGTTATCTGCAGGTGCAACTGTGTACACACAGCCTCCCTCTTTCAGTGGTTTTAGGACTCTGTACACGACAGAGCTCCAAATATCTCTTATCTTATGGCGACCTCTCGCACTGTAGTCTCGCAACACCACCAGTTGGCCCTTCTCCAATGGGGTGTCTATGACATGTTGGTCATGGCTCCTTTTTCTGCGCTCTGCTGCAACTCTTAGACTCTCTCTGGCCCCTTCAAAGGCAATCTGCAAGTGGGTCTGGTGCTCCTGAATCCATTCATGGACGGTACCGCCAACTGGATCCTGGACTCTGCCCAACAGGAAGTCAACAGGGAGCCTCGGTTCCTGCCCGAACATCAAAAAGAATGGAGATTCCCCAGTCTGCTGACGGGGGGTGATGTTGTAAGAGTACAGTACATGTGGCAAGCAGGGGTTCCAGTCCCGCTTCCGGGATACAGGCAGAGTACACAGCAAGTTATGAAGGGTTCGGTTAAACCGTTCACATTGACCGTTGCCCGCCGGATGGTATGGAGTGGTGCGGGACTTTTCAATGCCATAGAGGCCACACAACTGCTGAATCAGTGTGCTCTCAAAATTTCGTCCCGTCGGTCGGAATGTATCCGGGCTGGGACACCGAACTTGGAAAACCATTCTGTGACCAAAACTTGAGCCACAGTGGTAGCTCGTTGATCACGGGTAGCGAAAGCTAACGTGTATTTACTTAACACATCCGTCATCACCAGAACATTTTCTAATCCATGACTAGTGGGTTCCAACACCGTGTAATCAATGGCTACAATCTCATTCGGTGGAGAAGCAAGCAAGTGTCCCATGAAAGCGCGAGACCCTGATTGGTTGTCCTTGGCAACCTGGCACCTCTCACAGGACTGGAACCATTGCACAACCTCTGAGGACATGCTGGGCCAGTAACACCACTGCCTGAGTAGCTCCAAGGTTCTTTCCACACCTTGGTGGCCATGCCTCTGATGTACTTCAGTGAGCACCTGCTCCCTAAGAGAAGCAGGTACAAGCAACTGAAACACTGTCTCAGCACCATCAGGGCGAAAGACCGAGGCGAAATAGGACCCCATAGTGTCAGCTAGTCGGTCCCATTGACGAAGAAGTGCCAAGGCTGGCCGAGACATCCGCTGCCTACGCCTCCAAAACACCAAGAGCTCCTCGAGGACAGGGTCCACTTGCTGGAGTGCTCTGATGTCGGACGGCGTATGATGAGGCAAGGCTGTGACCGTCATTTGTGTTGCTCTGCCCAGTGGCCCTAGCAGCGCTTGCTGTAGAGGTCTGAGGGGAGGTACTAGGGAGCATAGCTTCCAGATCTTGCACCCCAGGCGGGAGCTGACGGGACAGGGCATCAGCATTAACATTGCTTTTCCCGGAGCGATACTTTATTTCAGAGTCAAATTCCAACTTCATTGAGCTGTAGTTAGTCATGTTGCGCTCCGTGGGCCTCAGACCTCGGCTGGCATAAGCGATGGGCCTCACTTTACCACCCTGCTCCTGCGACAAGACTGCCCCGAAACAGCAGTGGCTCGAGTCCACCTCCAAGATGAAAGGAAGGGAGAAGTCGGTGTATGCAAGCACAGGTGCTGTAGTGAGCTTGTTTTTGAGTGCCTCAAAGCTTCCATGACACTCTTCAGTCCAGTTCTCAGCAATGAGGCGCTCTGATCTCTTTCTAGTCTTGGTGCCTCCCAATTCAGCCACCAGCTTGTGTAGAGGGGCCGCCAATTTGGCAAAACCCTCCACAAGCTGCGGTCGTTTCTTGGCTTCGCCAGTTACTACCGGCAGTAGTGGGTGGCTGTAGTGGGGGGGCTGCCAATTGGCTACCACCTCTATCTTACTGGGATCAACGGAGACACCCTGGTCAGAAATCACATGACCCAAATAAAGCACTTCTCGTTGGAAGAAAGCACACTTTGAAAGCTTTGCCTTAAGACCTTCCTGCTTCAGCCTCCCCAACACCACCTCCAACCTCTCTAGATGTTGTTTGACAGAAGAGGAGAGGACCACAATGTCATCAAGATACAATAGCAGGGATTGGCATTGTTGGTTGCCAAAGATCCGCATCAGCCTCTGGAAGGTGCTGGGGGCATTGCAGAGCCAAAAAGGCATTTGATTCCATTCAAAGAGGCCAAATGGAGTGCAAAATGCAGTTATGGGCCGGTCTGCCTCTGAAACTGGAACCTGGTTATACCCACTGGCTAGGTCCATAGTGGAAAACCAGCAGGCACCGGTCAGTGCATCAAGAGACTACTCAATGCGAGGAAGAGGAAAAGCATCCTTCCTGGTCTTGTCGTTCAGCTGTCTGTAGTCTACACACATGCGCAGACGTAATGTAATGTAATGTAATGTAATGTGATCTTTGAACACCTCATACTCCGACTGAGGAATGCACCTATAGCGCTGCCTCACTGGGACGTCGTCAAGGAGAAGAATGTCATGAGCCATCAGGTTGGTGCAACCCAAGTCCCCATTGTGGGCAGCAAAGATGGAGGTGTACTTGGTAAGGAGGGACTGCACCTCTAACTGCTCCTCAGCAGGCAAGGCAGATAGGTCAATGGCCTCTATCTGGTCCTGTGCAGATGTAGAAAGAGCCTGGGATGCCACTGTAGCCACCACTGAAGGAACTTCTGTGACACCAGCAGGTAAGTTGACCACCTTAACCTCATCCAAGGTGCCTACCACGGTGCGGGAGTAGAGCAACACGTCAGTGGAGCCTACATTCACAATAGGGATGTAGGCGGTGCCTCCTTCCACCCTAACTAAAGCAGGAGAGGCAAGCAATCCAGCTGGGAGGGCCGATCACGAGGGGCAGCATGTACCACATTGCACTCTCTGGCAAAATGACCGGGTTGTAGATGGGAAATGATTTGGGTCAGTTGGTTAAGTTGCTCTTGCTGGAGCTTTAACATCTCTCTCATCTCACTCCACTCAGATACTGGAGGTGAACTAGCCACCACCGGAGATCCCACTTTTGACTCCATACTAAAGACCAAGAATCAAAGGGACAGAGTGACTACGCGCCCCCCCGCCACCTTTCAGACGCTCCCATTCCCACCGGATTGCTTCTGCCCTGACCTCAAGTATAGAAGCAGTACGCTGCTGTCATACTTCTTGCTTAAGCTAACGACGAAGTGCACCATCAATAACATGCTCGACAATTTTGGTCGCACAGCAAAACCTCAGGGTTCTGCATGTCGCTAGGTGCACGTTGCTTTACTGATGTCATGAGACTCATCAACGCTAGGGAGAACTCCTAGAACGATATTTTATCTCGTCCCGCGTCTCTCCCTCAAGATGGTCAAATAAGAAAAAGGCCTGATCGGTGGTAGACAAACGGCGCGCTCTCATGCAAGCCTGAATTTCCTCAATCCAATCATTCAAACCTATGCCTGACCTTCCCCTGAACATGGGACATTTTCTGTCTCGAGGCACTCTTCGCTAAAGGGGCATTAGCAATGGAAGGATCAGAAGGTGGCAGAGTAGCAGGGAGAGGTGCAGAACTAGGGCCAGGCACAGCCGCAGCCTGTTCATGCTGCATCCTCTCATTGTCTGCTCTTAATTTGGCAACTAAATCCTTCAATTCCTGTATTTTTCCCTACATAGCTACACCTTTACCAATAAAAGTGGATAAAAGGCGATGAATGTGGACAGGAAACAACTACTAATCCTCACCGTAACTGACTACAGATTCCCAAGAAACCAACTGCTGTTTTGCCTCTGAACACGATATAAAACAATTACTGCATGCCTCACAATAGTTTAGCAAGGGCCATAATAAAGGAGTAAACAAAGAAGATTGGAACGCACGTCTCTGCCCTCAAACAGTAAATCCTGCCGACAATGCCAATATGTAGCGGCACGTGGGAGTGGTTGTTTGAAATCCTATTTATAATCTTCCTTCAACCAAACGCCAGACAACGTCACCTTGGGAATTGCACCCAAGGAGATAATTATTCCAAGGACCAGTAAAGCACTCAGGTTCGTAATACTGAAGGCAGGAGACGTGGTTCCAATTAATCGAACATTTTATTTCCAGAATCGAAATATTTTTTAACAAAAAGAAAACACATTAAGATCAACATACACTGATGTAAATAAAGGGAGAACATCTTAATTAGGGCTTGCTGATGCTTACCAGTGGATGGAGGTGACGAAAGGTGAGAGGGATCCCAACAAAGTAAATCAAGGCACCGTGATCACTACACACACACCAAAATCAAGAAAAGCACAACACGACACACAAAGAAACAGGGGAAAGCCACCACCGGAGACACCAGCACCACACCTTTGGCTCTCAGCAACTAAAAAAGGGGCAAACAAAACAACATTACTGGGGGAAACGGTCAAAACTAATTAATGCACAAAACACATAAGTATAAAGGCAATAGGAAATCCATAATAAGAAATATAACTAATATTAATTAAAATAACCAAACAAGTTTAGATCTCCAGGGTCAAAAACTAGGCAAAAGACACAGAAATTAATCCAACAGTCCACAATAACAATATTTGAAATATGGCTAGATGAGGTAATGCACGGTGACACCAAGAGGCAATACAGTCGTAGAGGCAAAACAGCAGTCTGCCTGGATCAGGCTTCCAGCGCAGAGCCGATCAGGCTAAGTTACGGCAACCGCACTGCAGGAGAGCTACGTTCCATAGCAACAGCAGACATGAGCTGTAGGATCCCTGCAAGGGGCGGTGCCAGCGGGGAAAGTACGTTGCAGAACCCGGAAGTGGCCTCCGTGCCAAAGAGCAAGAGGGGATGTTACGATAATACTCAATTAATCAGGAAGGATGAGACAAGCAAAAGGCGTACCTACCGATCAGGCTAAGTTACGGCAACCGCACCGCAGGAGAGCTACGTTCTAGCAGCAGCAGACATGAGCTGTAGGATCCCTCCAAAGGTCTAGCCACTGCAAACTCACGGCAGCCACTGCAAACTCACCGGTGCCAGCGGAGAAAGCACGTAGCGGAACCCGGAAGTGGCCTTCGTGCCAATGAGCAAGAGGGGGCAAGAGCGACACTGACCCCTCTTTTTAGAGGCTGCCCCGTATGGTGATAGGGCTGAACAGTTTATCCGGCTACAATCTACCCCCTTGTCTGGAGACGTGGTTCCAATTAATCAAACATTTTATTTCCAGTATCAAAATATTTTTTAAAAAAGAAAACACATTAAGATAACACTAAGCAAAAGACACAGCAATTAATCCAACAGTCCACAATAACAATATTTGAAGTATGGCTAGGTAAGGTAATGCACAGTGACACCAAGAGGCAATACAGTCGTTGAGGCAAAACAGCAGTCTTCCTGGATCAGGCTTCCAGTGCAGAGCCGATCAGGCTTAGTTACGGTACTTGTCATGCTGAGCATACAACAAACGGCAGCCACTGCCAACTCACCGGTGCCAGCAGAGGAAGCACGTGGCGGAACCCGGAAGTGGCCTTCGTGCCAAAGAGCAAGAGGGGGCAAGAGTGACACTGACCCCTCTTTATAGAGGCTGCCCCGTGTGGTGATAGGGCTGAACAGTTTATCCTGCTACATTTGTATTGAACAAGTGCTATGGTGTCTTTATTTGGTATAGCTTTTTAAATTTCTATCCAATCACATTCAAATCCCGCCTCCTTTGTCACAAAACATCCGGCCAGTAAGCACAAGCCGGATTTGTCGCAAAAACAGCCCCGATAAAAGGCAACAAATTGCAAATGTGAATGGCAAGTGTGTGCGTGTCTCATTTGCGGTGCGCTCGCGCCTCAAAGAGTTCCCCGTAGTTCCCATATCATCTCTTTTAGCTCTTTAAGGTGAACGATGGGAGCCGGCCCTTGTCCGAGAGCGGTTTTCATTTTTTCTGCAACTTAATACAAGACAGAATAGGATGGTCTCGGTCTGCAGTGCGCGAAAAGATGAGTGACAGCTGGGGGAGGAAGCAGCATTTGAATGCATTTTAACAATTGTGACAACATATAGGCAGAATTTGCAGAATTAAGCCATGTCGAGCAGGGTCCACAAAAAACCTTCACAGACATGAGAACTGTGCATCCAACAGTTCAATTGGATGAAAAAAGAAAGTTCACCCAGGCTCTCAATCCAGTGTATGTTCTTCCAAACAGGAAAACACTCCGAAGATAACATTCCAAAACTGTAGGACAGAGAACCTGCTTCACTGCAAGAACATTCCAACACTATTTTAATTTCTTGTGAAGACAGTAGCACATTCTCTGTCATCTCACTAACATCGGAACAGACTGAATGCATGTGAAGCACAGATGATGTGGGAACTACAGGGAATTCCCTGAATTACAGGGAATGTGAAGAGATATTGCCACAGTGATATGTGGAAAGACAGAAAATGAGAAATATGAAAGGTAAAGTATTAGTTAAATAGTAAAATCAGTAAGAACATTGTTTTGTTTTTTTATGAGATTAACATGATGTGAATTTATTGGTGTGAGCTTGACACTGAAAATGTATACAGTAAAAACAAGCTCATGTTGCTGAATTGAAGCGCATTTTCATACAAAATGTGAGTGTTGAGTGTTGGATATCAACATTTTGTAAATGTTCACACAGAAGACGCTTATTCAGCTCGTTTGGGTGGAGAATCAGCCATGTGGATAAATGTTACGAATAATATAAAACATGAGTAGCTCTCGGACACATTTTATTTTGTCAAAGTAGCTCTCCGAGGCAAAAAGGTTGGAGATCTCTGTTTTACTATGTGTTTCTCCTCTCCCATGTTTTCCTTTCTGTTTTCTCCCTACCTGTGTTGTTGTCATTCCTGTCTGGACGTGGCTACCTAACTCCTGTTCCCGCCATATCACTCCACACACCTGAGGCTCATCTACCATCCAGGAGTCATCAGCTGCAGTATGTAAACCCCAGATCATCCTACCCTTCTTCGCCAGTTAGTTCCGAGTTCAATGCTGCTCTGTACGGTACTCGTGGAGGCTTTGTACATGTGTATTGCATCTTCTTGGATCGTCGGTTTGTCATTTGTGCCTGTGTCTCTTCCTGTGCTTCATAGATCTAATCACGTCGCTTCTCTCTGGAATCGATCTCCGTCTCTCCATCGACCACACCGGCTACCTTGTCCTCACCTGCCGCTCCGGATTCCGTGCCTCCCACTGACACTCCGGACTCCGTCCTCCTGTGTTTATTTTGTTACTTGATTTCCGCGATGACCGGATTGATAATACACTTTTGTTTCCTGTTTTTTCACAACTTTTGGTGTTGTGTCCACATCTGTGGCTCCGCCTCTTCTAACTAAGGATCGCAAGATCCTAACAATTACATAATGACTTCACAGTTACTAATGATCTGATCTGATCTGTGAGAACAGGGTTGCTCATAAAGTTGGAATGATCTTTTATTCCAACTTTATGGGCAACATTGTGTCTGTGTGACGACCGTGTACTATCTAATTGCGTGTGTGTGTGTGTGTGTGTGTGTGTGTGTGTGTGTGTGTGTGTACTGCCTGTCTCTCTGTATAAGCTCTCCTCTTTTTAGTTTGTGTTTTGTAGTCTCGAGTTTTTAAAATGCAGATCAAAACTTGGAAAGTTCAATTTTCATTTTTCACTTTGCCTTCTTTCCTTGGAGCTGGAACACAGTGACAGAAAGGAAAGATAGATCATGGCAGGTCACAGAGCGCAGCATGTCAGGGCGATCTGGACAACTGCCTGAGGTGTTTTTAATGGACTTGTCATGCCATGACTGGATTTTTGACAAGCAAAATGTCCGAAACGCTCCTCTTTTCCCAACATTGACCAACATAGTGGATGGCTGGAGCATGAAATAAACTAATAACAATGAAAGTCTCCATTCTACTCCAGCTGGTCGGTGGCAAATCACGGTGTTCACCTCAGCGGGGGTGGGAGACCAAAACAACGGAAGCTGAAAATAACCTTTAATTGCAATACTTCCCCGGTAAAATAAAGATTTGAATGAAATGAAAATGCCCTTTTGTGGGGTTTGCAATCGATCTTGGTGCATGACCGAGTAGATGTGTGTGTGCTCTCATATATATAAGCTTTTTTTTACTTTTCTTTGACCATTTTTAGCATTCTGTACAGCAAGCATGTCAACTTAATTCTATATCCTTGGATATCTTCATCATGAATTCTACAAATAGCTTTTGGGTTACAATGCGGCAGCTCAACTTACTAAATCTAAATGTTGAAATACTCCATTTTGTTACCCCCTTCTGAGGTCAGAGGTCAGGCTCAGGACGCTTCAAATTCACTTAACATCATGGCTGAAACTGACATCTGCTGCTTTACGTCGAGGTTTTCCTGAGGCCTACACATCACTTTGACAATAAAAAAATGTTTTCATCCCTCTTTCTAATGTACCCTTCCTCTTTTTGATCCAGCCTCTTTCTATTCATTTCTCTGTCTACGTGGAGTTTGTTTTATTCCTTTTTGCTGGTGTCTGGCTCAGCTTTGCTTTCAGAGAAACTATTGGCACTCAGCTTAGAGTGCTAAGTGAGTTATAAAGTGTGTCTAGAGAAGGACATAAGGGACATCACATGTGCTTCTTTTCAGCAGTTTTACAGCTGCTGGAAGTTGCTTTGTGTGTCTTTATGTGTTGGCATGAATGTACTGTATATGTGTATGCGGTGGGAAAATACAAGAGGAAAACATTTTTTACATCTGTTTTTATTTCCAACATGTAAAATTTAAAGAAAACTGCAAGTAACACACTGATGAGAATCTGCAAGTGTCCTGTAATTACTTAACACAGCTTACACAGATGTCAGATATCAAACCTGACATTAGAGCTAATATGTTGGAATTTGATACTATTGTCTGTTTTACTTCACATATACATATATGCTCTGCTCTTAAATTCACTCTCAAAAGATACCAGAACACTAGAAAAATGATGGGGAAAACAAAACACACAATTTGATTGATAACTACTGATTTGGGCATAAAACAATACATCTAATTAAGAAGTGCTGCAGTTATTTATTTCTGAACAGTATCTCCTTTCAAGTGGCTAACAATTATAAAAAGCTTTTCATCAGGATCACAGCAGCGTAGGAGGAGGTAGAATTCCAAGGGGGGCTACTCAAGTGATTAGGGTGGAACCACTCAAAATACTAAGTTCTAATCACTTTCACTTGAAATAAATGCAAATTCTATATACTGTATAGAAAATTTATAAAACAGAGTCCGGGAGTTTTAATGCTGCATTTTCCTTTGGTGGTGTGTGTGCTGCCTTATTATTGCAACAGAAGCCTGGAAACCTTAATCCAGAGGGGTCTCAGTGGAAAAGAAAAGCTTCTTGAACAATCCTCATTCAGGGAGCCTGCGGTGAAATTCAGCGATCAGTCAACCCTGAGCCCCTGAGCCTCCTGAGGGTTTGGAACCCAGGCCAGTGTTTTACAACTGTGTAGTGAGAGTGAAGGGAGGAGGAAACCGACCAAGAGAGGAGACGAGACAGAGATGTAGCGATAGAGAGCGAGAAGGAGCACCGGAACGAGATGTCATAAGTCATAAACAGGGAAATTGGCTTAACATTTCGTATTCGTACAGCTGAGTTACAAGACTGGCGGGACGCAGGAGTGGGCTTTTATTTCCCACAATGTTTGAAACACATATATGTGTCTGCACATAGTGTATGAGTATCAGGCGAATGAATGTGTTTGGAATGACGTCCTTGCACATTGGACCATTCTGTGAACGGAATTGTCTTTCAAACCGTTGCTTCAGTATCATTCAGGGGGCTGACAGAAATCCACAGAAATTTCTAACCGAGATTTAGAGACCATTCATGCTACACTGTGTATAATCATGCTCTTTGCTTAGTAGAGCCTCTTATATCACTCTGGGAAATTACATTGTTGAGATGTGAATGGACTACCACGAGTCATATCATAAAAAAGCTTTGAAAAATATGAAGCCTTTTTGCAGATTGATTGTAATTCTCTTTTGAGTGTCAGTGAAATTACTGTCATTCAAATTTTTTATGTAACAGAATACAATTTTACAGACAGCTTCAACCCTCCAGCCTGGAGCATGGAGCCATTTCTTGAAGGTATCGGAAAACAAATTATCATGAATTCATCTGACAAAAATGCCAGGTTGTCTTTTTCCAAGAATTTTTGACCATCCTGTAGATTATTTATCCACCACAAAGCATGTTTACATGGTTAAGTTATCCGTTTGAATGACATTGAGGATCATT
Organism: Genypterus blacodes; assembly: GCF_046128005.1. Classification (NCBI taxonomy): domain Eukaryota; kingdom Metazoa; phylum Chordata; class Actinopteri; order Ophidiiformes; family Ophidiidae; genus Genypterus; species Genypterus blacodes. The sequence continues at coordinate 1,891,310 of NW_027466834.1, forward strand.
AACAGGGAACATTTAATTCAGTGTATTTTTTTTCTCCCATGAAACAATCTGATGACTCATCCATCCATCCGCCACTTATTTATTCTGCACTCACGTCAGCCTCATATCCATTATATGATTTGAATGAGTGTAGAGATAAAAGAAAAAGGTCTGACGGTTGGTCGTCAAAGCTCATTTGATCCTCCACCAGAGGGCAGAGCGAAGTACTATGTTGACCTCTGTGCTTTGAGTTGAGGCTTTGTAGGTGTTTTTGTCTGCTGAAGCAGGACTTTTCATTATAACACCAAAAACAACATAGAAACTGACTTATTACTGAACACTGTTTGTAGAGCAGCAGATGTTGATGTTGTCTTCTGGTTTGATGAAGTCGTTTTTGTATATTCCTACAACGTACTGGGCTCTTTAGCAGGCAGTATGCATCTGGAACTTTAAGACGGTATGGGATGCAACTTTTGGCTCTGACTCCACGCAGCATAAACATTCATTCCTGTTTGTCTCCTTCAAAAGGAGACAAGAACAGAGGTTGCAAAGAATTAGTGAGACTCCTGAACTAGAGCTCTTGTTTTCAATAATCGTGTTGCCTCATTGTGCTCAGCTTTGTATCTGCGTGTGCCTTTGTGTCTGAACAAGCTCAGTAGTAGTAGTAAATCCATTTAAAACAGTATCTCCTCCTGAAGTGCTGAAATCAGTGACAAACTCAAGAGGCAGTTAAGAGATAGATAGCTAGATAGATAGATAGATAGATAGATAGATAGATAGATAGATAGATAGATAGATATGCTAGGGTTGGCTATGCTATCGGCTATTATGTTCATGAAAAAAAGATATACAAAAATGTATGTTGTTCTTGCCACTCGCATCATCTCGTGCATGATCATCTCTCCCTGAAGAAACCATAGCCCAAAGCATTGCATCAAAGACAGATATTAAAAGTCACAAGGCTGCCAGGTAAAAGATGAACAGGGTGGATCTAGTCATCCAACCTCATTCATTAGAGGTGTACACCTTTTACAGAGTAAGAACTATTTTCAGCAAATGCTAAAATGCTATTTGAGGATACAATACATCACTGTATCATGCAGGGAGGGAACTGATTTGATTGGCAGGCTTATTCCTGTCATCGCCTTCAGTGTCTTTTCTGTAATTACATATACGAAATTAATTAAAAGTGACAAAAAATATTGGCCTGAAAAATCATGCAATGCTTGAGATTTTCCTCTGAGTGTTGATCATTGGTCCTCTAAACTGACAATACTGTAAACTGTATGACTAAATATAGCACAAGACAACTTCAAATCACAGCCTCAGAATGAACTAACCAGCCTGTAACATCTGACTGAAAGTATAGAACCGAAACTTCTGTAAAAAGCCTGAAGTCATCTCTCGTTTAGCACATACTGTAGCTATTTGCAGTGTGCAGTGTTCTATTTAGAGGAGAGTTGCTAATCTTATCTCAGTACAGAGCAGCAAAGCTCCCACTTAGACAAAGTGCTTAGTGCAAAGTAACAATGCAAGAAAACAATATCCTCTTGAGGTACGTTTGAAATAAAATATGATTTGATGATTGAGAAACATTATTACATAATTACAATGTCTAGTGTGTTTGATTTCACAGTCAGCATACTGCAAGTGACAATAAAGTTAACATAGATCTTATATTTAAATGTAAGTCTTTATGCTGTGTGTTTGAGACCATTTTCTTTGATCTGTACCAGATTTGTGGGAGTAGCCCTCCTTGCCCACTGAATTAAGGTGAGGGTGAACTTTCTCTCAGTATGCTGCTTTCTCTCACACAGACGCATCAAAGTGTTTGCTTGGTCTATTGAGATGACTGGGGATGTGACCTGCACCCTCCAAATAACTTCTCCCCCATAAGATCCTGCCCAGAAACCATGCTGCAGGCGTGCACACTTACACAGATGGTTTGAATTTATTTTCGCTTTTCTCCATTGAGGTTGTCTGGGGGGGGGGGGATCTTATGATGTAGTCCCACTGCAGTGGTTGTAATTTCCATTGACAATATATCTTGACTATCAAAGAGAATTTATGGAACTTTTGTTTTCTGCACTCACAAAAAGCCCCCGTTAGCAGTCGATATGTTTTTATACGTTGTAAATATGTTAGACCCTAAGACAGAAGAAGCACATAGACAACCCACCACAATGGAGGTCAATGGATTTAGTTATTTAGCGCATAGGAATCCCCGCAGCCTGAGATTGTGTACTTTGAGCGACCGACACAACCACTGCACAAAAAGCATAATCTTACACCTGAAATCAGTACAAAAGCATCCTTCAAATAATAACAACACCTTAAATGTAACATGTAACCATAACTAGTCATTAAAACGATCTATGCCAGACCAGTGACTGAATACCAGAACACAGATCAGTTCCTTTTTATTTTATTTTATCATTTTATTTTGCATTTCAGGCAGCCCAGGACGGGGGTGTGTGAATGCGGGGTTGTATGACTGTGGGGTTAGGTGGGGTTTCGGGGTGGGATGCCATCTCTCTGGTTCTTTCCTTTCCTGTTTGTTTCTCCCCTATCTCCCTCTCTCTCTATCACAACCTATGATGCGATTTGTACTAGCCTAGACATTGCTGTTTGACATCATCCTGTAAGTTCTGTATGTACCCTATGACATCATTGCAACTCCAGCCCACTTGTACTCTACCTCAGGGTCTATGTATAAAGTTCAACAACAATAGTAGGGATATCACGACCTTCCTCCCTTCTCTGTATCTCTCTCTCTCCTTTCCCCTCTTTCTATATAAAAAAATGATCTCCAAAATACCCTACACCTGTATGCACAATGTCATGTACAATATCTGCTTCAATAAAAACAAATTGCAAACATAAAACGATCTATACAACAATCAAAAATTAGTTTGGCAATCTTAACAAATCAAAGTAATTTCAATATTCCTTGAGTAATTTCTCGAGCCAATGTTTCAGTCTTCTTAATTCATTCTTCATTTCTGTCAAATTCCACTGACACAACCTGATGGTGTGACACTTTGTCTAAACGTTATAGAGCTATTCCTTTATAGTGGAAATCACTTTGTACACTAAAACTCATTGAAGAATCTGGTGTATAAATGGTCAATTTGCTAGTTTTACCCAGTTGCGTAGAAGCGTACACTTCTCTTTAATACTTCTTTAGATACCAGTTCGGTGATTTTGCTCAAATCCACTCCTGTCTCCTCCGATTCCACCACTGCACAGGCACAGATCTCATATATAAGACCGGTTCTTTATTTAGGGTGAAGTCTCAAACCTTTATAACCTCTTATTCCCTACATAAGTTCCAGGTATAGATGAGATTCAGGTAACTTAGGAGAGTGAAGAACAGATTCCCTTCATGGATGAGTTATGGGGTGAGGCCCTGAGCGGCTGTCCGTCATCCTCCTCTTGTACCAGGCTTAGTTTACTTCAGTGTAAGGCACTACACAGACTTCACCACAGCAAAGCAAATCTCTCCAAATCTTATCCAGGCACAAAAGATGACAGGTGTAACAGATGCACTCAATCCCCATTTCATCCATCTCATATGTTTTCGTCCCAAATATCTGGACTCAGACTGTATTCTTTTTTTCTGAAGTCTCGGACCTCTAAATCCTTCCTTTCTCTCACACACAGCTCACACACTCTTTGCAGACCTCCAGACTATGTCTCGATAACAATTGTCCCATCTAACATCATCACTTTCACCTCCTCAGCTGTTCTTCTCCTATGACTCACTCAATTATCCCCTGCTTCCAAAGGCTGGTTTTTAAGACATATTAGTGAAACAAGAAAAAAATTAAACAGTGCCACTTTTTAAACAGCCTTCAAGCCACAATGAGGGCTAAATGAGAGGAAAGAGAACAATAATTAGACAACAGAACCAATTAAAAGTGGACCGCAAGAACAGGAGGGTAACGTATTGGGCCCATGGTAGCAGAAAAGCAAGGAAGTCATTTCTCCTCAATACAATTATGAAACTCTAATTAAGAAATTGTATGGAACCTACAGGCTCTTTTTTTCACATACTAATGGAGCAGTTACAACTGCTCACCAAACTGAGGCTCTTTGTTCAGTGGGCACTGGATGATTACAGTACGTTTTAAAAGCAGTAGAGTTGTGGTGATTGGAGCAGACCGTTGTGATTATCTGGCAGTTAGTTCCCGTTATTATCCCGACAGTGGAAAAAGGTTTAGAATAACACTGACATACTGGCTGCCGTTTAATCAAGTCTAGAGGTCTGACAGAAGACTGGTGGTCGGGCCAGAAGGCTGCAGCAAAACAGGAAGGTGATATCTGAGCCACTGTGGTGAAAGATGAGCTCCTTCGCCCCCACACAAGGTGACCTGTGAGGTGATATTTTGGCAAACCATCCGAGTCACTGCTCTGAAAATGATATAGCACCAAGCATCTACCAGCTTCATCTGGTCAAGTATGCATCATCTGGTCCATGATGCAACAAGTAAAGGTCCTGCATTCAAAATTCAACTAAAAGTATTGCCGTTCAAAACAAAGTTGTGGTGCCCACTCTGTTGTCCAGATGTGTGTGATTTGCATTTGTGTCCATCCATCCATCCTTTTATTTCTACCTCTGAGCAAAACAAAACATCCCGAATAACAGAATGTCCTCTGCAGTTGTTTGATTCTCTGTAGAAATCCCCAGTTATCTTGTTAGTCACCAGGGGGCGCTACAAGTGCAACTGGCTGTACACTACACAAATCACATTTGAGAACTAGGGACCTAGCACAAGGCAGGGAGGCACAAGGATGTTTCATGCTCTTATTTCAAGTTAAATATATTAACCCGTGAAGTGTAAAGGTACAGGAGGAGGAGGAGAAGGAATGAGCACAAAATAGAAGCACCGGAGGGAAGTGATGACGTGGCTAACATAAAGCTGCTCGCACACACAGCAGGAGCCCACTCATATCAGTTGGTGACAAACCTCCACGACAATTTATGCTTCCCCCTGAAGAGGCGAGCGTGTCATCAGTGTAAAACGCTTGGCTGAAGCTCACAAGCGGAATCTTAATTGCAGCTGGTGTCATGCTGAAATAATCAGTGAGGCTGTGGTGTCAGGAAAGGTTGAGTGCAATAAACAGTGTCGCGTTACAGGTAGAATGTGTTATTTTAGTGTGTTTTCTATTCACGATCACTTACACCATGTGGAGTGACTAGACGATTAGTCCAATTTGTCTTCATTGTGTCTCTCTTGATCACTTCATAAATCTGCTGTTGCTATCAATATCCATCATCAAGTTATACAGGAGTAATTTAGAATTTCCCCAAAAAAAGAAAATAAGGTCTCCATAATTTGCTCATGAATACCGGAGTGTCCTTTGCATTTTTGTCACCGATTAATATAGTTTATCTCAAAAATAGGCCTGTAAATCTGATCTGCAGCTGGTTCAGTTTGGGCAAAGTAAAACTCAAGCTGATCCTCCTCCTGCACTGCATTCAACAGTGAAAATGATTGCACACAACAGAGAAACTTCTCAGAGGATCCTAATTGTGTTTCTGTTTCCGATGTCAGACGGAACAAAGAATTTTTTTTTACCAAACAGCCGCGACAGGGGAGACTAAACATTTGAGCTTTGACAGGGAACTTAGAAGTTGTATCCAAGCAGAAAAGACAATTGGATTTGGAGGAGTGTGTGCATGTTCATGTCAACTGGAGAACAATCAGTGACGGCACTTGTTACTATTACACTCTGCCTAAGCTAACTTAAGCAGTATAACTTTCCCATTGTCTCTAGTCATATCAATAGAAACCTCTATTCCTGTGCAAAGTGTGAGCTTAATTAGCCTCCGGAGCAGGTTTGTTGAACAAAAATATAAAGAATGCAGTGGTGGGCCGTCAGAGCCAGCAAGGCCTTCTCTGCTGGCCTAAACATCATCAGAATATAAATTTAATTTTGATTTATTTTTCCCCCAAATATGTATTAAATTGTTCCCCTTAGTCTATTCTCTTTATTTCATAGCTTCCGACTTGGTTGCGCTGCTTCCAGCCTCACAACGAGAGTCGGAGGGGGCTGGGCTTTATGTTAGAGCTTTTATCCAATCATATTTCAGCCTAATGTGTTGCAAGGGTCCATGAATTCTGCCCTCAGGCCTTCAGAATCAACTCTGCGGGCACCTGTAGCTTAAAGTGAACGCAAACGAAACTGTGGTGTTAACCAATCAGATTTTGAGTTGGCTTGCTACGGGCCTTCTAGCAGGCGTAGGGTAACGTCAGCACATGAATGTCTTTCGAAAAATGAACAACACTGAAGGCCTAGGTGTGAAATGCACGGCCCACTACTGAAAGAATGAGACATTGATCAAGGGAAAGGCTTCAAAGATAAACCACCAAGAGAGTTGTATAACTTGATTTGTCTTTAATTAAAAGTAAAAGGTTTCTCCTTGCAGAAGCTAGCCTCTGGTCTCCAAAGACCACTCCAAGCCAGGATTCCAGGAGTTGCAAGTCTGAGAGAGACAGAGGTTATTTGGGGGTGACCTATATCAGTGAATGTCTTCTATGTGTTAATTTAGTTCTGCACTTGAGCATTCACAAGTTTGCACTTGTGAATGTGTAAGTGCAGGGGCAGAAGGGAGAGGCAGGATGTGATTTTCCAATCTTTTTTAGAAGGTGTGTGTGTGTGAGAGAGAGAGAGAGAGAGAGAGAGAGAGAGAGAGAGAGACGAGGAGAGAGTAGTGAATGAGTGAGGGAGTGTGCATGTTGGACAGGGGGTTGAAAGAGGGCGTCCCTCTCACGGTCCCTCCCCAGCCCTGCCCCTTCACGTAGCCTTGTATTCTGTAGCACAACCCACGTCCCAAAACTGGAAAATCATTCAGTCCTTTCTGAATGGAGTGTCTCTAACGTGTGAGTGGAGGACTAAACTTACAGCACAAATATGAGAGCCCTGCATCTGGTCCTGGTCAGTGCGTTCTTGACCCTGCTCAGTCTCCCCAGCCCCAGCCACGGAGGTAAGTACCACTGCAAGTCAGGCCACGGATCATCCTTTGTGCTCCCCTCTGTCACAGAGGTACAGATTGGTAACAGGGGGGTGAGGATTCCCCTCTGCCCTGTGTATTAAGCAATTGAAGTGCTTGTGAGGCAAGTTAATCAAATCTAAACTTAACAAGCTTCTTCCACTTATAACTTAGTAAACTTTATTGCTACTCACACAATTATGATACCATTCATTGTGCAGCAATGAAACTGCCTTTATTGGACGGAATGCAGCGCATCATGGGAACAACGTGTCAAGAGTCTGAGAAAACAGCTGTCAGCTTCTGTTCTAACGTCGTTTTTCTCACTGTGCCCTTCAGAGTGTGTGTGTGTGTGTGGGGGGGGGGGGGGGGGGGGGGGGGGCATTTACCTTACAGAATGTTTGTGTTGAAAGCATATTGCCAAAAGTCAGGAGTTAGTGAGGCTGAAGGCCTCAGCGGTTAAGAGGTGAGCTAAGGTCCCTTTGCCGGCAGAACTGAATAGCTCTTTGAGAGGGAAGCCCACAGTTGCAGGCCAAGAGGAGAGATGAAAGAGAGAGAGTGAGAGGCGGGGGTAGAGAGAGAGAGAGAATGCAAGTGTATATCCAAAAGTGTGTGTGTGTGTGTGTGTGTGTTGGGACAGGGTCAGCTATAGAGCTCTACCTATACCGCCTTCACCACTTTTGCTGCAATGTGCCATATTCTTCCTTTCATTTCTCTTGCAGTTAGCATACGGTGTGTCTAGAATGTACAGGGTCCGGGTGAGACAAATTCCTGCTTTGCTGGTGTGAGAGCGCCGCGGATGAAAGTGCCTGCGAACAGCTTAACCAACTCACCTCGGTACAAACTTGTACATATGGCGAGTTGGCAGGATGAGCAGTGGACTCAGCAGCTGCTGTGCCAATTGTGTTCCGCCGGCTCAGATTTTCAAACTCTCCCTGGAAATTCCACTCTAATTAAGTCTGGGCAAACCGAGATGAGTGTCTCCTTTGCAGTTCAGGGAAGAAAATGGCTGTTCATCAGAATGAAGGAGTGTCGCTTTGTTTTAGTGGCACAAAATCAAAGCTCAGCTGGAGAGCTGGATTTAGTTCTTCAGTCTGGTCGGTTCACTTGAAGCATGAAAAGATTCATGTGGCTTTCTGTTTGCTCATTTATAGATAAGCTCCAATGAGGGGCATGACTGCTACACCTCCGCTGATGAATAAGCTGTACTGTGAGCTCAGCCGGGGAGGTTTGCTCACTGCGCATTTGCTGACATTTTACAGGAAAAATATTTTTCCTGGCATTAAACCAGTTACTGCAATGTCCTGCACAGAATCTGCATACATGGTGCTGTTATGTCGGGCTACATAATTATATTCTGTCTCCATCATGTACAGTATGAACATTTCTTTATAGCTGCCATCTCCACTAGGGAGCTTTTACACCTTACATTCAAATGCCAATACCTGCATCTATGTATCCTTGTGAATAATGTTCTCAATGTGTTCTGGGAGCATTTACATCTGCATGATACGGTAAATGTAGTTCGGCACAAATGGGTGTGGATAGGCCTATATGTAGGGTTGCGGATAGAAGCCAAAGAATCCAGGGAAAAAAGTGAATTTTATGTCGGCCAAAATGTTCTTATTCCAGTGCCACCATTAGGCTGAGCAGTACCACAATTTAAGGGTCCTTCTTCAATTAAAATCCAGCAGTGACTTTTTCAGATATTCTGCTAATAGACGACCCAAAACCCCACTTCCTTGGAGATTGTGTGTGTGTGTGTGTGTGTGTGTGTGTGTGTGTGTGTGTGTGTGTGTGTGTGTCTGTGTGTGTGTCTTTGTGTGTGTGTGTGTGTGTGTGTGTGTGTGTGTGTGTGTGTGTGTGTGTGTGTAGTGATTATGGTGGAATCAAACAGCCAGACAGGACATTGTGGGAAGAATTTCTCCTCATCTAATTATGTTGGCACAATCCCGCCCACCTCAGTGTTAACAGTACTCACACGCTGACCCTGAAGAGCAACATGCTAATGTTGACCAGATGTACCAAGCCACGGATTAGATGTTGCCCCCCCCCCCCCCCCCCCCCCCTCCTCCGTTGCTCTGCAGTGCACAGACTCTTCCATAAGCTACCTATGCTCACAGAAGGTTTCTTATTTCATCTCTGAGTTTACATCTCCAAGTGTCACAGAACATGCACAACATGACACACGCTACCACATGTTTGGGTGCTCGCCAACTCATTCACACCTTTCTTTAAATACGCACTTTGCAGTATGTGTCACACACCCTACTTGCACCTACTTTTACTGCCGTGTATAGTAACTCCACACACAGTAACAGAACAGTAAGTGATCTGAGTCGGCATCAACAAATCTTGAACACAGGACAGTGAGTCATACCCCATATTTTCCGTGCTTTTTTTTTCAGCGCTGCATTGTACCACTTCCCCACAGTCCATATGCCAGATTTTTTTTATCCACCCACATATGGCAGCAGCAACTGGAACTATAACAGAGTGAGACTTAGCAACATTTTATGCAACACAAACAAAACTGAAAAATGAAAAATCCATAATTTCCTTTGCACAAAATGTCACACAAACAAAGAGTGGAAGAAGTTCAACCTCAGCACATTTTGCTACAAACACTGTAACGCTGAAAATCTTCTTGTTTAGCCTCCTGAAGATACTCAAACTCACTTCAGATCACAAAAACGGTGAAATAAGAAGTTTAGAATGTTTCCTTCAACGCCCTTCAACATATTCTGCTAACATTGTCATATGCACAGGAGTAGATACAAAGATGACAAAATGCCCAATGATTAAGTACTTTATCATGTGAAAACTGAATAACTACGCTTTTTCTTTAAGCGTTTGTCGTAAATTGTGCCAGTATCATTATGAAACAACATCTAATGCAAACATCATCTGATAATTTATGTATATTCATGAGGGATTTAGACGCGATGCTCCTGAATGTGTTTGTGTTTTGAATTGCAAGGCTTATAGGGGATTTGCATCCAGAGACGACATGTGAGCCTCTCATCTCCCCCTACACTATAATATCACTATGGTAACAAGAAAAAAAATAAACGTGGAATTTGCCTGAGCCTTTTGGATTGTCAGTATACAAGCATTCCATGTGTTCCCTAAGATTTGGCAAGGCACATGGTGTGTCTACAACTGTCTGCTCAGAAGATGAATAAGTCCAATATTTGCATTGGGAAATTGATGAGATTAGTGTTCTGGTGGCGTTGCTGCTCCCACAGATGCGTTGGATGACCCTCCCCTGACCTCTTACTTTAAACAGCGCAATGTTAGGACTGAATAGAAATGTGGCATTTGGTATTAAGCCAAGCAAGAAAACCAGAGTGTTTATAAATTCAGCGCAGAATGCTGAGGGCCTTTGCTCACCGTCTCTTTATGGAAATGCCTCTACGTCTGGTTATTGAGTGACCAGGTGTCCAGAAAATACATGGAGTGTATGCTAAGCTGGAAATGTTTGAACAATGAGCAAATACGTGCAACTACTCAATATATAAGAATGTGTCTGCTTCTCCACTGTTATCTTAACAGTATGTTACCTTTTTAAAAAGAAGACAAAGAAGTACAAGAGAAGAGAAGCGTGGAGTTTTCTTTTCTTTCCTTTTTTTAATACTTTTAGCCACATGCACACTTGGACATGAGTCAGCTCTATTGACATGCTTGTCCTTGTGGTTGAATGAAAGAGTTTCTCGTAACACATCAGTGAGAATGGGAGATGATAAATATTGATAGCACTTCTTCACAGTGATACCACCTCCCTCCCTCCCCTATGCCACGGTGATATCTTGCCACGTTTCAGTGAGTTATGCTTTATTAATGATTTGTTTGAGCTTGTGGCCTGAGGCTAAACTCACACTGCAACAATCTGAAGCTTCCAGTAAAGGCAACACTTCTCGTATCCTTTCCTCACTATAGTGGCCTCTTATTTACAACAGGGAGTGACTCAAATACTTTGGTACATCATGACATTTTCATTGTTGTTGATGCCATTTATTTTAACACCTCCTGCGTGTGTTTTTGCAAGGCTCCTCAATCTGGATATCAGACACAGTCACACGGATGCCGCTGTCATTTTCATTCCTAAACAATTGGGCTGGTGAGGTGGAGGCTGTGCTTGTTGTTGTTTTTTTCAAACATTACGTAAACACCTTAATTAGATTAAAATAGATACATACAAATGGATTACCCTAAATGAGAGATGGAGACCCAATGTTTTATAAAGTCTATGTTCACCTGGTGTACTTTCCTACATAGGCTGATTAAGCAATAGTTCATGTGCTGAATCATTTAATTTCTATCATTTCCATTATTACTTTGATCACAGTAGGAACAAAAATCTGAGAGTAGCATCCATGTACACACGGTGGAACAAAAACACATTGTGACATCTCTAGTTTGTTCCCATGAGCTTCTACAACATCTTCTCTTTCTTTAAAATAGTAAATAGCTGGGAGGGAAAGCTACTTGTTTGCAACAGGGCAGGTAGCACAGCAAGGGAAAGGATAGATTACAAGTCTGATGGCTGTAATACTGATATCTCCTGTCAGGTTTTCTCGACTGAGACACTTGGACCCGCGCTGCTCTCTGTAAACTGCTAAATCCAGATAAGCATGCCAGCTACATGCAAAACATGTAGAATGAAATTAGTTCCCTTGACAATCCTTCCTGCCGCGTGTGGAGGACCATTATATATACAGTATATATACTTACATACATGTATTTATTGCACTGAATTGAATTTCAGAACCACAGTTTAAGGGCTGAAACACATGCACTGATTTTGTTCACGCCTGCTGAAAAGGACACTGGGACTTTAAAAGCACAAACAGTGAAACATTTCATTCCGATTTCGATGTAAGAACAATAAAACATCCCCCCCCCCCCTCTTCGTTGCCTTGCAGATGATCTTTCCCACATTGCTCTGTTTGAGGTTGCTGGCCGTCAACTGCAGGCTTAGATTATATTTAAGGTCTACAATCAGGCCAGGCAGACGGCCCACACACAGACCTCATTTAGCACTTGGGTGTGTACACAAAAGAGTTCATGTGCATAAACGCAGCGCCAGAATCTGTCCCTAGGTGGAAGGGTCAAAGGTCATGCTGCTGTGTGCCCCCTGTGTTGTTTTAACCCATTCCATGTCAATCAGATAAATCCAAGGGAGGGGGTTTTGCAGAGATTTAGTGATGGATAGTTATTAAGTCCCTGCAATTTTCAATAATCGGCCCTAGATTGCAGAATGTGTCCTTGCAGCCTTTTATTGAATAATTTCATTGTGTCAGACATTTTGGACAAAAATCTCACAATCTGACAGCTGCCGCAAACCACACATTACAACCTTGTTTGCAATGAACTTGTGAAAATCATTTAAAAATATATCAGCAAACTATAACAGCTACCATCAGCACTGCAGATTAGCAAAAAAGCTAATATTATTTAGATGTACTACACTGTCAATGTCATGCTCATTAGAACAGAAGGACAACAACCACAGGCAAAGACTAGCCTGCCAAATAATACTATATTCTACCCCAGTGCAGAAACTGGACGTTTGATTTTTGATAAGAGCTGTCAGGGAGTTTAGTGCCCAAAATGAAAACTCCAGAGAAAATTCTCATTATCACAGAGCTGCCAATTTTCCAATAAGAGGAATTATGCATGAGCAGATGTCTCGATATGAGTGGCCATGGATTTTTTCCCTCTTTCCGAGAATAGTCTGCATTATCTTTTTGGTTGAATAAAGCGGATTCACTCATCCTCTGGCTGTTGTCGCTCCTCTTATCCATGGGAAATAAATTGGATGCCCGAAAACAGGAGCAGCCATGGTATTAAAGTCACTGCCCCCAAGATGAGCTCTTCTTATCAGTTGTTGTTATCTTGCTGCTTGTTATCATATGATCCAAATTAACATCTAAAATAATTTAGGAACAATGCATGCTTTATTAAACACTGTACTGCGTGTTACTCACATGCTGTCATGAGTGGAAGCAAAGTAATGCGGTCAGTGGGTAACCTAAAGTTACTACGTCTAAGGGACTGGAAAACCTGCGTGAATCATGCTAAATGTTTCCAATGTTGGGCTGATTCATCTGAGACGTGTTTGGAAAGGAGTTTTCCATTCCGACATCTGGAGACGGCAAGGAGGCGGTTAGCTGTGTGGCCAGAACTGAGGGCTTTCATCAAATTGTCCCTCCTCCTCCTTTACCTAATATAGACAGAACAGCAGCAGTGTAAGAATGTGTTTGTAGATGAGGATGGAGAGAGAATAGTTTCTCAGTTAAACATATTTAAATCTGTAATCTCACTGTAAACTCATTGAATCTTCAGTGAACAATAGAGTTACTTTTCGGTATCAAATTAAACTTTTGGCTTTATTCGGTTTCACTAAAACAATTTCACCGAAATTAGCAATCAACAAGTAAATCAACAGTAGCTGTGTGAGAACACTCAGAAATGTCTAAGTGCAGTAAGTGGACAGTGATGGGATTGCAAAGCATCATGGAGCTACAACAGGACCATCATACATTACTGATCATAGTCATCTGTGCTTATGTGCTATGTGCTTATTGCTTTATATGAAAAGTCAGTATACAGCAAACAGACTGCTGACATACACAATAAATAAACCTCAATACTATAGATAGATAGAAAAACAGAATTAAAATTCCATTTCAGAACATTTGATATTTATGTTTTCTGTGTTGTGTTGTGTGTCTCAGGTTACTTCCTCCCTAACAGATTTAGCTCTACTATGTTTATCGCTCCAACAGGGATGGTGTGCCAGCTTGCACAAGAATATGAGACACATTTTTAAAAATAAAGGCATCCTGTGTAGAGTGGGGACTCCCTCCAGGCCAGAGGGTGTTTGAGTCATGAGCACGAGGCCACACTGGTTAATCATAAGACATCTGACTCCTGAGTAATAGTTTTGTACTTCTAAGTAGCACTTGACTGTAAGACATTACAGTCTTCCTCTTCAGTTTTAGCCACAAGGTGCAGTGATATACTGAATGAATACCTGGAGTGATCAGTTATGAGCAATCTTCTATAAACTACTGTCACTCTGCATGTATGAATATGCAAAAACTAGCGAACATTTTATGTATTTTTTTGAGTCAAAAGTTTGGACTGAGAAGAGAAGAGAAGAGAAGCGAAGAGAAGAGAATGAGAAGAGAATGAGAAGGTGTGTCCAAACATTCGCTGGTAGTATATGTATTTTTTGGCTGACGTAAAATATGAACATCCCTCTGTTCATTTAGGTAGAACTGTCTGTAAACAACATGGCACTGAGAAAGTGCAGTAAGGAGAGTCACAGCATGCTGATGTGAAGCCATCCTGTTGAAAATCTTCATCAGCGCCGCCGAGGGACCATGAAGTGTTCTGAATAATTTGAAGTCAAATGGCCTCATTACAGGCTGGGTTCAGTCTGAATGAAGGGGGCTGGGATAGCACCAGGCCTGGGATCTGGCAAAAGATAGTCTGAAATTAATTGCAGAAGATAAATATGGCTAGACACAAGAACCAACAAAAAAAAATCTTACTACACATGGGGTCAAAGACAAAGGAAGGGGGGGGGGTCTTTGGATGTATGTGTGAGCCTCTTTCTGTGTGTGTACAGTTGCTGTGGTTCACACAGATCCCAGTGTAACTGGGCCAAAGCAATGTCGTCATCTCTCTGGTTATGAAGGCTTAAAATAACCAAAGGAAATGATGTGTCTCGTGAATTTTGCTTTGCCTCAGACTCCGGCCTCCTCCAGTAGCGTGAAGCTGAGAACAGCTGCACAGTGGAGACCGAAGCAGGTTTCCCTCCCACAAACCTCCATGTCTATCCAATCAGTCTTTTCGATGTTGGATCCTAGTGGGATGAATGTTAACTCTTGAGTAAATCTACCATGTTAGCAAATCTTTTTTCATAACAGCCTTCTCCTCCAGCTAATAGAGAACACAGGTCACAAGAGAGGAGAGGCAGTGCAAAGCTTTAAGCAACTGACAACAGCAGCTGAACTCCCTAACGTCAACATGTAAACTGCCAAACCAGAAAAGATGAAAATGGGAGGAGAGATGAGAACAACCTGTATTTTTGTGGCCCTTTATGCACTGAGTCACCATGGTATTCCAGACCAGGCAGTAGAAACAAGTCCCTGGGGATGGAAGAACTATGGAATACGATTCCTGACCACGTATGACCCTTGTGCATTCAGTGTCTCCACTGCCAAAAAGTGTTAACTAGCAAGTTTATTTTGGATAAGTGTCTATTATATCCCATTATTTGCACTACTGTATATGCTCTCTACTGTAAATACCCCTCTGTATCATATATTTAATCAATGTATGTTTAGTATTTTATTATCGCTTTTGCACTTCTGGTTACAGGCTATCTGCATTTCGTTGTGAAAAACTAATCTAATCTGATCTAATCTATGTATGTAAGTGACCAGAGAGAAGACACTGTGGGTGTTTTGAGAGGTTTGTGGATGACATTCTTCTTCATCACAACACTATTGTAAGCACACCATCAACCATGGAACTAAAGACTATGTATGCAGAGGAGAATTGGTTGGCCGTACTGTAAGAGAACATACTAACACATTGGCTATTCAAACTCCAAATATATGATTAATGCATAACTATGGCCTAATGTTGAGGAAAGCAACCTTTAGGAACTATACACCTAATTTGCTGTGTCTGAGGGAGTTTTTGCTGCCTGAAAGGATACACATAACCATTGGATGGCAATTATCCCAGGGCCAGCCTGGGCTTCTTTTAATTTAATGTTTTTTGCAAATGTAAAGAAAGGAAAACTGGTCAAGGGAAATGTGGGGTAATGCGATGTTAAACTTTCTCAAAACTCTTTTCTGCTGTGCAGCTGGACATTTTCTTACTTGAGTTTGCATCAGTTGGTTTAGCGGTTGTGGTTTCAGGACCACTGATAGACAGAGTTTGATATGATCAATCAGTAGTTAGACAGATATATGAAACCTGGTGAGGTCAGAGAAAATAACTGCAAGATGCTTCCCAGTCTCTGCAGAGATAAAGATTTGCCTCTCCTGCTGTGTATTTCAGTGGAGGTTTCCACACTAACCCAGTCAACAGCTGTTGCCGAGAAAACATAACTGTCATCCAGCATGCAGCTTCAGCGCACAAATATGTTCTTGGCAACTGAAAGCAGAAAAACCTTGGTTTGCTGCCATGCCAAATTGTGGCTATAATTTACCGACATAATTGAACATGGCTATCAAAGGTAAAGAAGACTGGCTTGTTGTCTCAGAGGTTCCTGTGTAATATTTCTGTTTCCCCAATACATAATCGAGCATCAGAATGAGCAACAGCTTCTGAATGGACGTGATTATAATGAACTCAACAAGTCGTGCCACAAAATGAAACTGATGTGGCACATAATCAAGAATACTGAAGGTTGGTATAATAGATGACTGATTAGGCCTATTCATGAGCCTCTTATTAGCAACAGAGAGCACAAACTAAACCAGAATGCCTTCCACTTGTCATAACGAAAACCTGCACTAATCTGATTGAAGCATAGCCAGAATTATGTACTTGTCGCCTAAAGAGTAAACTTAAGTCTGACAGAACCTGACTCTTAACATTCCCCACTGCGTATCTTTTTGGGCCACAAACTCAATCACATAAAACACATTTCAGTGCAATTTTCAACTCCTAACAGTCCTGTTAGAATAAAACAGTTTAAACAAAACATCTACTGTATAGTACAGAAAGTCACACGTGAAATCCGGTCTGCATTCAAATGTAATAAAAACATGTGTTGTGTTCCCGACGGTTTTCTGAAATATGAAGTAGTACCTGACTTGCCAGGAAATGTTTGGCCGTTACCTGACATTTGTCTCTGTGGATGCTGATCAGCCTTCCTGGCCCTGTCACTGAGCATGACTGGATGTACTGTAGTTTGAACACTGATGCAGGGAACTAGATTTGCTGTGCCTTCAATGAGAACCGCAATGCAAAACAGCTGCTTGGAAGTGTGTGTGAATTAAGGGATTTGGCCAGATGTACTGTACACTTCCCATTTACTGCTCTTCCTATTCTGGAAATAGACAAAAACAAAACCTTTTACTCCTGTTCGAGTTTTTACCATCCTATTTGTATCATTTCAGAGTTCACAGAAAGGCTGTTTAAGTCTTACTTCTAACATCACTAGCACCTTAGGGTGGTAGTACAATATCTTCATGCAGGCAAAAATCCCACATTAACCCCTTACATTCAGATCTGTGACCCTACGATCTGTAGTAGCCTACATTGCTGTTTGGCATCATCCCGTAAAAACTGTATTTACCCTCTGAGATCATTGCATCAACATCTCTGATGCAATCCCGGACTCTGCGTCCACACTACTGTGCTATGTTCTCACAACCTCCAGCGGCCATGGCTTCCTGCTGTTTCAATTTCAATCTACTTGTACCTCATATTGCCTATTTTACATCAGGATCTTCAAAAAAAAACAACACAATGTAATAATAATACAACCTTTCTTTCTCTCTATCTCTCTCTCCCTTTCCCCCTCTTTCTGTATAAAAAACAATCGCCAAAATGTTCTATAACTGTACGCGCACTGTCATGTTTGCTTCAATAAAAATAATAGTAACAAGATCTGAGACCCTACAGATTGTTTTACGTATTGTATATTTTCCAAACATATGGTTTCAGTACTGTGGGGCAGCTTAAAGGAGGTCTTACTGTCCAATCACAGGAGAGTATAATGGTTTTACCTTGACCAGAACAGACCTGCAAGCCGTAAACAGTCGGTGGTCTTTATCTAAACCCATGCTTGACTTCTGAATCACATCCCTCCAGAGTGAGGTCATTTTGGCAACCATTTTAGTGGTCAAGTCTGTCTGTGCAGACACATAAGGTATCTGTGTAACTGGCTGCCGTGTTCGAAAAAACAAATGCTGTAGATTTATGAATAGAACTTTAACCAAGTGCAGGTGTCCTTGAGTCTAAAAAAATCTAGTGTTCAGCTGCAAAGGAAAAGGGCCCCATGGCGTTTTTTAGCTTAAATATCCACAATAGACTTGCCACACTCCAGAAACCAGATATCTTATAGAGTGCCAGTGTCTCATATGTGCATAGGGTATCATTTTAATCAATAACTCTGTAGACACGAAGCATAAATCGTATGAGGAGGATGTTGTGGTTGTCTCGTCTGGACCAGATCTTGAAATGTATTGCCAAATCCAACACAACCGTTTCTGTGCCGCCCTGGTCCACCCTGCCTCGCCCTTCTGCGTCAGCTCTTCCCAGTCTCCTCACACAGTGTTTAGTTTTTCTAAATATATATTATGACATTTCATTTGTTCCATGAAGAGAAATAATTGCATAGGTTCAGTTTGACCTCAAGTGGCAGGACCATTAAAAAGGCACTGGTTGAAATTTGAGCTTAAACATGAATGCAATGACTTATCTTTCTCTTGTGGTAACAGTACAATTCATTGCAAAGCTAACATGATATTGCAATCATGTTAGCAATCATTACTTAGTTAAAAGATTGTATGTTTCCTTGGCTCCATCTATTGCGATTCCACCCAGGCGATGGAGTTATTCCTGAAGTTTGCCTCACCAAGACAAACGCATTGATTAGGACATCAAACATCTTTATGCAAATGTTTGTCACTAATAAATGCATTTGGGAGTACAATTATGTTTACTGCTTTCAGTAAACATCACAGCATGTATCGTAGGGCCAGTAGTGATAGTGTCTACACAACCAGCAGCCCCAGTATACAGTATATAACGACAAAAACTGCATAAATCACATGTTTCAAAACACACTCGAAACCGTGTTTGTGTGGACTGTATTTATCACAGCCGCCCAAGGCATTAACACCTTCAAGAATAAACTGCACACTGTGAGTTTACTCAGATATCTGTTGGCTGGAAGCCGCCCAGCGAGGCATCCTTGAGAAAATGAATCATTCATGCATTCTATACTTCGGATGTACTGTACTTTGCAATGCGATTTTCCAAACACGTTTCTTTTCCAAGGGCCTTGTTCTTGGTGAATCAAGTGCATCTGCAGAACATGTAAGTGCCAGCTGGGTGGGATGCCTGTGGCACCATTACTAATAATCAGTTTCAGAAAGCATTCATTAGTAGATTTACTAAATATATTCACAAGTACAGACTAGAACACATTTAAATTATTCTTGTATACAGTGTTGTGAAATCTAAGAACTTTGACAAACATACTGTACAGGTTCCTGTTTCATTATAACAGGGACTTTAAGTAGCTATATGTGCTGTGGTAACAATTACAGTGCCCATGAATAGATCTGTGTTCTATTCTGTGAACTACAGTCTGTAGAGCTACTGCAGGGGAAAACAAAGGGTTCACTGAGTAGAGCTGCAGGTTACGGGGGCTAATTTAGCTCACACATGCACAAAAGACCTCCGAGTCACAAGGTTAAAATGATCTTAGCCCACAGACTTACAGGGGGACTGAGATCATATTAGACCTGAAATGCTTTTGGGAAATGAGGCAACCCAATGAGACAGATCTATATCCAGGCACTGAAGGTGTCCTCACAGTCAGCTTAAAGCTGCAGATTGCAAGACGGTGGAATGCATAGAATTGCAGAGACCATTTCAATGACAGCAAACACCCACCCACACACACACAACTCCTCCCACTGAGAACATGAGTCATGATTGACAATCCAGCCAGTGATTCCCCTTATGGTACATGGCAGGGTGGTTTGAGCGGAAAGGTTTTTCAGATGGAGGTGATACAGAGACATTTCTTTTACAGAACACTCAATGTATGGATTCGTATCAACTAGTGGTGACATCAAGGTGTTTTATTTTATTTCAGGATGCTGTCGTCTGTTTAAGACATCTTAAACAGAATTAGAAACATACCAACACAACGATTGAAAAAAAATGAATGAAACCAGCATAATAAAAGAGGATTTTGAGAAGTTATGCCTTATAAATAGTATGATTCTGCATGTGTTGTGGAGTCCTCACAACTCAGACTTATTTTAGTATTTTCAGTGGGGAAAAAGGCTTTATTGTAAGTTCCTGACAGCTTGAGGGTGCAACTTCTTGTAATGGCTGATAAAATAACGTATTTTTGTAGAAAATGTGGATCAAATAATGACAAATGGTTTTCACTAAACATATAGCAGCAGCAAAGGCTGGAAACATGTCTGTCCATTAGCAGTTGTTCAGCAGAGCAGCTAAAAGAGCCACTCATTGTATATTGGCCTCTTCCTCATTGACGAACGACAGAACTCGTGTCTTCATTGAGTTTTCTGTCAGACCGAATCCACGTTTGTTGTTTGTGTTTCCGTTGCTTTACTGCAGCTTCTCATTGAACACGACTGTCGCAGTTAGTCCTGCCACATCAGATAACCGAAGCAGTTAAAAATAAAACACATTATTAAGGTCTTACGAGGCTGCGCTGTCACAGTGAAAGTGACGCCTTTGGAAACAAGACCAACGCCCTGATGCTCCGCCAAGACCTTCTGGTGAAGCGGTAGATCAGAAGCCTGCAGACGGAGCTCTTTTTCCCCCCAAAAGCACATCTTCTGCTGTTCACCCCCTCCTCCCCCTGGGTACACTGTGTACGCTCCCTTTGAGTCTTTCTTTCCATCCGTCCTTTCCTTTTCCACGCTTAGTCAAGTGTCGGTTGGAGCAGATTTTTGAGGACACAAAGACTCCTTTTACAGTAGTCACCTGAGAAATAACCTTTACTGTCATTTGTTTGGTTTTCCTTTCTGGGGGGGGACTGGTTTCCTCTCCGGCTGCGGGTTTAGATGGGCCCCTCCCTTCTGCAAAGGAGTCGCCCTGCAGCTCATAAATGTTTAAAAAAGACCCTACTTCTCCTCCATCCAAAACCACCTCAAAGCTTTTCATGGCAGTCAGGAGCAGCATGCAGTAAAACGCAGCAAACACATTCCATGTCATCAACCTCACAAAGCAGCTTTGGTTGTGGATGGAAGGTTGAGACTTATTGGCACATGTTTGAAGCACACCCAGTATGCAGAGCAGCACAGGGAGCTGGTGAAACTGTGGTGCCACCAGTCTGAACTAGGGCTGAGGTATCTTCCTCTCAGGCACCTCATTGGGCAAGGAGCTCGCGCAGAGACTCACAGTGACAACCTTGCCTTCTTTTTTATACCTAAGCCCCTATTTTATAACCTTAACGCCGCGAGCACACACATATGCTGCAGCATCGTCAGGAAATCTTGTCTCTGTCTGTGTTTTTGCCTCAGTGCTTAGAAAGGAGTGTGTCTGTGCCTCATTGAGCTGATTCTGTGAGAACAGGAAATGTGTGTTTATGTGTGTGTGCATGCGTATGTGTATGTTTTCCAGTGTGTGGTCGTCCCCAGCATGAATACAGATGGATGAGTCATGCAGTTATAACCTTATCTCTTGTTACTGCCAGTACAATTGGGATGTGTTTGTTGTACCCTCTTATCTGTATTTAAGCCCTTTTGTTATTCCATGAAAAACTTTTTGCTTCAGAAATACATTTTGATATCACAACAATACAACCATCTTGTGAGAAATGGTATGGTAGCAATTATGTTCTCACTATTAAAGCATTCCATTACAGCTCAGCTCAACTGTTTATACCCAAGCAAAAGCCATGAAACCCCATAGTCGATATAAGTTAATGATGTTTAACGTTGCATTGTTTATGATTTGCATTCAAAGTGCCTGTGATTATTTTAAGGATTTACATTTTGACTGACTGGTAAAATTGATTGAATTCCGAACTAAATACATAGGCATAACTATAAAAATATACTGAATCAAATCACTGCGCCTTTCTGAACAACATTTTGGAACCAAATTATGAACTACTTTACCTTGTACTACAGTATCTACCTATCAGGACCAGGACCCACATGGTTCATGCAGCAGTTTCCTTTGCTTTAAGAACACAGAAGATTATGGACATTAGGGCAAGTGGCGTCTATAGTGCGACAGCTGCATCATTGCTACGACACTAACTGATGACTCATCCTCGTCCTTGTCTCTCCCACACCAGCGATGGACAGCGCATTTTAATGTGCGTCTTTAATAAATGATGGTTGTTTCTCTGGGGGAAGCTTGTACCGACACTGGAATAGGAAATAAAAATGGTTAATTACCAAAATGGTTCCTGGTTCCTTGGGGCAAACAGAAATAAATGCTCCTCAATGGCTGAAAAAGTTTATTGGTGTGAAGATCCTTATATTTAGGCACTCACCGACATGACATCATCATCTTCTTCCCCGAATCTGCAGAATATGTTGGACTGACCTTGAGGATAATTTACACATATATTTCTGAAAACAATTTATGCGCCTAAAATGTGTCAGTTTCCAGAAACAGACCCAGTTACAGTCTGATGGTGCAGCAAAAGCTTGTTAAATGTTAATTACACTGAAATCACTACTTGAGCGTTATTCCAGAGGTCTTCAACACGGAGGTACAGCAGGGGGGGCGTTTTTTTTTGTTTTATTATTTATTTATTTATTTATTTTAAAACAATTTTTTTCCCCCACAGAATGTCTTTAAATACACATTAACATCAATCCAACATATTGTTGTGAATGGATAAATGGAGGCAGAAAGAAAGAAAGAATCTTTCAGTCAGCAATGCACACATTGAGGACACACAGGAGCTCTCTCAGGCTGGGCACCTGTTCACTCATAGTAGTGATGGGTCGTTCACAAACTAGCCGGCTCTAAGCGCTCTTTGAACGGAACGACGGGAGCCGGCTCCCAATCAGGAGCCGTTCACTTCTTTTTTTTCATTCACTTTTTTTTTTCTGTTAAAGTCATACGTGATTGGTCAAGATGTGTGGGAGGGGCGGTGTGAAGCGATTAACTGGGAACAGTACATTGAGTTGTAACAACGCTCTGCGGATGGAAGGACGTTCTGCTGTTGTCACAAAAAACTTTAATATTTAAAGTGGAGCCAAGCTTTGTCAGAGTGACATTGGTAACTTGTAATTTTCTTCGCTCTTATTCTTCAGATGTTCAGTACAGGACAATTATCTACCTCTACAGTGTGCAGGCTGTTTGTGCTAATAAGGTTGCATCATTTTGTCAGAATATTACACATCTCATTTTCCTATAGTCAAAGTTTACAAACTAGCCTGGACAGCCTCTTTTTTGTCATTGGTTTCTTCTATGTAATTTGCTTCATATTAAGTTTAGGTTAGATTTGGAAACATTCAGTGATTTTCAAGAGAGTTCCAGAAGGTTGGCTGGAGTGAAAGCTTTAAGGACGGCACACACGAGGAGATGTAAATTATTTTACCCATATGCACGATAGGAATACTGCTAATGAATCTTTATGAATGTCTGACCCTAATCAGCTGTGAAATCCTGTGTCACCCATTAGCAAGAGGAACACACTTCACAGTCTAATAGTCCAAGCAACTCCCAAAAGGGCCATTAACAAACACGCTCAAGAACGTATTTAAATCTAGACGATGTTTAATTGCTTTCAAATTAGTCAGCGTGTGCGGTTGGAATGGTAGATTAAAGGTTTTGTAAACAGTTTTCATCTCATCTGAGGAATGAGGCAGGAATAGATTTTCAGGTCTACAACAACATCACAGGTAATACTAAGGTCTTGTTTTTATGATACAAACACCTTTGCATTTTGAGCCAGAAGCTTTGAAATTCAGATTTCTGAGACAGACTCAATTTTGCCTCGGAAATGTATTGTACCACTGTTTTTCTTCAAATGATTGACAGTTCTCAAACTGTATTATAATTTCAAATTAATTATCTGAATTCAGTGATGCCTCTTATGAGATGAATGCTGTCATCCTGAATCAGTCTTAACGGTGATTTCTTTCTTGACTTGGATCAAAAAAAGCAAATACTGAATCTGTGTAACAGTGAAATGAATAAAAAATGTACATCTTAGAAGAAAAGATCCTCACTCTGTGAAATGTTGTTTGTTATTAGATGTGATGCTGACTGTTTTTTATCATTTGTCTGTCAGACGTTTCAGACAAAAGCATTGAGTGGCAATCTGAGAGTTTTTACATAAAGCTTGTTGCCAGCTTGACAGATGATCCAGATCTGTGAAATCCTCA
Organism: Genypterus blacodes; assembly: GCF_046128005.1. Classification (NCBI taxonomy): domain Eukaryota; kingdom Metazoa; phylum Chordata; class Actinopteri; order Ophidiiformes; family Ophidiidae; genus Genypterus; species Genypterus blacodes. The sequence continues at coordinate 1,915,388 of NW_027466834.1, forward strand.
AGGAGCTAATCCTCAGATTTATGATTATCATTTCCCCTGGTGTCGATCTCCATGTGAGGTATGAGACGGGACATGCATATTCACACCATGCGGTACATCACATCTCACCCACATTGACATTTCTGCATTCTGTGAGCTTTGCTTACTTAGTATGTAAGCACCTGTAAACACATCTGCAGATGGTTTAGGTTTTGTAGGAGGCCTGCAGCCCCCTTTTCCTTTAGCTTTAAAGAGGTAATGAGACAAGGGAAATGTTTTATCTGCACAAACTTCCTCCAGCTGAATAAGGCAGAGAAAAGCCTGCTTATTTCCTTTGTAGAAAAGGATAAAAAGATTTTATATGGTCAGTACTCAAGTGACAACTAATGAATCCCAATGAGTGTCCTATGTACAGGTGCGCAATGGGATTTACAAAGGAGGTCAAAAGGAGAGTGAGTATAACAGCGTAAGCTTGCCTGAAGCCTTTTAAACCCCCAAATCTAACTTTAAACAGGGATTATCACCAAACTCATTGCATTTGGATGTTTGGCTCCATGACTGAGATCTTGGTTTCCTGCACTGATGGAGGCGCTCCTCTTTGCCCAGTAAGGACTTTACAGACACTCTGGGTTATATTCACAACCCCTCTGTCTATTTGTTTATCATTTATCATCACTATACACCAAAGCTATTAAAAACTGTAATCACGGCTGAACTAGCAGAAGTAAATAACAAGAGACGTAAAGTGAGATTAAGGTGAGACTCTGTGAAGTCTGTGAATTGTTTAACGATAGATAAAGTGAGTTTTTCATGGTTTAAACCAAATCTACAGCACAGAGAGAAACATTTCCCATTGACACTGACTGACATAAGAGCATAATGGACTCTGTGTGCTTGTGATGTCACCCACAGGTTTCTGAAGGGACAGTTTTGAGTGTGGTTAAAGTGTGTCCTCTTACCATTTGGAGCTGCCTGTCAGGAAATGTCTCATCTGAATGTGTGTCGATGATCTGTTTGTGTTGACTCTTGTATGTCGATCAAGAGATGTTATAGCTGTTATAGCACCTTCCTGATATCATGGTAGACACACAGGTGACACACATGTCAATGATCCACATACAGTCAGCATAGAGGATGAGACCCATGAATGTCATATTTGAACTAAATAACTATATTCAGTTATTCAAAATACTAGATGACTTTTGATAAATTTACAACTTTTACATTGTCTTTGCAACCCATATGAGCAAATTCAGATTATTGTTATCAGGACCTATTTAGCTTTCTGTGATTTGCCGACAGATTTTGATGTAAAAAAAATGTAAATTGTCCAGTCATAGGCACTCAGCTGACACCCATCTCACCCACTACTAATGCAATATAGATACAGTACAAGAGTAGTTATTTGCGTGGTCGTAGTTCAAAAAAACGTGTGATGCAGTTTAATGGTAAACACGAAAATGAGGTTTATTTACACAATCTCATGTTAGAGGTTTATGGGCAACAACTGGTTGCCGTGACACATGTCCAGTCCACAATCCTGTAAGAAACAACAACTAACAAGCATATCAGAAAGAGTTGGAGTATGTCTTTAAATCGTTGCTCTACCGTGTACTGTGTGCTTGTGTGCCAAAGTGTGACTCACAGTTAACAAAAACTTTCACACCATAAATATTTAGATATTATTGGCAGTCAGCATAAAATATTTGAACCCAGGGGAGAAGACTCTACCACAGTGAAGAGTGAAATGGCTGCGTTTTGTGCTGGGCTCTAGGGTTTCATGAAGGCATGCATCGATTTTAGTCAACAGCTTTGTTTTGGTCTTCAGTCAAGATAGTGACTGTCTCAATGGTACTTCTGCCTCCAGCAGTATATAAAAAAGACATTCCTCACATTTGCTTCTCTCCAGTGCTCACTTACTCCCCCTTGTTGATAATCTCTCTCTCTCTCTCTCTCTCTCTCTCTCTCTCTCTCTCTCTCTCTCTCTCTCTCTCTCTCTCTCTCTCTCTCTCTGTCTCTCTCTATCTCTCTCTGCTCGTTGCTGTGCTCATTGATGTGGTGTTTCAACATTGCACTCCACCAACCCATATTCATCAAAGCCTGGCAGCCTTGTCAATATTCACCGAACATGGTTGGCAAAAAGCCACCTAGCACCATGATGAGATGACAAAATGTGCTCATAAATCTAAATAAAGCCATGGAGCTGTCAACATTGTATGTAAAACTCTGTGTGTCTGCGCACATATAACATATCATGCACCAAATCTTCACGCACCATCTGTGGGCATGGCGTGTTTTATGCTGTCAAATTATTCACCCATGTGTAGCACTTTCATCAGTGTGTGTAATCGTGTTGTGACAGGATTAAAGATTTGCCAACGTGATGATGGATGATGGGTTTGGGATGGCGGCTATGGAGGAAGGCGGGAAGCAACTTAAATCACAAATGCTTAAAGACAAGTGTGTTATAGGTTGTGTAAAAGGGGCTCCCACTCCTTACTGTTTCTAATATTTAGTTCACTGAGGGTCGAATTTGAAAATTTTGGCCAGGGCATTGAAATTCGATATGATTCAGTACCAACATAGTTCTAAGCCACAGAGTATCACATGAATAAATATTTAATCTCATCAGCACAGCATCAAACTAAGGACTTTTATGGAGAGAATTTGAAACAAGTTTTTATTTACTTGTCAGGGGGAACTAATGGAGTACAAGGGTGTGGACTCAAATGCAAACACAAGGATTCAGGATGAGCAGAAGTCTCTAATAGCACACAATAACAGGCACTGGGTGTGAAAAGCATAACATTCAAAACTAGAGCAAAATAATACCTAAGGGATGCAGGAAGGCTTAACGTAATCTACAAGGAAAACACAAGGACAGCAGCTCACATAATCCAGAGAAGGAACAAAAAATCATGCCAGAAATCAACAATCATGAATAGGTAACTGGGAAGGCACGCAGGCAATAGAACAGGTAACATCACAGGACACGAACAAGAGGCATGTATGGAAACAAGGTAACAAGAAAGCTGCGTCAGGAATCAAACAAGGTTCAATACACAGAGGATCAGTCCTTGGAAATGCATGTAAATCTGAGTGGCGAATAGCAAAAAGGCAAAATCCAAAATCCATCAGGAAACCAGGAAAGCAGGTGTGGAAAACAGGAACAAACTGGAAACACACCCAGGCAAGGGAGGAGCAGACAGAAAAGACACTTTATTCATTCATCTGTTCCAATAATGTACTCTAAAATGTACTTAAATAGTATCATAATAACAGGACTTAATTATTTTATATTCGGGAATTTAAAACAATTTTGATCCAAATTTCCTGGGGTTATTCCCAGGACACGTCTCAACATTCTACTGAATTTAGTCAAAAGATGCCAACCAGCAAATCAACCAGCACAAGCGGGTGCAAACATCCTTGGTAGAGGTAGTAAAACAACACCCATATTGATCCATTTTAAATGCCTCCCTGCTGTCAGAGTGTACACAATTTCCGTAAATGTTTCGACACTATTGTCACCAAAAGAATGATGACTGTTGTCATTCTTGGTGTAATGGTTCTATGCATCATGGGTTTTAAACATACTGTACCTGAAGGTTGAATTCGGCTGTCACAGATCATTACTCATGAGATCCAATTTCAAGGGATCTTTGACTGCAGCTTGCAGGACGCACAGCTTCATACATCAATATAGTGGTTGAGGAGCAGTCAACCAGCAACAATAGCTGCCTTGAACTGCCTTCTCGCAGGTGGGAGCAGCATTTTCAAGCTAAAGTCTGTCAATGTACAACGTGGAGAACATCAGGAATACAAGATTATGGAGAACATAATGCGCAATAATGCAAATCAGGTGTCCCCATGTTCATTGTGAGTCCAAGTGTGGCAGTGAAATGTTCCTGGATGCTCATTTTGTGTGCGATGTGTGTGTATGTACTGTATATTATTTATTTGTATCCAAGTTTGTGTTTCGGTTTTACAATATGAATTAATGTGCTGCCATCAGCCACCAAAACTAGCAAACTATCAACATATGTAACGTATTGTGGTAAAATAATGACACACACACACTAAGTAAAGGAGGAGTTTATTTATATTTATTAGGCCTGCAGCATTTTCCTGCCGGCTTAAAATGTTCATGGAACTGAAAACACATGAGCTTTGCTCCCTATTTTTGGCAGCTGTTTCTCACTTAGCAACAAAAGTTCCTGCTCTACGTCTGGTCCAAGTCACACCTACTTTACTGCCATCAAGGGCGTTTCAGTCTGGGTGAAACTGTCCACACTTCCATAGTTGTGCCCTCAATCACCAACGTCTGCCTCCAAATGAACACTCAGACTACACAAGTGTGGAGTCAGCAAGTCAGCGCACTAGAATAAAGCTGATGTATATGGAAAAGCACTAAGTGTGGTGCCCATTGTCTTGACGTAGAATGTTGATGATGGATAAGCTACAGTATGTACAAAGAAGATAAAACTTGGAATTAATGCTACAAGTATGTCTAAGTTATTACTTTATACAGTAAATGGTTTCTCAGGGTTATTGCACAGTATCATGTCTGCAAATGATTCCGCTTCAACATGATGAATTGAGTTTTGCAAATGATTTGATATAACTTCATGATATTTATTTATTTATTATGTCATTGTATTAATATTTGTCTGATCTGAAAAGCTGGTCTCTGTTGGGACATTAGAGACATTATCTGCCTTTGAAAGAGTCGTGAGAATGAACCACATCTCTCATCTGAATAACACCATTAGATCTTAGGGTGGATGAAGCTACCACCATTGTGGAACTTCTTCCCACTCTGCCTCTAACCTGCATTAGTTCTCCAGTTGCCAAGGAAACCAATTCCTTCTCAAATGGTGCAAAGTGAATAAAGTGCTTCCAGGTGAAGTATTACAGCTTGTAGTCATATTGGAGGTCCCCTGCTCTTGGGCAAAAGTGGCACTGAACAGCTGATGTAAATGTAAATCGTCCATCTGAGCAGATTTGCTACCATCATCTGCAAAACATTTTTTTGCGGGGGGTAGTGTAAAATCTGTTAACAGAAATGATGTATCAATGCAGTGCTGCTCGATGTCTACTGTCACAACACAACATAACACAACACAGCTGCCGACGGGAGCCATTGAAGTAAACAGTGGCTTGTGTCATAGGATGCATCTCGCCACAACCTACCTCCAGGCCCACTGCGGTTCACAGAGCGGCTGCTGTCAGTGAAGGGGTTTGGCGGGTAGACAATTTAGACAATTCACTCCCCACCCCCCTCAGGGGAGTGTTGTCGCTGCACCACATGTTAAAACCATTTCTCCACATGTGCCATTGCGGTTTATTTAGAAAAAAAACAAGGAATCCATTATCTTAAGCTGTAACTTCATATTGCATTCTGTGTGTTAGGAGGGGACAGGTCAGCAGGGCAGATGGTACTGATTGCTTTGGATGACTATGTTTGCAAAATAAGAACAAAAAGAGGGTAAATGGATTCCTGTTAAATACACTAGTACTGTGCTGACTGAAGAATGTGTAGAAATGGGTTAAGAAATAAAACGAAGAGGAAGGACACCGAATCACAATTAAATCATCCACTGTCTGCCACCGACTGCTGACATTTTCCATTAAACCAATGTACCTCAACAATGAAACCAACCTGGCCAAGCTGTGGAAAAATGAAATAGTTGTATCGAAGTTGGAGCTGGAACATTAGAGGGCTGTTTAAGTTGTTTTGCAGTCTCCCTAGGCTTTCCTTGTGATACGCTGTTTATTTTGAGCTGGCAGTGGTGGGTGAAAGCCGGAGGAGAGAGTGGGGGGAGAGAGAGAGAGAGAGAGAGAGAGAGAGAGAGAGAGAGAGAGAGAGAGAGAGAGAGAGAGAGAAGTTGTGGGGGTTGGGGTTGACAAATGCACCTAATTTCTCCCAAATGAGAGGTGAGCCTTCGTTGGAAAAGTAGCTAAACAGATCCGGATGGAACCCGGGTGTGTCCCCTCTACAGTAGGGTGGTGAAAAATAGTTACGTGCATGGCGGGAGAGACTGAGCATGAGGGTGGGCTGACTCAGCCACCAGGCCTGAGAGACGTCTGGAGAGCCACAGAGAGAGAGAGAGAGAGAGAGAGAGAGCACAGCCACTGATATGTACATCTGTGAGTGTGGCTGTTTATGTTTGCACCGTGTACTTCTGTGGGTTTGTTATAAAGCAGTAGTAGCAGTAGTAGCAGTGGATCAGAGCATCTGGATAAAGCATCTATCTGCATTCAGCAGGTCGTGGATGCAGAGGAGAGGACGTGTCTCTGGGGTTGGGAAGCAGGGGAGGGTCGACCTGAGTCAGAGAGGGTCAGTCTGCTGGTGTGTGCCTTCAGCTGGTTCTCATTACAGCGGCTAATGTGACGCTCTGATCTCAAACACACACTGACTTTACAGACCCTGGTTAGAGCCGGATATGGGTTTTGGAGGGGCCCCTTCACTGCTGCTTCTGTATCACAGTTTCCCTCCTTGTGGAGTTCGGCTAGACTGGGGGCCTCATTTATAGAAAGGCCTCAATGTCATATTTGGCTTTGGAAATGTGTGGCGATATAAATGTGTGTCAAAGAAGGTATTCATTAACCCTGAAACTGATGTAACAAAGAGTCCAGCCTGCATGCAAGAGCTGGTTTCTAGTCCGAGTCGAGTCGAGTCCAAGTCACAATGTTCATTTGAATTTTTTGTGTTTTCTAATAACTAATCCTTGCAGTAGAACTCAAGAGAGTCATTTATAGAGTAAACCTGGCTGTACTATGACATCTGCCTCACTAAATGAAACAACTGATTGAAATGACAACTGACAAAATGATCTGAGGAAACATGGCTGAAGAGCCCGAATAGATGTGCTGTAGGATGATGAGCGTGATGGAAGGCACATGTGTGTAATCAGCCAGGAACCAGGCAAGTCAGGGGAGGAGCGCCACACCACACAAACACAAACACAGACACACACAGAGACAGACTAAAGGCATGATTGTAGCCATGACACTCAAACTCGTGTTTTGTATTGCTGAATGAAGAAATTACCAGTTAGAACCTGTAACTTTGTTGCACAAGCACGACTGATTGTGTAGCTGGAGTCTGTGAATAATCCACAATTTAACAACGTTTTTCATACAACACACTGATGAAAAGGCATCACTGCTCTTCAGTCTATAGCTAGTTGCAAGCATGAACAAATCTGAAAACACAGTGAACCAAAAGAACAGAAAACTCTTAAGCTTTCAAAGACTTTTCACTTCTGAGAACAGACAAGTCCGAGTGCAAGTCTGACTCAAGTCCACATGAGGTGTGAGACAGGAAACATGCAGATTTTATGCCTATGCCTATTCAACCTATGCTCTTAGCTGTTGGTTTCAGAAGGAAATGCACTTACGGTTTCTTGACCTGAAGTTCTTTTGCCTACCTATGTTGAACGCACTTATTGGAAGTCACTTTGGATAAAAGCGTCTGCTAAATGACTGTAATGTAATGTAATGTAATGCCATTATAGTTGTTTTCGGTTGTTATCATTGTATTTCAATCATCATTTTGTCATGCAATCCAAAAGGTTTTGCTGTTGGTCTTTTAATGATGAGACCCTGATGAAGAATAAAAAGAACCATGTTGAAAGAGAAAAAAGGAGAAACTAAGTATTTTATGGGATCTGTCTAGGAACAAGAATGTACTGTAGCCCCTGCATGAGCCAAGCCAAACCTCAGCCCATCTCTGTCCAGTGTTCCCCTGCACAAGACCCCAGCTGAGAGCACATTCTCAGGATCCAGGTCTTAAATCTCCACCCCTGTACTGACATTTAAGTGGAATGATTTATGGTAGTGGAGTGCTACTCAGCAAAGTGTTTTCCAGCCCAATGAAAAGCCAATGTCACCATGATAATTAGTGAAGTGACTGATGTCTACACTCAAACTGATAAGTGCAGTCATAAGGCCGCTCTGAATGAAGCTATTGATATGTCAGTCACTGTTGAACAGGGTGAATAAGTTGGTCTTTGAAAGAATCAGGATGAGAGATAAAGCTTTTGAAAAATAGCCAGACAAAGTGACAAAACTCAGGAGTCGTGTGCTCTCTGCTCATTCAGGCGTGAAATTATGCCAGTTCCAATCAAGGCCTCCAGGCTATTTTAAAAGTCAAAAGAAGGCGACATCATAACAGTAATTTATTTTTTGAAAGAAAGAGTAAAGCCCAACAAATAGGTAAGAAAAGAATTGGAAGATCATGTTGACATTATTTGAAAGGACTGGAATCGGTGTCATGATGTTTGACATAAAACACAAAGCCAGAGGACACAGGCTTGATGAAAAGCAGGCGAGAGTGTGCCTCAAAGTTGGACGACCCTCCAGTTCAGGCCACAGCAGCAGCAGCCTACATGCCGTATGCAGAAGGTCTGGAAACTGATTCAAAGCTAAGATGTGACCTTTCAAGGCTGACATGATACTGATACTATGTTATTGCTGTTGAGTTAGACTTATGCTGCCAAGTTAAAGTGTAAAGTTACAATGGTAGTTGTGACAAATTTATCAAGTTAAGTAGTCCATTCATTAGTTTCATCACTAGGTAAGAAGCTACTTTCTTCCTTCCTTGTTATTCCCGCGGCTCCTTGTTTTATCCACTTTCCACTTGGCGAGATTTCATGCTGGAATTCATTACTGGTGTGTTAAAATGTCCTTCAGCTCCATACTACGAAACCTCCGAGCTCCAGCTGAGGGAAAACAGAGAGAGTCGCCATTATGTAAAAACACATTGCTTATTAGTACTTTTCTTGCATTTGGCCAAAGAGCGTGTCTATGCGTGTGGGGGTAGGAGGAGGAATACAGGCTGTTGAGGGTGGGGGGTAGAGCCCTGATATCATGGGGGGATTATTTTTACAGAACTCACCTACTGGGACCCTGGCAGTAGCTTGGCTGGGTGGACAGAGCCACGCTTTGTATTAGGCGCTTATAAACTACAGCAGAGCCCCGAGTCACGACAATGCTTCTGTTCATGGCTCTGTTTGTCGTACAGTGTTGTTAGGTTAGTGAGATCATCAGTCCAAAATCATTATGACTAACTTTGGTGGGTATGATGAGCTAACAAACAGTTACTTCGTCACACACCTCACTGGACTGGAAAATAGAGAGTGAGGCTGGAAATGTTGACACGGTTGCTCAAGCACAGCCTGAAAACAAAGAATGTCCAATTGTCTCCAAAGACCAATTTTAGAACTTGATGGAATTGCACACTAAGTTTGTTTTAAATACAGTGGAGGAAATGGTGTAATACAGCCAACATGAATACCAATATTGAGGTTTGTGCCAAATGTCCATATACAACTTAAGATAATGCTTTTGATTTCGACTTCACTCCGTTGGATGCTGTGTGGTCTTACACTGCACCTCTGACCTCTCTTGACCCACGCATGTGTGTAAGAGGGGCACGCAAGACAAATTTCAGATTGACGTGTTCACATGTGTGATTTGACACAAAAAAAGTTTCTTCTTCTTCTGATTTCCTGCTCTGCCACAAAGATGTCCACCTAGTGAGCTAGACGTTGAAAGGATGTCTCAACTCTTTACAAAACAAGTCATGCCGCAAAAAGCCTCTCCCGATTTTTACTATACGTACTCACTCCCATTCAAATGTGTAAAGCAGTCGAGCCTTTCAGTCCTTTTCTCACATTAACAACACAAACCCAGACAACAGTGAACAGTGAGTCTTTCACATTCTCCTTTCCATGGTTTCCCTCCCTTTTCTCACAAGTCCATTTTCCAAAGCTGAAATTACATTACGCAGCTATTCTCCTTTCACAGAAAAAGGTCATAATTTTTCGTTGCTGCCGCCACCCCTTGTCTGTTGTGTAAGTGCGAGTTTTACAGCGACAGACCTGAAAAGTTTTAATTATAGCCGGGGAGGAGGCCGCACGCTGTGGCTCTGCGAGAGGCTGTTTTTTAATCTATTGTGCCTCTTCTCTGCGGCTGCCATCGGTGCGTCTCAGAGGGATACAGAAGTAGATGGGGATTTGAAAGAGGGCTAAAATGATGCTGTGTTTGCTTTCAGACTGACACAGTCTGGTCTGAGAAATGGCTCCATAAAGGCTGTAAAAGTATGTCCCTGGTGACTTCTGAAAAGTCAGTGGGGGTGTGTCCATAAAGCAACGCTGTCAAGGTATGTGGAGTTGTGGCTCTGCTTTCTGCTGCTAAACAGTTCTGCAGTTCTGAGGTTAGCAGTGTTTTCCTACAGAACACTCTGTTTGGAATGGGCTTGTAACCTTGTTGCACCACATTTCCTTTTAAAGAGGCGCTACTGTGCTGTGATCAGTGTAACAACAACAACCCTAAGATGTGTTTCAGCGGCAGCAGCAGCATCTTCCTGAATGCCAGTGTTATCCTCGTTGCTAAGAAGACTCATTGGTCCATTAATCTAAAATTCATCAAAATAGCTAAATTTCCAAGTGTTAATTCATGGTTAATAAAACTATACTGGCTCAAGCGACACTGCATAAAGGTTTCCTTTAGTGTTGTATTCGCACCCATCTAAATCTACAGAGCATTTAACAACTTTAAGCTCATTGTTTTGGATTCTCAGCCCACAAGTTCTAACCAACACCTAATATAAAACCACTTAGTGTTCGCTATCTGCACCAAATTGCTAAGTAACAAAGCTTTCTGGAAAATGGCGATGGGATGCATAACATTGAGTAAGATACAGTAAATTGTCCAGATATCATCTCAGGAGTTGGGACAAAAAAAGAGTTGGACTTCATCATGTAGACAGAATCATGACGGCAATAGGTTGCTAATGTTACTGCGAGTCTGCTGCATATGTATGTTATATGCAGTTATTGTTAAATGTATCTACCGAAATCAGTTTTGTTGTCCACTCCCAAAAACGGGGCATTTGTGTTGGATTACGTTTTTTTATTTTTTTTAATATCTATGAACAGGAAATGGATGGCTGATTGGATCCTTCATATTACAATCAGTGATGTGACAGGCCAGATACTTGCTATCTGTAGTCATAACTGGAAAACTGATGTTCATTACAAGCTGAAGTGCAGTTGACCCTTGACGTGAGAGGGATATAACTACTTGTCATGGTAATTACTGTGTTGTCATATGGTAAATGTCATACTCTTAAATGCTCTCCATTTCTATCTATGGTTAACAGCACCCTATCCTCTATATAATTACACCCAGAGGATATTATGCCCTGGTGTAGTCGGCACAGCCCAACGAAGGGAACAAATGACCAACCTAACCACTATTTATACTCGCGCTCACCATGGTTGAGCCATGGACTGCGTAAATAGGTGGTTTGTTTGGATTTTAAGCACTGTTGCTATAGCACTAACTTGTAGGAGAAGTTTCTTGTTCCTGTTTCTGTTTCCAAGCATGGTCAACCAAATATGAAGAAGTCATTTTCAGACACAGATTGACCATTTTTCGAAAATGGAAAAATCACATTTCATGTTTAAAGTTTGACTGACATGAGCTGGAATACATTATAAAATATGACTTTTGAAAAATGTTTTTGCGAACAAAGGCATCATATATTTTTTTGACCTGTTCAGTTAGAGTAGCAGCACTGTGTTATTCTGCATCAGTTAACACTAAAATAAGGCTGATTGATCAGCAGCTGACAGCTTGTCTACTGATGTGACTCCAGCATGTCATTTTAAAGATTTTCTAATACGTCAAGTGCCACAAGAACAGCAAAACAGCATCAAGACATATTTGTCTTCAAATTGACTTTAGTTGTGACTGACTGGTGAGTGAGTCTTTCTCATGGATGCATAAAGTCACTGAGTGGACATAAAGCAGACTGAATGTCTCCAATCTCCCTGCACTTGAGGTCAATCTGTCTCTCTTCACCATGGCCTTTCCGGACTTAAGTCTCTAGAACAAGACTAAAAGAGGACGGAGGAGAGGAGGAGGCGGAACAGGAAAGAAAGACAACGGAGTAATTCATTCAGTCTTTTGTGAAGCGAAAGACTCAGTTTCCTTCAAGCTTTATAACTACAAGCGCAGTCAGTCATCAAATTATAGCCATCTGCATTGGCCTCAGACCAGGATTCTGCCTGACGCACAATAAAGTAGTGTGAGGAGGGGTGTGATAGCTAAAAGAGACGGGAGATGGTCCGGCACTCTCTCTTAGGTGGGATAAACCTCGCCACACACGCACAGGCACACACACAAACACCAAGCCTGGCAGCAGCTTAAGCTCAGGGAGCTGCGATGATCCTTCATAGATAATGATGCCTTGTCGGAGAAATCACCTCAGCCAGATCCCATCTACCCCAGGCTCTAAGTCTCTGCAAGATGGAGAATTGCTGAGTGTTATTTTCCAGTGGAAAACTGAAGGCTTGTGATGCACATCCACTTTCTCATACACCCTCATACAGTTGCTGTTGTTGTCGTTGTTGTTGTTGTTGTTGTTGTTTCATGTTGTAGGAACGATTCTCTTCTCTCAAACCTGTGTAACAGTTTGAATGAGGGAAATCTTTATCTTGACGCAATGAACAGCTCTAATTATATGCTGCACAGACAAATAATACATACACATCATACATATCATTCATACAGATATATTTGAATACACTTCAATACATTATTAATAGGAGTAACATATTCAATACACGTCTTTACAAAACTTTGGAGAGGAACTAATGAATTCCAGGTCTAGGTGTATTGCAGGGAGTGCAGCTATTGTGTGTCATGATAAATGTGCTCCTTTTCCTGAAGGCAACAGCAGTAAGCTGAATTTGAACCAGAAAAATCCCGAGGCAGAATTGTCTTGGCATTGCTCTCTCCCTCAGCGTTTCATCCCCCTGCGTAGTGAACAATCCAACAAAAGCTCAGGTTTAAGGACCATGAAGCTTATTGCAGTTTTCTTTGTTAATGCATTTGCCTGTAAGAAAAGATTCTGCTACCCCCCACTTTTTATTGAGTTTCTGGAGCCGCGTGTGTAACAGCAAACAACCATCACCTCTGACATTCTGGAAATTATTGATGTCACTGTTACTGTGATAGGTTCTTTCATATCAATAATAATGTCCACTTCTTCATCCCAAAACACTTCTTAAATTAAATGTTATAATTGCTTTGGTCTTGCATTATGCATGTTTTCTGTGATTTATAGTCATGTTGCCTGTTCATATGCATGTGGTAATAGATTATAATGTACATCATGTAATAATGGCAAAAGCTATTTCCCTTGATAGTTATTTATGAGAACCACAAACATTGCAGGAAACCAGTGCTAAAGCAGAGTATGACTGTGGATCTGGCTTTGAATTTCAGGAGTTCATAACTGACTTTGTTCATGACAGCACAGCCTTGGAACCGAGCAGAAATGCCTCTTAGTGAAATCACAATAGCACGGGTGCAATGAGAACTCTGCTTTCGTCTGTGCTGACATCAAAATTATCGTCTTTGCTCACATATCCAGTTTGCTGTAGGTCTGAGATGGAAGGGTTCATTTACAGGAGGGGAAAAAAAAGGACAAATGCACCCCTCAGTGTTTGAAGTTGTCAGCAAAGCATTAATGCAGACGTAACACAGAGACAGGCTGCCATTTAAAGGCACAAACACACACTTACATTTGCTCCCACACACCTACTTTCACAGCCTTGAGAAAATAGAGAAAATACTTTAGCCATTCATAGCTCTGCATCTGAACGTTTTTTTGTGCTACTATTTTGTGCACATCTGAATCGCTACAGTCTGATGTCATGTCAAGTCTGAAAGGTCATTGTGTGAGATTTAATCCCAATACGCCTCTGGGTGCTACTTTTGATTTTGAGAGAATATTTTGGCTGGCTCTGTGGAATGTTCCGACTTTGACACAGCAGTCTCTCTCTTTTTGCATCCTTATTCCAGAGCACCAGCGTTCTATTGTAATCAGCAGAGGGTCTTCTTCTTCACTGTATTTCAATGAGTTTCTGTGCCTTGAACTGTCACCCCTACGAAGGCAAGTGGGCGGCTTATGGAAAGCCCCCTTTCTGTGTCTCTTGGCTCAAGCTGTGGAGGAGCCATGTCTCACAAACGGGGTCCTGGAGATTGTCCAGTTAAATTTCAGGGCATGTGCATGGGGAAATAATTGACTTGAGAATTGGCTCACATTTTGTCAAGCTCCCCGTTCTGAGGCAGGTTGCTGGATTTGCATATCATCGGAAACAAGACTGCTCGACACTGGGAAATCCTACACCCTAAGTCTTTATGCACAGAAAGCCTCCACGGGGTTAATGAGTGATGTCTCAGTGAGAAAATCTCTTTGAGGCCAGAAGAGCTCCTCTTCAGCTGGGAGCAGGTGTAGGAGACCTGATAATACAAGAGTCAGTCCTGAGCAAGCTGCACAGTAACATGTGACTCAGAGAAATGCTCAGCAAATTGGTTTCTCCCAAATTCCACATTACAATTCATTTGGTGGGTTAGGAAGATGATAGCTATAGATGCAGGTGTCTTTTATGTAACACGTGACGTCTGTGTTGTAGGTGCTGTAGGTGTAACATTTAATCAATTTAATTATGTCATATATGTATTTCTACTGCCATGACTGGATATCCATTTCTCTACATGTCATTCTCTTTTCAAACCTCTGCACAGAATCCTACTTTGGTGACAGCTTCTGCAAGATACATGCCATCCAAGATGTCTCCACATTCCAACTGTCGCTTCAGTTCAAGACCATCCGACGAAGTGGGTTGCTTCTTCTGGCTGCAGGAATGGAGGACTACCTGTTCCTCGAGCTCCAAAATGGAAAAGTACAGGTGAGCATTTAACTGTGTAAGATCCAACCAGTCAAAGGTTTACCTTGCCAAGTGCATGATGTGGTACAGGCTTAAAATCTCCAGGACCAATCACAGGACGGGCCGATGGATGGATTGTTAAAGAATTCATGAATATCTGCAAATATTCAAAATAAAGTTTATAACTAGTTTACAACTTAAATTATTAAGCAGGTTAAAGTTACTAACCTTGCATAACAATTGTCAAAAAGAAATTTTGACGCAGCTAAGTCGACTCGACCTTGCTACTTATTGTCCACCACACATATTTTGTGATCATTGTGGTCGGAGAGGCGACAAGATGCAGTGGCTTTTCTAAAAAAATGTTGGTCAGTTTGTGTATAGCCAGAGAACAATATTGACGATTTAGTCTGTATAATCAAACCATATTAAAAACCACATGGATACAAGTTACAACTGATTTCCTTGGCTCTGTCTGAACAAAGAAAGCAAGAGTATCACTTTAATTAAATAAAGAGCAGAGCATGAAAAAGTGAAAGGAAATATAGCGAGTGTGGCTGAACTGATCACAATACAACTTCCTGTCCCCCGTCTCGCCAGAAGGCTGCACTGTTAATGATGATACTGATAATTAGCTCATACATGAATCTATCTTAGCACACAATTTCATCGTGTTATTCATCTACACTATAGATTGGTTCTTTTTCTACTGCACTGTCAAAGATATCAGTTGGCTTCTACTACTTAATGCATTACAAAGCTGGATAACAGATAAAAGGGAAATAAATAAGTATGCGTATTTATATATATATAAATACGCATTTGTGCAGCAAGTTAAGCGCCATTCTTAACATAGGATAACTGGATTTGTTCACTAATTGTCTCGAATGAAAACTTGACTGACAGCATTAGAGAGGAGCAGAATTTGCATCTCTAAAAAATTCTAGAATGCAAAGTCCAGATTCTAAGTCTATTTTCATGTCATACACAATGAAATGCAATATTACCTTCCTCCATCCTTTCAGCAGTTTTACCAAGTGAACTGCGGTGCACTAAACACATACACTCAAGGATTCATAAAGATTATTCTAAATCTGTCAAACATTTGCAAGAATCATCTTGTTAAACTTTTGTTAAAACCAGAGATCTCTGATGTTCTCAAATGAACCTTGAGAATATTTGATGTGGGAATATTGCTTGGTGTGCTGCCAGAATATGTGAGTATCTGGTGTTATGTCTGGTTCAAAAAATACATTTTACAAGAAGATGAAGTTTAAATTGAAATACTTGCGAGTCAGAAATCAGCCTCATGTTTCTCTCTTTCTGAAGTGAGAAATGAAGGTGAAGAACATGAGATGAGAGAATGAGAGGATTTATATGTAACAATACAAAATAACTATTGCCACAATAAATAATTACAAAAGTCAAAATGAAAAGTAATGTAGAATTTGAATAAGAAATTTGTTTTTGTTTTTCTGCAGGCACGAATGAATATGGGAGCAAGTGAGATGATACTGTCCTCAGCCGTTGAAGTCCATGTGAACAACCTCCTGGAACACAAAGTGTCACTCATGCTGCAGGAAGACAAACTCGTCATGACAATCGATGAGCTCTTTTCAACCTACACATCAGTGAATGATGCCGGGGAGGAGCTCAACATTGACCTGGGCATTTGGCTTGGAGGGACTGGAGATCTAGACGCTCCTTACCTGAGCACCGCCATTCCACCATTCCGAGGCTGCATGTCACAAGTCAAATTTGAGTCCCACCAGTTTGATATTCTCAATTCTGAATTCAAAGACTGCCATGACACAAAGGAATCCTGCAGCAGTGAGTTTGAGGCAGGTGATGGAGAGGCCACCAGTTTTAGCACCCCTGATTCTTTTGTGTCGTTCCCTACTTGGAGTGGGGCTAGCAGCGCTCCCAGGACGTTAGAGTTCCTAATGAAAACAACCATTGAAGATGCCTTGCTCATTTTCCATCCTGGCCGAGAGTCCGACTTCATTGGTATTGGTGTTGTAAAAGGCTATTTGAAAGGTGTGTTGGACCTCGGCAATGGAATGGAGGTGCTGGATAATACCCAGGTCCAGCTGGATGATGATCAGTGGCATCGAGTTCAGGTCCAGGTCACTCAGAATTCTTTTGACATTAATGTTGATAGCCAGTCTGCCTCGCTCCCGCTCGATGCCTCACAGAAATTAGACTTGGTTGGAAATCTGTATTTAGGAGGAATTCAAGGGAAAATGAAGGAAGTCTTTCGGGAGAGTGGGTTCTTAAATCGTGTAGAGGATGAAATGACAACTGAATCCTTCATTGGGTGCTTAGGGGAAATCAAAGTAAACCAGAAACATAGAAGCCTGCAGGATGCTCTGGTTACCAAAGACGTACATGTTAAATGTGAAGGAGAGGACTACGACTACTCAACTTATTATGACTTAGAGGCAACCACAACTCCTCCCCCTGTTCGCATCCGGTATGTCGACATGGACTTCAATGACCAGCATTGCTACCCAACAGATGACATGCCAGAGATATTCAAAAATGTCACAAAACTTCTCAATATCTCTCCATTGCTTGTGCCTGAGGGTGGGGAAATTTTTCTCGATATGAACAACCTAAAGCCTACATTTGACCTCAATGCCGCAGGAATGCGTCAGTCTCAGATAATCTTCACTCTACAGAATGATCCCTGGTATGGAGTCATTGATATGAACACCAAACATACGCAGAAGTTCACTCTTCTCGATGTTGTCAATAAGAAAATTAAGTACCTGCACGATGGAAACGAAAGGTATGCAGACAAGATCCAGTTAGAAGTGGTTGTTGACAGTAATGACTACCTTCCTGAATGTTTAAAAACACCCAGGGAGTATATCCTCCCTGTTGTAATTATACCTGTGAATGATATACCACAACTTACTGGTGGAGAAATTTCTATCACCGAAAATGGAAGGACTCGTTTGAATCCCAGTCTTATCAAAATCACTGATTCTGACACACGCTGTGATGAATTAATAGTCACTGTTGCCTCCCCGCTTTCCATGGAAGTTGGCTACTTGGAAAACGATCAGCATCCAGGCAGAAGCATCACAGAGTTCACCTGCAGGCAGTTAAAAGACGGAGATATCTTTTTTGTACACAGCGGGGGCAGCGCCACTGGAATTACCCTCGAAGTATCTGATGGACACTCAGTCAGTCATTCCACTACTTTTACGTTGTCTGTTACAGAGCCACATATGACCATTGTGACCAATACTGGCCTCCTCCTGTCTCAGGGAAGCAATTCTTCAATAGGCATTCAAAATCTGGCTGCCATTGCTCACCCTCGTAATGGAGATATTGTATTTAACATCACACAACCTCTGACATTTGGAGAACTACATATCATTAGCAGCAACGGCTTATCCAAGCAAGTCACCACTTTCCGTCAAACTGATTTGGATCAAGACCGCCTTAGATATTTTAGCACAGACTCAAGTGACCAGGAAGATATTGTGGTTGAGCGGATTCAGTTCGACAACCACCTGGGGCGGTTCTCCCTTTCCAACAACATATTTTTAGTCAAGATCATTCCTGCACGAGTGAAACTTTCTACCTTGGTCTCACTGGAGATGGATGGAGATGAAGAAAAGACAATTGGAAACACAGAGCTTCAAGCTGAAGTGAAAGGGACAGCCCCTGATCCTTCAGCTGTAAAATACATCCTTGTGAAGCCTCCAACTCTTGGTAGTCTCCAGTTGAGAGACAAAGAGCTAGCTGAGGGTGATATATTCACCCAGAAGGACATTGTGGATGGTACTGTTAGCTACAGCCTTCGAGTGAAAAGAGCTGTGGACAGTGTGGACCATTTTCAGTTTCGAGTACTTGCTGACGATCAGTACTCTCCTCTGTACACTTACCCAATTAACATCCTTGGCAACTCAGATGTCCCTGTTCTGACCAATGAGATAATGGTTGTCCTGCACGGTGGTGAGCATGCTGTGAGCAAAGACTTACTTTGGGTGCAATCACCAAGTTCTACAGATTTTGTGTACCGGATTATTCAAGGGCCAAAGTATGGCCGACTTATAAGGGACTCGCCACCTGGGCAGCCAAGATTTGAGGGAGCAATTAGAGTATTCAGCAATGAAGACCTTGAGCTTGATAGGCTTATTTACAAGCATGACGGCTCCAAGACAAGCAGCGATGAGTTTCACTTCTCAGCTTTGGATCAGAGCGAACAAAGTACAAACACAGATAACGATCCAGATTCAGTGAGTGGTGTTTTCAGAATATCTATTCAAACAAAGAATGAGCATGTGCCCGTGCGGGTTGTGGATAACATTCTCAACGTGGTCCGTCATGGTCAGCGTTTGTTAACAACTGATGTCATTCAGTTTAAGGACGATGACTCAGGTTTCAATGATTCGCACATTGTCTATGCTCGTGAGGGAATCCTCTCTGGAAATATCGTGTCAACATCCAATCCCTCACAGCCCCTCTACCGTTTCACACAAGCTGACCTACGTGATAAGAAAATTCTCTTCATTCACCATGGAGCAGACCGTGAACGCTTCTCACTGCAGGTGTCAGATGGCTTCCACAAGACCACAGCACTACTCCAGATCCAGGCAGGTGAAAGTTATCTGCGGGTGGTGAATAACTCTATTGTTGTCATGGACCACGGAAGCACCAAGACCATCGACACCAACCTGTTGAGCGCAGAATCCAACATGGACATCAGGGATGACAGTGAGACCTTGTTCCAAGTGACAGCACCACCTAGTGATGGCAGGATTATTGTGAGTGGCATTGAGGCGTCATTGTTCACCCAGGAGGACCTGAAAAAGGGTGTTGTGTCATACGAGCACAATTATGAGAGCCTGAGGTCCAAGGACTCCTTCAGCTTCACTGTCCAAACCAAAGGACATTCTGAAGAGGGTATGTTCAGGATTAAAATATTCAAGCAAGGTTACCTTTCTGAGCCTGAAGTGGTCACCAATGAGGTCATCATTTCCTATGAGGGAGAACACACCATCATCAACCAGAATCATCTCAAGGTACTTTCAACACACACTGTAATTATATGGAGCAAATCTGAAGTTTTAGGTTTAATTTTTAGGTATCTGTGTATGCTTTAGTCCTGCAGTTGACACACCTACAAAGTACAAAAGAGTTGATTGATTTTCTTTGCTGACATTTCATCTGTGCAGCACACATTTGGTTTAGTTTATAAGAAAGCATGTTAAATACATTCGAGTTGGCAGTCATTTCTATATGATGGAACATAATCTTTGTGAGTTAAAGGTTAGTTTTCTCTCTGTGTAATAGAAGCACTTGGCTTAATCAAGCATACGGTCTCTAAATACTGCAATAGTATTTGTTTTGTAGCCCTGACTCTGATATACATTGTAACCACATGAAAGCAGGGCTAAGTATGTATATAAAGACTGTACTGCTTTTTATCTACTTTATGTACAAAATTACACTATTAAGTGTGGGAAACAGAACCCAAGGTTTTTCCTTGAGGAGGTTCCTGGAGCCCACTGTAATTTATTAAATGAGACTGCCTGCACTTCATCTTGAAAGCAATAAATAGTGTTCAAATAGCGGACCCATTCATTATACCTTCCCTCTGTCTATACTGACTTTCAATATAATGAAGAACATTTATGAAAATGTTTCTCCCTTTGAAACATTAATATAACAATATTGTATTAACAAAGGAAGGACACTAGGATTGAAAAAAGTCTGGACACAAAGGCCCTAAAATATGCTCAAAGGAAAAGTGCTTGAGTAAGCTTAAGTCACAATGGTAATGACGTA
Source organism: Genypterus blacodes (assembly GCF_046128005.1). Classification (NCBI taxonomy): domain Eukaryota; kingdom Metazoa; phylum Chordata; class Actinopteri; order Ophidiiformes; family Ophidiidae; genus Genypterus; species Genypterus blacodes. The sequence continues at coordinate 1,935,922 of NW_027466834.1, forward strand.
CATTGGACGTATGAGGCAAAGTTTGTAGGATGTTGAGACGCAGAACACTGACATTGATATATTACAATGAGGTATTTAAATGTGTGCAAAATCCGTCAAAACTTAAATAAACTAAATAAACAACTTACCAAATGAATGCACTTATATAACCATATGTATATATATATATATATATATATATATATATATATATACCTTGAGATATATATATATATATATATATATATATATATATATATATATATATATATATATATATATATATATATATATATATTGATCACTAACAGATGTGAGGTAATCCTGTTTGCATTATCCCGTATACCTGTATGTAAATTACCAGCATAGACATTATATAATTTATATACTGTATACTGTGCTTTTTCCTTGGTACCTAGGTAGAGCAAGCTGATATTCTGCCTTCGGAGATGGTGTTCACCATTAAAAAGGCTCCCGGTCTTGGTCATCTGGTGAAGTTGACAAACAGCTCAGACAGCACAATAGCTCCTATGTTGGACTACATTCACTCTTTCTCTCAGGAGGACATTGACCAGGGGCGCATTCTCTACGTGTCCGCTTCCATCCAGGTTTCTATTAATCTACTGTAGCGATCATGTCAGTGCATGACTGTATGTTCCAGGGTGTATTTGCAGAAATTTGCAATTATTTCTACATCCATTTCTTACAGGGCACTGATGCTTTCACGGCGGATGTCAGCAATGGTTTTACCACAGTGGAAGACATGCACATCTCTGTAAACATTGTACCTCGGCTCATCCCCGTCCACACCCTCAACTTCACTGTGAAGGAGGGCCTCGGAAGCTTAATCACCACAAAGATTCTGAACATCTCACATCCCTTCTACAGCTCAGCAAACATAGACTTCGTTGTGGAAGAGCCGCCACAGCATGGGGACCTTCGTTACCTTGATGGAGATGAGCAGGAACTTACTTACTTCACCTGGGAAGAGGTACGTAAATAAATATTGAAACCAAAAATTCCAGAGGACTTTAAACAATCCCGCCTTTCTCTTCCATCAAATAACACTGATTTTACTTTTTTTCATCATTGTATATTTTCACTGATAATATACACATAGACAAATCTTCTTACTGGAACTCACACTGTTGCTGTTGGCTCATCTTCTTATATATGGCCACTCATTATTTCCCAATAATTCAAACACTTCTCTTGAGAGTGGCATATCCACTCAAAACAAGTGGTCTTCAAGGATAACATTTTCCGCATTAACACTGTCAATTTGGATAATCACCTCCTTGAAGCAATGTGTCCACACCCAAAACCCCATTTAAATTTGGTCACACTCTATGCTGTTGCTGACCCAGACTCTAATTTTCACTAATGAGTATTGTGTATTTTTGTATTGTCTGGTGCAGTTTCAATAGGCTATCCACAAATGCAAAAGGAAGGGAACAAAGAATGATGTGTTTCTATCACCAAAAGCTTCCCATGAGACCTATTAAACATAATAATCCATAATTGATCCTCTTCCAAATAATGCCATAGTGTAACATCTTCTGCTCATGACTGGATCATGGCAGTTGCACAAGAGGATTACCACAGCAATGCGTCACCATGGAACTTTCCCCAGTTACTATTCTATTCTGTGCTGTTTTGGATTTGTTGTGCTATACCAGCCAGAAAGAGGGAATTTCGGAGTTGCTGTACAATTATCTGGTCTCCTGCCATGTGGTTCAAAGGCCTCTGATTTGGGGAAAATATAAAAAATGCATGAATAGTTACGGTTGGAAAAATTCATGCAATCTGAATGGACTTCAAAGTTTAAGAGACCTAGTTAGACACATATCTAATAGCTCCCTTAATCTGCCTCTACTCCTCATTCTTTGCTGAACCATTATTGAAGGAATTACGATGCTGTTCACTGCCTGAAGCCAAAATAAACTGACACAGTGTAGCCCTATAATAATGTGTGTGTGCGCACACAAACCCTCTGCATTTTGCCACCGCCAGACTCACTCTTACGGCCTCTCAAAGATACCGATGTGCGTTCAAACTGGAATGGGTCTGGTGCACAGCAGTGATTATGTTGGTAGTGGAGAGGCAAAAATGAACACAGATATCATCGTCTGCCATGGAAATGTCACAGAGAGAAAGTCACCACTTTCAATCCTTTGTACTGGTTGGTGTGGAGTTTTTTTATGAGTGCACTGTGTGTACTCTTTCTGTTTCCTTTTACTGTTTTTTCTCTGACAAAGAAACTCAGTCCGTTCTCTCAAATGATTACCACATTGAAGAATAAATGTACAAGTCTCACTCGGCGCAGCATTTTAAACCAGAGTGTAATTGTACCTAGATTAAAGCTGGATGTGTGTGTGTACTCATTATCCTACATTACTTAAATTCTCTATATGCCTGTGTTTTTTGTAAAGTAGTTTCAAGCTCCAGTGGGCACAGTCCCCTTTGCCCTGGGGAATGGACACTGGGCTAACTGGTGTTTGTAGTAATTTTGCGATAAAATCACCAGGTGGGGTGGTTGAATGCAGTTATGTAACAGTGTAGTAACATGGAGGTACAGTGTGGAAAACTAAGAGTGAGTCATGCAACTTTCCTTAAAGAGACCAGAACACCTACACAAACTGTAACCACAAGAATGTAAAGCGCTTCTAAGGTCTATGTGTCCCAGATGTGTCACATAAGTGTAAGATTTCAGTAAGAAAATGTTTGGAATTTTGTAAACCACAACTCTGGCTCTGCTTCACTCCTTGTTCCTGTATGCTATGTTGATAAGAATCCAAGCAGAGAAAATATATAGAATCTTTCTAATACTCCTTCGTGTTAATCAGCTTCATCTCTCCATCAGGATTTCATTAGGTCTTCCATCTTTGGAAACCTATTTAAGTCCAAACTGTCTTCATTATTCACAAGTGCAAGTTGTTTTCGGAGCCAAGTGAAGTCATTTCTTGATGTATAATGTAGCAGATACACTTATACAAAGAGTTTGCATCAATCAAACTTAAATAAACTTGCATTTGCGCATACATCAGAAAACCACATTGTCTGAGTAAATGTAATGACTGCATGTCCAGAAACCGCTCGTTGTTTATTGTCCTGCTGAGGAGACTGATTGTCTCGCTCGCTTTCCACCATCAGTAATGATGGGGGTTGTTATTCCAGTACGATGTCCATCATATGGGATCCATTTGGTGCTTCCTGCTCTATAGTGCAGGTCCTCTCGTCACTGCAGCCTTCTGGCTTGGACATAAACAAAGTTTCAACTTTCCTCTTAGGTGGAGGGACGCTGAGTATCGATGATAAAATTAGAGGATCAGGTGGGAAGATCCTCTAATCCTCTATGTGAGGGGAGTGCGCGCTTCGAAATTTGCGATCTGCCGGTCTGCCTCGCTCGATCTGCCGGTCTGGCCCGCCCGGCCCGGATCGCCCGGATCTGGCTCGCCGACTTATTAAGTGAAGTGAACACCTGACAATCTCTCACGGCAAACTAGTGTGCCGCGGCACACCGGTTAAAAAACACTGATCCAACTCACTTAACACTGGATGACTGATTCACTTGTGCATCTGGTTCCCCTCAAGGTTTCATCCCACCAGGGAGACTCTCCTTGTCCCTGTGGTGCTGCCAGACTTTGCAACCTGATTATAGCCTTTCGTTCAACTCGTCTGTGCATTTCTCTGTGATCTACCGTCTATCGTCTACGTAGTCCTGTTTTAATCTTTACTATCTGTTTTTACCAATAAAAAGTGTGGTACACACTGTACACTGACCCATCAACAAGAGAGAAGCAAATCGATGCAATTGTTCTTCTTATCTCCTGGGAAACTACAGCCCTCTTAATTAATTAGCAGTAATCTATATCAGCCAAGTGTTTTAAACCAAAGTTACAGAGTATATAAGAAATGCTGTAGAAAGTTGTCTTCTGTCCCAGACTACATTGCAGACTACATTGATATCCACATACACACATGAACACATTTCTGACCCCTCTAGATTAATGTTTTCCAGCTGCTGTATGACAGGGTAAAGGTTCAAAATACATAGATATTCAAGAACAGCTTAAGTACAAAGAATAATCATATACACTGTGGACAACTTTCTACTTTCTGACTGGACAAACGCAATCTTCTCTATAATTTTTCCCAGCAGTCAGTTATGAATCAACAGTGAGTGACAGCGTGGCTCCTTTTTGTCTTTTCCAGGTGAAGCTCGGACACATCTACTACATGCATGACAGCACTGAGAGCACAGAGGACAGTTTTACGCTCTCTGCCTCGGCCTATGAGATCCACCGGCGGAGCGTCCCTGTCACCATCTCAGTGATGGTCACTCCAGTCAACGATGAACCACCAAAAGTGATGCGCAACACAGGACTGGAGGTACTGTTTTATCTTTGAGCTTTCTGCCAACATGCTCACGTGGAAATGAGTCTTTTATATCTATCAAATATTTGCTACTCAGTCACATATTACGAGCAAGCAAAATACAGTATGTTCTCGTCACACATCCTCACACATCCTTTGATGATGATGATGATGACGTCATTCTTGATTTTGTTGAATATTATTGTTCAGCATGTTTACCTGCATTAAGCATGTGGTTTAATAAACCATTTCTCATTTCATTCAAGTTCAGGATCATTTTGACCCTGATTCCAAACACTTCATTAAGCAATGCAGAACATTTTCAGCCTTTTATTGACAACATAACACAGTCAAATAGCAACGGCTGAAAGTTGCAACATCAGGATGTCAGCACAGATGATTTGTGAAATTAAGATAAGATTATTCTCACATCTGCAGTTTATACACTGCATAGATGCACAGCAGTAATTCAGATCTGCTGTATATTCTGTATTATCGTCGAATTAACTATAGTTTATGTAGTACATAAATGGAAGTTCTGACATTTACGTCAGAGTTATTTAGAATTTGACAAATTATAACCTACTGCGAGATGGCCAAGCCAATGTGCCCTTCAAATTCAAACACTGAATAATCATACATAACTCTTCTATAGCCGATTAGACCAAATAACGCTATAAGATGTGCTTTAGTCAAAAAGAAGAGTTTTTCAGCATCAATGTAGTAGATTTGACTGTATGAGTGGGCCGGCAGTTGGAAAAAGCCAGCAGTAATCTGCTCACAGAACTGGAAACCAACTGTGTCATTCAACCCTCCCTGCTCTGCCCGCGGCTCTGCGTCTCCCTGGCAACCCATATTTTTGGAAAACCAAGATGGTTGACAAGACCGCGGCTTTCTGGCGGAGTGAAGACTACAGCAGATCCCTGCGCCTCTTCTGCTGTGGCTGCAGAATGTAACATAATGATATGTGGATTTCTCTGTGCACAGCGCCAAGGCTGAGGAGCTCTTGGACTGATTTAAAGCAGGGAGTGTGTGTGTGTAGTGACCTCTGCTGCAGACGATCAGACATGATGACTAACACGGCCATGATCAGCCTCTGTTCATGCTCACATTGATCCTAGTTGGCCCAGTGTATAGGATACAGCTGGTCTCCATTAGGATATGCACTCTGTCTGTCTTTGTGCTGCTTGGCTTTGCTCCGTTTCTTTTTTTTTTCCCCATCTGACTTTCTGAATATCTGCTTTTGTTCATTTTTCAATTTGTCTGTCTGTCTGCCCGCCCGCCCGTTTAAACCACCCTCTACCAGCTTTCACTAAGTAAATACGTTTTCTTCATCTCCAATTAAATGACTTCTAGTTTGACCAGTGTTACTTTCCCACTGCTATATTTAGAGTAAAACCAGCCAGGGTTCTGGATGTCCTGGTGTCCCTTAGCGTCTCAAACACTTACATACACTAGTATCCCGTGAGTCATCTGCAAACTCAGTCATTTGCCGACGGAAGCTCCTTCATTACTGTCACGACATGAAATACCAGTCCGATCAAATTGAATTTGCAGCCTATTCTCACAGGTGCTTGATGTATTGATTGTATTATAAACTGTCGATTTGTGAGTCTGTTTTCAGATCACCTGCCCTAGATTCCCTGGTGCTTCCTGAGGTGTAGAGTGTGCTGATGTGGCCATCCAGTGTTCAGGTTGTGTAATGCACTGAATGCAAAAGACCCAGTGTAGAGATTGGCCAGATTTGTTTTACTAAATAAATGACTAGTATATCCAGCGTGAACTCATTTTTAGCAAAAAAAGAACTCAATGCCTTCTTAGGTCAAACAAGGGTGAAAATCAATTTCAGCCCCAGCAAAACAGAATTAATGAACTAAATTCACTACATACACCTACATATTTGTTTTTATGTTCATTTCATTGTGCAATGTTGCATATGACTGGTGAAGACCTTGTGGGGTCAGATGGGGAGCAGTTTTCAGCCTAACATGCCCAATCAATAAAGGCTTTTACATGGTATTTCCATCCTTGTTCTGGGTGCCTTGAGAATTTCTCAACCTTGAGAATTTGACTTCTTTGCTAGGTTTTCAGTAGCAACTTAAGGATCCCACATTCCATACATGGAAAACAGAGTCATTTTGTTCTTGCTCAACATTATTTTGCTAGTGAATGAGTTGTGTACCTGGAATTGTTTTGATACATGCATCATTATCTTCTTCATCAGCACAATTTAGGCTAGTTTAATCAATTCTGTCAAAAAAGGCAGTTCAGTCGTCTCTCTGTTTTAAGGTCAATTTAAGGAAATCGAGAATAAATTAATTTTCCAGCATTTGTCAGCTGATCAAACCTCCACTGGGTGTCAGGCCTGCAAACTGTTCAATTCTCTTTCTGCTTTGATTGCTTTCAGCTTGTCAGAAACTTAAAACTCAAACTCATCCAAAAATGGTATGCATATTCAAATATGTTTTTCAGATTTCTCACTGACACACTATAGACTTATAGTGATGTGTTTCACACTTTGCTTTTCTGCTGCTCTGGGTTCAGTGACTTAGCGCTGATATTGGAAATGTTGCTTTTGACTTTGTGCTCCCTATACTTTGGCTGGAGCACTGCACCCTGATTAATGTGTGGTTGCTTTGGGCCTTTTTGGGAATCTGATAGATTTGTGACTATGTTACTGTTGGTATTCAGCTGCAATGCTTTAGTAAAGTTCTGGTAGACAAATTAAATCATGGTTGAGACAACTGGGAGTCTCTGTCTCCTGACTGTGGTGTTATTGATCATAATTCTGATAAACAGTGTTACTTCCTGTTGTGAGAACGCTTCTGCTGCATACCATTGTACAGAGCGGCTCCATCAGAGGGGCCGCCAGCCTCTCCACTCTGCCTCTAAAAGATGAGGGAACAGATGCCATACTGTTCACAGTGGGCAGCTAGAGTTCTGACTAGAGGCAAACAAATCCACTCCCACTCTCCCAAGCAGATTTTGTTCACAGTGTTATGGTGCCGTCTCCACTCTGTCTGGGTCATGCCTCTGTGTTCTGGCTGGGAAAAGCTTTTAGCGAGATTTAACTGAGGTTTAATGCCACAGGTACTCCGCAGGTTTCTGTGGTGGTGCAGGTAGAGTGCTGCTTTACCTGTTGATGCAGGCTGCTGCAGTGTGACTGCCAGTTCCAACAAGCAACCTTAGCTTTATGCATCTGTTTTCCTCTGCAGATGTTACAGATTTCATTGAGGAGTAATCTGACAAATAAGAGGTGGTCCTGTTCCTTCAGCTAGGGGTTCTGTTAGCACAATGTCCGAATGGCTGAAAACACAAGTCAGAGTTTGACCACAGGGAGAGCTGGCAAGACGCAGCTAAATCCGTCAGGTGGAGGTGCTTGAACTGAGAGATCCCCACCGGAGCCCAGATTTAGAGGTAAAGTCAAAACCTGGCCGGGAGCAGAGGAGCTGTGTTGAGGACGGAGCCACACCGCACTCATCCCATGTCTGTCTTTTATCACAGCAAAGCTTCATTTTAAGGCCCAGAAGCGCACTCAGCACTAAGGCACATAAGCATGGCTGCCAGAGAATCCCACAGAGTCTTCGGACAAACCATCCAAGCTGCCTGTCAGCTGATAAGGGTGGGCCTCTGCCCCTCAAACAGGGCAGGAAGAGGGTTGTCCCTTTTTGATGTGAGTGCGTGCATCCACAGAGTTGAGGGTCTATAAGCCTACGGAGCCACAAGAGAAGATGAAGTCTCAAGCAATAGAACAGCGCTCTTTTGATTTTGTCCTATAAAGCAATTCAGCAGGCTTTCTGCCAAATTCCACCTGATGCATGATGAGTGTCAAATGCAATCTACTCTGCCAGTCCTCTCACATTTGTTGACACTAATTGATAATATTAGTCAATGATCTCGCAATTACAAATATCACAAATTGCACCTTGTGTCCCCCTGAATATGTATTTGTCCATACAATGAACCATAAATAACTGCAAATACATAGATTTGTGCACATTAACACACATTTTTAATAACTTCTGCTGTCGTTATGCGATAATGTTGAAACAAAAGGTCACAGCCGCACAGAGTGTGTAATGATGGATTACAGTTTTGGACTGTGGATGCTGTGTGTCATCGTAATAGAGCTTTGAGTGTCAGACACTATGGAATCTTATCAGCGATGGACTTAAGGTGAATATTACGTCTCACAACACATTTGATATATTGAACCACGCGAGATGGATCTGAAATAGCAGAAACAACAGACAGAGCAGAAGGACCCGACAAACCTCAGCCACTTTAGTGACGTTAGTGATGCTGGCGAGGGGGAAAGTGGAGAAACATTTTAATATTCATCCTGTTTGTTGAAATTTGCTTTGTGGCTTCATGACCAGGTCATATAGAGGATCGATAGAAAATGAACAGCTTCATAAGCTAAACTTGTTTTCTATAGTGGCTGTACAGACATCAATGGCAATGACAGACAACAACGACAGCTGTATTATTTAGTGTTTAATAGCAAAGCAGAAGGCTTTCACGTCTGTCTTCCCTCATATAGTATGTAATGAGAGAATGGAACGACCACTGCAGTTTGTTTTTTAAGATAAGATAAGCTAAGATGAAAGTTTATTATCCCGAGGGAAATTTCTGTGCAACAGTTAGAGTACAGCATGAAAACGACAACCAGAAATCAGAAATCACCCAAACTACTGCAATAAAGAAATGCGCAAGAATGCAAGTAGATAAAAAAGGCCAATGCTGCTTTCACTGTCCTCAACATATAAATCCAAGCCTGTTAAATCGCTAAAATGGCAAAACTATTATGAAGTGATCACCACACACTTTGAAAACATTCCTCTTAGCTGCAGGCCATTTCTCTAGCACAAGTGTCACCAGGACTAATGTCACAATAAGTACTAATGACGGACACGAATGATCCATTATACTGTTGACGGTGACTAACAAGAGACTTTGACAACTAGTGAAGGTATAGTATAGTATAGTATAGTATATTAGTGTATTGTATACTGTTAACTGTGAATTCTTGTCATATTGTTTGCCCCTAAATTATATTATTGTTGAATCAGTTAAACACTGTTCTGGTAAACATAAATACAGCTGTTGTAAATGTCTTCTTTGTTCCTCTCATCACTGGTTTGTTTTCCTGTGGACTAATGGCCAAATGTAGATATTGTGACAGCTCACAATTACGACTCAGCTACAAGCAATTCTAATAGCAGGAAGCTTTTCCATCCATTTGAAAACATCAGTGGTAAACATTGGCTTTGTATATCACTGCCACATAATTAAAAAAAAAAGCCTCAGTGAACCTGAATGCATCACATATAGCAGTCCAGTGAGTGTTTTGTTCAATTTCCCTGTCACACAATTTACTGTCACACTCTTTCCGTTATTGTGCTCTCTACTTTCATGTACAAGCTACAAATGAGTTCACTTGCACTCTGCGGCTTGTTGAAAGTCATTATAGGAGGTGTAGGAAATTAGACTGTTGAGCTGTTGAGAATCAGCTGCTCAGGACAAAACAAACACTGAAATATGCCTTATCAATCTACAGTGCCGTATATGCTTGCATTAAGTATGAATAACGAAACCAGACATCATTGATTCTGAGCGTGCAAAACACAAAACACAAGCATCCCTGTGTGTATCCAAGCCTGAGATTCTTCTTTCCTCGCCGCTCTGCCTGTGGCCTCCTGCTCTTTATCGCCAAACAAGAGAGAGAGAAAGGAAAGAGGTATAAGGAGCCGAATGGCTTCGGAGATCGATAGGCACCTCTTACTGCAGGGTACCCTCAGCTCACTCTCCCAGCTGATTTTAGCCATTTAAGAATGTCTTTCAGGGGATCTGGTCCATTTCTTTCAATTAATGCTCCTTTCAGCCAGCCGACCATTAGAAGTCCATTAAAGCCCCTCCACCCAGGGAGAGTCATTCAGCCTCTACTGCTGTGCTCAATCTTCTCATAACAGCAGTGTCTAGACTGCCATGGAGGAATAATTAACCTTTTAAATTCTTCTTGCTTTCTCACCAACATCAATCTGTCTGTCTGTCTGTCTGTCTGTCTGTCTGTCTGTCTGTCGGTCTGTCTGTCTGTCTGTCTGTCTGTCTGTCTGTCTGTCTGTCTGTCTGTCGGTCTGTCTGTCTGTCTGTCTGTCTGTCTGTCTGTGATCCACAGTGTCTATTCATCTCCTCATTCCTGCTCTCTGTGTTTCAAATTTCACAGGTTCTTGCAGGTGAGGAGGCTGATATCACCTCCGCCATGTTGACCACAGAGGACACGGACACTCCTGTGCAGGAACTGGTTTACGCTGTCGAAAACCCGACCCACGGCATGGTGGCGCTGAAAGAGTCTCCTGATGAGGGCGTCCTGAACTTCACACAGGCTCAAATAAACAGTGGCGAGGTCATCTTCATACACAAGGGTAAGAGGTCCAAGTCAATGAGCAAGATTCCTGCAAAATATGCTGATATTGTTGATGTTCACAGTAAAGTGACTATGCAGTAGTCGACGCCCTAAGGTGACCTCCATCAGTGGCTCAATGCAACAATAACAAAGCACGTCTCAAAGTTGAGTGTGCAGAAAACTCAGTTTCAGGCAATGTACAGAATGGGTCATTGGTGTTGATCAACAACCCTTTAAAAAACATCAGATATACTGTGGTCATTTCAGTGCATGGGCTTGTAAAAATTCACTTATTGCTGCTTTATTGTCCTAAATAAAATAGTAATTTCCATCGACAAAATGAAGAAAGAAAGCACAGTAATTACCATTAAATAACTTTCTCTCCCTCCAGGCGAGGAGTCCGGTGGGTTCAGCTTCACAGTGACTGACGGTGAACACACTACTCCACTTTATCACTTTGCTGTCACAGCCAGGCCCCTCACCATCACCATGGAAACACAGGAAGAGCTCATGGTGTTTCCAGGTAAAGTGCCCAAGTTCCTCAGGGTTGAGCCATTGGATTTAAAAATAACTTCAGGTCTTTCTTCATCATTTGTTTAACCAAATTAAAATACCTCTCTACCATCTATGGACCCAAACAAGCTTCAAAGTTTAAGATAAGATAGAAAGAGACATTTATCTTTCATTATTATGTATCACAATTCCGAATGTAGGACTAGTTTTTGTGTTTTTGGAGAGATTTCAACAATGCACACACACACACATATACAGTATAAAGCAACTGAGCAATTAAAAGAGCCTTAATTTGAACTGTTTTTGATTTCATTACTGTCGTGTCACTGATGTGTGAGATGAGGTGTCACAATATTGAAAGCACAGATTCGCTTTTGGTAGCAAAACTCGTCACATCAGTAGAATTCCTCTCCTCTGTAATTTGCATGAGTTCCTGCAAAAACCACAAAGGCGAAATTCAGCTCAGGCAAGAAGCCATTTTTCCACCGAATCGTCTCAGCACTCAGAGGACTGTGTGTGTGTGTGTGTCTGTGTGTGTGTGTGTGTGTGTGTGTGTGTGTGTGTGTGTGTGTGTTTGTTCACAGGAACAAGACAACGCATCACCGGTGCCAATCTGGGGGCTGTGACCAATGAGGATGGAAACGAGATAAGCTACTCACTTATCCGGCCACCACGTCTGGGAAGACTTATCTTAGCTAATGACAAGAACCAGTATGAGGAAATTACCCGTTTCTCACAAACACAGGTAATCAGACAGTTCTTCTGTGACAAACTTGGTCAATATCCTTTCAAATCTGCTAATTTCCCTTTTAGAAGTGGGTTTTCTGTTGTGTTCTTAACACTGAGTGATTGCATTAAGGGGCACACAGGAAGTTCAAGATTATTGCCTTTCATTTTCTTCAGATTATCCTCAATTCTTTCACACTGAACATTCCTCTTCCTAGCCAGGATGAATAAGTAACCTGCTACGGCTGATGAAAGCGCTCCAGTCATCTGCTGTATTAACCGTCAGACAGACAGACAGACGAGGACATAATGCCGGCCTCAGTGAGAAAAAGTTAATCCTCCTTTCAAGACAATCTTGCACTCTAATACCCACCGGCATTCCAGAAGTGGAAAATAAGTAATTTAATCGACTTGGGTTTCTGTTCTTGCATACTGTGGGAAGCATTGTGAAATCTTGTTAAAATCTCAGTTTAAAAGTTAGGCTGCCACTTCATTACATCACCCCAGTATGACAGAAGTCAGTGAAATCTAATTGATTGATCTAATTGATCTCTATCAATAGTAAAGTGCACTCAATCTAGATCTAATCATCTTTATATCTATGTGATATCATATTATTAACAATCTATTGACCAAAGGCATAATCATATTTACTTCTGTCCATAACTTCAAAATAGACCGACAACCGAAGAATAAACCAAATCCAGAAACTGAATATATGTACTGGATATACTGTATCTGTGTATATCCTCTAAGACTGCAGTCTCTGTAATGAACCAGTGAGTAGAGCGTGTGATCATTTCACCCTGTGGACTCCTACTATAATCAGAAAAGCAAACCACACTCTGCAGTCTGTATAGCAATAGTTAAATATATCTGTAGCAATCCAACATTGTCTTCCTTTCCTCTGCCAGCAGAGGTCCTCATTAACATTGTGCTGCTGTCAAATTAGGCTCTTCATGCTTTACAGTCTGTGTCAAGGAAACAGTTGGAGAAGATTCAAATTTACATGAAGGAAAAGACTAGGACTTCTTGGCACAGCATGTAGCTAAAGTAAACTCAGTGTAACTAATTCAGCTAACATAATGGAATATCATTGTCTGCTCTTCTATTGCCTCCTCCATCCATTGTGGCTATTGCTTTCTGAAACAACAGCACCTATGGTCAGGCGAGGTGTCATTGAGCGCACACAGGCGGCCGTGAAAACACATCACATCATCCCACCAACAGAAGCAAATGGCTGATATGAATACAAAACTGACATTAACAGAAGAACGCGATGTCATGTGTGAGATCCCATCTGTCTTGCAATGGAACATACTGGCTAGGATTTTGGCACACGGCAGAAAGAACATTACAGGGAGTGTGAAAAGGAGCACACACACACACAAACCAGCCAAGAAGATCAGGGGTAATATCCATTGCAGATTACAGCAGGGTGAGAACCACATCATGGGCTACAATCATCACATCAGAAAGAAACAAATACCTTCCATGGATAAAAGGTCAATAGTCATAGATAGAATGGAACAAATGAGCAAATGTCTGTCCAATTAGAAATGTTTCCCGTGCTAACTGATCCATTTAGAGAGCAACAGAAAACCTGAAGCCATATTGAACAGCAATTCGGATATGATGAGTTATTCAGCAGTGTGCGTGCGTGCGTGCGTGCGTGCGTGCGTGCGTGCGTGCGTGCGTGCGTGCGTGCGTGCGTGCGTGCGTGCGTGCGTGCGTGCGTGCGTGCGTGCGTGCGTGCGTGCGTGCGTGTAAGAAAGTTAAGAGTTGAGTTTAGGACGCAGTGACCTCAGAGAGCAAACAGTAACATTCCAGGTCTCCAGCCAGTTGTCCCGCACAGTCGAGCCAAACTACTTCTGCAGACATTCAGGCTTTCATTTCAACTGTGGAAATGTTGGGAAATGTCAGAAGTAGAAACCTGTGAAGTATTTATCAACTAAATTAATCAAGATAAATAAGTTACTCTAACAAACTATTGCAAATGTTGAATAAACATGCTGCTCACTTTTTAAAGGCCACTTGATATGACATACCAATATGATCTAGATACAATATAGGTCATTTGTCAACATTTGTCAACTAAGATCTGAAATCTGACCCAAACTCACTTCTCTGGGACAGATTTAACTGGAATTTTGCTGTATTTACCCAAAATGCAACTGCAACTTCAGTAGGTTTAAAATGCTGAGCCTTTTTTCCAAATTTGAAGAGATCTTTGTCACCACCCTTCTGACTCTGTTCCCCTCACACAGCTGGAGTCAGGAGCAGTTTATTATGAGCACCAGAAACCCGAGGAGCCTTTCTGGGTGGTGAGAGACTCCATCGAGCTCATTCTGTCGTCCCAGCCAGCCCCTGATGTCCGTCACATACTCCCTATCACCATCTCTTACTACGCTGCTCACAGCAACATCTCATCACAGCTGTGGAAGAACAAAGGTCAATATTTGATTTAGAGCTCCAATTTTACATCTCAGTTTATTGGACATGGGGAGCATTTTTGGGAGGAAATCTGCATCTTCTGCATTTAGTGAAAATTATAGACACTTGATTGGTTGGAAAGGCCTTTACAATACAATTAGCCCATGAGATTTAGGATTTGTTAAATAATGATTATAAAAATAATAATAATGATAGTAATAGAATGTAATATGTCAGCTGTTGTTTGCTGTTTGCCCAAAGAATCTTTTTATGCTCCGTTATTTAATAGGTAATTTTAGTGTCTACAAATCTCTAGATCAGCTATGAGAAGATAATTTAATTCATGAAGCAGTCACAAAATTACTGCAGAAGGAAGTAAAAGTGTCTGCTCTCACAGAATATGCTGTGTATTTGTAGTAATTATGTGGCTTTGCTTGAAAATGTCATTTTGTTTATCATTTTATTGTACTTTCATTGATTTATAATAATATAAAATAATAATGGGATCCTTTACCACCGCTGTAAACACAACAAAGCCCTGGTTCATCTGCCTCTGTGACCTGAATCTACACTGCTGCATTGTTACATAGTTAAACAGAAAACACATATTTTGATTTCAAGATGTATAAAATCACTTTCTTTGTTTTGAATGTTTCCCTTCAGGTCTGGATGTTGTGCAGGGTCAGAGGAAGGTCATCGATACTTCCAATCTTGATGCTGCCAATCTTCTGGCCAGCCTGCCTGATTCTGAGCGAGACAAAGTGGATGTGGTTTTTGAGATAAGGCGTTTACCAGACCATGGACGCATCACCTTGGGGGGTCTGGACTTGCCCCGTGATACCCCGTTCTTTAATCAGGAAGATGTAGCTCAAGGACGCCTGGAGTATCTCCATGACGATTCTGGAGCCTCCTTTGATAGCTTCGCTTTGAGGGCCCGTTTGAACCCTCAGGGTGGCGGCGTGGCCTCCCCTGCACAGTCTGTGGTGCTTGAGGAGATCTTTAACATCTCCATCAAACGGCGAGACTCTAATCCCCCTGAGTTGGTCAGTATTGACATGCTGCTGGAGGTTCTTCAAGGTTCCATGACTGTCTTAACCAAGAAGCATCTTAACACTCGAGATGAGGACAGTCCACCAGATGAGGTGCAATTCCAGATGACAAAGCCCGCTAGAAATGGTCGACTGATTGATTCACTCACCATGGACCGCCTTTCTACATTCACACAAGAGATGATCAATCTTGGGCAGGTAGGCTTTGTCAGTGATGGCAGTCTAACTGATGGTTTCATGGAATTCATCGTGTCTGATGGGAAACACCAAACCGAGCCACACACACTTCACATCGGCGTCCTCGCTCGCACACTAAATCTTGACAAAGCCGCTGAGATCAAGGTGAAGCAAGGAGATGATGAGACGCTGGTGACTGAGGAGATGTTGAGAGCCACGACCGGTGGACCCGTGGAGGAAGATGTCCTTTACAAGATAACAAGCGTCCCTAAATATGCAGCTGTCATGGTTGACAGACAGCCCACGTCCGCCTTCACGCAGACGCAGATCAAAGAAGGTAGAGTCAGTGTTCGCTTTGTTAAGTCCACGTCCCCGCGAGACAGTGTCGCTTTTGTAGCTCGCAGTCGGGCGGCTAACGTATCTTCCGTCCTCAACATCACGGTCCAGCCTTTGGCCAACATCGCTCAGGATCCTCTCCTACCACAAGGTGCTCTTGTGCAACTGGACAGGATGCTTCTGGATGCAACACCTCTGGGAAACAAGACCAGGTCCAACCCCACATTTTCCGTCATCCAGCAGCCACGAGGAGCTCTGTTTCTGAGGCATCGAGGTCCAGGTACAGGTCAGCCGGTGGACACATTCAGTCAGCAGGACCTAGATATGGGCAATGTAGCTCTTGAAGTCCTAAATCCCTCTTTTGGATCCCGAGGTGATGTCATTCAAGATGAGGCCCGTTTCCTGCTTAAAGCCCACGGCGTCCCTCCTGCAGAATGTGTCCTGTCCTTCCAGACTGGTCCCTATAATGCCTCTGTCGTCTACCCTGCCAATCTGTTAAGGGTTCCAACAGACAGAATCAATCTCCCAGATAGGTCAGGGTCTCCATGGGCCTCTCCAGCTGGCCCCCACCGGAGGGGCAACACGGACAGGCCACATGGAGATGCCTTGACTACAGCTTCTCCTGGCACAGGATCCCACAGGAAACCTGTGGCATCCCGGCGAAGCAACTTGTGGTCGATTTTGATCCCCATTCTGGTGATCCTCCTCCTCTTGCTCCTAGCAGCCGTCTTGGCTTACTACTTGATCCGAAAAAACAAGACGGGCAAGCATGACGTCCAAACGGCATCGTCAAAGCCAAAAAATGGAGAAGTGGCTAGCACGGAAACCTTTCGGAAAACTGACGCAGCAAATAACATTCCCATGTCCAACATGGACTCCAAAGACACAGATCCGGAGTTGCTGCAGCACTGTCGGACAACCAACCCAGCCTTGAAAAAGAACCAGTACTGGGTCTGAGACACTTAGAGATTGGACACAGATAGAGGTGGATCCTCCATCCTGAAACAGCGCCCCACAAGTCAGTCCAAGTCAGTCCTCTAACACAAAGACCTCTTGCTCACAGCAGTTCAAATGAAACCATTTTATGATGCCATTGGTTAGTTACTTATCACAACATTACTCTGGATAAATTCTCAGGCAATGAAACACTGAATACCTATTGGCAAAAAAGAGGCAGTTTCTTATCTTGGGAGGCTGGTCTATTTATTTTAGTTATATCATTCCTTTTTGTTTAAGGGCACAGGTGAGGACATAAACATGCTTTGTGTTTGCAAAAAAAAGATTTTGATTGTGCTCTGTCATTGTATTCCATATGATATTATAATTCAATATTATTTTAGTGCATACGTAAATACAATTTCGGTAATAGCTTGATTTTAGTTTTTTGGGGGGTGACAAGCATGTAAATAATTAATGAGGTGAATATATGCTGGATAATTGAGAAGATGACGAACTGCCTCTTTGTGTTTAGTTTATTTTGGAGGTTTTTAAGGTGTCTCTCAGGGCTAAATTTACTCAGTTTAACGTTGTCACAGAATTTTCATTCAAGTAACTTGGAATCAGAAATTTAAAACTTTTACTTCAACATTGGAAAACTTGCATAGCTTCGATTAAATTGAGCTCAGAATAATGTCATCAACTGTCACGCGTCACAGTCCGGCATGTGTTTGTAAACATTCACTGGACTGGCACAGCACTGGCTTCACAGCTGCACACGTACACACACAAACACACACACGCACACACACACACACACACACACACACACACACACACACACACACACACACACACATATATATATATACATATAATTAGACCACAGGCAGGATGTTATTCAGTGGCCTTCATCTTTGAAACATCCTAATTGGCTGACGGACAGGTATGAGCTCATGTGGAACTGGAACGGTTCCACTTTCCACATCCATGATTAAGATTGCATGAAAAGCTGGTCGTTGCTGAAGTGAGACACTTATATTGACGTAAAAATGAAGCTATTGACAGTATTTGATGATGTTATATTTGGTTTACTCTTTCTCATGTCTTCACAGCTTCCTTGGACATTAAACATTCCATTCCTAACTCCTTAGACGTGTGTACATCACTGTAAACTGCCATCCTCCTCTTCCTTTTATATGTTTGACATGTGAAGACTAAATTATCTGATTGCTGAATGTGGAATAAAGTAGAAAATGAGTCAAGTGTTAAAATTCTGATAAACTTGTTTTTCTATCCACTAAAGACAAAGTACAGCACAGATTTCATCAGACTGTCTGCTGTACATGTCTTTACTGTTTACCCATGCAGTGGTACATAGCCTTAGTCAAATTTTATGTATCGTGATTTGTTTGCAGTATTAATCTCCGACGGATTTTCTATTTTTGTAATATTTGAGAGACTTGTTGCCGATTTTGATCGACACAGTTCAGCAGATTGTGATTTCAGGAGCTTGTGTATTTCCACTGACATCATATCTCTCATCCATAGCAAAAAAGAATATGATGCCCGTTAATTCCGCATAAAGCATTCACGCATCTTATGAGTGTAAATATTCTATTTTTTAATACAATTTCTAGGTTTAATTAACATCTTGAAATATATATTGGATTTTGTTTGTTGGTTTTGTTTTGGTTTTTGCTTCAAAGGTGTAACTTCCCTTTCTATACATGTAATTGGCCCCATATAGCCCAATAATAGTGTGTGTGTGTGTTTGTGTGTGTGTGTGCGTGCGTGCGTGCGTGCGTGCGTGCGTGCGTGCGTGCGTGCGTGCGTGCGTGCGTGCGTGCGTGCGTGCGTGCGTGCGTGCGTGAGTGAGAGAGAGAGAGAGAGAGAGAGAGAGAGAGAGAGAGAGACAGAGACTTGTCACTCCTGTTTTCTGACCCTTGAAGGTTGGACATTGGAGTTCATTGCTCAGTTTAATGAACCTCCCTGATTCTTCATTATTTATGATTTCTCACTCCAGTCACATCACTTCATACTCAGTGATTTGCTCTTTGTCGGTGATTAAACTGTAATCCATCAGGTGCCTTGCAAAGTTCTAACAGAATTTCGGGAACAAGAGAAATGTCCCAACTAAGTGATGTTGTCTGAGCTTGTTCTAGGCACTAATAGAAATAAAATGTTCATGCAACAAAACCTTTGTTAAATATTTTACTGGTGACGTTGTTGTGCTGTTGCTTACTTCTCATTGAAGTCTTTATTGGATCAATTGCAAAACCTTTTTCATTTTAGTATTTTGCCATGTGTGTTAGATTTTAGCACTACATTACAACAGCATGGGGTGTCATGGAGATATGTATGCAATGTGGTGCGTCATCTAACAATTCATATCATGAATATGTTGAGCACGTGTCTTTGTTCAGCAGGGAGCATAACTTTATTATAACATTATTTTTATTTCATGTTTTAACTGAAGAATTTGATGTGTTTACAGTGACATGGCACAAAGTGTAATGAGTCAAAACACGAGTCCCTTTAGTCAAAGATCAAACATTGTTTCCTGCAGAAAGAGACGTCACTTTGCAGGCTGGTTCTGATCACAAACACACAGAGGGTGTTGTGTGTTTCCCAAGGAAACACTTTTGGGTCAATCTATTGTTTTGCTTTTGTCCTTTGTACCGCCATGAGTCCATTTGGCCACCAGATGGCGTCAGGATGCAACCAGGCCCATGAAGAAGCAGGAGTTTGCGTGCAGCCATTTGTCAGCATTTAAGAAGTCTCTCTCTCTCTCTCTCTTTCTCTCTCCGTCCGTCATTCTTTCCAGCGAATGGCCTTTACTTCACTCTTTCTCTCTGCGAATTACTTTTTACTGCTCTGCTGTGTTTTCATGCTGACAGTGTTTGGCTGGCAGCCTCCTTGCCTGCCTGTTTGCCTGCCTGCCTGTCTGTCTGCCTCCGTCTCTGTCCTTCTCTGTGTGCTTTCATAATCTTCTTGGCACAGCTGTCTGTCCTCATGCGTCAGCTTGTGACATGTTTGCTTACTTCACTTGTTTGTCACATCACAGCTTAACTGTGAATTGAATTGAAGTGAATGTATGATGGTAATGGACTTAACAACCAAACAGAGAGAGAACAAACCAAGACTCAATGGAAACCAAAATAATCTGGTTTATTTTTCACATTCAGTCAATTGCACAAATCAAATTTCAAAATAATGCAAAACTACAACAATACGGATGAATGTTTCAGTCTAAATTGGAGCTTTGCAGTGTGTATGCAGAAGCCTAAGAGTCACTATCTACCTCTGCATGTGCAAAGCTGAAATAGAATACATATTTACAATGCTAAAAAGAATATTTACTCTCAACTTCAAACATAAAAGTGTCAAAATATGGCCCTACATTTTTGAGAGAATCAAAGAAAAAAGGAAAGAAAAAATTTGGTCAAATCTAAATTTATTGCAGATTATTTCAGTGTTTGAGAAATCATCTCATCTCTCTCATATGAAGACACATCCCACAATACACACCCACGTGCTGAGGCTGGATGTTGCTTTGGAACAGTTCTGGATGATAATCAGTGTGTTTTAATGCTGGATTCCTCATTTGTCATGACTTTGGTCAGAGAGGCCAAGTTGCTGTTTGGCAGCTGTTAGTTTAGAACAGAGCGACAACTCCCTTTTCCCAAAAGATCAGCAGGAATGAAAATACAAGCAGGGGAGGAGGAACCATTCGTCATCTGCTTTGAAGGCAAATACTTGTTTTGTGGAGTAGGAGGACATGAGAAAGTATCACCTTTGATTCTTTTAGTTTGTACAACATTTGTCCGGGCAGCAGGTACAAACATGTTGTGCAACCTTGTCTTTGTAAAGAAACAACAGCACCAGATGAGCCATTTGATTTTAAACGCATCTAACAATCAAGTCAGCATTATTTGCAGCCTCTGTGTGGTTAAGTGCTTCAGATTGGTTGTTAACCTTTGATATGAGGCTGTACTTGCTGGTGTTGACATTGGGCTTAACTCAGGCAGAAAGGCTCTCAGTAAAAAAGATGCCTGTTTGCTTTGGGTTTTACTCTGCTTACTCCAGCTATTGAAGTTGTTCTCTCTGAGTGAGATGTAACAGAATGACCTGCAGACCCAGATAGATTTCAGGGCATAAGAGTTGTGTGTGGGGAATGAAAACTCCCTGCATCACTGCTGTCACTGAGTCAACTTAACTCTCATTTAAATGATTATCCACACAGATCCTTTTTGCTCCTATTTTGCCTAGATACTCGCAATGGACCTGGTCATTAGCCCTTCATTTCCCCTGCAGCAGTGGTTGTTGAGGGACAGTTGCAATGGCCAGAAAACACATCTGTGTCAATGCATTTGAGATTGACAAAAGTGCCGTAGTCTGAAGATCTGCCAGTAGGCCACTCTACCAGGCCTGGACCACTTACACACTCCTGTAAGAGCTGCTCCTGTGTGAATTACAAACCTAATGTGGCTCCTTTGAAACAGCTCACTACCAACAGAGCAAAAAAGAAGCAATAATACATTAGAAACATGAATGCTTAACACATTTTTTAAAAGGTTTTGTAGCAGTTAAACGGAAAAAAAAAAATAATAATCAAACCAGATTGTGCTCACATGCAGCTGTCACTGAAAGTCGGAGGTGAATCCAGGCCCCGGGGCCATATGTTAGGGTCAGGGGAGCAGCGTAATGTGTTATGCTGGTGGTCAAGGTCAGAGCCAATCACAGCTATGCTGTTCAGCAGGTGGCCAGTGATAACGGGCCCTCTGCCCACTGTACATCCATTGTGTGTGTGTGTGTGTGTGTGTGTGTGTGTGTGTGTGTGTGTGTGTGTGTGTGTGTGTGTGTGTGTGTGTGTGTGTGCATACGTGACATCACTACCATGTTTAGATAGATAGATAGATTGATAGATAGATAGATAGATAGATAGATAGATAGATAGATAGATAGATAGATAGATAGATAGATAGATAGATAGATAGATAGATAGATAGATAGATAGATAGATAGATAGATAGATAGATAGATTCCATATATAGAACTTCCATTCAATGCCGACCGAGACAATGATTCTTCCTTCAAAATACCTGAACACCATAATCCCACAGACATCTAGTACAGACAAACATGATGAACTTCATTCAAGGTTTATGAGGAAAAGGTGAGATATTACGAATGATCTCGATTCATGACCATGGCATCTATATTGGAATATTTCAGGAAGTAGGAGCTTTTTATACAGAATAATGTCCTGATGATTGCTGGATCCTTGAAGTACAGTACATCCTGTGCTGTGATGTGTATGTGCTTCTTAGACATTTTACGCATATGATTGACACACATTAAAGAGAGAACAAGGAAAAGTGAGAGAGAGGATGATGGCATAATGTGTCCATGAAGTCGCCTCAGCCTGTATGAAACCAGAAAATCGTGCTGCTGTGTTTCTGAACACTATGGCAACCATACTTGATGTGAATGCTTCCCCCTGAACCATTAACCACAACATCACCCAGCAGCATTCCAGTCACTCCAGGATACTTGTACCATGTAATTAATTTTAATGCAACGCTAAGCAGGAAGTCTAAGCTTGCGCGCCAACAGACGTGCGTATACTGGCTGTAGGATGACAGGTAGACAGCACATGAGGTTTCCACAGCAACTTTAACCCTGCAATGATCAACAGATTTAAATTTTTGAACGGAACAATAAATCATGGGATAATACTTTATGTTAAAGCTGCAGTTTGTAAGATTCCCGAAAGGAATCATGCAGAACATGTGATGGTCTTCCTCCTCTGTCTCCCTGCCCGTCCTTCTTCCACAGCTCCTCCCACTCCGAAACAAGTCTTGGAGGAACATAGAGTTTAATTATGCGTGGACAGATACATCTGCTTTCACTGCCCAAAATACAGGAGGGAAATAATAATAATGAATAATAATAATGTGCTTGCTATATGGAGAGAAATTAAGAGAAGTAATAACAGCAAACAGCAATCAATGTAATGTTAAAAGACATTTCCCATTTGCCCAAGACAAGCTGAGATGAACCATTTCCTTGTATGATTGATCATATCTTGTAAGATCCACTATTTCAGTATTTTACTGCACAAAGGTTAAAGATTGTTTACAAAATCAGTTAGAAGTCATGCAGGATGAGGATCTGTAGGCCTCGAAGCAGATGTATACATCACAATATTCTAACAGTGGAACACAATTGTTTACCTTTTACGTGATATGTTGAATATATAACTACACTACAGTAAATCCACAATGTTACACATTAGCTGTGCCCTGCCAGCCAACAACTCTGGCAAGCTGTATCAAGTGTCAGCATCCTAACAATCACCATGCCAACATAAACTGAGTTGGAGCAGAGAGAAAAACATTTTTGGTCCTCCACTGACTGGGAACACTATTGTCATGGAAATGTGTACTGTACTACAGGGAGTACCAAGATAATCCCTGTCCTAATGTCACATCACCTCTGTACCCTTTCATCCCTCCTTCAACTCGTCTGTCTCTCCTCCTTCACACACCATCTCTCTTTCCATCCATTAGCCTTTTCTCCAACTTTGGGAGTGACGGTGGTTTTGATCCTTTTGCCTCTAAAACTGCCAGAAAGCGGGACAAAAGCATGTGATATGTTGTTTTTATGAAGAGTCCGAGTCTGAGTTTGTCCACGTTGACAAATCAGACTCATTAGGTTTTTTATGGAAGGCAGGCCTGATGTTTTTTAAAGGAGGGGGTGACATCAAGGTGGAAAGTTATGTAGGCGGTCCATGTTGATTTTGGAAGATAAAGGCATCAAACTGTAATATGAATAAAGGAAGTGGCAGAGGTGGTCCTGAAGACAGGGAGCAGGGTAATGTGGTGGTCAGACCGGGGCGTGGCGGAGTATGACACACACAGACATACACACACAGACACACATAGACACATACACACGCACGCACACAGATGTGGTATGCAGGACCTAACTAGGAAGTTATTTTAAGGCAGAGCCCTTCTGGAAATTCACTCAGCGCTGTCTGCCTGTCTGTCTCACTGCTGCTCAGATGCTGCTATGTAGGCCACCAGACAAGTGAAGACACACAAAAACAAAGTGTTCATAACATTTGCGACATTACTTTACAAAAGCCTTAATTCCCAGTTTTAACAAGTGATCATTTACTCTACATTCATTACAATATAGTACAATCTCCTAGATACGTGATGTAATTGAATATACAGACACTGTTTACGATCGAGTATATCCTGTGTAAAATCTGAGAACATCTTGTATAGACATAATTCTCCTTAGGGCTTTTTTATAAGCACTTGGCAGAAATGATTGTGTTGACAAAACTTTTCCATAGGTTGATACTGAGGAACAGGCCACTGTATAGCTAAGTGTTATCATATGTTCTCCACACCCAAAATACTTACCATCTATTTAAAATCACAGCTTCTAACAATCGAGAGTGCATATTCGGACCACTTAATGTAGAAATGTTGCCTCTTCACTGTTGTACACAAAAGGAAAGTGTTATTGGAACAGAACAGAAGAAGAATCCAGAATACTCAATTCATACAGCAGACATGACATCAGAGGTCAAATGTTAGAATCACTTATTCCTGCATTCAGCTCTGACGTGATAGAATTGTCCCTATCATATCTGTTTACAGTTGAATCTTCTCCACCCTGGAATCTTTAAAACCTCTGCGGCTGGCTGAGCTGTATGAGAGAGGAAAACGTTGGAATGTCTCCACAGCCAAAGAACCATGGCAGAAGGTTTTCTCCTTATCATTTTCCCCTTGTTGTGCATTTCAGCTCTGACTTTTGCACAGACGACACAGATCAGATATGCTGATCCAGCCTGCCAAAACTTTGTACCATGTCTATGTGTTCTGTTTGATAACGCTATCTGAAGATACACATTTCGTGCATTACATTTCACCTTTGGGTGACTTATAAAAGGCAGTTTGATTGTGTGTGCTATTGAAATCAAAGCATTTAATCACACTTGACTCTGTATTGTAGCAGCAGTATTGTTATTTTGTCCATTTTGACCGTGGATGTATTCACCAGACTGTCTGTGCTGTCCACTGTATGTCCACAGGGGGGGGAGAGAGAGAGAGAGAGAGAGAGAGAGAGAGAGAGAGAGAGAGAGAGAGAGAGAGAGATCTACAGACAGTCCATGAGTTTTTTAGGCTGAAACTGTGATGATGACCACAGTCCAACATTTGCTTAATAGGACAAACAGATTTTTTCCTCTCTTCTCATACTGAGGGCTGCAGGAATGTTACTGCCTTGCATAACAGTATATCAGTTATCAATCAACAGCAATAAGACAGTGATTATTTCTGGCCGGTTGGTGCGATTGTTGGATTTCAACGTTGTTTAAACTCCACAGGGATCGTCCTCATGCAACATTGTTTTTGTTTTGTTTCTGCAGCTTTCTGTCTCTGTTATGTGCCTCACATTTGAGACACATAGTACTGAACTATACTCACCCTTCTTTTTGGGTTTAAACATATTTCCCCTTGAGATGCCTGAATAAATAGGGTCCAAAATTGCAGGGACCGAAGCAAAGGTACAGTATTGCCACACTGCAGTTACGAATATCTGACTGAGGATCTTATTTTTGCAGAAACACTGCACATGGAGCAAAAGCAGTG
The DNA here is from genome assembly GCF_046128005.1 of Genypterus blacodes. NCBI lineage: Eukaryota > Metazoa > Chordata > Actinopteri > Ophidiiformes > Ophidiidae > Genypterus > Genypterus blacodes. Next base: position 1,961,529 of record NW_027466834.1, read on the forward strand.
GCAGGCTTTGAACTTTCTCATTTTTACCACTGCAATGATGCATTTGAGTTTTTCATTTCATCATCTACAGTCAAACTGATGACAAACTACATCAAACATGTGTCTCAAGCTGCTTAAATCAAAATGATGTCATGTATTTTGTCATGTAAAGCCACAATCCAACCTTTCCAATCATGTGTTAACATCTCTTAATGCGATTTATTCCACCAACCCAACAACAACCAAGCAAACATTACACATGGTCTCGTATCGTGTAGTTTACTGAATGTGAGAATGTGACGTTAGTGTTCGTGCAAATTACTAGCCACCATCCCTCAGTGGGAATAGAGGCTGTAAAGAGAGCTGCAGAAACACATCACGCTCTGTGTCCTTATAGGTGATCTACACTGTCACAACACTTAGTACCACACCTATTTCTGAAAGAACAAATCATCAGTTTAGTGTAACAGAGAAGGAGACAAACATACAGCAGATGTCACAATTCAAATGAGTTTTTGAAAATGGTTTAATGTGGCTTTTGTTTCCCAAGCAGGAATGTTGTTTACAGGGTTTCGACAGTGTCTCTGGAATGCAGTATGTTCCGAGGAAATGGCTGTTGTCTCCAGAGGGAACCTCTTACAGGGATGGATCTCATTTGCAGTACCATGTATTAATACAGTATCATCTGTCATGTTATATTACTTCCTCTTTTTACATGAAACAAATAGCAACTCTTCACATGTTATAGACCAAAGAATAATGAGGAATGTTAAGGACTATAAATACTAGTCATTGTTGATATAAATGAAGCAAGATTCTTAACTTAATGGTCTAAGTGATTGATGAGGAACAAACGTGTGACTGACCTTTTGATGCTTTGATATCACTAATGACAGGAAATAACCCTAGAGGCCAATTGGTAATAATCCCGAGGATGTTTGACTCAGCAGGTACAGAACAGTGTGAATGCTTCCTGGGACTCCAAAGACCTGAACACAGCTGTCACTTTATGGTTTGCACATTTTAATGGGCCTGTTTTTGAACTGAATGCTTTAATTCAGCCCAAACTTCCTCCAGATCTGTTTGGGTATTTTTATGGTGCTATTCTAATCTCATCCGCCACTAAAACATAGTGTTTTGTTGCCTAAGCTTTCCTCACAGTATTAAAACATATTAGCCCCATCTCGTAATAAATAAATAATAAAGAAACATTTTAGGAATAACTAATGGCTGCACACAAGGTTTATAAATCATTTAATGTTATATCCTGAAGAGTTTAAAACAGATATAGAAAGACACACAAGGCTGAAACTTTGACAAACTCTGTACATTGCAGGTTAGAAGTTAAATTTTATACTGCAAAGCTCCAGTAGATGAGAAATCTCTGGCAGCTGTTCAGAAGGCAGCACAGTGCAGGATGTGATTTCAAATGTCCTTAAGTTCACCACAGCTGAACTGTGTGTCTCTTACTTTGTCTCCTAGTTCTGTTTACAGGCCGCATGTCTATCTTCTTACCCCCAACAAAACTAAATCTCCAGAGCCACCGCATGTTTGGCTCTCTTCCTATCTGAGGATCTTTGGATTTCACAATCATTTCTGGAAAAACATTTGCCATGTGACGTCAAGAAAGTCCTCAGCAGAGAAACTCGGGCATGTTATTCATACATTGCCTGCTCAGACCTGTTTTGAAGTTGCACACAAACACATACAGAGACTCACACAGAAGCAAAGCTCTGTAATGAATATGTGAAACGTTTGCCGACAAGGTCCAACTTGTTTTAAGATCTGACAGAAGGTAATTACAAATATAATGATTACAAAAATAACTGCCTAATGTTCTCAGCAATCAAAATGCAAATGTGACAGGAGCTGAGAACTTCAGTTTACGAGATCAGACCTGCATGACTGAGTTTACTACTGTCTTCCATAGAGCAGAAACCAGTGGTCGCATCCTGTGATCAGATAGCAGATAAACATTCTGCTTCACATTGAGAGACACACATGGTTTATCAGCTCATGAAGACTGTATCCCATCCACCATTTCGGGAGCTGCTTCGGGCTCCATTAATGTGTCTTGGTTCTGTCATTTTCATGTTTGACACAGATCCATTCACGTTGATAAACCCAAAGAGGGCCATCCTAACAACTAGATGATACCTGCTTAATTATTCACGTGTTCTAGTTTCTATTGGCAGAAATTTGATATACACAGCATATTGTCCTCTCTGCATCACAGCCTTGCAGCAACTGGGTTCGATTAAGATGTCAGGAAAACCACCAGTAGAGTATGAATTGCTGGGGCTCTGCAGAAAAACTTAAATGAGTTTTGATTCTTATAAGCATCATATAGTAGTAAGATAACACAGATCATACAATGATTTGCAACAAAAAGTGATTGCAAAGTGAAACGTCAGAGGTCAGACATTGCTACCAGGGTTTGTAAACTTTATTTACTCAACTTAATGCAGTAAACTAAGCTGGGTGATAAGTTGCACTGGGAGTCAGTCCAGTGTGTAAAAGCCCCTTCACCCACCTGAAATGCCCTTTTCTGAAGGCTCAAGCCAGCATCAGATCCATCTGGAACTAGTAAGTCTAAGGCCCAGGTCACCCCTCCCCCTCTTCAATAGAGTGCAGTAAGAAAGGGCCAGAGACATGAAGACAGAGACAGGCCCAGAATAGGAGATAAAGACAGAGAAAGCGATAGGAAGAATGTGAACAGACAGGCAGTGACTGATGAGGCACTCTGACATTGTCGATAACACAATTAAGACACAGGAAGTGAAAAATGTCCTGTTGTCTTATATCTTGTGAGCTTCATTCCTCCACCCAGACACTGAGAAGTAAACCAGTTCACCAGCACGGCTCACCGGTAAAAAGGGAAAATAAGTGCGAATGCTTTGTGCTCTGTATGCTTACAGAAGTTTGGTTTCCATGTGCTGTAAATCTAATTGGCTTATTTGTCTAGTATGCTCCTCAGCCATAAAGTTATGTCAGTTATGCTGACCAAGACTTAAAACTGTGGGCTGCTTATTTCTGAGGAGCTTTGATTCACCCGAAGAATCAATGGCGTTCCAGGGAAAAAAATATGACTCATTATTTTGGTAAGCAACATTATTCCCACAAATGTTTAAATACCCACTTTCCATAAAAAACAATCAGGGACTAAGCTCGATCAGCATATTTCTATCAAGATTCATAAACAGCTATGAGGTGAGAAGATCTCTGTTGCAAAGAGAGAGAGAGCTGAACCAAGGTGTGTGTTACTGGACCCATACCTCTGCCAAAGACGTCTGATTCTCACCCGTTTGCTTCAGTCTGCAGATTACTGATGGAATGCTTTTGCTGAGTGTTTCCAAGTATTTGGGAATAGTCTGGAACACTGACGCCTTTCATCAACACCCAGAGAGAACGGACACATTTGGAGCTCTGATATTCTGGTAAGTCAATTTTTCTTGAATCTTGAATCTTGAATCTAATTATTATGGCGATAGAGCCATACAAATATTACATTTTCAACCTGTATCATAACGAGAAAACTTGAGCTGAGGGATGAAATCTAATGAGTACCCATATACATTGCTGTACTTTAATTTTTACAATTCGTTTGAAATACAAATTCTCTCTGTAATAACTCCAGCTATGATCACTGGTTGTTCTTTTTGGTACATGAGGGGAGGAACGAACCAAAACCCAAAGTGGTTGCTCCCAGTACTAAGAATCCCCCTCCAAACTGGAGTGGAGCCACACTAGCTGACAGGAGTTACAACAAATCTGGTTTGAATGTTGGCTTTTGGCCCCACGGTGATGTCCGCCCCAGCAGTGATGAGGAGGAGGAGGAGGAGGAGGAGCAATCAGAAGAGTCACCATATGTGTGGATTCTACCATCTGCTGCCTTTGTGTTCTTCAAGAGCTGGTGGAGGACCACACCATTATCCACCACAGGGGTCAAGTCTTTGTCACTCACTCACATGTCACAGTTCAGAAGTTAGGCAATAAATCTGCCCTTACACAACATGACATGAATGACAAAAGTGGTCAAGAACATCAGCAGCAGCATCATGTCCAAAAAATGATTGTGTACATTATTGAGACATATAACTTTGTTAATATAACTAATTATCTGCCTGTGCAGTGATAGTATAGCTTCCAATAGAAATAAACTTGCTTCAAGAATTTTCACTGATCTAGAATCAGCAAAATAATACATACAACAATCTCTGATGAAGTCTTGATTGATTGATGATTTGACTTATTAATCAATTTGAATAATTTCACTGCACTGACATGTTTCAAGATAATCCGTTTGTTAGGACTAAATAATAACCTAATGCTTTAATTATAGGATGGAAACCGTGGTGATATTGGTTTGATCCTCCTTCTGGTGATTCATCCAACTGACATACAATATTTAAAAAATTCTAAATTAAAGTAAAGATATTATAAAGGTCAAATGAGAGTATTCCTGATCCCAGTGCCTCTATGACTCCCATACATACAGACCACGTTGTACATCTCAGAAAAGGATCATAAATGGTTAATTTGAGAATCCATCTGTGAGTCATGTCTGTAAGCTCAAAGATGATGCAGACAGCTGGCCTCTGGTTGGTGGAACTTCACAGTACAAATCAAGTTTGGAGCTCAGGCTGATTTCTCATTCAGTGAGACAGATGAGGACCCGGGGTACACACTGTCCTGAGGTCTCCTGTTCTGGGGCAGGGGGTTCAGTTTCCTTCCCTGTACTGTGCACACGTGAGGCTTCTCCTCTTCTTCTCTCAGCGTGTTGGGATTTTTTATGGACATCTGCTGGCACTTTGGCCGATAACGCCTTTACCATGTGCCCCATGAGCAGCAACGGGAGGAGGACCTGAAAGAAATCCACGCTTTCCTCTCCGGCCAAAGGATTTTAAGCGTTCCAAAAAGTGTGACTTGTTCTAAGTACCGTTAATACAACTGAATTTGAATCTCACATTAAAGCAATCAAGCATGACAAAGCCCTTAGCAACAGGTAAAGATGCTTTCTTTCCAGAAGGTTTGAGCTTTGCACAGCTTCCATTCTTGGCACCACGCTGGAGCGTTTTCAAGAAATGTTCCCTTCTCATGGAAAAGAGGTTGTTAGCTCATTTAAACTTCAGCTGTGTCCGATGGAAAAAATGAAAAGAAGGCAAAGTTGACTGGTTTTCATCTCCCCCACTTCCTCGCTCACACAAATAGGGTTGTGGAGAAGGACACTGATAGCATTACTTTGGCGAGACCTCAAGGTTTAGGAACTTTTTTCAAGGTGTCATTTTACTGCCATTGAGGCCTTTTCCCTGCTGTAGTCTGTGGTGTGCATGATAAAAGAATATGGCAAACAAATTCATTTGAATAGCACCTTCTAAATCTACTTTTCGCCTTCTTCAGTAAAATATCTTAGTAGATCAAAATCACCCAGCAGCTTTAAAGTGAACTTGTGACATTTCCTGCTGGCAGGAATCGCAAGAGTGACATCATAGCACTTCTCGAGCTGCATTCCAACACCCAAGAGAGGCTGAAACATTAGCGTCAGACCCAGGCACTGCGTTTACATAGAAGCAGCTGTCTGTTTGTAGAGCAATTTGCGAGGATGAAAAGATGAAAAGTCATCAAATCCGCCTGTTAACTATGACTGACATTTCTGTGCTCATCAGGTGGAACAACAATGATTCTTCAGAAGTTCATCACCACATGGAATCACAAGAAAATGATTGGTGTTAAGGTGAGAAATGAGGTCTTCAACAGGGGGTCCGCAGAGGTACTGCAGGGGGGTCGCGAAATTTGTGGTTGATACATCATTTTTTTTCTTTATTTTTTAAAAAATTTTTAATCAATTTTTTTTGTTAAAGCCGCACGTGATTGGTCAAGATGTGTGGGAGGGGCGGTGTGAAGCGCACCATCCTAGGGGTGCCAATTGTTCTGATTGTATGGTCTTCCATTGACCATACAATAAGATGGTCGGCACCACAGCGCGCCCGGCGGCACACTCGGCCGCAGCACACTCGGCGGGGTGCAGCAAGAGCCGAAATGCCCATCACTAGTACACAAAGAGAAGGACCCGCCCCTATCACTGCTGTGCCAATCACAAGGCCGCATGTTACCGCCGAAGGCTTGAATCAGTGACATGTGGTCAGGGGAGCAGGTGGCAGAATTATTGAAAATAAAAAATAAAAATATTTGTCCACTGATCTGTGATAGAAATGTAATTAGTGTATGATTCCAATCTTTCCAATGATTTTTATCGTCAATATCACCGAATTTGTGTAATTTCCTATTCAAATACGGGGGAAAGACGCGAAAGGAGGCAGTGACTGGCTGACCCTCCTCTTGGATTGCGCAATCCCTCACAAACTGGCCAAAACCGGGCCGCTAGGGAGTTCAATCCGGCCCGCAGGCTGAATTTTGAAAGCGAAAAAATGCATAAAAGACATTAACTAGAAATTTGGGATGATGTCGCTTGTTTTTCCTCAGGAGGGGAAACCAACTTGTTACTAGTCTTTCTGATCCGACATAACGCTGCAGTGAAAAGTCAGGAGGAGAGGCAGCCAGTACCTCTGCCTCAATGAGGGGGGCGTGTGTGTCTGTGTGAGCACACGGGCTTGTACTGCTATTGTTCTTCTTCAGGTGTTACAGACAAATGGCATTTTCATGTAAAGGTAAGACATGCATACACTCACTGCTGTACAGTCCACAACAAAAATGAAAGACCAGCCCCTTTTCAATAATAAATAAAAAAATATATATAAAACAACACAACAAAAAAATTAAGTTATTGTAAAGAATAAAACTAAATTTGTCTTTTTGTCGTGGACTGTATAGACTTTCATTTGTATTGAATGAGTATAGATTGTGGAATTGTGATGGCAAATCAAGAGCACACAGAGGGTGCAGCAGAGCAAATGCGCTCTCTCTGAGCCGCTATAAATTTTTGTTCTTCTTTGGCTAAATATGTACCTATGTGTGTGCAAAGAATGCTGATATGGGATATGAAACATAACCAGTCGTCCAGGGGTCTTCAACAGTACTGCAGGGGAGTCGCGAAATTTGTGGTTGAGTATACAATTTTTTATTTATTTATTTTACATTTTTTGTTTCAGACCAATTTTTTTACCCACAAATTTAAATGTCTTTAAATCAGTAGTCTCCAACAGTAGTTTGCCTGCCATTTCTGAGAGCTTGCAAAGGTTCAAAGAAGTACATTTGACAACATGTCACCTGGTAAAGCTGTTTAAATTTCTATCCAACCAAATTCACAGACATCCCGCCCCCTTTTGTCACAAAACGATTATAAGCCAATCAGCTGTCAGTCAAACAAAAGACGATGATCGTGGAAAATAGCCTTATTCAGCTGGGTTGGGTGGAGAATCAGCCATGTGGACAAATGTTACTAATAATGTAAAACATGAGTAGCTCTCTGACACTTCTATTTTGTCAAAGTAGCTCTGAGGCAAAAAGGTTGGAGACCACTGCTTTAACTACACAATAACATGGGACCCCCCCCCCCCCCCCCATCAGTTTGGGGGTCCTTGGCCTGAAAAACGTTGAAGACACCTGGTAATTAGTTCAGACACCTCATCAGAGTGACAATTCGGGAGCTACAACAACATCTCATTACCTTGGATGATAGAGCTGTTCATTTCAAATGTCTGAATGCTCAAATGTTTGCTTCTGAAACATATGGAACACATTACCTGCTGTGCTTTTGCAGTTTAGCTGTCCTCACAAAGCAACCTTGAGTCTCATTCATGCCAAGAAACGTAACATTAAGTGTCAAAGAAAAGAAAGAATGGCGTACAGGTGTATCTTACATAGGGAAGCGTCTGTGTATGGAAACAGTAACTACATCACTCTGCTGCTTGCTGTGTATTCTATAGCAAAACCACCAAATAGAACAGTAAAGAACCTATATAACTGCATATGGAGAACAGTTAGAACAATTATCAAAACATTCCATTTCTTTTTGCAATGACCACAGCTATAAAGATATATCAGAATACAAACAAATTAAACCATAAAATACAATTACAAAACAGAGAAAACATATGACTTATTTGATTTTAATTGTAAATTTAAGTACTTTAATTTCATTGAAAAAATGTAAATATAAATAAAATATCTTCATTTATACATGCATGGCATGATTCGGAATGTTGCTGATTTGATTTTGGGCTGCTCCTAGTAAGCAGTTAACTGCTCCATTCCATTCCAAATGTAAATAATTTTCTAATCGAATTGTGGATTGTCTTTTAAATCGCAAAAACATCATCATAAATGTATACCTAAAAATAAATGTATATAAAATTAAAATATATTTATACATCAAAAACATTCTGAACACATGCGTGGCATAATGATGAATGTCAAATAAGATACGAAGTCCAGTCCAGCCTCTGCAGATCAGAAGTGCTCATATATCTTTAAGATAATTTATTATGGTGGTGAATCCGTGTGTTTACATGTACACACTTATCTGGAAAGGCTCTCAGCACACTGTGTTTGATTTATCTTCTTGTTTCCACATGTGTTAACATCCTCATGTATTGTATAATCAAAAGAACAGTTTAGATCAGGACATTGAGAGAACGGCCAGAACTTACTATGTTTATTGTTCATTACTTGGATGATGTTTGTAATATAAAATAGAATACCTGAATGGTTTAAATATTAAATGCTTTTACAAATCCACAAAGACAGAAATCAGTCACCATTATTATGTTTATTAAGATTCGTAGGTCCCTTTTCAACTAATCAAGTGACAAATGACTCGAAAATCACCAGAGAATGAAGCTAAAGCACAGAGTTACAGCTGTGGCCACACATCTGTGTTAAGAAACATTCCCCTGGCCTTTCAAAACGTCATGCATGGTTCACTTAATAAATTCTTACCCACCTACATCTCTTTAGCCCAAAATCTGCCTTTGACTTTGGTGTCCAACCATCTCATTATAGAATGTTGTTTTCTATTGTAGGTGATATTTTCACAATTCAGGACAGAGCAGTTTGGATATAAAACTATGTTCACCACAACCAGAGTAAAAGTGGAATTCCAGTAAAAAAGTGTCAGACATATTTGGTCTTTAAGGAACAACTGCAACTGTGCTCGAATGCCAACAGAAAGAAAAGAAAACGGTGACAATAAAAAAAAGACACAATCAGTATACTATGTAGTCAGCGAAGAGTTAAATGAGCAAGAGACTGCAAATGTGGCCTGCAGGAGTTACTGAGTGTGAGTCATACGCACACGGCCCATCTGCAGATTTACCCAGAAACCTGGTCCCTGACTCAGCAGTTCTTTGTCCTTTGTGAACCACAATAAGGTTCTGACCAGTCGTTCACAAAATCTATGTTATTCTCATGTTTCATCCATACTCAGGTGCAACGTATACACATCAAACCCTCTGCTGTCAAAATGTGTAAGATGATCTCAAATTTTAGGGAAAAGCAAGTTGAGCTGTGAGAGTACTGAACCCCATACGTTACTTGAGAAATGTTTATAACTGCGACACACTCTCCATATAAACGAGGCTAAAGATAGTCTTCTCAAACCACAAGTGGCCATGAATTGTTATACAGAATGAGTAATGTTACTGGAACAAAAGTCATTCAGTAGTAACACTCATTTGAGTTTACATGCACATGAAAACTTTGATTACGTTGTGATTAAGGCAATAAATGAGGCAATTTTTCAAACACCATGTCTGCATCTTAATGCTGCTGATATCAGTTCACTCTGACTGACAGACTTAGATTATGCGGTTGTATATTGATTTATAAGTAAGACACCTCCAGATGCATTTCATGGCAGTACAATCTGAGTAATCTAAGTATTGTGTGCATATAAACGTAGAGACTCCTTTTAGCATCGAGACAGCGAGAGTTCAGTTATGCAGGTTTGTTGGTTATTCAGATATGTTTTTGAAAGACAAATACGATGAAATCATAATGGTTTTGATCCACAAAATAAAATAAAAATCGGGAAGAAGGAGAATTTGGTCTCATGTCAACTAAATAATGAAATAGCACACATGACAATCACACCTCTGGCTCACATCACCAAAGCATCCACATCCACAACTTGACTGCCTGTCATATCAGGTGTTAGATATTGGCTACGTATAAAAGTCTTACATTAGTTTTCCACCATGGAAAAGGGAAATAATCAGCACAGTCGGTGACAAGATTCACTCACCCACATACACACAGACAAAGATACACAGACAACCCGTCCCTGCAAAGCTCCAATCATCCTGTGCAACCACGTGACAGACCATCAAGATCTGCTCAGTCCCCCTTAAAGGCACTTTCCAACTCTATCAGTAAGGCCTCTGTGTGGTGCAAAGTCTAGACAGGAAACCAGAGGAAACTGAGATGAAGTAAGACAATGCAGTGAACACCTGAGCACGTTAAGGCCTCAACAAGATCCAGTATAGGTGAAGATGTGATTCCCTTAACCAACACAGTGCTCTTATCTGGACAAAACTACTATTTACTCATGTTCAGTTGAGACAATATCCACTAAGAAGCTGAATTCATGTTAATCCTCAGAAAGATTTCTCTGTGTGACTTCACTTGCTGTATTGGAAGTAAGTTGAATCCAAAGTGCATGATGCTGGAGAGAAGGGGACTATTTCAAAATAAAACCCGTTTTCTGTATTGAACGTGTTAAACTACAGAGCAATAAACTACAGAGCCACTATTCATTTGAAACCTACATTCTTACTTAAAATTGTTACAAAAACCTTAAATTAATTTTGTAAAATAAGGTGTTGTAACTGCTTAAGCATTATGTATTTGAAAAACAAAACGTAGAGTAGGTAAAAATAATAAATGTGACTTTGAATCCATCAAAGTGAACGATTCCACGACTTGCTTCATCAGTAAGACAAAATGTCTTAAAAGGACTCAAGACACAGACTGTCCTCTCACTCGTGGCCATGTTTTTGGCACGTTGGCCCCAGGCAGTGAGTTGGTTGGTGTCTTTACAAACAGTCATACATGCGGAGGGTGCGCTCCAGCTGTTGGACCACACGTTGGTAGAAGGCTATCTGCTCCTTGAGGTAGGCCTGCATCATGTCCTTGAAGTCCAACTCTCGCTGCTGATGGAAGTGGCTCATCTCTGCCTGCAGGGCAAACCCCACCGTCCGGCAGCGTTTCCTGATGCCGTCGGCCTCGTCCTGATCCATCTTGCCCTCATCGCTCATCCGTTGGCTCTCCTTCACCTTTGCAAAGGCGCCTAAGTTAGTGAAAAAACAACATGTCAGTCAGTACATTTGTATACATATATACCATTATTATTAAATTATATACTAAAATCTATAAGTTGATTTTGACAATGGTCCCATCCGCTGCTCCGCAATGGCAAAAAATCTAACCTTCAGCCATATTAATAACGTTACAAGAGTTACTTATTTCCATATCCGCAATATAGCCAGAATCAGACCGCTTCTTAGCAAAGCAGATGTTGAAACGCTAATTCACGCATTCTTCACCTCCAGACTGGATTACTGTAATGTTCTCGTCTCTGGTTTGAACTCCTCTGAAATCCTCTGAACTCCTCTGCATCACTACACTGGCTTCCTGTCAGTGCCAGGGCTGTCTTACTTCTTACCTATAAGATACTACATGGCCTAGCTCCTGTGTATCTTTCTGACCTTATTTCCAATTACGTTCCCGCGCGATCTTTAAGATCTCAGCAGGCAGGCCCATAAAAGAGGCAGGTTCTCTAGAAGTTTTCAAATCCCACTTAAAACGTACCTCTTTTCAGTAAACTTCGATGTCCGCTAAATGGGCAGGAGGCACAGTTTCCTACTTGCAGAAAAGTGATAAGCCAACCCAGGTTAAACTTAGGGCCCAGACAGACTTTGTGCACTGCGGTTAGTGATAGTGTCAGTGCAGTAAGAGGATGGGGCACATTAACAGATTTTCTCCCACCATCCTTCTCTAACCCTCTCACCTTACTTCCTACTTCTCCTGATGTCTACTGATCACCTCTCTGGCCCTGGGCCACACACCCTGGAGTGTGGGGTCCACGGGTCAGCTGTTTTTCAGCTCCATGGCTGTTTCGTTGACAGACGGCTGCCTTCCCAGGGGGACGCAGGGGTGCTCCACCACCAGGACTCTGCAGCTCCCTCTCCCACTTTGCCCCCCTCACCATCCTATCTTCCATGGCATCCCATCTTCCTCTCCATCTAACCTCCCACCATCTGCTCCACTAAGCCTTTATGGGTTTTGCCCTGCATTCCTTTTGTACCTCTGCATAATCCCACTGGAAGTTCCTATAGCACACTCAGCCATTCGTGGAGAGGGAATCTCTCATGAATTGCCTCTCCCAAGGTTTCTTCCTTTTTTCCATATCCATTTAGGTTTTCTCTGGACTTTTTCCTTTTCTTCCTAGAGAGCTTTGGGCTGGGTAGGGAATTTTCCTGATGTTGTGGGTCTGTAAAGCCCTTTGGAGACATTGTATATGATATTGGGCTATACAAATAAACTGACTTGACAAATTATACGCTATAAAGGCAAATGTGCAGAGTAAGACGTGTACATGGACAGAAATGAGACTACGAGGGGAAGCAGGCCAGAGCTGAGATGTATAGAAATAAGGTCAGATATTAATTTTTATAATTATTATGAATTGAAAAACTAGAACCATTATACAATGGAATATAACCAGTACACAAAACTTACAGTAGTTACTGAACATTTTTGTATGTATATTTTTGAATATCATATTATATATTTATGGGCGGTACGGTGGTGCAGTGGTTAGCACTTGTGCCTCACAGCAACACACTTTCTGTGTGAAGTTTGCATGTTCTCCCGGTGTCTGCAGGTTAATTCGATGACTCCAAATTGTCCGCAAGTGTGATGTGAGAGTGAGTGTTGTTTCTGTGTCTATGTGTCTATGTGTGCCCTGCGATGGACTGGCGACTTGTCCAGGGTGTACCCCGCCCTCGCCAATTGACAGCTGGTATTGGCTCCAGCAACCCAGCCACCCACTAGTCACTAGTGGGTAAGCGGTGATAGATGATGGATGGATATTGTATTTATTTTCTGTCTTCAGTTGCGCTGATGTAATTTATTGTAATTTTAAGTCAAGTCAACTTTATTTCTGTTTGATTTGGTGAAGGGTAATATCAACAAAATGCAGCTAAGAATATTTCTACGTCAAAATCTACATCAAAATCTAACTGAAATAACACAATAAAGCATATAAAAAAGAGGAGTAAAGGGTCAAATGTGCTTATGATCATTTAAAAAGTCATTACGGTGATGTCTTCTCTGTGGAGAAGATGCAAAAAATATCAAAATTGTAACGTCGCCCACAGAAGTTGATTGAGTAGAAGCTGTCCTTTATAGGTGTGGTGGTGAACTTGCCACACAATCACTTCTTGTTTCCCTGCATACCAGACTGATACTGTAGCTCCACAGCGATGAGAAAAAGTTGGAGCCACCTTCACCCAGACTGCTATGACGTCACTTTCCAAGTGGCAGAACATGACAGCTCAAAGGCATCTGGCCAAACTGCATTTCCAGTCAGACCAGTGAGAGTCTCCACACGCTAGAGCCTCCACTTGAAACGAAAAAGCACATTGATTTCTCTCTGTCTCTTCATGTCTTTATTGAAGCCGCGGCGGCACATACAGTACTTACGTCTGATCCGTTATTATCATTCAAGCTGTCCTAAGTTTTGTATGGAATTCCTGGCAGAAGTCTGGGAGAGCATGAAAGTGCTTCCAGTCTGTTCTAGGGAAGAAAGAGGCGTGTGGATGCTGACCTACATGCATGTATCCTATTTTCCCCATGAGACGAGAATGTGCATCAGATAGCATGTCTGTGGCACATAAAGAAAAGAGGCTGGTGGTTTTGTGTGTGAGTGAGTGTGTGTGTGTGTGTGTGTGTGTGTGTGTGTGTGTGTGTGTGTCTGCGGTTGTGTGTGTGCGTGTGTATGTGGGACAGATTTGAGGTATTCAGCCTACATTTCTACATCCTTTACCTCGACTCATTCATCACAGATAACGCTTTAATCGAAAAAAAATTATTATGAAATTGTAGCATGCTGAAAAATAGAAGCTATTAGGGAATGTCAAACAAAGCTGTGTGTGTGCTTCATAACATGTGTATGTTTCTCTTTGTCCATGGTTAATAAACACACATTGATGTACTGCCAGTAGCCAAGAAAGTCACCAGATTTGTTTATCTGGCCCAACCAGACTCCAGTCTCTGGCTACTGCATGTTTTATGACTGCGGCTTAAGTGTTTGAACTATTTCACCTCACAGCTCCATGGGCCTGAATTGGGTAGGGTAGGAAAGGAGAGGAGAGTAGAGGAAAGGAAGGGAAAGGGAAAGGGAAAAGGAAAAGAGCAACAACGTGCATGTGAGATGAAAGAAGAGATGAAAAAGCCGGCGAGTTTACAATATTTGAGGAGTCACATTGTGAATGAAACAGAATGAAAATGAAATATGACAGTTGGGTTTAACTAGGACCACAACCCTCCGGGCAGACTGAGGTCAAGAATCTGCCAAATTTCCCTGTTTACACAATCCTGCCCGGAGCTCAGGACGCAGCCAGGAAGCTAACAGACGCTCTACGATGTTTTCTATCTTCCATCCATCAGTCTTCATGACACGTTTGCTTACGGCGTTAGATCCGTATGCGCTTGTAATTATCAAGCAGTGATTATTTATCAATTTCCTCTGGCAATGTGTCTTTTAAGCGCATGCAGAGTATCCCCATAAAGAGCAGCTAGCTTGTACTCGGCTCCAAACTGCAATTTTAGGACAGATGCATGTCATTTTAGCTTCTTTATACAAGGAACATTGGTTCTCCTTGATTTAATTCAGAATTTAATCCAATAGTGGAAACTAATCCAAGTTTGAGTGGAGCCTTTTCAATTTTAGTCCTGTTAAAATTCACTGACATGGGTAATGTTACTCAATTTGTTTGGGTAGTTATAACTGGACAGGTGCGTCGCCAAAATAAAAACACTGTGAAATGTTTGCTGTTGCAACACCAAAAACAAAAAATAAAGACATGCTTCTAAAATACTCAAATCTTCCATTTAGGGGTGAATTTGTTTCCATCCAAACACTGATAATTAGTAAGGCTTTATTCTCCACAGTCCTCTTTAGGTGTGTCTCTTTGTGTTTTGTGGGGGCGTATGTGGTATGTGGCTCTTATTTCACGCTTGCAACCAAAACAACATAAAACACAATCACACAAAACTGAATAGACAAAAGAAGGGTGACACACTTGAACTGAACTCATTTGTCTCTGAATGAAGGTAAAGTAAAATGCCAAACAACTGCACGACACTTCCAGATCCAAGATAAAAACCTGCGAAAAGTCATTAAACAGTTATTACTTATGTGAAGTACAACACAGCTCATTTAAGACCAACAACCTTCAACCATTCCGTCACATTCCAAACTAAGCTCAAATGACTAACCAACATCAAAAACTCAACTAAGACTTTGGTTCAAAATGCTTCAAAAACAGATAGAAGAAACTCGATCACAGCAGAAATCACCCAAACAAATGGTCAATTCATGTTGTTTGGATTGGACACAAACGGCTTAATATTACATCTGAGGACAAGGCTTGTGGTACCACAAAACATTGACAAATAGGAGACTGTGTGTGTGTGTGTGTGTGTGTGTGTGTGTTTGTGTGTGTGTGTGTGTGTGTGTGTGTGTGCAGGCTGATTTCCGTATCTAGCACCACAGTGAAGATCTGATGATCTAATCTGTTGGTTTCTAAAATGAGTTTGAATGCTACAAAACAAAAGCATGTTGGCTTTGTTGTTCATCTTGACGTAGATATTAATCATATGAAAACACATTTACTGACATACTGTATACTATACAAACAAGTTAAGAGCAGAACAAGTTACAGTACGGTCCTGATATAAACAACTGACGGGAAGGAGAGCAGAGGAGGAATGAGACATAGTTCCATGAATGCATGTCAGGGTGAGAGTGACTCAGCAGTGTTTAAAGTTGGACTTGCACAAACAGGAAAAAACCCCTCTGCTGAGTAAGCACACTGGCTAATAGTGTTTATATCTGCAAGTCAGTTACAAAGATAAAGACTCAGAATGTGTCCTGAGCTCACAGCCAGTCTCAGATACCCTTAATAATCCCTATTTTCTGCGTTGAGGGAAACAGAATATTTCCAATTCTTTAAAAGTTCATGACTTCAACGATGAAGAATGTGCAAAACAGATCCACCCTTTCTACCCTGCATTGGGAATTGCTTCTCCTCGAAAAGCTGAGGTGACCAGGCGGGTTGCACTCCTCTGCACACTCACTCCTCACTTTGTGTGCTAAAACATAAATTAAAAAAAACTGTAATTCTGCCAAATCAACTCTTTTGCTTAGACATAAGATGTGAAGCTTCCTGAGCTCCAACAATGTCCGGCAGATGTCTTACTTTAATGGCTACAGGGATTATGAGATCAAACTATTATGGATGATGTTGTAAATTCATGCATGTGTCAAACATGCTTCTAATATTTTCTATTAGGGAGGATTTGCTTGTGATCTCTGGTGGAGGGACGTTTCATTCATTATAATTAGCAACAGCCGCATGTTTATCTCAAAACCTTTCCTCTTGCAACACGTTTCAGCTCGTGTTTCTGATAACACGTTCAAATATTAGTCCAATAAAAACACAATTTGGAACACATTCATACACTGCAGGCACTATGATGCATTTCAAAGTAGGAAATCTCAGCAAACCACAATGTTTCCAGAGATAAAACAGTTACATTGTAAATCATTTCATAACAGATGACCAATGTCAACATTCACTGACAGATCATTATTTCTCTTTATTTATTCTTGAAGCTTTGTGAAATATATGTTATTTCTCATGCCACCATCAAATTGTCATTGTTTGTTTCAGTGTCATAGCTCTTTTGGGATGGAACAAATGTATCTGTGTGTTCTGATCTGCGTTAAGTAACAAATATCCACTGTGAAACATAACAATGGATCGAGGTCACAAGACATAAAGTCTGCAGATCTGTGGCTGATCGGAATTCCAGTTGTCCTGGAATAACAGATCTGTCATATGTTTGCAAACTTCACCCACAACTTAAGCAAATTACATATTTTGTGATTTGGATGTATTCTTTTTGTTTTTCCTGCCTTGTTGGTAATTCATACACAATGATATCATGACACCAGGAGAAAACAATAGATGGAGAATGGACAATTAACAATGCTGTCCTCTGAGCGACCGCGTCCCCATGCCAACTACAAGCACTGGCTCAGCTTGACTCAGCCTGGTGCCAGAGGGATCACACACACACACACACACACACACACATACACACACACACACAAACACACACACACACACACACACACACACACACACACACACACACCATTTCCACCTTGCACCAAAATGTGCTCTGTGTCCAGACACTTCATCCAGTTTTGGGGAAAAATGCACATTCATGAGAAAGAAGGTGCTACACCATAGAAATACAGATGTTTCAGGGTTGAATGTCAGAGGAAAATGTTTTGTTTGTATCTAACTTCACTTGGAGCCTTTCCACTTGTTCCATGGATCATGTTCTCTGTTTACGTGAGGGATCGCTGGACCAACAGTCAGCATAAATTAACCCCAAATATCTCCAAAATGCTCCAATTTACAATGATGATAATGATGGTGATCTTCTGCATCACTACTCCACCTTATAAAGTGTGATCCTTCAGGAGCACATCACTTTGAGTTATTTTCCTCTCCTTCTCTTTGTTTTAGGTCTAATAGAATTTAGCAACAAAGTCTGTGTCTCTGTGGTAAAAGTGGTTAAGTCCAAGTTCTTAGGAGACATCTGTAATCTCCTTCAGTGTGAAACAACAGCACACCGGGCCAACACACAGAGGAATGCATGCGGACAGGCAGAGTGTGTGTGAAAAATATAGCTGAGCCTCTGTCAAGATTTATGTGTAAGCAAACAACAGAGAGAAAACATTTGCTCTCCATGGCCACCGCAGTCAGCCAGGAGTGGCGTCTCACAAAGAAAACAACACAGAGGCCATGTTCAAAAGGTGCAATAACGAGACCACTCTCCACGGCTTTGAAACACAAGCCTGGTCACGCAGATTATGGTTTCTCGACATTACCTAGTGTTGTGCTCTACATATGGAATCTGAATCCGCAACATGTTTGTCAGGCCATATAAAATGCCATGTGCTCCTGGTCAACTCCCACAGGAAAGCTTTACCAAGTAATGGCCCCAAAATGCAAACACATTAACAAGTTAAATAACCCTCTGTTATTTACAACGGCAGATCAAAATGTGTATTTGGCAGGCACAATATCTTATCCGGCAAACTTCCAGGCTACATGTGGTCTGTAATGTGTCGCCATATGGGAGACAACCAACCTCTTGTCCAGATCTGCTGCTGGTATGTCAAAGGCATCTCATTCTTTAACTGTGAAACTCATCTGGTGTGGATCACAGCAGGTTTTTGTCCGACTATCAGCAACAGCTGAAGGAGGAAGAAAACCCAAACACCACAATTTCTATACCTTATTAACATCTAAGTGCCCAAAAAGGAGTCAGGTTATGAGCACATATGAATCAGAATATGATTACATATGAAAACATCTTCTATTCAAATCAATTCAGTGTCTCAGTTCATCAGTAAGAATTTCTGTGTCACACTGTAATCTGGGGACCCGCGGGTGCTGCAGGTCTAGAACTAGCACAGACCGACTAGATTCCTTCTTGATAATATGTGACAAGATCGGACTGATACTGTTGAGGTGGGGTGGGTCAGTTTCACTCTATTGTGTTTCCTTGTCTATTTATTCAAGGTTCCAAGGAGCAGTGTTGCCTCAGATCACTGCTTCAGTAATCAGGCACTCCTATGTACACACATGTGCAATACTGCATTACACTCACAAATACTAAATGTGAGTGTTACCTTGCGTACAAAGAATGCACAGTTGGCTCATCATAACTCAGTTTACGATTATGTAATTAGTAATCAGTGCCTACTAAAGAGGATATAACTCAATCAGGAACAGAAAACAGGATTACCAACAAGTCATTCCAACGGGCAAAGCTGTTTTAGCCACAATGGCCACATCTGCCTCTCACATAAAAGCCTTTAGAGTTCCATTATTATATTACAAGATTTTCAATTGTATCCAAAGCAGATCAAGGTCTACCTATAGGATTACTTTTGACCAAGGTTCAGTCAATGACAGCCTCCTTGTAGGAGTCCAAGCCTTTGGACTGAACTTGATTTAGTCTGCTCTTATAGAAACCTGGGCAGCTATCCAGACACAAGTTTTTTATATGGATGGTCTTTCATGAGATGCATGGAAACAGAAAATCAAGATGAAAAGAAGCAGAGAGAAGAAGATGATGAGACAGAAAGCATTTTTGACAGACTGCCTACCAAAAGTAAATAGAACTACAGCTCACCAAACTCGGCGAAGCAAAAGGTTCACAGAGATGTATGGTGCACACACACTGGAGAAACTAAAGTACTCAGTGCCGACAACACATCTCAAAATCCTCCTCCTATAGACCTGATTGAAAGGGAAAGTCAGGCAGAAACAATGAGGAAGATCAGGAGTTCACAGGAAATAGGCTAACCTCAGTTCTGTGTGTTTCTGAATGTTACCACAGCTGTATCTGGTCCAGAAGAAGTCACATCACAGGGCGTTATCGGGGAAGGCAGAGCAGAGCACAGGCTAATGATCTCTGCCTGCACAAAAACAGGAGCAGACAAAGCTCCTCCTGTATGGTACGTCTTGTCTCTCGGAAAGTACACAGAAAGGACAGAAATCGGGTGTAGCTTTGGGCAGCTACACCCCATTTCTGGCCAATGTCTTCTTCTTCTCTTGACACAATTATGGCTCGCAAGCACACGATCAATCCTTTGCACAAGCCGGTTATTATCATTACGATCATTTAACGGGCAGAATCATTCACTCTTCATTAACTTGTCAACAGCATCACAAACTTGCACCCTTGTCAAACACCTATGGACACTTTATTCCTGCTCGGAAAATCTTACATCCTCCTTCAGACGCCTTTGTTTTTCTCTTTATTACAGGGTGGGGTGGCTGTAGAATGAAGAATTTAATCACCAACAACTTCTCTGATAATGAGCACCATCTGTTTAAAGGAGATATGACGTTTACTAACCCAATTGTTCCTAAGTGGTAACAGCCCTTTCCTTTCTCCTCAGCTACCTCCTCTCACCTGACATAGGTGTTGAGTCAGTCAGCTGATACATCAGACCATGGACTGGAGGAGGTAAAGCACTTTGTAGCTCTAATAGTGCTTTATGTTGTATTATGTTAGAAGTCACTGATTCCAGCAGTGGTGAAATGCACTGATATGTTTCACGTTAAATTCAGTTGCTGTCATTCATGAACTTGCTCAGGATCGGCTGTCACCACTGACACTGGGGCTGTTTTTCCACAGCTGTGAATATTGATAATTACAAACAGGTTGAGCCGTGTCTTGAAATATGATAGCCAAGAAGAAACACCTGCTCTACTGTACTGTGTGTGCCAACCAGTTCCTTAGAGAGTTCATTTAGCTTATTTCCATAGACACAGTGCTGGTGCCAGAGACAATGATTGCCCTGGAACCTTCACAAACCCCAGCCCGCATTTGCACAGGTTTGAGAGTCAACGTAACAGGATGTGGAAGTTCCCTTACAGGAATCAGAGGGTAGAAAATACCAGGATCAACAACAACAACACGAATGGAGGTTCATGCCGTCTGTTTGCAAACATTTTTTTCCTCCGCAGACCACTGACATCAAGTTTAGTCCGTTTTAGATTTGAAAATGGTTCCCGGCAACAAACCGAGGTGGCATTTGACACGTTTTTCTCCAGGTTGCTACATTGGCTCTGGCACTAGTATCAAATCTATGGAAATGCACGTAGAGTGATTTACAGGTACAACATAGAGGGTTAGTAGGGGGGTTGGTAGATGTGTTGATATATTACAATAGTTACATGAATGTGTGTGTGTGTGTGTGTGTGTGTGTGTGTGTGTGTGTGTGTGTTGGGGCCCTGAGGCGCAAGAGGCAAACCCACTGACCTAATATTCAACCCTGATTGACACATAAAACACACCCACTCTGCTTCTTCAAATAATGTGTATCAGTGTGTGGAGGGGGGGTGCACTGGAGATGCTGCAGGCGAAGCTTTTGACCCAATCCGTCATCCATAACTTAAACATTATTGTCATTTTAATAGTCACACCCATTATTAGTGATTAGAACAGTCATTGCTAGTGAGGAGTGTGTGGTGCATATTACCTTTCTGTAGATGGATAATGTCTGGGAAGTTGGCGAGCAGGCCTTGGTAGAGCGATAGTGTGTCCAGCATATGGAAGAGGTCATACTTAGGTTGCTCTGCAAACATTTCTCCTATGTTCTCATACGTGCGGCCCGTATGGGAGATGGCATTGTTGAGAGGTTCTGAGCTGTGGGGAGGGTCCAGCATGAAGGCCTGGCTGATGGACTGGAATGCATTTCCAAGCCGCTGGAATTCCTTCCTAAATCCACCAATGTGTTTTCGCACCAGCTCTGAGGCAACGTGTGTGAGCTGCAAGACGCTATCATCCATTTTCTTAGCAAAGGCCTTGAAGGTGTCAACTCGCTCCTCAACATCCTGAAGGTCCTGGTGTTCATTAGGAATCTGGAGGGTCAACATGAAATGGGCACCCACCATTTCATCCTTCTCTGCCCGCCTCTTACCCAGTTTCCATTGTTTGTCGTCTGCACACATCAGAAAGTGCTCAAAGCCTTCATACTGGGAGAGGACGGGGTGACTGGTCATGTGGTTCATCCACAGTATCAGTCGTCTTTTACGCTTCTCGATGAAGTCTTCCTCAAATCGCCCGGTAGCCTGCTTCTCAGGCAGATGGGGTACAGAGATCACAGTGAACTTGTGCAGTAAGCGGTTGTACAGCCAGTCAAAGTGTTTGTAGCGCCTGTAGACGGGGTGACCTGTGTGGCTCGGCGTGACCCGATACGAAATGTAAGTCTTGATGCCCTTGAACTTTGTCTGTTTTGTGGGGTCTTCAACGGAGCAAGAGAAAGGCTGTGGACTCTCCTTCCACTCGGGTCCCAAGGCACCCATGTCTATAGTGTAGGATTCAGCTATCTTTGCCATCATGGGTACATCACCCAGCACAAATGCTTCTACCCCTGAACGGACAAAGCTGGAAAATCGGTTCAAGTTTCGGCCCACCATACTGCCTTTACGGGAGCTGGATATACTGTCCTGCCTCTCCATGTATGGTTTGGCCCTGTAGTGCACATTAGGGTTGTTGGACTGTGGGCTCTGGTGGGCATGCCCATTGGCCCCACTAGTCCTAGTGTGGTCAGTGTCCTCCACCACTGTGGATCTGTCATCCCAATCATCCCAGTCATCGTCGTCTTCATCGTAATAACTCTGTTGCAAGTGAAGAGAGGTGTTTGGGGTTGAGGGGAAATAGGAAGAGTCATTTCCTAGAGAACCTGCAGGGCTAATAGAGCAATCGGTCAGGTTAGAGTTTGAGCGAGGGCGAATAATTTCCACATAGGATGCAGGGAACAGACCCTTCTCCCCTCGACTGTTCTCCCCCTGAAACCAGCCATCCACCGAGTTCTCATCAAAGATAACCAGTTCCTCATTCTCCTGAATGCTGATCTCTTCTTTGTTTTCACTTTGAAAAGTGTATATTGCTTTGGCTTTCACAGACATCTTGATACTCCAGTGGATCCTAAACCAGATAATTTTACATGCACATACTGGTTAGATTATGTTGATGTCACTGTATTGATGCATTCTGTATTGGAAACATCTGACTAACTCACTTTAATATTTAAAATAATCTCAAATGACATGACAGCAATTAGCTCATGTGTGCAGCAGCACAGGGTCACCTATGAAAATTTAATGATCTGGTATAAACATGCCACACAGAACCGAGAACCTATAAACGCCAAAACAAATATGTGAAGTGCAGCTAAAGCCTCAGCCCATTGAGGCTATGGGTCTATTGTCTGATCATGAGATCTCTTAGGATATCTTACGTTTAAAACTAACTTCATAGAGGCGTTAGAATACACGACACAATGGTTACTCCACCGAGAATGGAATATTTCCTCCTTGTCCATCACAAACAGAGCAGGTTCAGAAGCAAAACTGGTTTCACCGAAGAACTAATAATCAAAAAGCTCCGCCGGTCGTTGTCCTCGGGAATTGTACAACAATCCTGCGTTGTTCAGCCACGGGACACTTGTTTTTCATCGTGTAGCCTTGAAAAGATCATTGCTGAAAGTATTATCCAAAACAAAGTGGTCTGACGTGAAGAAAAGCGGAGGAATGAGTAATGGTATCCCAGTGCGTTCTGCTCCGCATGCCCTCACTATCAAACTTGCAGTGTTTGTCTTGTATACAGGTTCTTGCGCATCTTCAGTCGATCCCTTAAATTAAAGAATAGAGTCTGTCACAAAATAAGTCCGTGGCTATTGAGAATCGACCTGCATTGTCGTCGAACCCCATTTCTAACAGTTTATTCCTATTTGCGCTGTAACAAAGTAACTCTTTCCATGACGTTAGACTGGACAATTGAAGGCAAGTTGACTGTTTTCAGCAGCCCCCTTTATTCTTTGAAAGACAAGAAAATGGCTCAACATCGCCCCCAACAGGAAGGGACGATAACACAGGAAACACAACTGCATTTCAAAGAAGTGATAATAATGATGATGGTGATTGCTATTATTATTACTCACTCACGACGATGATATTGTGACAGACTTTTCTAGTGACTGACTGTGCCTTCTTAAACATGCTTAATCAAAAAGTTTGTTGTGTTTGTTGCTTTCGTGTATCAATTATTTGTTGTAGTGACAGACCTTTTCTCACACACACACACACACACACACACACACACACACAAAGAAACGGTTCTTTATTTTTATTTTTTTTAACATACACATGCACTTATACGACACTCCACCAGCCCTACGGCAACGCAAGAGGAACATTCCCAAAAAAATACTCAGTGCATGAAAAGGTCTACATTACATTAGTGACTGATGCTTCTCATACCATATACTCTGTATACCATTATCTGTGGTCCCTACACATTATGTGTATACCTTCCAAAAACGATGGCGCGTATAAACTCCGGGCTAGTGTGACGCTGTTTGTCGGCCAACGAAAAGTACCCGCCGGTTGCGAAGACGTCAGCGTGGCTGCACCCCACAGCACTTTTTGGCAAGGCCCGCTCTTCATGGGCTAGGATTGGCCAGGCGTCCATGCCCGCGCGAGGCAATGGGCGGGCGCGGGCCAATCGCAGTGCGTGAGAGGCGGGTCTTGCCAAGAACTGTAGCGGGATCCACATGTTGGCAGTTCGGTGAGATTCGGAAATCGGAATACCGCGTCTGCGAGACGTCCCCGCCGCCGCAGCCTCCCTAAGTCCAAGGTACATGGATCATGTTTACTAGCATTGAATATTAGCGTCTAATGGTTCATTTGAGTCTAATGGTGATGTGTAGTTGGTATACATTAAGCAGTTGTGATTGAATGTTTCCATACAGCGGAAGGCACACGGGAAACTAGCTTAGCTTCTTCAGCACAGTGCTAGCCTATAAGACAGTACATTACATTACATTACGGTCATTTAGCAGACGCTTTTATCCAAAGCGACTTACAATAAGTGTGTTCAACAAAGGTAGATAAAAAACAGTAGCTGGGTGTTTGCATCCAGATGGTCTTAATCAAATTAAAGTGACCCATGTATTGTTTGTTTAGAACACAGTTTTGTGTCTCTATTGCTTGCGGGGAGAATGTGTCACGACTAAACTTTATGTCAAATGATTAAAGTGTTCATGTGACTCTCTCTCTGTGGTCCTTGTACCTGATTAAGGGCAGCTGCTGGGTCAACCCATTATGACATATGAGAGATAATATCACTACATGCATATCCAGATATCAACTTCAAGTTAATTACAGCAGAAGGAACAGTTAAACTTAAATGTAATTTATATTAATTAAATATAAAAAATTATATTCGAATTGGTGTTTGTGGCTGCTGTGTGACTACGCACAAGTTTAACTAGCACACTGTCCAGATTCTTCATGACCCTGTAAAATCAGATGTCATGATTTATCCTTTAGTTATCATTCAACCACCCTGTATCAGTGCTCACACGGATGGCCAGATCCTGGGAGAGGAGCGGATGATCTTGTATGTTTATGTGATCAGCCCTCTGTTGGTTTGCAGAGTCCCCATGGACGACCTCACCCAAGCCCTGTCGGCCAGCTTTGCCGTCTCCAAGGAGCCCAACAGCACAGCCAGCGCCCACCCTCGGCTGGCCCAGTACAAGAGCAAGTACAGTGTGCTGGAGCAGAGCGAGCGACGCCGGCGATTCCTTGACTTGCAGAAAATGTAAGTGTGCTCATCGTGTCACCGTTCGGTCCTGGACACTTGCACAATGCAGAGTTTTAAAACAGCCCTGAGGTGGTTCACTGTTAAATTTTGATGGACTGGCATGATTGTTTTGCATCGGTATGTTACACGGTTGTTTTCATGCAATGCAAATGTCTGAATCGACTGTTGCTTCGCTTCCCTGCTGCAAATTTTAGAAAAAGGTTAAATTATGTCAACCATGCACGGCGTCTGGCTGATGGGGACTGGACTGGGGGAGACAGCGACGGGGAGGAGGACATGGAGAAGCAGGAGGCAGGGGAACAGAAGCAAGATGACAACTCAGAGGAAGAGGGCATGGAGGTTGAGAGGAGGAAGCTGCCTAAACATTATGCCAACCAGGTCAGTCTTTGTTGCATGTAGTATACTTCTTGGCCAGCAGAGAGCACATGAGTTTTTAGAATTTCAACCCTACTCTCATGCATGAAGCGGAGTACTAAATTACATAGTTGTTTGTTTGTACAAGCTTGTTGAATGCTGACAGGTTTAGTCTTTGCCCTCTTAAGTACAGTGATCATGATGAAGATCCAATGTTGTGCTTGTTAACTACTGTAAGGCTTATGTCTCCTCCTCCTACTCCTCAGCTCATGCTGTCAGAGTGGCTGGTGGATGTGCCAGGAGAGCTGGACACCGATTGGCTGCTGGTCGTGTGTCCTGTGGGGAAGCGATGTCTCATTGTTGCCTCCAAGGTAGGAACATATCACTGCTCTTCTGTTATTTTCATCATCAACATCATCATCATTGATTATTACATCATCATCATCATCATCATCATCATCATCATTTTGAAGCAGCACATGAAAGATTCGCTCAATATCTCCGCTCAACCTTTCAGTCAGTGAGATTCTGTGAGCGGAGCACCGTTAGTCTTGTGCATGTTTGGATAGTAACCTGTCATAATGGGCCCCAGCATGTGGTTTCCCTCTTTCTCAGCACAGAACTCTTGGTGTACCTGTGTCGCTCACACTCCACACACCCTGACATACAGCAATGTGATTATGCAACTGCAGCCCGTTTTCTTCATGAATCCGGGCCTCCAATTGCAGAGCAGAGTACACAGCAGAGTACACAACCTGTATCCACTCTGGATGCTGTAACTCGAGCTGCTGAACATCAGTCTGAAAGCCCGACACATGACAACTTCCGACCACAGTTCAAGTCTTAGGTCAGTGCTGTGTACTGCATTTATAGTAACGGTTGTCTGTTTATCTTGTGTTGTCTCTGTACCGAAGGGTTCCACGGCAGCGTACACTAAAAGTGGCTACTGCGTGAACCGTTTCCCCTCACTGCTGCCCGGCGGGAACCGACACAACTCGGCCATGGGAAAAGGTGGGTGGTGCTGTGTGTGTGTTGCAGCGTTACACTCCCACAGCATCATCAGTGGAAGAAAATTCAGCATTTTACACAACATCTTTTCACTTTTCCTTTATGTAGATTACACCATCCTGGACTGCATTTACAGTGAAGTGGACAGAACCTACTACGTCCTGGATGTCATGTGCTGGAGAGGCCACCCCGTTTATGACTGTCCAGTAAGACCGGCTCTTAATCTGCCTGCAATCCAGGGAGATGCTTGTCTAATTGCTTAAGTAGCAAAGTCTGGGCCACAGATGTGCTTTTTCTTGCCACGTCGCTTCATGTAATTGGCTCAGAATTCAAAAGGGTTTGTTTTGTTTTTTTGTTTATGGTCTTTCTTTTCCCATCGACAGACCGAGTTCCGCTTCTACTGGCTCCAGTCCAAAGTCCAGGAGACAGATGGCCTGTCAGAGATCGCTAAACGTAATCCCGTGAGTAGCAAGGTTCAGAATAATACAGTTTCTCTTTTCCAGGTCGCTGTTTTCTTCATAGTTTCTAGTACTTAACGTTGTTGTTCGAGAGCCTGGACTGGCTCTGTATTGTCCTGTATAGCTTTTATGTTCTGTGTTTCTTGTGTGTTGTGTTGTGATTTATACTTTGTTACACCCATGTTTCCCTTTTAGCACGAATAACGTCTTAAACTCTTAAACTAGCACTTACAGCTCCTCAGGCTGAAATGAGACCAAGTAAAACTTTAAGTGAAACTCCCATTTGAGTCTGTACACTAAACTGACCATCGCACGTCTTTTAAAGAACTAGGGAGCTTTGTGGTTGCTTAGAACTTTGTCTTCAATTTTCACTTCTCAATCTTCAGCGATTTGTTTGGTACAGCCCAAAAGGGGTTTAAACCTGGCTTGGATCTTGTCGAGCACACTCCCACTTGCAAAGCAATTTCTCACGTGACACGAAGGCAAATTGCATTTGGAACTGACAACCTGCCTGTCTGATTTTGTTTGGTTCAACAGTTCCGGTTTGTGAACCTTGACAGCACAAACTGCACAGCGGAATCGATAAAGAAAGCCCTGGCAGCCGAGTACAGCTACAGTGTAAGGAGACCTGGAAGTCTGTTCAACCATTTCCTGCTAATGGCTTGGTCTGCCGTCTTGTTGCAAGCACAGTAGTCTTGTAGAGTTGCCATGTCTCATTATTTCACTGAAGCAGGAAAGCTTTTAAGGTTTTCATTTGAACCCAGCTTCTCTGTCTGTGCCTGCAGGTGGACGGTCTTCTCTTCTACCACAGGCAAACCCACTACACCCCGGGCAGTACCCCTCTGGTGGGCTGGCTCCGCCCCTACATGGTCAGCGATATCCTGGGTATCGAGGTTCCCATAGGACCCCTCACCACCAAGCCGGAGTACGCCAGTCACCAGTTGCAGCAGATCCTGGAACACAAGAAGCCCTCCAGCGAAGTCCGCCCGGCCTGTAACAGCGGAGGCTACGAATTAGAGTACCTGTCCACCCCAAGCCAAGAAAATGGGGGACCGCCGACCTTTTTGCCCCAGAAACTGATAAGGGAAGCACAAACCGAGAGCTGAGTACGGAACCAACTCAGCGGTTTGGAGGGCTGGCAGCCCACATATCGGAACCGCCGCTGAATAGTTTTGCAGGTCTGACCCAATTGCAAAGCACAGCTAATGCTAATCCAGCACTGCTAAGAACACCCTCAGAGTGCAGATAAGTAGAGCTGTGCTGCAAATGAGTCATACATGGTAAAGCATTGAAACGCCTTGTAACTTTTAACGACCGTTTCTGTCAAACTTTGGACAGTCAGGATCAACTCCCAGTACTTGTGTGTGATGTATAAAAAGTATGAGGTGTTGCTGACTGGACGGTTGACAGAGTTGTTCAGTATTTAGTCCTTCAGACTTTGATGGTGATTATGAATTTTACCGTGGCTTCTCCTAGAATTGAGATGTTTTAAAGTGTATGTTTTCAAATAAATCTTTTTTTAGCGCAATCGTTTTATATCACTATCTCACGGAGCAAAGCAAAGACAGACAGACGAAATGATTTTGTAACAAATCTCAGTGTTTAAAGATGAACAACAGATATTTTTCAGACTAATGCGCTGCAGAACTGATGCACATACACCATCAATACGAGTACAAGTGGAGGATGTTCCAGTATATGTCATCCTGCTGATAGCAGTCCTCATCAGCACAATTCACCAGCGTCTTCCCCTCTGCAGCCAGCCCACTATTCCATTTGCATATCTATGAAGAGCTGTCTGGAAATTGGCTGTCAACAGGAAAGACGTGACAGCGCCTGCGAAAATTCCGGTGGCCTTTGCCAACGCATCTCCTGTTTCTGTCAGGCTACCAAAGCTCGGCTGTGTCATGGATTTTAAAATATCTCAGGAAGGAAACATTTTTTGAGCATTGTGTTGCAGTGCATTGTTTTGCTTTGAAGTAAACCCGCACAGCTTGTAAATTTCATGGTTCGGCATTCACTTTTGGTAAAAAAAACACGGAAAGTTAGCAGGTGAATACACGTTAGAAGTTCACACCTCTTCTGCAGAGATCAGAAGCAGTGGAAAGTAGGAAAACCGGCACTGTGTAGTTTGATATCAAAATTGCAACCCCTCATCAAAAATGAACTTCTGAAATGTAAATATCAACAGAGAAGCTTTCTACAGTTTGTATAATACAATAATATACAATGATGGAGCAGGATATGATCATTTTGTACTTTACCACTTGGTTTTGAATGAATTTTCAGTTCTGCCTGAAATTAGACAAGAACCTGTTCTGCCAACACAGAAAGTAGTTATTAGGAAATCAGGTCAGAATGTTTGTGAGAATATTTTCAAATTCTACTAAATCTACTCACAAGTATTCAACAGCCTGAATTGTACTTGAAAACAAAAAATAGACATTCTAGTCTACACAGTTGGGTTTTTAGTCACCTCTTATCTGAGAAGGATGCCGTGGAGAGTAAAATCAGGCATGTGGTTCATGCAAGAATTTAGTTATTAGTCAGCCCAAGTCGTGCTCAGTTCCTATCCAGGAACAAGTGGGCTGACAGGTGCTCAGTTCCTATCCAGGAACACAGTTACACGTTTCAGAGCACTCATACTCCTACACACACATTTGCATACGTTACATCAGGCCACGGTGATCTCTCGGAAAACCTTGTCACAAGACTTCGAAGAATTCCTTCAAGGATGCTGGATAATTAAGTTTGGCCACGGCATCAGTGTGGAGACAGTCAAGGCCTTTATGTTCAGAAATGTCTTAATCTTACTGTTTCCTGCAATATCACAGAAACAAATAGGTTTATTGTACACCCCTTTACAAAATGTCTATTTCCAGTATCTTTCGGTGTGACAACAACTACTACGGTAAATCTGAATTCTATCCTCTGTCTTTTCCTGAATGGATCAGTGAGGTAAACCAGGTCTTCGTGATGCACTCAGGAATCATTTTGTCAGTGCTGATGCGTGATGCCTGCGTGGGCAGGTCTAAGGATTTACCAATCACATTTTCCCAAATGAGATGATGTCAGCTGGTTGACAGGAAAGCTATTGATGCCCACTCCCTTTTCCTTTAGTTTCCACTACAGACTTTCTCATGCTTCATTATTTAGACTATTGTGAATGCTTTTTCTTTTTTTTTTTGTAGACAAAATATCAAAAGCCTGCATATATTTCGAAAAATAGTAAGTAAAAAAGCTGACAGGGAAAGGGTTATATTATCGCATCATTTGAACAAGGACATATTTCCAATGCCTGTAAAATAAAACTCAATTTGATTTGCCTTTGCATTACTAAGGTTACTTTATAGTCTTGTTAGAACACATCAAGGTATGTATGAAAGGCCATAAATAGCCTTGCAGGAAATGCAATCCCGCAGCTCTGTACTTAACTACCCTCCCTGTTAAAATACTAGTATAATATTCTTTAGAAGACCTACAGTGTGTTTGTGGATCCTATTATGGCAACTTTATTTTCCTGTCATCCCAAAACCTGTAAAATGTAGTTGATGTGGTATAATTCCTTGCACCTAAGAAGATTTCTAATTAAACTGCTATCCTTACAACCAACAATTAAGGCCTGCTGCTATTCTTAGTCGGGCCTGATTTTTTCCCACTCCTGTCACTATATTTTTCATGCATTAGTAATGGGCAATGATAATTTGGAGAGTTCCGTTTTGGTACAAGCTACTCAACAAAACTAGAATCTAGATTAGAGGGATGCTATAAAATCTATTTACTAAAAAAAAAACATTATTATCAAAAATGAATCCTCTATAGGTGAGTTACATATAGATAGATAGATAGATAGATAGATAGATAGATAGATAGATAGATAGATAGATAGATAGATAGATAGATAGATAGATAGATAGATAGATAGATAGATAGATAGATAGATAGATAGATAGATAGATGGCTTGATTTCCTGTTTGTTTTCCTATTTTTATGAATGGAGGCGGATGTCTCGTGTTGGTTTCCGTGTTGACCAGCAGGGGGCGGGGCGCCGTGCAGCGAGCGTAAGCATCTATCTCGCTGTGTGTTAAGTTCTGTGGAGCCTCGCAACATAAAGGAGACGGTCTGGGCTCAAACTTACAATTCATGGCATGGATACCTCAGTGTGCAGCAGCCCCCTGAGCTGTGTGAGGTCCGCCGGACGGTTACGAACTCAGCTACCATCGAGCTTCGTCTAGCTGCCGACTGCTGCCCTGTTTTCTTCTTCTTTTTCGTCTCCTCGGTGAAAATTCGACTCCGACCGAAGCGACCCCCCTCCCCGCCCCCCCCTAGTTTTTCGGGCTGATTACCCTTCGTTTTTCTCAGTCAAAGTACGCTTTTCAAAAAGAAAAAGAAGAAACATTTGGCTTATTTTGCAGTGTTTCAAATGCCTTTATAATTCGAGAGGAAGAGGGACAATCCCGCAAACCCCGCTGCACACGAGGGACACACACAGACAGACATTCCGTCGTCTTCCACCTTGTGAGGACACGTCTTGGTTAAGGTGAGCCGAGAGCGTACGGTGACGATGGCAGCTAGTCTATCGGCGGAGGAAGAACAGGTAGGCCCTGAATGCGTCTCACACACACACACACACACACACACACACACACACACACACACATTGTCAGAGTGTTAGCTACAGCCGTGCCTGCCCGTGTTTGTCAATGGCAAGTGCGCAATGGTGAATTTTTCTTGCGAAATTCCGTCGAGAATGCGGAGCGGAAACATTGTGCCTATTTTCTGACGCATTATTTTGCTCTGCTCTCGTTGCATCACCGCGACTTTCCTGTCCGGCGATTGAGCTCAACTGTTGCGAAACTAACCCCCTCTCCTCCGTGAGCCTCTGAAGGGTTAACATGTTGAATTTCATATTTTACTCTTTATAAGCTTTATGGATTTCCAATAAGGAATCGTTACATCATTCAAAACCACTAGGAAACATTTATTTGAAGACGTCTTGCTTTGTTAAATCCAAATGTACAATATCTATATTTATTTTGCGCTTAGTTTTCAAAGGGTTTCCCTCAATTGCGTCCAACTGTATGAAACAAAGTTGAGCATAAAGACTTGAGATCAAATGGGTTTAAAATTGAGCCTTTTCGGAATCAAACATCAAATGAATCTACTTTATAAAGCTTTTCAATGCTGAATAAATATGCAAGTCATCACTTGACTGAGCTGGTAAGAGGTCAGGGTGTGTTTGTCAATGAGAACATTTATTGAGTAAGTGAGACACCAAAACTACATAAGTGAGCATCATATTGATTCTTAAAATATGGCCACTGAAGTCTACAGTTGCATTAACAGCAGCTTTAGCTCTAAGAAAGCTCAAATTAAACCTGCAAATGGACTGGAAGTGGCGTTCAAGGTACAAAGTGGTTGTTGTGCTGAAATATTAATCACTTTGCATTGTCTAGAGTTGATGTCTGTTCTTCAAATTTTCCTCTGTGTTGCTGCTTATGCCAGCACCTCCTCTTCCATCTGTCTCCTCATCATCTGGCCAGCAGAAAGCCTTATCTGGCTACTCCATTTCCTGTGTGAGCCAGGGTCCCGCTAGGGTACCGGATGCCCTTATTACATCCACAGCCGTGTGTGTGTGTGTGTGTGTGTGTGTGTGTGTGTGTGTGTGTGTGTGTGTGTGTGTGTGTGTGTGTGTGTGTGTGTGTGTGTGTGTGTGTGTGTGTGTGTGTGTGTGTGTGTGTGTGTGTGTGTGTGTGTGTGTGTGTGTGTGTGTGTGTGTGTGGGGAGCACAACAGTATGGTCGAACTTCATTCTAAAGGCAGCTGTTAAAAGCATTTCCACCAGACTCGGGGGAAGGGGGAGTATATGAGTTAGAGTGTGTGTGTCTATCATGTGCTTTACTGTGTGTGTGTGTTGTCTACTCCCAGGAAGCAGTGGAGTGAAGGAAAGTGGGGAATAGAGGGAGAGAGTGACGTTATCGACTTCCTGTTTTGGTATCGACTTGTGCCAAATAGGATTCACTGAACTGGAGTGAAGTAAAGCCACTTGGCAGCAGCAGTTATATTGTTGTAAATAGATTAGAATGGCATGTGTAATCATAGAAAAGCTCAGATCCCCTGAAAACGCAGTATGAGTCTTTTCAATAAGGTTGAGGGGTAATCATTAAACAACGATCGCCTCACTCCATGTTCATTAACCACTCCATTGAATTCTCTTCACCTGAACCACAAAGGCCGTCACAGTCCTCTGACTCCAGCTGAAATTTAAACACAATTAACCACTCATTTGTGGTTTCTTCAATCCCATCAATACCATCATTTGTATCAAAGTTGTCAGAGATTTAGGGAATACTTCCTAAATAGCATAGCCTACTGCAACAAACAATACAGAACATATTGGAGACTGTCATGGTTAGCAGTGCAATGCAAAATCACTAAGGCTGCCAATATCGATTATTTTGATCGTCTATGAATCTAAATCCGTTCTTTTACTAATTTCCTTCCATAACCGCCTGTTTCTTCCTGTAAGAGAGAGCAGAGGGAGAAATCTTAATTGAAAATCCCATCAGAAATAGGCCACATTGGTATGGATGTGTTAATCATCCAAACTATATGTAGATTATGGAGTTTGCAAGCTAGAAATTATGTGCATATTTTCACAATAGCCTTGTATTTTATACTACATATGCCTTTGTCGACCAGTGCATCAGTCAAACCTGTGTGTTGTCGTCTTTAACTCTCCTCTATTGAGCTTGAGCTCTTGTGATATCTCCTGTTTGCAGTGTCGAAACACAACTGCATTATACTTTATCTACTTTTATATGAAATGGTCCCAAACATTCACAATAATTTGTGTATTTTGAGCAGTTTATATTTTCACAGTAGCATTTCTTTATCGCAAAGAATTAGTTTGTCTAAGGTTCCCTATGGAGCCATGATTGCAGTGGTACAGATCCTAACTGTTGACTATCAATGGCAATGTCACAAACAGTCAGTGTTGTGATGTTGGTGTGCATGATTAATTGGATATCTTGTCTCATTACCTCCAAAATTATATATATATATATATATATATATATATATATATATATATATATATATATATATATATATATATATATATATATATATTAAATTAGTTTTGTGCCTATCACATCAGATGTTGGTGCTTGTTGGCCAAGATCAAACCCCAACCTGGCACAGTGGTTCCTGAAACTAATCTAATCAATGCGGTATCGACAGCAAATATCGACACCATCAATACACATCCCCTAGCATTATACAAGCGCCCGTAGAACCAGGATTATGTAATGTCAGCTGTGAATTGGGAGGGGTGGACATCGCCTGAATTGGCCCACTCAGCACTGATCAAGGACAACTGAGGCGGTGATGATGGGGGAGAGTTCAGATAAGTCTTGATTTAAATTTACGAGAACCTCTTGGAGCATCTGTTTAGAGTATTGGCAGAATGTATAAACAAGAATTGAATAGCTTCAAATTGATAATCAAGAACTTGAAAGGGAACGCTTTTGCCATATTAGAACATGAGCAAGTCAGGCAAATATTTATGTATCCTTCAGGAATTCAAGAAGTCACTCCTCCGCAGTGAGTCTTCTACTGCAATCCGGTGTGCTGTCATGAAAACAAACTTGTCCATCCTCAAATTCCACTCTTTGCGGATGTGGCCCCTAGTGCGGAAAAACCAAATACCACTGGCTTCTCCCGGAACAGAGGGTCACTGGCTGGAGTTGGCAGCCTCTCCTTAAAAGGCTAAGGGAGAGCAGCTGTCAGACCACTGGAATCGCAGAAAACCTTGTGTACCTGACGGCAGTCTGAGAGGAAGTTGTCTTTGGCAAACAACGATGGATTTATGTTTCACCCTTCTTTGGATGGTACTTGTGAATTGCCTTTTTAAGACAGTAACAGAAACTTTACAAAAGGCATGTAATGGATGCCTAGAAACAACAACTGACACAATGACGGGTGATGTGGATGCCAACTTTGTAGATCCAGCGACCAGAGAGTTTTTGAACTGGCTCACCAAAATGCAACCAAGATGAACCATTCAATCATTCAAGTCTTGACCTTAATCTCTCTCTCTGCTGAAACCATCCAAGTGTTTCAGTTTGCAGTAGCGAGTCCCGAATCATCCTCTTCCAAATGATCTCCAGTAGATCAAGATCCACTTGAATATGCGACATGAAACTTGTTGGGTGATGCGATAACAGTATGTCAGAGATTAAGATGTGTGTGTGTACAAGCTGCAAATATAGACCATAAATTCAGACTGGTTGTGATGTGCACAACTTATCGAAGGCCATGTGCGTCAATTACAGCATCATCTTCCTGCTGGACGGTACCCAAGATCCACACATTCCCATCACAAACTCATGCTCATAGACATTTTTTCATGTTGCATTCAGCTTTCATTCCATCATCCAAGTTCGTGTTTTGCACATTGTCTGGGCTTGTTAAATGGTCTTCTCGTTTAAAGTGGAAGTTACGCCACATGACTTGGTTTAGGGAGCCGTTGTTGTGCTTCCCAGCATCTGTTGCCATCTGTCTACTAATGCTAGGTGCTAGCCTAGCGCTTCTGCTCGGCTTCAACACACAACTTCATCTTTGTGTGTCTGCAAGGAACACCGGTGGGGAGAGAACATATCATTTATATGGCTCTGCTCTTAGCCTTTTGTTAATCCACTTGATTTAATCCATTAATTTGAACCCCTAAATGACTTAACCGTTCCAATAGATGCAAAACAACAATGTTTTCTCGCTTTGCTTTACTGATCTATTAATATAGATTAAAACTGAAATTTTCTCATCATTATCCCGGTTGGAAGTTTACTTCCATGTCTCTCCGAAAGTTTTTTTTTTTTGGCATCTAGTGTACAGATAAATCTTTTAAATTTAACTAGAATCAAAACAAATACTATCTCCAATATTTCTAATCCGACGGTCACTGCGGGACCATATCACTAGTCAATTCTTGCTCGTACTATTATGCATTTCCCATCATGAGAACGGGAACTGAAGCGATGTGAGCCGTGTCAAGTGCAGTCTCTCCTTCAGCCCTTGAATGTTAAGGCTTTAGAACGGAGCAGAAGCCGCAGGTTGGCTCGTCTCTGAAAGCGCTGGCTTTCCTGAGCAGAGACACTGGCATCCTGTCTTCTGGCTCAGCACCTGTCAGTGATCGTTTTGTATTCCTGAAAAGCCGCAGACTCCCAGAACTTCACTTCCTGTGTCCCATGCATGCCCCACCACTGCTGTGCCTGACCAGAGAAGCGGAACCCTGTGTTAAGTGTGAGCTTTCATTGCCTCCTCTGTCGCCTTTTGACGATTCACCGGGTGCTGACTTGATAACGCAACGGGTGCTGGGACCTGAAGGAGGGCAGGAAGTCACTGAAAGGACACATTTGCGAGATGTGTGGAATCTTTTATGGTAAACCTACGTTGGCCAATTCATTCTGTGATTTCAATTGACACAATAAATCAGAATAGGCTGTTCTAAATTAGTTTTCATGTTTGTAGTTATATATCTAGCTTATTTTACTAGTATAAATGATGGCATAGGGTTCTCCTTGTTTGTAACCATTTTGTCTGCCCATGTTGCCTGTTCCTGGTTCTTTCCTGTGTTTGTAGCCAGATTAACTGGAAACTAATTACCATGTTCACTCAAACACAGCTGCTTGATGCACACGCAGGCTTTAGTACCGGAAGGTTTTTTGACTCACTCTTCTTCCGTGCGAAGAAGAATGAAAGTCAAACAAGAAGGCTCGGGTTACCATAAACCTGCAGGCTGTGGAAGAACAATATTATTTCAATCTGCGACATCGAACAAATATATAATTTGACCCCTGACCACAGCAATTCAGGATAGGGGTACATAACCAAAACCTAAAATATATAAGAATAGCATGGAAACTACAACATTTTATATTTAATCTTTACACATCAATTTTGACACGTATTCTTCTAGCCAACACACAAACACTACATTGTAGCCGCTCATGAGATAAGCTCATGTACTGCAACAATTCATGCCATCAGAAAAATGTAATGTTAATAAAGGCTTTATCTCCCTTTTTCAGTTTTTGAAGCTTTTTTGTGCACTTTCTCACAGTACACAGGAAACTGTATGATCAGTGTGTTGTGTATTGAATGTTTTAATGTGTGTATGGCTCATTCTTTGTGTATACTTGTAGTCTACGAGTGGTACCAGAGAAATAATATAGTTGTTTGTGTAATATTGAAATTTTAATGTGCATGTAATGCATGTGCGTGTATTATATACATATACATTCAAAACAACACAACTTTCCCCGTCACATGACATGAACAGCGGAAACAGGAATGAAAGATGGCTCAGTTTGCTCGGTGCATTTGCTCCTGTCCTTTGCATGTGCACACTGTATTCTCTTTACCCTGAACACAGCTCCCATTGTGCTCCAGATTAAGTGATAGCATATGAAACACAATCACAGACATCTTGCCAGACATAAAATGTGTCTAATATTCTATCACACCATACACTTCCTCAAAGGATGTATCAAGTTTAAAGCCTAGTTTCACTTCCTTCCTGTTTGACCTTCAATTATGACAGTATGAAGTATGTGGCCACATGTGTTTCTGTTTCAGGCTACCAAGCAGTTTCTAGAGGAAATCAACAAGTGGACCAGCCAGCATGGTGTGTCACCGTTGTCCAGGGATTTGGCTGTCAAGTTCCTCATGGCTCGCAAATTTGATGTCCTCCGAGCCATCGAGCTATTCCACAGCTACAGGGTAAGAAGAGTTTGAGTGCAGTTACAGCACTGTAACACTTGAGGTATGATGGCAGAGCTGGAAGCCATAATGGAGATTCCCAACACAGTATAAGATAACACTCTGACCAACGGATTCTACATGG
Organism: Genypterus blacodes; assembly: GCF_046128005.1. Lineage (NCBI taxonomy): Eukaryota > Metazoa > Chordata > Actinopteri > Ophidiiformes > Ophidiidae > Genypterus > Genypterus blacodes. The sequence continues at coordinate 1,999,682 of NW_027466834.1, forward strand.
CTTGGGAAGCATTCAGCAGCAGTGGACACGACGAGTAAAAAGCGGATGTTTGTCACATTTGAAGGAGGAAAAAACCCTCTGGCTAGTGATTTATGTACATATCAGGCAACACATCATGTTACATCCTGTGGAATATTTTTAATGCAGCAAGGCCGAATCCATCTTAACAAAACCAGGTCATTCGTTTAAACAAAAAGATGAATGTCTAAAGATGACACCAACTGATAAAAGGCACCTCAAACAAAACTGAAATGGAACATGAAGAGCATCTGTGCTACACCTACAGCTCGGTAAACCAAAAGGCGTTTTCCAGTGAACAGATTTCTTCATAAGCTGAAGAAAGAGATGGTCTGAACAGATGCACCCAAACCTGGGGCCAGACACACACATAAACAGTAAAGTATGCACCAGAGGGATATTTCAAGCAGCAGCACGCAGGCTTAGCCAGTTTGCCAGATAACTTAAGGCCTCTTATGAAATAACTTGCATTGTAATTGCGAATGCTTTTAGTTTGAAAGACTGTGATGGTTCTTATAAGCATGACGGATCTGCTTCATCTGTTTGTTCATTTACCGACATAGATGTTATTTTCCATGTTGCTTCCTGTTTGTCGGAGTTGGGCTTCAATCCTCAGAATGGAGCGGTCGATGCTGCAGAAACGTGGCAAGACCGGAAGGTGTAGCTGGCTAAGATGGGCGGCCTCTAAGCACTCACTGAGGGCAGAGGCTAATCAGATGAAGTTGAGAAAAGATGACTTGACCAAATATGACAGAAATAGCAGTCGGTGACCTTGGTAACATTATCACCATCGTAATGATGATGAAGATGAAACCTCAAGGGCAGAAGCAATGGATTAGACTGAAGGTCTCATTTGCTTTATGATCTGAAAATAACATCCAGATAATGACACAATCACAACCTTCTCCTCTGAGCTGACATAATAAAGATCAGGGAGTCAAGGGAACTGTCTTAGTTCCTATATTGTCTTCATGGCTGTAAAACTCAACCTGGCAAATGTGAGAATGACTCTAGGTTGATATTACAACACTGGATAATTCCACATGAAATAGGCTTCGTCTGCTCCAGCTGATCCATTGTAGCGAATGGAACGTTTCCAGGCATCTCATACACCCTAATGAACTGAATAGCTCCAAGACGTGTCTGGATTTGACCGCTTATCTTCAGTCATGTTACTTTAATCACAAAGGTTGGTCTTGTTTCAGCAATGAATACTTGACTTGCATAAATGCGTCTCATTTATGAAAACCTTGAATGTGACTTTGAGGAGGTTTAGTATCTCGCTGCCACGCCACAGGTCATTTAACTCTGTTAACTGCTGCATCAGCAGGGACACAGGCTGGGTGCAAGTAATTTGTCAGGATAAACTCAGGGGGGAATTTTCCAGAGAGCGACTTCTTTGGAACGGGGGGGTATGCGGCAATAGGCCAAGCTGGCCTTCAAGCTGAGGTGTTCAGTCATACGAGTAAAGCCTGGCATTTCCAATCAACCTGACTGCATGTCTGAAACAGAAACGCAGTGCTTGGATGAAAAATTAAGCAGCACAAATGCAAAAAAAATTGGGATCTAGGCATATTCTTGACATTTTACAGTGCGTTATTAGTTGGCTTGTCAAAGTTTTGTCATAGTCTCAGTATATGTAGTCAACTCAAGATATTAAAGTCCAATGTCAGCTGCCAAAAAGGAATCTGGAGACTGTATTAAAAAGAGCAGTGTAGGCGGCTATCCACAAACGTTTGTTAGCCGCGAAGGGCTAAGACAGGGACGTCGGTCAGACACGCTGTTTCTTGTTCTGGAGACGTCAATGCACTCTTACTCTCTTCATTGGCAGAATGAACAGTGGATTCTCCTGCCCATCTTATTCCTTATTTATTTATTTAACATTCTCTTGAGCGATCTCATTAGTGGTAAACAGAAAGTATCACTCCCCTCTCACCCACTCTCCAATACAATTCCAAACTGAACTGACCCACAAACAGGTGCAAATAATCACTAATCACCGCTACGCTCCGTGAAGCACACACGTATACACACTCGCACCGATTCACACAGACACACGCCCACACAGATGCACATCCACCATCAAGTGACCAACAAGCAGGAATGCAGTTGTTATAGGTTGGATGACTCTTCCACATGGCTGGTTAGGTCAACTTCATTGTTGGTTTGGGAAATGATATTTAATAGTCATAGCCAATTTCATTTGGGTCCATGATAAATAAACTGGCCAATAAAATGGAGAAATACCTTCCACACCTGGGCTCTCAAGTCAAAGCAAAAGACTGGGCAAAGAGCGCCTTTGGGTGGAAGAAATATAGATGCAGCCTTAGGACGGGCATTCATAGAGGGGGGGTCCTCCTCACAGGAAAGTCAGGCGTATTAGACTATTGTTCCCACAAAGGAATTCACCTCAAATTAGCTGAAACGTGACTACACCTGCTGCGATGTGTTTTTCTGCAGGAAACGCGTCTAAAAGAGGGAATCGTCCGGCTCCAGCCACAGGAGGAACCTCTGCGCTCCGAGCTGCTCAGTGGGAAGTTCACTGTTTTGGTAAGTTTGTGTGTGTGTGTGTGTGTGTGTCAATTAACCCCTGAACCTGTAGCCAACTGAAATTGTATAGAATAATAATTGATAAGACGGAACTGTGTTATTGTGAGATGGACCTGCTTTCAACAATTTCCCTGGAGATAAATAATCTCTTCTGATTGCCTGATGGGTCTTTTCTTCTATTTTCTCTGTGGGCTTGTTTCCCTTGTGCAACTTCAAATTGAATTGTAAGATATTAGGGACTTTGTCAACCCAATTCAGCCACTTCCTTGTGCCAGATAAAATGAATCCTTTGTCATCCAAATTACAGCCATAAAAGATGCTCCTCAGCACGCACAGTCTCCTAGTCCCTTTCCTTCTCTCCTTCCTTCCTCATTGACATGCCATAGTGGCATTGATTGTACACATCCTCTTGTTTGATGTTGCCGTTGTCCAGCCTCAGCAGTGAGCCACATATCCTGTCGAGGTATTTTTAGTCCCACAGCAGAGAACACAGGCTTGACTTGCTTACAAAGGATGGTTCCGGAGCATCTTTCGCCTGTGGCTTCCTTTAACCAAAGAGCCACAAATTAGTGTGACAAAAGATGCCTTTAACACTAATCATGTTTGACACGAAGTGTATGTTCTGTGTGTCTCTCGTGAGAAAGGGGCTGTAAGAATCTGCCTCTTTGTTGACAAGCAATGCTCCTCCTGTTATATTGTTGATGGCCCTTTCTTTGGCAGAACGCCAGTAACCAGCATGGAACCTAAGTGCCCCCCTGTGGTCATTGTTCGCTCTTCATTCTACATTGCTTCCATTTGGCTGCCATATCCAGTTAACTCCTTCAAGGAACTGAAAATAAATCTCATCACATTTGTTGCATCTTCTAAGTAACTGTCAAAGAAGGACAAATCCTAAAATAGTACAGAGACTTTGACTTTGTCATGCTAAAATGATGTCATTCACACTTAGTTGAAGGCCTGTATGTTGTGTATTCCAGAGTGTACGGGACCCTTCAGGGGCCTCTATTGCCTTGTACACAGCCAAACTCCATCACCCCAACAAGACAGGAAATCATGTGGTGCTTCAAGCCCTCTTTTACCTCCTGGATCGTGCGGTTGAGAGGTGAGGACTCTGCAATACTTCACTCAATGTATTTTTAGGTAGAGAGGCATCATCAATATTTCACATATAAATCTTCAGAATTTGTGGCTCTAGTGTATTTGTCCAAGAGAAACCCCTGAAATATCAAACCAGATCTGATTGTTAAAACTAAATTTGTTTCAATTGACAATTTTTCTTTGCCTTCATTATTTTCCTTCATGGGTGATTTTCATCAGAAATGTTCAAAACAAAGGGTCGTTCATGGCTTCCTGCACTAGCAATATCCTAACATTTGACTTGTATTTGTGTCTGGCTGGTTTTAGGATGGAGTTGGTGACTAACTGCCCCTTCTGATAACGACACAATTTCATCAGTATTTCTTTGTTTTTCCATCAGCTTTGAGACTCAGAGGAACGGCCTGGTGTTCATCTACGACATGGCAGGTTCCAACTACACAAACTTTGAGCTGGACCTGAGCAAGAAGATTCTCAACTTGCTAAAGGTTAGAACACCAGAGCAGCATTTTACTTATGCACAGGAAGTGTGTCTTGTTTTGCACAGTTAATCACCAAACAAATGGAAACTGCTGAGCAGAAGAGATGTTATGCTTCCATTTTGCAGAACAATGGCGCCAATTATGTCAAACAACTTCTTCAGAGCTAAATTGTAGGTAACGTTGTTCACATTAGTTCTGGAGTATCAGAAAGTACATAGTTAGAGAAAATACCGAATAAATAACCACAACTCACTAACAGCAATTCTAAAACTTACAAATACAAAGGATATTTAATATAATAATTTTTAATTTAGATTTGTTTCAGGTAAAGGAAAGACTCTGCTCTCAATCTGCAATAGAGCATTTAAGACATTGTGCATATCTGCTCTGATCGAAGTGCCTGGTCAAAATTAATGACTTGCCTGTGTTGCTTCTTTTGCAGGTATGTGTATATCTGTTCAAAAACTGACCGTGGTAATTAAGTTGTCAGTCAAGATGAATAATGTATAAATGCGCTGATTATTTGTGATAATTGTGTACGTTTGATCATCCTTTTTGTTTTGGTCAGCCTCAGGAAAGGCACAACTAATCAGAGTGACTTAGCTAATGTTTGACTATGATTTTACACTCCATTTGATTTCAGAACCCAGCTATTGCAGGAAATTGCTTTGAATTGTTGACTTTCAATTAAGCATAAAATAAAAGGTGCCTACACTGTCACATTCGGTGACATAACTGTTGGATGTCGTCTTTATCCACCAGGGGGCGTTCCCTGCCAGGCTGAAGAAGGTGTTGATTGTCGGAGCTCCTGTTTGGTTTCGAGTGCCCTACAACCTGCTCAGTCTGCTGCTCAAGGAGAAACTTAGGGAGAGGGTAAATGGAGCAGCTTGTTTCTCATTTGTGGCTTTCTCACAGCTGCTTTGCTATATCAGTCATTATATGCTCTCTGTCAATCATGTTCCTCATGGGAACTGGATAAAATCTTGCTTATTTTGTGGGTGGAGTAAATGCGATTATATCCAGGTTGATTGGTCGGTTGGGTCTCGCTGCCTCCATCTGTGCCTCCCTTGTGTTTTTATTTTTCCTAACTTTAATTTCATGGAATTGTCTTGACAATGCTCAAGGCATTATGCACCCAATTCAGGGTGGGTAAACACTACTTATTGTGTTCCAGGTTCAGATGGTGAAAATGGCAGAGCTGCGCCAACATCTTCCTAGAGATTGTCTCCCCCAACACCTTGGCGGCCTGCTCCCTCTTGACGCATACAGCTGGAACCAGCAGCTATTGGCTGGTCAGAACGGCCGGGTCGATCCTGTGGACGAGCTGGTGTGCGTCCCTTTAGAGGATACCTCCATTCATAGCCCGGGGCTTGAGGCAATGCGCCCTCAGGAGCTGCTGACGCACCTCGGCAGGCTTCAGCGCTCAGGAATCCATCAGGAGTATGAGGAGCTCCGCAGAGAACCTCCACCTGGAACCTTCCTTTGTTCACAGTGAGTTTACAGCAGTAGACACACTGCTGAGGAGTTCAAGTTAGCATGCATAGCCCTTTTGCATTGCCCTTTTTAAGATTGTGGCAAGTAACAAGTGAGTGAAGAAACTAATGAGCCTTGAAACTGTAACGGCTACTAATCCATTCATTACATCGATTGGAATTTGGGACCGTAAAAATATACTATTGCTATACTAATACTATTGCCCAGGATCAGTTGAATGCAGTTGGTACCTGCTATAATGGAAATACTGCTGTTCAGTGATACTACTGCTGCAAGCACTATTTGTAAACCGTCGCTGTTAAGTGTTGGAGGAAGTGTTGGAGGAAGCTGGCTACAGTAACGTATATCCCTGCTAATTGTCAACATTTCTGTCTACAGAGCAGCTTTCAATCAGGAGAGGAATCGTTACGGAGATGTGCTGTGCCTCGATCAAACAAGAGTCCGTTTGAAAACCAGACGAAACGAGGTTGGTGTACTTGAAACTCTTCATTTACCTGCATGCAACCAACACTATTGCTTCCACTCACATTCACACATGACTGCACAGAAACGCTGTCAGTACTCTGCTTTAAGTCAGCTGGTGCTTTCTCAGCCCAAGCAGATCATAAATAAAATTTTGCCGTTCTGCTGCACTTCTGCCTATTGAGACAATTTCACACCCCACTAGCCCCACGAAGACAAACCAGTTCTTTAATCTTATCCAGGTCACCACATCACATACTTTGCAAAAATGCTCATGTAATGCTCATTTAAGTGTTTTATAGGTTACCTTTGACATTGTAAGAACTTTATCCACCATTGTGAGACAGCTGTGTTATTCCCATAGAGATCAGACTACATCAATGCGAGCTTCATGGATGGCTACAAACAGAAGAATGCATACATTGGAACACAAGGTATGATTATTTACTTTTTAATATATTATTTTAGGTTAGTATGGTCTCTGAATTACTGAAAAAATGTAAGATACATATGTTTGTTCTATCAGAGCTCAGTTTTTTTGACTTTGGTTGTAAATTATTTCAAAATTGCACTCAACTTGAACAATTTGTTCTAATAACAAATCAATCAATTTAAACTCTTAAAGGGGGGTTATAACCATAAAACTGAATGGTGCAAACATATCAGTGAGGAATCCCTGAGTAATATGTTTAAGGCAGAGCAGTGAAATGTACAGGGACTGATCCAAGAAAGCATATGAGGCAGAAAAAAAGGATGAAATATGGTGTAGCAAAAATGGGATTAGGCCAGAAACAACATCCACAGAGATTGTTACGGCACCCACTTCCACTGCCAAGTAGAAACACCACATTGGCACTGAGATTCAGCTGGCAGCCTGAATAGATCCAACTCTGACCTGAAGCTGTGAAAGGGAGCTTTAGCTCATGTAATTGTTCAGGACATAAGGATTCCGTATTGTTTGAGCAGACGTTTATTTGCTGATGGGAGAATGACGGCGAAGAGAGGGTTGCATGAATAATGGTGAGTGGGGGTCTAACATCAGAAGGAGTTCCTTAATACTAACAATCAGAAACACTGTCTGATGATCACTTGGCGCAAATGGACAGCTGAGAAAAGAGGGTGGGACTCTGGGTAATTAAGCTTTGTACTCAGTTTGAATACCAATGTGTGCAATGCAATAGTTAAATATTTCAATAACCGATTCAGCCATTTAAGCACACAATTGTAATCTTTGTTCTATCCCTTTTCATTGTCTAGGCCCACTGGAAAAGACCTACAGTGATTTCTGGAGAATGGTGTGGGAACAAAACGTTTTTGTTATCGTTATGACAACCAGGTAATTTAAATTGATAGAAAGTAGTAATCCAAGCTCAAGTCTTGAGTTAAAGGGTCATTTGAGGTGAGATAGAAGTGGCTAAAATTCCCATAATGAGATTGTGTTCCTGCGTGTGTGCTGCAGGACAGATGAGGGGGGTCGCAGGAAGTGTGGACAGTATTGGCCTCTAGAAGAAGGGGGGCAGGAGGTCTACGGCCATATGGCAGTGGTGAACCAAAGGGTGGACCACCACACTCACTACAACCATACCACCCTCGAACTGCACAACACTGAGGTACAGCCGTCTGATGTCCATATCCAGATATACTTTACGAAGTGATTAGTCAAATGATTTAAGCAATCTGTAGAATGCATAGTAAAGAGTGGACATTGTTAAGAATCAGAATAAAAAATCAAATTAAAAACACACAAAATTAAATAAACAAATTAACTAGATTAAATAAAGTTCAATTTGCAAGTTACTAAGTGGTCAGTGGAAGACCCGGGCCTTGGTAACTTGCACATTGAACTTTAGATAATTGTTAAATTGAAAGTTTTAGCAGTGAGTTGATATTATGAAGGCTTCCAATTACTCTTGGTCATACCGCAGAAAATCTTCTCCATGTAGCTCTCAAATAAGTCAGAATAAGGCTTGACTGTTGTTTGTAGGTTCTGACATGATTGAGTGATGATTTACCATTGACTACGTCATAGCTGTCGCCATACTAAACTGCTTATCTAACTCATTTCCTCTCCAATCAGACATGTGAACAGAGACAAGTGAGTCATTTCCAGTACCTCAGCTGGCCTGACTACGGCGTTCCCACCTCAGCGGTGACTCTTATCGACTTCCTCGGAGCTGTGAAGAGACAGCAGAGGAAGATGGTGAGGGCTTTGGGATTGCAGTGGGCAGGCCACCCACAAGGGCCCCCTATGGTGGTTCACTGCAGTGCGGGGATAGGGAGAACAGGTCAGACCCTCAGGTTGTGCCTCTTCTGCTAAGAGTGACTGCTGATTATGTGTACATGACATTATGTGTTTGACAAAAGCAATTTGTTTGCAAAATACACCAATTTCAAGTTTTTCCAGTAAAGTAGTAACATTTAGTTGAAGTTGAATCAATCTGTGTTGATGGGTACCATGTGATTTGCAGGTACCTTCTGTGCCCTGGACATCTGCCTGTCCCAGCTACAGGACGTTGGCTCACTAAATGTATGCCAGACAGTGCATCGCATGAGAACACAGAGAGCCTTCAGCATTCAAACCCCAGACCAGTACTACTTCTGCTACAACGCCATTTTGGAGCACGCCCAAAGGCAGGGCCTGCTCCCGACCAATCAGTGAGCTTCTGCGCCAATGTCCCAAACGATCAACGAGTCCTTAGGTTTCTACAGTTAATCCAATAGCCACGAAGTGTGACCATTTAGTGAGCCTGGGAACGTTTCTTCACAGAAGCAGAGATTAATCTGTCTTTCTTCATTGGTAGGCCAGACGAAGACAATACTGAGACAAGAAATGCTTAAGTGCCGAGATTACTGTGTTTCAACGTGATAACATTCTGGCTGCCAACAATGTGACATTTTGTTGTTAAACGTATCTTAGATAACATTCTTGTGATAGCGTGAACAAACTGCTTTTGCATTATGCAGTGGTCAGGCACATGGGATGAGGTGATCAAGGTGATTTTCATTTATTTTCTACTTTAAACTGATGGTTTAGGGACCTTTTAGAAAGTAATTATTTCAACAATGAACATGAAATTATCGACTCATCAGTTATCGCTTAATTTTTCAATACAGTTATAAAAGGTAACATGATCATCCTGCTTCAAAAGCACAAAATATTGCTGCAAAATACCTCAACTATATTTGCAACCAAATGTTTTCCCGTAATAACCTCCTGAATCTTCCCAATTTACAATACAGTATCTTGGTTGGATTCATAGGATTAACTTGGATTAACTGTTTTGAAGAAAACTGTAAAGCGACAGTAGCTAGTGTGCAGCTATTAGAGATTCTGTTGGCATGGAGGGTAAACGGATGCTGAACCAGTTAAGTTCATTTTGGGATGGATTATTCCCTTACATAATTACACCATGCAACAATTACATAGTTTTACACTTCTGTCCAGTCTGCCTTTAGTTCACTGCAGTGCAAATTAATGCTGAAGCATAGCATATTGTCATTTAAGGTAATGGTATAAGCTAGCTTTGCATCATGTCAAAAGTGCCATACTGAACGCAAGGGTGTGACACTGCCACTAGAATTTTGGTCACACAACAAACTGATCAGAAGGTTTGCGGTTCTGAGACAGTAAAAACCATTTAATTGGGTAGACATGCACATGTGAGATGATCACGCTATCAACTCTGCAGTGTCTGATCACATCGTCTCTGATGTTACAGTAATATGTGTGAATTCCTCTTGGTCTATTTTTGTTTCTTTTCCACTTCATCCACTGAAACCCAGGCCAACCTGACTAAAAGTAGAGTCGCCAATGTCAATGACCACGTTTGCTCACTAGCAGTGCCATCATGCTTCAGTGTATGCGCTGGTATGTAATTGCTAAACCTCCCTGCACGTCCACACACACACCACAGTCACACTTCTTTGGAGCAGTCGTGCTGCAAAGACTATGTCATTGAGGTGAACATCTGGCATCAGTTTAAGACCTCATGAGTAGTGCAATATTTTTTGTTTCTATATATACAAATCGTGTTCTTGGCACTTTTAAATAACTATTCCAAACGTGCTCTGAGATTAGTCGCTATATTGATATAGTGAGATGACAATGAATTAGCAGTCATTCTGTTGGTTGCCATTTGATGCTGAGATAACTTAAAATTGTTAAATGGAGTTAATTACATTTTAGCTTTGACTTTTTGTAATATTATGCATAGTTCTTTATTGGGACATCAAGAGGATTTTACAGGGAAAGTAGAAATTAAAATGAGTAAAATTGAAACCAGTAAAGTCATTTGCAGCCACTTGAAAGTCAAATGGTGACTGAAATATATTTCCATCATTATTATTTTCTACTGACTCCTGTGGTTCATCTGGTCCCAGTATCCTGTCATGATTATAGAGTACACATACAAAAACTGACGTCTGTGTGTGTGAGATACTTTACATTATGTTGTTGTTGGGTGAAAAAATTGTTCTTTACTACAGAATTCATATTGAATTTGCTTGTAGTGAGGTCTTTTTTTAAGTCTGCCATCTTCATACACGCTGATTTTAGATTTATTTGACCTTTTCAACGATGTATTCAAAATGTGCTGTATTTTATTTTTCTATGCCGTTTAGCAACTGTTTTCATATGATTATCCAAGTTAGTCATACATTTTATATTTGCTCTGTTATAACCTGTTTTATCATATTGAATCAAGCTATACTGTATTAAATACAAACTTATGTCAATGTGCACATTGTGGTTTTTTTATGATGTGTGGAATTCCCTACGCTTCAATTTTCCACTTAAGAATTTACAGTATTTTTGTTTACACACCACTTTTTTCAGCTTTTAATAAGTTTTGACCATCTTGTAGATAATTGCTATGTAAGTATATTATTGAACAAGTGCCACAGAACGCTTTACAGAAAAACAAAGAATGAGCAGTGTTTATGTTTAAAGGACATTTAAGAGGTGTGCAGGCTATCTACATGTTTTAGAATAGAATGAGAAAGAATAAAACCTTTAAAATGACAAACCTTAATTCAACTTTGGTTTGATTTTTCTCAACAATGTGTTTCATGGTCTGATTTCTGTCAGGTAAATGCTATTCTACCTCTCTGTGTATGTTTCCTGTCTCTCCATGGCCCATATTTTCACTTATAGTTGTGGTCAAAAGTTTACATACACTTGTAAAGAACATGTATGTCATGGCAGTCTTGAGTTTCCAATAATTTCTACAACTCTTATTTTTCTGTGGTAGTGATTGGAGCCCATACTTCTTAGTCACAAAAAAACATTCATGAAGTTTGGTTCTTTGTATGAAGTAATTATGGGTTGACTGAAAATGTGACATTTTCTGCTGGGTCAAAAGTATACATACAGGAATGATAATATTTGGTTACATGTCCCATGCCCAGTTTCACCTCAACTAGGCGCTTTTGGTAGGCATCCACAAGCAACTGGTTGAATCTTTGACCACTCCTCTTGATAGAATCGGTGTAGTTTAGCTAAATCTGTTGGCTTTCTGACATGGACTTGTTTCTTCACACTGTCCACATGTTCGCGAGTCAGGACTTTGGGAAAACCATTCTAAAACCTTCATTCGAGTCTGATTTAGCCATTCCTGTAGCCTTCCTTCCTTTCTTCATCATTCCATTTACTTTCTGTAAAGCACCAGTTCCATTGGCAGCAAAACAGGCCCAGAGCATAATACTACCACCCCCATGCTTGATGGTCGGCATGGTGTTCTTGGGGTTAAAGGCATCACTTTTCTCTCCTGCAAACACATTTCTGGTCATTGTGACCAAACAGCTAAATTTTAGTTTCATCTGACCACAGAACGTGGCCCCAGAAGGCCTTTCTTTGTCCATGTGACAGCAGCAAACTTCAGTCGAGCCTTAACGTACCGCTTCTGGAGCAGGGGCTTCCTTCTTGCACGCCAGTCTCTCAACCCATGCAGATGTAAAATTCGCTTGACTGTGGACACTGACACTTTGTTTTTTGACAATTTTCTCTCAGCAGTAGGTGATAGCTTGCGTTTTCTTCCTGATCATGGCAGTGGCACAACTGTGCCATGCACTTGATACTCGCAAATTATTGTTTGCATAGTTGATATAGGGACCTGTAGCTGCTTTGAAATGGCTTAAAGTGACTTTCTTGACCTGTTCAAGTCAATGATCCGCTTTTTCAATCCATACTGAGCTCCTTTGACTTTCCAAGTCCATGTCAGAAAGCCAACCGATTTAGCTAAACAACACTGATTCTATCAGGAGGACTGGTCAAAGATTCAACCAGAAGCTTGCCAGAAGCTTGTGAATGGCTACCAAAAGTGCCTAGTTGAGGTGAAACTGGCCATGGGACATGTAACCAAATATTATCATTCCTGTATGTATACTTTTGACCCAGCAGAAAATGTCACATTTTCAGTAGACCCATAATAACTACATAAAAGAACCAAACTTCATAAGGTTTTTTGTGACAAAGAAGTATGGGTAACAAACATATGAAAGAAAACAAACAACTTAAACAAAAGGCAAGTTAGAAAAGTGGAATTTTAATGAAAATAACCACATCACTACTATATCACGTGACTTGCTACAAATACTCATACATATAAGAAAAGGAGGCAGACAGCAGACACTGAGCAGAATGATCCGAAACTTTTGACCATCATGCCATATCAAACTTCATCCAGAAGTAATACACCAGTGAGATAATTTAAGTTAACCAAGCTTTAAACTAAGATTTTATTGTAAAATTTAATGTCAAAAATTTAAAATCCTTCACATATCCTTAATACTGGATATTTTTATGTATGATTTATATTATTTGGCTATGTTGTATGCCCAATCAATTTAAAATGCATCAAATAGTTTGTGAATATTCATATGGGGAGTGTGTTGTTAGCTGCAGAGGAATAGGAAAAGTGGCTAAAGATGCATAAACATTAACAGGGAAGCTGAGCAACATTCTTTGCATGAAGACTTAAAGGGTCTGATGGGAGGCTGTCTGTTAGAACAAGGCACTTTGGAGTGTAACAACATAGCACGTAAACAAGGGAAAAATATTGCAGTTATGGATGAACCCGATTGGTCTTTTTTAGGAAGGCCTCAAGACATAAAACTACACATGATAGAGTTAAAGGTTTAAGCTTGATACATTTTGCATTTGTATTAGCAGCAAATAAGAAACATAAACCATCTGAATCGATTTGAAGACGACGAATATGTTGGGCTGAGGTGATGTTCTGGTCCAAATGTGGTGCTGTTGGTCCAGTGGTTTCGGTGAAGCTTCCTCGGTTTTAGCGGGTGATATTCAAAATAAAGTGACGTGCATTGTAGTATGCGCCAATGCCAACGGAGGGGGGCGTCTCCAACTATTTTGTTACAAACACGAATCCGGAGTAGAGAGGCTTTTTCCTGGGTATGTAACATGTTGTTAAACTTACCTATTTTGGCTGAAATGTTGCGAGAACAAGTAGACGGTGTTTATTGTATGAGATAAAGCGTTCTGCAGTCATGTCCGCCCTTTGTAACCTGGAATGAATTCACGGGGTTTGCTCGTAAACGACAACAAAATAGCCACAAACATAACGCAGATAACTGCGGAGGAAATCTGCAGGAGGTCGGTCAGCTTGTCGGATTAGTAAACAACCGCTATCTGGGCGGTGGAAGCGTATTTCCGAGGGAGCCCCGCTGCCTGAAAGTGGATTCGCTCCGTCTGCAGCGTTGTGTGTGCATGTACTGCTTGTGTGCAAATGGATCGGTAGGGGGAGGGAGTTGTTGTGGTGAGACAGGTTAGACATTTTACTCCAGTTGAAATAAACAAAGAATAGGAGTTGTAAATGCGCCGCCGTCCCTTTGTGTCGGTGGTGTGCGTGTTGTGACGCGGGGAATACGGTGCGGCGCTGGCTGCCGATGTTCCCAGGTAGCTGTGCCGTAGTTCCCGTTTCGTTTGACTTTGGCATTGTTTCGTAAGGGCAACTGGATCGGCTCCTCTCGCTGAGCAAAGATGGACCCTTATTACCACGTCGTGCCCCGGCGGTGTTTGTGTCAAGTGACATATGATGCGTTTAATGTCGTAGATCTGTTCGGTTGAGTAGCAGCAAATACTCGACCGACACCTTAGCTGCGCTGTAGTCCGATGTTGTGGGCGTCCTACCGCCTGCATTATAACTATTCGCATACACGCGTTGTTTGTAAAAACAACCAAGGAACTACGATTTTTCTCCGTGTTAACATACGTTCAAGTCAGTGATTTACAGTTGGAAAGTTGGATTCGGTGCGGAATGAGCATTTCGAAAAGAACGCTGTGCGCCGTGCAAGATGGGGGGACTATCGGAATAGTGTAGTAATGTGTGTGTGCGCGCTGCAGCCCTCTGCCGCTGTCGAATGTGTAGTCCTCCGTTCGGTGACTGGAAGGAGGAATCCCGGGCTGGAGTTGCAGCTCCGCCTGTCGTGGGCGATGGTTTATTTTGGAAATTCCACCTTTTGGGGCTTTGTGATGACGGCCCGGTGCGCTGATTGGCTATGAGGCCAACAAAGAGGCGGGGCGTGAGCGAAAAGAAGACGTCGCTGTGCAGTTCGCGCCCTCCTACACAGTCACGTGTCACCAATGTCCAGGAAGTGCAAATGATTCTGTCGCGGGTTTAAACCACTTCAAACTAAAAAACACCCAGTTTGTGTAATATGCAACTTATTTACTAATCTTTTAAAAAATAATCACACGATTGTCTACGATACAAAATGGCGATTAACGACAGCTACTATTATACAGTATGCCGCATGTATTTGGTGAACTGTTAATCGAATGTGCTTTCGTGTTATTTGTCCAATAGGACAGAAAAATGTTAAGCGAGTTTTCGATGGGTATTGATCTGATCCGCTCACAACGGCACCGATCGGCGTCCTCTCCATAACAGCGGCGCTCTACTCACCGCTGGCATTCATTGTCGCGCTTCAAGTCAAAATGGGCGTGCGCAGTAGTTGTACGATGTATCCTGATTGACAGTTCAAATTTACAATCCACATTCCTCGCCCCCTCCTCCAGCGGATCCTGTGAGCCAACCGACCAATAGCCTTCGACAGCGGGCTGAACTCGTCTCTGAAACCACGCCCCCCATCCACCTAACCGAACGGAGATTGTTTTCCTCTCTAGGAGATTTTCACGTTGCAGCTTATAGCTTGAATTATTCATTGCAAGCCAAACGTAAATAATAAGTTGTTTCAGCATACATGTCGCTTTGATGTCTGTTCCAGTCAACGATTTCGTAGCCATCCAGACATAACGGAATATCCGTGCATCGTCTGCGAACTTCAGCTTGCCATTTAGGAGAGGGGTGAGTTCATTGAGCAAGCTAACACAGCTAGCTAACATTAGCAAGCGTCTCAGTAAACAATGTCGGGATTAGTAGCTTCTATGCATGACACTCACTTGTAGCCAGAGCTGATATAAACACCGCGGTTATCTGTAGCCAACGCTTGCTCCAGAAAGTCTATGTTGACCACAGCGGGTCAGGTCGCTAATGGTTAGCTGCATGTGCTTCGCCGCTAGCACTTACGGTGCTTGGTGTTGGGCGACTCGTGTTGTTTACATTAGCTAAGTGGCCGCGTACGACCCTTGCCGACTAAACAAGTTCTCGTCGAAGTTGGCATAAATCATCATTTCATTACGGTCTCGGGGTAACCGCTCAGATTCGCGGCAACTTGGTTAAGTCGGCGCTTACCTGTTAGTAATGGAGAGTAACATTTTGCAGTCCTGTGCCACGCTCTAAATGGCGGGCGGTGAGGACAGCGTCGTGTTGTAACTCGAGGTCGGTGCTTGTGTTGCTAGGCCGTAAAAGGGACGATGTAGGGTCTTGGCGGCTAGCCGCTGTTTGCATGTAGCAAACCCGAGAAGGAGTCAGCATGGACATGACGGTACTACGGCAAATGAAGTGGAATGTGTACACACAAGGAAACACCGCCGCCTCGCCCGCTTTGGCTGGCAGCGGCGTTAGTGAGTCGGTGCCGCTCCGTTGTCGAAGAAGGCACGGAAGAGCCAATTGCATCGCGGCGGCTCTGGAGCTTGACAGCCAGTGGGATAGTTAAACAGATATATGATATATTTGTAACGCAGTTATGTTTATAAAGCGAAACGAACTCATTCACGGTTTGTTGCTGGTTGGAGGAAGTTGTGAATGGCAGACACTCCCACGATCCTCCAGCACCTGTTTGGTTCATCAGTGACGTAGAGTGTCTGTGGATTTCATTGGCTACATGGTACAAGTTTTACATACAGTGCCCAAAGTTTCGCTCATCAACACATGTGTGTCTCCGGCTTTCACATCGTGCTATCTGTCTCAATATGGACAACCCGCATGGCATGTTTATTATATATATTTATTTGTATCCATAGAGATATCTCAGGATTAACATTTTGTTGTGACAGCAGACATATTAAAAGGGACGTAGAAAAATCTAAATGGAATGCAGCCACGATAAGGCTCGTTGAGGGAAATCTGCAAATATCACTACTTACACGGAGAATAAATAAAAAAAATAAATTGTAGTACTCTATCACCTGCCTGTATGCACTATTACACATGTGGCCCCAACAAGATGACCACATGATGTTTTTCTGTAAATATACTGTATAGTCAAACATTTTTCTCACTCAGTCTTGAAACACACGCCAGTTTACTGGCACTATTCATAATTTCACAATTGAATTCCTGAACTTAAAACAGCTAATGATTAATATATGATCCCTATATCCAGATACTGACTCCAGAGAATTCCTCTCATGAGACCTGTGATGCTGTGCTATCTGTTCCCAGGTCTCTCAGCTCTTATGAGTATGTGTTCATAATGAAGAGGCGACTGGAGGAACAGGAAACGGTTTTCGCATCCCAGCAGCGGCGCCTCCCAGGCAACTTGGAGGCTTTCCAGCATCGTGTCCTGGCCCCTGCTCCAGCCCCGGCTGTGTATGAGGCTGTATCCGACAACATGCAGCCCACCGCAGGTGTCCAGTACTCAGTCCCCCAAGGATACCAGGTACACACTGTTTGTAAATTATATAAGGAACTGCTGCATGTGTAAAAGTTAAGCCAGGTCAAACATTACTTCTTACTACACATACATACAAACATACATGTTACTCATACCCTAGATAGTCTTTCAAGTTCTGAAGCTTCTTTTTTCCGTCTTTCTATACTTTTTCCACATCCACTATCCATTGTATATTTGCTCTTGTGGATGTAATTTTTTGTGCTATTCCAGGTTCCAACTGTTGCACAGAACAGCGGAGGTCATGGGCACACCCCCAGCCCTGCCATTCATGGAGGGCCCCACCATCACAGCCCGGGGGTCCAGTCCCACGGGCCCTCTGTGATGTCAGGTCACAGCCATACTGCTGCTCCCCAAGCCTCAGCACAGGGCCAGCAGCAGTTCCAGAGGCTCAAGGTTTGTCTTCCACTGCTTTAGGTTTTTGTTCCATGGCCTGAAAAGTACACACATCAAGGACCACTGTGGGTGCTAACCAAAGCTTTTTAATTTGCCAAACATTTATAATCTGTGAAGTTTTAAAAGGAATGCTTGACTGGTTTTTACAATATGGCATGATATAAAAATGTATGTAAAGTTGTGTATTTTTCCGTTTTAGTAAAATACTACATTTTGAGGAATGAACATGATCACTAGATGATGACAAAATTTAGGTTTCAACTGACAAACTATGATTTTGAAATCAGATCAAAAAACGGACCTATCTCTCTGTTTCAGGTGGAAGATGCTTTGTCATATTTGGACCAAGTGAAACTGCAGTTTGGTAACCAGCCTCAAGTCTACAATGATTTCCTGGACATAATGAAAGAATTCAAATCTCAAAGGTGAGCACTCTTTTGATTTGACTTCAAAGACACTGTAGGTAATTTGGTTTAACATCTAAGCCAAGTCCAGCTTTCTGATTAGAAAGTTTTCCAGTAGTTATTCAAAACATTTCAGAACTGCACCCAATTATAATTTGTATTACCAGTAATGCCTCACAGCATTGACATCAGCTATGTAGTGTTTTGTGAATTAACTGTAAGTGCTGGGTTCATAGTTCAGGTATTGCCTCTGGGTTTATTGTTTATTGGGATCAATACAATTGCTTTATTACATATTAGTGGCAAAGATATTTAAGAACTGGAGATTAGTTAATAATATCACATATACTCTCCTGCTGTTGTAAATTGAAATGTATTTTGCCTCTCCTTTTTCAGTATTGATACCCCAGGGGTCATCAGCAGAGTGTCACAACTCTTCAAAGGTCACCCTGATCTCATCATGGGCTTCAACACTTTCCTGCCTCCTGGCTACAAGATCGAGGTCCAAACCAATGACCTGGTCAATGTGACCACACCTGGTCAGATCCACCACATCACCCCACATGGCATCTCAGTACAGAACATCCCCATAACAGGCGCCTCTACACAGCACCAAGCGCAGCCCCCACCTGCTGCTGTCACCAGCACTGCACCCCTCGTCACACAGCCCACCCCTGCCAAGATGAGCAAGGTGGGTACAAAATTAGTTTAATAAGTTTAGGTCTCTTGCCAAAACATCACCATTGTTGGGACTGGCTCAGATATTTGAATTCCCTCTGTTAACTTAGACGTCATGTATTCCCTTTGGGGCCACAGTGATCTTACATATTCTGTCCCCTCCAGCCTGTCCAGTCTCCGGCCTTGACACCGAGCAGTCAGAGCAATCCGTCCATCCCACCGTACACCTCCCCGCGCTCCCCACCAATGCAGCTCCAACCACCACTCAGCGGGACCCCCACCGGTCCACCCATGCAGAACAACCAGCCTGTGGAGTTCAACCATGCCATCAACTATGTCAACAAGATCAAGAACCGCTTCCAAGGCCAGCCTGACATTTACAAAGCCTTCCTGGAGATCCTCCACACCTACCAGGTCAGCAACTACAGCCAAAATCCTTAAACCATATGCTGATCTTAGTTTGCATTTGAGGGTTTAGAGACAGCGCTAGACTCTCGTATTACCCTAGATTCCACAGTGACAAGACAGAAATCGTGTATTCGTCTATTACAGAAGGAACAGCGTAACGCCAAGGAGGCTGGAGGAAACTACACCCCAGCACTGACGGAGCAGGAGGTGTACGCTCAGGTGGCCCGACTCTTCAAGAACCAAGAGGACCTCCTTTCAGAGTTTGGCCAGTTCCTCCCTGACGCCAACAGCTCAGTGGTGAGTAGATTTGTGTTGTCCCTCATTTTAAGTTGATGGAGTCGCAGTTACTACTAGTTTCTACTATTCTACTGCTACTAATTAAGTCTTTGTCATCATGTTTAATCTCTTGTCTGTTATTTATTGATTTTTTAAATTGGTTTTCATTATACTTTTTTCATCTTATATGAACATCCTTTCTTAAGCTCAGTCAGATGCGAATACTGAGATTGTACACGTTTGCTATTTACCACTTCAGATTTATAGTGTATATCTGATATATATACTTTGGGAAACCATATTCTCGTGCCTGTGTCATATCAGTATTGTGATATCTCCACAGCTGCTGAATAAGACGACTGCAGAGAAGGCAGAGTCTGTACGGAACGACCATGGCGGCACAGCCAAAAAGCTGCAGCTCAATAACAAGCAGAGGCCCAATCAGAATGGCTGCCAGATCCGCCGGCATCCCCTCTCAGGAGCTCCGCCCCCCGTCAAGGTACATAGCCACATTCTGATGTTGTAATCCGACGCCGACTTCTAGTTCATTTCTATTATATCCACGTTTTGTAAGTATTCTGCTCACCTCTCCCCCATTTTTATTTTGGTAACGCCACAGAAAAAGCCCAAGTTACTGACTTTGAAAGATTCGTCATTGGCAGAAGCCAGCAAGCATGGAGTTGGGACAGAATCTCTATTCTTTGAGAAGGTGAGTTTGTAGCAGGTGTCTTCAGATACTTTTTTGGGGGGTTTCATACCTCGGCTGGACAAAAATATGAATCGCTGTATTTTTCAACCCATTGGCAATATTCATACACTGTGAAAACGTGAGCGTGGATGAACATCATTTTCACACCAAAACAAGAGTTTCTGATAAGTGTTGCTATTAGTGTGGATGTAATGCCTCACTCTACCTAACCTTGTCTTGTACTACTGAGTATTATCTTGTACACTGTGTCCCTCCAGGAGGTTTTGTCATCAATTGGTTCTTCAATGTATTTTCCTTCGTAGGTGCGCAAAGCCTTGCGAAGTGCAGAGGCTTATGACAACTTCCTGCGGTGTCTGGTCATCTTTAACCAGGAAGTGATCTCCAGGGCTGAACTGGTGCAGCTGGTGTTGCCATTTTTGGGGTGAGTGGTCCGTCACACTACTTGGAACGTGAGCTTGACGACGCCTGCACAGTAAACTACATCACAGGCATATTCTCTTCATTTTTGATGTACAGTAAATTCCCTGAGCTGTTCAACTGGTTCAAAAACTTCCTGGGATATCGAGAGATGTCCCACATCGAGACCTACCCGAAAGAGCGGGCCACAGAAGGTATCGCCATGGAGATCGATTATGCCTCCTGTAAGAGGCTGGGCTCCAGTTACAGAGCACTGCCCAAGAGCTACCAGCAGCCCAAGTGCACCGGCAGAACTCCACTGTGCAAAGAGGTGAGAAGGGAAATACTTGTAAAAAAAGTGGGGAAACATGTTTTAGTGGCATTAAACCAAGACACATTTACACTGGACATTAAAAAGAATTGCCTTTGCCGCCAAATCAAAAAGCATTGAGCTTAAAGATTGTGTGTGTGTGTGTGTGTGTGTGTGTGTGTGTGTGTGTGTGTGTGTGTGTGTGTGTGTGTGTGTGTGTGTGTGTGTGTGTGTGTGTGTGTGTGTGTGTGTGTGTGTGTGTGTGTGTGTGTGTGTGTGTGTGTGTGTGTGTGTGTGTGTGTGTGTGTGTGCAGGTCTTAAATGACACCTGGGTCTCCTTCCCCTCCTGGTCTGAGGACTCCACCTTTGTCAGCTCCAAGAAGACGCAGTATGAGGAACATATCTACAGATGTGAGGATGAACGCTTTGAGGTGAGCACGACATCATCATCATGTTCACTGCAACTGTGATATCCCGAGCTGCGTGATGGCTTTACTGAACGTGAAAAGTCATTTCACTTTTCCATTTTCCAAGTTACTATCACATTTTTGTCTTAATTATACACACGTCTCCAAGAAAGACTTGTGTGTGTGTTGTGAAAGACCTGGTGTGATGGCAGCCTAAGGCGTTGAGCATGTTAACGCACGTAGCAGATCTGTGCTTGTGACTGCAGTGAAAATTTAAATAGCTAAATCCAGCTGGTAATGATCGGAAATAAAGGAACTCAACGAGTCTTCAGTTGAAACGTCATGCGCATGCCCACACAGCAAATGGTAATAAAGCTGCTATTTGTTCTTGCCCATAGCTGGATGTTGTGCTAGAGACAAATCTGGCTACCATTAAAGTCCTGGAGACGGTGCAGCGAAAGCTCTCCCGCATGTCTGCAGAGGAGCAGGCCAAGTTCCGCATGGACAACACGCTGGGCGGCTCCTCGGAAGTGGTGCACCGCAAGGCCATCCAGAGGATATACGGAGACAAAGCACCCGACATCATCGACGGCCTGAAAAAGAATCCTGCCGTGTCTGTCCCCATTGTGTTGAAAAGGTGGGTGCCAATGAACGTTTTTGAGTTTGAACTAGTTCTTGTAACAGTCAGAAAAGAGAAGTGTTACTGACTAATTTGCTGACTTATCCTAATGTTGATATTTCACTCTGTTACGTTACTGGATATCAACAATTTATTAATCCGACTTTGCCTATTCTCTTCTACTCAGGTTAAAGACTAAAGAGGAAGAGTGGCGGGAAGCGCAAAGAGGCTTCAACAAGATCTGGAGGGAGCAGAACGAGAAGTATTACCTCAAATCTCTCGACCACCAGGGCATCAACTTTAAACAGAACGACACCAAAGTGCTCCGATCCAAGTCCCTGCTGAATGAAATTGAAACCATCTATGATGAGGTAAATCTTTTTTATGTGGTTCCCAGTGATGTAACAATAGCCGAAGTAAAAAGTAAGAACACCCCCCCCCCCCCCCCCCCCCCCCCCCATCATTTATTGAAGCAACCTTTATGCCCTGATGCTGTTGTAAACAACCTTGGAAGTAACACAGTTCTTTTAAGCGTACATTTAATGGAAAGTTACCGTGTCTCTGCTTGCCAAGCTTACTTACGAAGTGACAGATTGGGGCCACTACATTTAGTAAAAAAAAAACGTACCTTAACTGCAACAGGGAATTTGGAGGTAAAACTTGAAGTCCAGAGACAGCAGAGACGAGATGGCTGATGAAGAGCCAGTACAACAGAACAGTACAAAGAGTAAGAATAAAAAGCAAGACGGGCATACTGGAGAGGCTGTTAAAAGAATAGACTTGGGTCTTAAATTTTAATATTGTCTTGTTGTTGCTCTGCAGCGCCAGGAACAGGCATCGGTGGAAAACGCCCCCCCACCCACGGGCCCTCATCTGACGCTGGCGTACGAGGACAGTCAGATCCTGGAGGACGCAGCAGCTCTCATTATCCATCATGTCAAGCGACAATCCGGCATCCAGAAGGAGGACAAATACAAGATCAAACAGATCATCTACCACTTCATCCCAGACATGTTGTTCGCCCAGCGCGGGGAGCTCTCCGACGTGGAAGAGGAGGAAGAGGAGGAAGAGATGGATATGGAGGAAGGGGCCTCAAAAAAGCACAACGGTGTCCCCAGCAGCGGAAGCCCCTCCAAGTCCAAGCTGCTGTTCAGCAACACAGCGGCACAGAAGCTGCGCAGCTGCGATGACGCCTACAACCTTTTCTACGTCAACAACAACTGGTACATCTTCCTGCGCCTCCACCAGACACTGTGCTCGCGTCTGCTGCGGCTGTACGGGCAGGCCGAGCGGCAGATCGAGGAGGTGGTCAGGGAACGCGACTGGGAGAGGGAAGTTCTGGGACTCAAGAAGGAGAAGAGCGACAACCCGGCAATCCAGCTGAGACTGAAAGAGCCCAGTGAGTAACACACACACACACACACACACAGTCAAAATGATAACAAAAGAAACTGCTGCCAAAATGTACGCAGGTCGCAGGATGTTGAAGTAATAAAATGTGTTCAGGCCTGCTGTCTGACATTGGTTTCTATTTTCTGTCTAGTGGACATCGAGGTGGAAGACTATTACTCTGCCTGCTTGGAGATGATTCGCAATTTGCTGGATGGAAACATGGAGGCGTCTCAATATGAGGATTCCCTCAGGGAGATGTTCACCATTCACGCTTACATCGCCTTCACCATGGACAAGCTCATCCAAAGCATCGTCCGGCAGGTGAGACGATTAGTGACCCACGCGTAGAATCGTCACATCAGCATAAATCTGTTCCTCTCCGCTCATGCTTCAGTGCCTCTCCCCCATTCAGCTCCAGCACATTGTGAGCGACGAGATCTGCGTGCAAGTAACGAACCTCTACCTAGCCGAGAGCACAAACGGGGCCACCGGCGGAGCCTTGTCCACCCAGGCCTCGCGGAGCTCCGCAGAGTCTCTCTACCAGCGGAAAGCAGAGCAGCTCATGTCTGATGAGAACTGCTTCAAGGTAAATATGCAAACTTCCTGTAACATTTGAACTGTTAGTAGCCCGACACAAACTCACCCAGCTTCCTGTGAACACAATAACACTCGGCTTTGAAACGGTTTGTAGCTTTATTTTGATGGATTTTAATTTAATTGTGTTGTGCATTTTATTCTGAATTCATAAATGTGTTGCATGGAACAAGAGTGACTTTAGCCTGTAATCAACACAAGATGATTTAATCCTACAGCAGAGATGAGGGTTACATCATTGTTGGTTTGCAGTGAAAATCCTATAAACCAAACCAAAATGTAACTGAGGTTTCTGTATCTGTGTGACTGAGATCTGATGTCAATGTGAGCGCGCCTCATCAGTCTGTTTGCTATCTCCAACCATCAGCAATGGGCTGTCACTAGCCTCCACCATGATACTGTAGATGATATAGACACGTACCATTTGTAACATGACACTGTAACGCAAACAGGCAAGTGTTTCATTTGAACTTATCAATCTTCTCGCCCCTGATTCATTTCCAGGTGATGTTCTTGAGAAACAGAGGCCAGGCGCAGTTCACAGTGGAGCTGCTCGACTCTGATGAGGAGAACTCGGATGAGCCCATGGAGGCGGAGGTGAGAGGCCGCGACACTTAATAGTGAGACAAAAGTTAAGGCAAACTCAGGAAATCAACTTTTTAAATCCACAAGCCACCTCGACCCAACACACAGTCCAAGGATCCACCTGTGTAGCCGACGCCCTGTGCCTTGTGTTTACATCACATCATCGGTCTTAAACAGCTCTTCTTCTCCCCTGTAGCGTTGGTCCGATTTTGTCGGCCGCTATTTAAACCCAGATTCCACCACTCCGGAGTTGAGAGAGCACCTTGCTCAGAAGCCTGTGTTTCTCCCCAGGTAAGCAGGAAACACACTCACACACTCATACCACTGATGTTATATCCCTCACTCCCCAATACTGGATCACATGAGCCGCCGTCCTCACGCATCTCTGTTTTCGCTCCTAACCAGGAATCTGAGGCGGATCCGGAAATACCAGAAGGGCAGAGAGCAGCTGGACAAAGAGGCGTGCGAGGGTGGCAAGAAGTCTCTGGAAAAGGAGAAAATGGAATGTATGTTCAAGCTGAACTCCTACAAGATGGTCTACGTGTTCAAGTCTGAGGACTACATGTACCGACGCACCGCCCTGCTGCGAGCTCACCAGGTACGCACCGCTTCCTCCTGCTAACACACACACACACACACACACACACACACACACACACACACACACACACACACACACACACACACACACACACACACACACACACACACACACACACAGCTACACATACATACACACACATACATATACACAAGTGCTCACTGGCCTCCAGAGTAATTATCTGGCTAAAAGGTTAACAAACATTCATTGAGTGGGGACAATATGTGCCACTTTGCTAAATGGCCACTAGGTGTCAGCAAATGTACTTCACCAAGCCTGGAATCCAACAAGACAACAATCGGTTCCCAACTTTCTTTCCTGTGTGTAGGTTAGTAAGACATGGTGTGTAGGTTAGTAAGTAACGCAGCAATTTAATATTACATCACAAACTTATTGCCACAGTTTGTGTCGGTTACATTTTCATTCTGAATTCTGAATTTGAGGATTTAAGATGTTCAAACATCACACGCCACTGAGCTTTTTAACTTATGAGAGCCTAGACAGGGAGTCTAAGGCCCCATTTAACTACACACACGTACATAATATTACTACATAAAAGGTGGTGGCAACGTTAATATCAGTTTAACCAGAATGTGATGAAGGCGACCTGCTCTTCCCTCCACAGTCACACGAGCGAGTGAGCACGCGGCTGCACAACCGCTTCCATGCCTTGGTGGAGTCCTGGGCGAAGGAGCACGTGACCCGCGACATGAGCGCCGAGACCAACAAGTGGCTGATGGGCGAAGGGCGCGACGGCCTGTTACCGTGCACCACCAGCCGCCAGCCGGAGATCCTCCACTTCATGAACATCAACAAGTACCGTGTCAAGTACGGCCCGGTCAGCAAGGCGCCGTAGCCGCTGGGAGCCCACAGCTCTGGTGGAAAGACACATTTTCTGACGTCTGAGGTCAAACAGGGCGGGTCAGGGCGGTAGAGGACTTATCAATATCTTTTCAAGATTGACATGGGAGCACAACTAAGCTAGCTACCGTGTATGTTGTATCCAGGGCGACAGGATTACTGATTTTACCAGCGTTTTTAGCTGGGCCCGTTTTTTCACAGGGCCTCTGGTGCCAAAACTTAGGAATGGTCATGTTCCAGACACAACCTGAACTCTTACCAGCACGCCGAGCCACACGTCAAACTAACATCCCTGAGCCTTTAGGACAGAGCTTAGCCTGACAGAGTGTGAGAGTGAGTGAGTGTGTTTTTGTACTTCATCGCAGCTGAGCTTTGGTTTAGGTTTCGACTGACAAGTCTTGTCTGAAGCCATTGGGGTGAGAGCTCCAATGAATGTTGTTACACTGCAGTATCCACACAGACACACACACAGTATGGCGGACAAGTGCACTTATTTAGCAAGAGAAATGTGTCTTTTTATTTTCCCAGGTTGAAGGTTTAGGGAGCTCAACAGAGGCTGGCGTTCCATAGATCTGGAGCAGACATTCCTGCGTTACGGCCAAATAACCATTATGTCACAAATCGGAAAGAGGCGCCCCCCCGGAAAACAAACGGCAGCATTATGACGTACAGCCTGAGCTCCAAACGGTGATGTCAGGTTTCGAGTGAAGAGCACTGTTGCAAGTTATGATATAAAAAAAAAAAAAACTAAAGAAAAATAGACGCAAAAAAGACTAAACTTAGCCTCACAACACTGTTGGATCTCAGACTGTAAAATTGTAAATCTTGTGAATGTCAGATCCTGACATGTATTCCAGTGTATGTGTTGTGTATATATATTATATATAGTTCTATTAACCTGGATAATCTTCGACGCCCTGGAAATCAACTTTTTAGAAATGTTGCTGGCAGTTGCCCCGACACCAATATACACCAGCTTGTACACACACACACACACACACACACACACACACACACACACACACACACACACACACACACACACACACACACACACACACACACACACACACACACACACACACACATCCACCCACGTCTCAGTCTGGGAGGACTGTCCACACGCCGCTCACGTTGTACATACACTGTATATAGTGTCAGACTTTTTATGACAGATCTGTGTTGTTGTGCTAGTAATACTTTCCAAGCTTACTGTGGACTTTAGTGATAAATGGCTAAAGTTAGTATGTATATGAAACCGACAAATGCAAGACCATTTATTACAGTTTTTACCAAAGGGAGCTGATTATAAAAATAGCGATTTCTCCCCTTTGTGTGTTCCTTTTATGTCTTTCTTTTTAAAACTCTGTAGTAAAAAAATCATGTTGACAGGTAGAAATGTATACAGGTCATTCAGTTTTTATATATGAAAACTATTTTTCTTTTGAATGTGACACTCGGTTGATATTATCACTGCCCCTTTGATATTCTCCAAACGATGCCGTCCATCACGGCGGGACACGTCTCATTTCAACGTTCAGTCTTAAGATGGACGGAGTCCACAGCAGTCTCGCCTTGTGACTCTCGCTCTTCTCCCTGGATAGATTTCTGCTGAAAACATCACTCAATGCCATATTTTTGATATTTGGAAGAAGTCACACGAGCATGTCATTAGTCCCTTTATTTAGACATTATTTAAAGTTATAATAAAAACAACATTTGTAGCCTACGTAGTCTGTTGTGTAGTTGTGAGTCATTTCTTTTGTGCCGTTCCATCTGTTACCCTCCTCCATTTCTGTTCCTCTGGACTGTCAGGGATGCTGAAGCACAACTTCTGTTACCTCATGTCAAATATTCAGACACTTGATACAAAACAATAAATATACATAGATTTGTTTCAGCCTGACTTGTGTAAAAAAGTTTTTAATTTGTGCTTTAGTGACATTTTACTCAGGAAAATAAACTGAAACTTAGGAATTACATAACTAATTAGATTCATTATTAGTTACAGTAATGAGTCACACAAAGTCATTCTAGAATATATCATATATATATACAGTATATTCACTGATCATTGCTAAAATATTTTCTTTAAAACTTGCGAAGATGTGAAGTCTTTTTAATGAAAAGGTGTTCAAACTACAAAATCAAAATGTGCTATTTTCTTCCAATCCAGCAGAGGGAGTCCTGTTACTGTACTTTTGTGTACAGATGAATATATTTCTATATTTTTGTAGATTGTGAGGGATTTAACATCATATCTGGTGGTGTTAATATCAAGGTGAATTGATTAAGTAAAGTTTATCTGTGCAGAATTCTTCCCTGTGCTGTTTGTGTGTCGGTGTTCTGCAGCATTGTTCATCTTCACCTCGCATATTTATAAAGATGTTCAGGAGGAGTAATGAAGAAAACCGTTTGGGCTCAGTGTTTGAGAGATTCTGTTCCGTCCCAAGTCCCAGTAAACCACCTCACCATGTCCCAGGATGCTCCACACACACATCTGAACTAATGAGCATTGAGCAAAAGCAGCAGCGGTTGTGTGAGGATGTTGTGTCTTCTGCATGATTACCTCTGTGAGAAAACCTTTCGGATCTCCGGAGGCCTTTCAGCTCCCCAATTTTGGTGCTTCCACAACATCTAAGTGGAAGAGCAGCGCTATTGTCACAACCACAGACTCCATATTGTGCTTCAATCTTAGAGGCCTCAGCACTCACAATGCAGACTAATTAACTCAGTGAGGGAGACCAGATCCAGTTCTGTTCTGCTCTTGTGTGTGGGGGTTTTAGGGGCTCCTGTAGTTTTAAAAAGCTTTGAGCAGCTACAGTTTTTGATAACGGCAATAAATCTGTATACTTGTCGGTCTGGATTTGAGTTTATTAGCAATCATAATCAAAATGTGTACAGATTCAGATGATTTCCTTATCTGTGTGTGCAAGACATAAATATCTTATCCAAACGATGTGAGATTATACCCTAATGGTAAAGTCTTTGTGGAACACACTAGATTGTAGTATCAAGGGGATTCATTTAAATACAGGATATGCAAGATGGAGCTATAAATACCACAGAGCAGCTTCTTCTGCCTCCAGCCAGATGTAGGTGATTTCTACCTGCGGAGGCTGTTTTTCTGGCTCTGAACATCAGTGAGATGTTCTGTGAAGGATTTGTCTGTGTGGTGATAAATGCAGGAGCACAAATGACATGCCTGGTAGGCCTGATTTGCTTTGATGATGAGAAACGCTGCAGGCTCCTCGCCTCTGTAATGGGATAATGAAGTCTGGCAAGCTTATGTAACTGCTGAAAAGGCCTGCAGCACAGTCCATTTAACATGCTCGGCTCCTGCAGCTTCAACAGGCAGGAAACGTCAACTCTTTTTACCTTTAGATAACTTTTCTGCACAAACTGGCAGATACATTAATAAACTTACTTAAAGTCGTCGCTTTGGCTTGATTGGTTGGCATCGTGTACTGCTGTAAGAACACACATGCACTGATATGTCACCTTGAATTAATGAATTTGTTTTATTTAACAAGGACCATATATGTAGACATTGTTACATAGAACATGACAGATGTAAATGTAAGCTTATTTGCAGCCACTGTCCCCGTATGGACGTGTGTGTGAGACAGAAGAGGGTAAAACAGGTTATCAACCGACACCTTACCACTTGGCCACCGTGCCTGAATGATGTGATAAACATGACCTATGACACAGAGGAGGAGGCAGGAGAGTTTTGGAGTCTCCAATACTCCAAAACCCAAATTCCCAAAGCTCAAAGCCGGGGAGGAGCTTAACTGGGACACAAGTGGTGGAGTGGAGGGAAACCTTTGTTTTTGTCTTTAGGAAGCAGCGTTGTACTCTGCTGGACTCACAGAGGGTCCACTGTTTGGTGACCAGAGCATTGCATTAAGACAGACAGAGAGAGGGGCCCCCGTGGGCACTCTGCCCCTTCTCTGCAAACTAGAGCAAAATAAAACAATCCCTTTATTCAGCTGTTTGGACCTGCCATCTAAACAGCAGCTTGTCATTAAATTAACATCACAGCAGGCGCACGCCCTGGCCCTTGCTTCCTGGAGCATTGTGATGCACTCAGGAGGAAACTCATTCATTCAGTGGATACCAGGTCAAAAAGCAGGGGCGGCACAGACGCGTCCCTGCAGCCTTGGCATTGAGGAATGGGAACAGTCGCCGGGCCGCTGTGTTGGTTCTCGTGAGGCCGAGTGTTGAATGGACCAACCTTTGAATCCCTGGCAGCAGTGAAGGACAGAGACAGATTTGCTTTTTGTTTTTGATGTTGTGCCACTTTCTGTCCATATCCCCAGTGAGGAGGGGGCTCTACTCTCTGCCAAGCCCTCTGACCACAAGAGAGGCTGCAGCTAATTCACATTAATAAGGTTGTCTGTCTGTCTTGGCCTTGGCCAGAGATATATTTGTTGTGCACCTGCTAGGGGGAAGAGTCTTGACTTTCCCAATGGTTTTCCGATAGAAACATTTGTACAGTTGTATTGCACTGCCGTGTTTGCACAGCTTACTTCTGCACAGTAACACTGAGGGTAAACTATAGGGTGCATACCTCCACCAAGGCCCAACAGTCCACCAATTATGGATCCGTCTCTCAATGATGAAACAGCAGATTATTGTGTAAACTAATGATAACACCATTACCACCAGTTTGGTGAGAAAACCTCCAATTAAAGGAGGGGAAATTAAAAAATGGCAGAAAATCTATTTAGGCCTGTATTGATGGGTGTGGGTTAACCAAAGGAATCCCAAACAAAATGATATTGATTCTATGGCTTATGGTGAAAACGTGGCCAAAATGTAAACATTCTTGCTACAGCGCCACCATCAGGCTAACCTCTGCCAAAATGTATTGGACTCTTTACCGGATCATGTCCAAACTGCTCATCAAGTTGTAATTACTCCATAAAAACATTGCTGGTTTGGTCTCTGTATTGTTCCGTTTAGCGAAAATCAAATGAATGGCAGCAACATAATTTCAGTTAATTTTCCTATTGACTGAGCTCTCTGTGCACAACAGGGGGCAGCATAGAGCAGTGAGCAATCAGGTTAGAATAGCTAGTGAAGCGAAAGAGGTCAGACAGACTGACCACAGCACTACTGTACCACTGTGTTCCAATAATGGTGCCACATGACGGACCTGAGGGCAAAATCACATAAGGAAAGATTCATATCTACCTCACGTTCATCTCTTTCAATCCTGAAACACATGATGCAATGCAACAAATGTCTGCATGTGCTACTAGGAATTTAAAATCCTTTAAATGAAAAGCTGTTATGTTGTTGACTGTGGAAGGTGTACTGTGTTTATCTCATTTAGGCATAATTTGGGTTTGCTCTGTTGATGTTGGTACATGCGTTGTTACAAGAAGTTGTTTTGCTTGGGGGTGTCTGGGAAGGAACACAAGGAGGTGATGGAAGGTTATGAACATGGTTTTGAGGCACGGACAGGGTTTGAACCAATGATCCTCAGCTACGAGACTGAAGCCTTACCAAATGACCACCACATGTCGAATTAGAACACCACAAACATGATGACGAACACAATGATGAACACCTTGTTGTTCTAAGGTTGTATTTCAGGGCTGTTCCAAACCTTTTTGGGGGCTAAACTGAAGGAGACTTACTGAATGTACACAAACACACACAAACACACATAGTTCCGATACGTTTTGTCCAATGTTTATTGTTGCTTGTCATTGAACATGAATGTTTATTTAATCCAGTTGATGACTTAATTCTACCAGGATTGCAGATTTGGTTACTAAACATCCAGCTACTGTTACTGCAGGACTGTAAAGACATTACACACAACAAAATATCCAGGTTACACAAATGTTGCTATTGTATGTGGGGACTACACAGATTTTGCTGAGATATTGAAGAGGAAAATATTAGAGAAAATATGTTAGTGTGACAGATAGTGTTGTTGGGCTCCAGCTGGGTTTCTCTCCTGCTGAAGGTGCAGAGCTTCATTCCCGGACGTAAATCCGTGTGCACACGACATCATCTGCACCAAACGTCTGGAGGAAACAAAGAATAGTTTTGCATTTTAGTCACGTAATACTCATTAGAACCCGCCACTCCAACTGATGGGTTTGAAAGTAATTGGTTAAATTGGCAACAAAAAAAAAAGTATGCCTTCAGTCGTAAATGAAAATGTTTTTAAAAGATTCTTGTTTTATCATAAGGTAAATTGAGGACAACTTTGAATTGGGTGAAAATCTAAAGAAAATCCTGGTTTGTCCCTTGTTAATGAGTTCATCACATCATCAACATTCAAAATTAAGCCCATCAGTCTCACTCTTCCCAGATGGAAGTCTGCTCCCTGGATGCTCATGCTTCAAGTGTTTCCAGACTGATCTAGCCGGAGAAGAATTCCAAGACTTTCCTCTACGGTTTCCAGACTAAACCAATTAAACGGATCATGCAAATCGTATGGAAATGTGCCCCACTTACAGTGCAAACTGCCACGAATCATCAGACCATTGCATTGCGAGTGTGAGTCCTCCTTTGAGGCTGAAGCTTATCGAGCTCAGCATATTGTTTCCTTGTCTCAGCGTCTGTGGGATTCTTGGGAAACTTTCACACTGTTTGTTTGGGTTTTCCCTGTACTTGTCCCACCAAAATGAGGTCATCTGGGTGCAAACATGACTTGCATCTGAAACGTTCCACAATAGTAATCTGCTACTGTCCATGATTGTGACAGTTTAGAAGTAAAATCAGGCCTCAAATGAGTCCAGTTGCTTTGAATTACTACATGTCAAATGAGCAGTATGAGTGAAAACCTCCATAGATAGACAGTAACAGGAAACTACGTCACTCTACTTGGGCTATTGGCTCAACAATGAGGTTGTATGTTTCTCAAGCACACAAACGTCCATGAGGCTAAACACAAGACACAAAACATTCTGAAAATGTCCAACTGAAGAGTTAAGAAACACAATGACTGGTTGTTAGCAGTCTTGGAGTTGGAGTTTTCTTGGGAACACGGGGAACACGACCCACAGAAGCCAATTTCATTCCTCCTAAATGTAGATTCCCAATTTCTCTGCAGATTCCTGTTTAGGGTGAGTGTGTGTGTGTGTGTGTGTGTGTGCGTGTGTGTGTGTGTGTGTGTGTGTGTGTGTGTGTGTGTGTGTGTGTGTGTAGTGTGTGTGTGTGTGCGCGTGTGTGTGTGTTGGACGGTGTGATCCCGTGGGCTCAAGGTGAGAAGAGCAGAGACATCTCAGCCATATCGGCCTCCATCCATTAGCACTTCCAGGCTAAAGGTTGTGGCTGCTGTTGCCTTTCACACGTTCTGCTTCTACCACCCCAACGTCGGAGCCATTTCATATGTTCTGCCTGCTCATATCAAGGGCCTGAACAGATGAACCACAAGAATGATACAAAAAGCTCTCTCTGCTCTTCTGCCTGCTGTCCTGTAACATGACCCTCTGTAAACATCCTGTGATTACTTTGTAAACCTGTTGTATTGTTTCATGTGTTGGACGTGGACCCTCCAAGCGCTTACGCAACAAAGCCGACCGTGGGAGCACCGACTGCTCAGAGAAGAAAGCTGCCGAGTTCCTGAGAACCATCAGTCGGTCCGTTGGTCTTGGACTGTACCCCTGCACATCGTTCTGGAGGCTTTAGACCCAGCGACTCCTACCCATATTAATCTGGCTAAATACAGGCGTGCTACTGCAGTGTGAGCAGCTCCTCTTGTTCTCCTTTCACGTCTCTCTGTGGGAAGGATGAAAGCTGTACTCCTTGGGAAACAGCCTCCCTCGTTTCCTTTATGGATGAATCTCCAGGGTGACTTCATACACCCCTGCCTTGTTTCATTAACCATTTCTCAAGCGGAGTACAGCAACTGCTCTGAAAACTCATCCTAATGCATCAGAGGTTCGAGCCTCCCTTTGTAACACAGAAACCATACAGTTCAGCCACCAGACAAAGCCAAGTAACCATCTGCTGCCTCTGTAGAACCTCATTAACCAATATTCGGGCACATACCTTCACCAAGGACAAACAAGCCTTAATGTAACAATATACTTGAATAAAGAAACATCTATAATAAAGGATCACAGAAGCAGCAAACCAACCATGACAACATGAGTGAAAACAGAACTTCAGTGTGGTTTAGTGAATTTTACAATTTAAAATGATGTATGTATTTAGTGTCACACTAATGACCAGCACTCACCAGTATGAGCTCGTTGCCGCTCAGCTCTCGGGTCCAGTAGGTTTTGGGGCCGATGCCGTCCACCAGAGTCTGCTGACAGCGCATCTTGTTCTCTGTCTCCCAGGTGGCGAGGCTCTGTGGACAGCAGGTGCAACAAAACAGAAGCAAAAGGTCAGAAAACACCGGAAATATTGCGTTTGTTTTTCAAATTTGGAGAACAGCAAATGGAGAATCTGTTCAAGTCTGTTCAGATAAGTACTTTTATTTTGAGGTTTCCATGACAAAAGCTGTGGTGATCCAGAGAGATAAATTGTGTGGAGTAAGTCATATAGTGCAATGTACTTCTTTAAAGGACTTAAAGGTCTTAAAACCATGAATTGAAGCGTTTGCTGATAATTTGTCGAGTCCAGATTGAGCCTCAGTTTCTCAGAGGCAAATGTTAATCACCATATCAAAGGTAAAAGGACCCATCACGGATCCCTGTGGGCCACTGCCAAACTGAACAAGAGCAGAGCTTTCTGAAGCTCTATTTTTTCAGCCTGAACCCAGAGAGTCAATTGGCTACGGCTCCTTTCTTACACCCCCATCAGTCTCTGCCTGTGACTTGGATGGATTTGATCTCATTCTCTGCATGCACACTTAAACACACACACACGCACGCACGCGCACACACACGCGCGCACACACGCGCACGCACACACACACGCACACACGCACACACACACACACACATATGAGACTGAAAGAAATTCATCCTGCTCGTTTGAGGCATTTGTTCTGCTGCTGTGTGCTATTTATCTGTGGTGTTTTCCTAATCAGAACATCTGCATCTGTTAACATCTCATTTCCTGCCAGGTCTTCATTTGGAATTTGACCAAATTTCATGGGGTGCATAAAAAAACATTGTTGCTCCTGCCTGGTCTCGTCTTTTCCCACAGATCACTGCGTGATCATCAATGTATCCTGCCTCTCGTCCACTGCACCTTGTTGCTTGATTGTTCTACATCGTCTATTTAACCAAACTCCAGTCCAATAATCCCCAAAATATTCGTAATTGCTCCAAACCAAAATCAATACTTTAAAATACCTAAAATACCTATGGGTGACATCATAGATATTCTTATAAATGCCCTCATTTGTGGGGTTTACTTACCATGACGAATTTGGTGTGGGAGAGAAATGACGCACAAGTCGTTCAAATCCCAGTTATTCACCCTCAGTGCAAAGCAACCAATTCAATTGGGCTCCAGGGTTCACTGCATTCCCACTGGTCTGTGTCATATTCGCCACTTCCTGTTTTATTTTGAACCTCACTGTGTTGTCTCTGTTTCATGCATCTTCACTTCTTGACCTCCTGTGCTTCCCCGTCAGCGTGATGACCTGCCTTCCCTAATGTCGTTCACCTGTGTCTCCTTGTCTCCTCCCCTGTCTTGTATATACGGTATATATATCCCTGTGTTCCGTGTGTTCTTTGTCAGTTTGTTATCGTTTGTGCCTTCCTTGTGTTTGCAATCCTTGTGTTAGTACTTCTCCTCTGATCTTGTTTTACCTGTCTACCAACCCAAAGCCTGGCCCTGACCACGTCTTCTGTCTCAGCTCCTGTTTACCGACCCACACCTGCACTTGACCTCGTCTCTCGCCACCAGCCCTCAGACCTACCCCACTTGTCCCCGACGCCGCCTCCAGCCTGCTCCTCTGGATACCTCTGCCCATCTGAATAAATCCTTTTAACTGTTAAACTGTTAATCTGCGCTTGGGTCCTCTGTTCTGTTAACCCGTGTCAGTCTGAGGATTTTGGGTTGCCTGTGATTTGCTGCATCCTCACCACAGCACACTGTCTACTTTCTGTCAGCGATAACATAATAAGGCACGACAGTCTCACCACAACGGCCCTGATCTGGCAAGACAAGCCTGCACGTTCACCTTTCTCCCCAAAACCCTCAAGTAAGGCAATTGAGAATTCATCACAAAGGCCAGAATATTGCCAGTAAGAAGCAACATTGTGACTCCTGCGGCTATGGTTTCTTGTTTGTTTACCATCAACATTTGATTGTTTGTTATTTATCATTCATCTTCAGTGTTCTTCATGTTGCTAGTAGTCTTTCATCATGCCGCTTTATCCAGCAAGTACCGAAGCTCTACATGTATGATTTCCACTCTGAGCTAAATCCCATCTGTTCTTCCTTCTCTGTGACTGACACTGTGTATCTTATCCCCTTCCCTTCCACCCGATCCCTTAGCCCTCTCACCGATTTAAAAGGAGCTTTTTAACCTTGTGGCCATGTTAATAAGCCCTCTGCTCTCTGCCAGGCACAGATCAGCGTGTAATCCTTTTAACCACAGGGGCAGCCGGCCTCAGCCAAACTCCACTTAGCCCTCTGCTGCCAAGCCTTCCACCTGAGACACCCCCAAACCCATCCTGCACATTTGCCAGCGTCAGGGTAGACGCCGCTTCCTGCAGGTTTAGAGTCTGCCTTTCGTTATGATAACTACACAAGTACTTGTGTGCTGCTGACCCCCACTGTACTGACGTCTTCTTAGCGAGGAAGAAGCTTAATATACTATTCACAACATCATTTTCATTATTAAACCTCAAAATAAAGAATGTGATAGATGTGAGCACAAACACAGATTTGGCCACTTGCCCAGAGTTCATGTGGCCAAAGCTAAATTGTGAGACATCTCGACATGTCCAGTACCCAGCATGCCCCAGGGCACAGACAGAAGGAGGACTGTCTCGTTGGCTCTGAATTAGGTCATGTCTGCCCTGATAGCAATGTGATTGCATCATGAAGCTCTATAAAACAAAGAAATAGACGTGACAGTGTGGCTCAGTATAGTCTGATTCTATACAGTTGTTCCAGTCTGAGCAGACATACTGCAGATGAAACCCTTAATGAATTCCATTCTTCACGTACCCAGAATCACAGCACGGTTTTCCTAAAATGCAAATCTCCAATTTCTTAGAATGTTGGTTGAATTTTGTTAATTCAATAGTCAGACATTTTTCCTTTACCACGTGAAATATTTTCCTCCCCACAAGTATGAATACCACTGTGTGCTATTACCCAAAATTCATCTTTTTTTATTCATTATTTATTACATAGTTCTGAATAAAATTTGAAACTGAAAACTCTTCACAAAAAAAAAAAAAAATAATACACAGACACTCAAGAGTCGAAACATATCCAGTTCCTGTGTTAGTACAGCTTGGATCAAATATAGTTATCTGTCCTGGAAGATACCTGGTGAAAGGGATTTGACAGTTATAAAAACTTCTATCATCTATTTGCATTTACACCAAATAATTTTTATTAAACTATCTTGGAGTTGTTTTTGTCATTTGTATAGTTTGAGAGCTCAGGTAGTAAATATAAGAACATGCTAAGCTTATAATGGATGTAATCAAGAAGGATACTGTAATAAAACATGACTTTGGCATTCTGTTCACATTACATATTTTCTCCTAAATTAAATTTGTAATATAACCCAACGTCCTGCAATTTACAATATGAATTTTCTGATCCACAAAACCCCAAATCTTCCTTTGTTGAGAAAGGCTGAAGATATGTGTGAGTGCAACAGTTCATATCTATACACACTGTATATATAGAGCCTGCAGCAGGATTATGTAACTGCTCTCCTGTCACTGCAGCCTGGAAACTTTACTGAAACCGCTGAATGGGCACATTCATAAGATTTTGAATGCATCAGTACTTTTACATTGTGGTATAAATGATTTGAATGTTTCTCCTGTACTCCTTTTCATCAACATTGTTTACATGGTAACCATTGTTTGGTAATTCATTTCTTGGACACAATCAGAGATTTGATTCAAATAATCAAACAATCCGACCAGTTTCAGACTTCAGTCTTATTGTCTGCTGGCTTGGCTGTGAGATTTCCCCTCAGGGCTCAGAGAGCAATTCCCATCTATCCCAACTCCAGATTCCCTTAATCCTGCTGCACAGACGTGAGGACGATACCAATGGGTGAGACTCCAGAAAGGTATTAATTTTTTATCGAGCCCTCAGCAACAATCGCATGCAAAGCATCTTGAAGGCCTTAAATATTCTTAGAGTACTGAGGGAAGCCACATGCAGAATATTCTGCCTGCACAGACGATATGTTTAAAGATTAAAGAACTGATCAATAGCATAAAAATGAAAATGATTGGTATGTATTAAATTGCTGCTAACCTTGTTGTCTATGTTGGAATAGAAGTCTCTCATCACCTGAACATCCGTCTCCAACAAATGCTGCCTCTTTGCAATACAACTATTCGGCAATCTGATTATCTGATTCAGTGTTAATACCAAGACATTGACAGGTTTAAACTTTTGAAGGCCAATCCAGCTTTTTGATTTTGATGAAACTGTTAAATTGCATGCCTCTCTGCCTCTCTTTCTGAACTGCGATTTCTTTCTATGTGATTTTTAAAAAACATTTCCCTTTGCAATGCTACTGACCTTGCACTTGCGTCCGTCCACTGTCTCCTCGTTAAACTCTTCTCCGATTTGGAAGTTGATCTCGGTGGTGCGCACGGTGGTGGACGTCTTGATGTAGAACTGCTCACCGTCCTGACGGATCTCCACGTGGGGATTCGAGGCCGCAGCCCCAGCCACCCTCCTTAACATGGCATTCACTCCTGACCAAACATAACCCAGACCAGAAAAGAGAATGTGTCAGTGTTACAGCAAAGGCAGATTAATACTGCGATTTAATTTTGAAGGAAGCTGGACTCATGTGTCTTCCAGGGAAAGTGAGTGATAACAATAGCAGAATGAAGGAACTCCTGGAGGAGTTGTTGGTAAGAAAACTCTCCAAAAACAGCCACAAATGTGTCACTGGCTTGCATGCTAGCAGCTCTTGAAGCTCTGCAGTCCTTCCTGTCAGCTTCTATCATACGCATGACATCAAATACAGTAACACACGCTGGCTTTATGTCTCCCTAGATTGTGTGTGCTGAACACAAAAGAAATGTCATTCTTACATCTCACACTGCCAGCAAATTGGGAGCAAACAAGACAGAGAGAAATGTTGACAATTTAAAAGAGAAGATGAGGATAAATGCTCTGTAACCTCAGCTGCTGCTCAAAACTGAGTGAAATCTGTGGAATGGTGGCGCAGCAGTCTGTGGGAGGGATTATTTGGTTATGTTGGGACGAGAAAAATCATCTCTGGAGGTGACAGTTGAGGTCTGTGTGTGCTCTGCTTTGTCTGGTGCTTGTAACAGTGGCTCAGGTTTGGCTCGTAGCCCTGTTTGGCCATCTGGCATCCACTCTGACTGCATGTCCGGCCAGACGGCACTTTTATGTAATTTTCCCATATGTTAAGAATGAAATCAAAAACATGTATGCATGTCAATCCATATCCATAATGTGCAAATGACAGATATGTTGAGTTAAGCACATGCAGTACATCATGTATCTACTGTATGTCACATACACAGACTTGCATATATGTGACATACATCCTTGACTAATAGTCATATAAAGCAGCATAGCCATACTGTACGTATGTTTTGCATATGTGGTCCACAGGTACTCAGATATATTTGAGAGCAATATAATTTCAGATATGCACATGTAAGTGTGACATGTATGCTTATCATATTGGGGATATGCCTGTATCAACACCAACTACACCATAAATGATCAAAGTTTGAGATACAACCACATGTGAAAAGTTATTATGTGTTTGTTAGATCTCTGAATTCATATTCGCTTAGTTGGAGCGAAGTCCAAACCCTCTTTGGCTTTGCTTTGTTAACACCCAAACATGAACACACATCAGTCTGACGGCTTCCATTGGACCCACCCATGATTCACTGGTCACGCCATGTGATTAATTGTCTTAAATATGCTTTTATAATATGTTGTTTGTAAATGTATTTCCTTTCTGTGTTCAATATATGCCATTTTAAATATATATTGATAACCAGAACAAATGTAACTGAACACTGTACAAGTCTGTTCCTTGATCACTCTAACTACAAGCAGCCAGCAGCAGTTTCTTAGTTAGCAAAGGTGACGCACTTGTTATCATCACATACATCACTAACACATACTGTATGGTTCAGCCATGATCCTCATGCTTAAAGCCATCACTTCTGCATCTCATGGACCCTTGTCACACAGAAACACACACACACATGGCAAGTCTTAATGGTCAAACTCTGAGTCAGCTCCATTCCCCCAGTGGGTTCCCTCGCTCCTTTGCTATCATCTCCCTGCAGAACAATCCCCTCCCTACAGTAGTGAAACCTCCACCTCAACAGATCATTATGAAGACGTTGATGGAAAGTGGCGGCCCAGGAGCACTGGAAACCACATGAGCTGGCCGAAGCCGCTCTACACGGACAAAGTCCTTATGTAAGAGCAAACGAGGTTTCCACTCAGGCAGATGTGGTTAATGTGTTCATGAACGTGGCGACCCACTGAATCTCCATTCAGAGCAACAGTTTCTTTATGGCTCACCGGAGGAATACCAAGCGTGCTAAACTCAAACAGGCTGAGATCCGTCTTTGTCATTTCTAATGGTCACAAATCACAATTTAAGGACCTTAAGCAGAGATAAATATCTTGGAATTTCAATGTAAATGTGTTCTTGGTTGACCTTTCAAGAGGAGATTAAGTAGATTATGGAAAAATCATTTAGTATAGTTTGTATTGGTGAGCATATTTATGGAGACATTGCATTAAGGAGCACATTTCAGAGCAAAATATGCAGTCAAGCCCCAGAGAAATCACACTCACGCCCCGTTCAGTGCTGCAGAAATGCAAGAAATGTCCATTCTCTCTGACACCAGTTGCCGAGTTTGCTGCCATATATTGGTCATGCCTAAAAAGTTGGAATTGAGTTGCTGCAGCAGAACCTTTTCATCCCCCAAGTCTGTTTCAGTTTGGATTTGAAGAAACACCGACACGCAACTGACTGACGCACTTAAAACACATCGAACAGTCAACCATCCCAATTACAGAAGAGAAAGAGAGGACCCCTGAGAGCAGACATGCTTCAGAGATGTCCCCTGGCCCTGCTAATGCTTCATGCCCTACTTAAATGTTTAACATGAATAATGTTGTGCACCCCCCTCCCTAAATGTTCCTGCTAACAATGCCGTGTCTGTTTCGCTTGGAATTTTGCATCCAGTGTTTCATATCTGGAGTATGGCAGAGGGATTTTCCTCAGCAGCATCTCCGGGCAGATCTGTGCCTCCTTTTCCCAGGGAGCTGCTCGGGACAATGCCATGTTGTTGGAAGTAAAGCATTCCATTGGGGAGGAACAAGAAAAGCCTTTTTTTTTTTACAGACATGATGGATAGTCAGTCTCATGCAGGGATGCAGTGAAAAGGGAGAGGGACGAAAGAGGGAGACAAGGGGGAGACGTGCAGGCAAGAAAGGGCTTACCCAAGGTTTTGAGAAGTTCATCGAAATTCTCACTCTTCCTCATCTTCCAGGTGCCAGCAAAGTTAGGCATGTCTGCAGATAATGACTGCAAGGGCTTCTTCGCATGCAAAAAGAAACTGTTCCACGCTCTGATCTCTCTCTCTCTCTCTCTCTCGTGCTCTCTCTCTCCCTCCTTGTACTCTCCTCCTCCTCCTCCTCCTCCTCCTCCTCCTCCTCTTCTACACTCTTGTCTCCACACTGTCACACCCAAGTCTTCCTCCGGGTTCCCTGTTTTTCCGCACACACTTGTCGTTGCTTCGCCTGTGTGTCTCAGTGATGTCTTCAGTGTGTTGCATGCAACCCAGTCTTGGCTCTTTTATAGCGATACTGTCTTGTATCTATGGGAGTCAGAGGAGGTCCCTCCCCCTGAAAGCAGCTCTGTCCCATTAATACAGTGCAGCTGAACCCACGTGTCGCTTTCCTCTGGGGACCAACAGACTTAATGAAAACTTGAAGATTATATTTATAGAACCCAGGTTTGATCAAGAGATGTGGTTCTGCAGATATTTTTTTATTCTATATTTAAGAGGATGGTGTTCCTTTACTCCAAAGTTTGACTTACTTTTACTTATCTAACAAATCATCTAACAAAATCCTCCTGCATCTCTAATAACACGCTGGATTAAATTAGCTCAAGATATGAAAAGTATGAGCCACCTAGCCGCAAACCATAACGGCACCACACCCATAGATCAAACAGATTATTAATGGCACTGATAATGAGTATTTCTTATCTATGCTGATCTCAGTGGAATGAGAGTTTCTGTGTATCAGCCATATTATGTAATGTGCAGCCAGTGTTGTTTGGATGTTTCCTACTGTGATGTTTAACACTGTGATCGTTCCAAGTCGACACTACAGGGGCAAAAGCTACAGCTGAGGTGCCTATGAGCTAAGCATTTAACCCCAACAGCTCTATTTGAACTGCCGGGCCAATATCAGAAAAAACATTGCATCATGAAAACATACATTTCAGCTATACTGCTCTTGCAATAATGAGGAATGCACCATGTTTAGCATTTTAAGTCCATATCTAATTGACTGACTGATTCATTTCTGATGTTACAAATTATTTTAAACAAACAAATGGCTGAAAAAAATCATCATATTCCCTTTAGAATATGTCGATATGTTATTATAGCACAAAATATACTTTTATGAACATATCTTACCCACTTTCTGAATGAATAAAAGATCAGTATATCTCTTCTTAAATTCCTGCAGGCATCTAGTCAGCGTCATGGCAGCCTCTATTATTAAACACATGAGAGACAAGATGTGTTATTACATTTGAGGGTTAACTTTTAACCAATGACATGTTTTCAGTCGGTGAGTGATAATTACACCCGGATGAAGTCACTCCCACAGGATGACATCATGATGCACCCTTATAAGGGCCAGGCTCAGATGCGTTTGTACTGAAGAGGAACAAGTGAGCCATGAATAACAACAGCTCCAATGTTATTGCTTCCCTGGACAATAACGTGAAGGATTTCAAGGAAAGGTTTGTGAAAGACACAAAGCAACATGAGATGACTCATCACTCAAAGGATGAAGACATGTCCTCACCAAACCACATGCATTTACTGAAGAGTAAGTTCTTGAACACATTCAAGAAACAGGTAAATGAAGACGAGAAGTTTAACGTGATTCACCAGAAAATGAAGGAAAAGATGGAAGAGGAGATACAGCGCACAGCCAGACTGGTGATGGAGAACAGCGCCTTGAGACAGCAGGCCAGTGACCTCAGGAGGAGACCTGTGGAGATGAAGACAAGAGCTCATGAGTGCAGAGTCACTCAGAATGAAGCTGCACTGAATTTCCAGAAAATGAGCGGCGAGTTGAAGGCCGTGCAGGAGGAGAACAAAACCTTGAGACAACAGCTCGATGATCTCAGGAGGAAACTTCTGGAGGTCGAGTCGAGAGCGCCACAGCGCAGAGTAACTCAGAATGAAGCTGATTCCAGGCTCTTAGAAATGAGCAGCCAGTTTGAGGCCGTGCAAGAGGAGAACAATATCTTGAGACAGCAGAATGATGAGCTCAGGAGGGGATTTTTGCAGGCTAAATCAAGAGTACAACAGTGCCAAGTCACTCAGAATGAAGCTGAACAGCGTCTCTGCAAAATTACTGGTGAGTTCAGGGATGTGCAGGAGAAGAACAACACCTTGAGACAGCAGAATGATGAGTTCAGTACGGGGCAGCCAGCAGGTGGGCAGCTGGCAGCTCTGTGTGAGGACAGAGAGAAGGGAATGGAATTGTTAATGCTTTTGAAGTTTATAATTGTAATTATAGCATTTTTAACATTCATTTCCACTAAGGTAAGCACATGATCATTTTCATTTTATATGATAGAATCTGCATTAAAGACATTAAACAGAGATTTCACCTTCATGGAATCTCAATAGAATTGAACTCAGCAGAAGGGCAACTCTGCTGAGATACTGTTAATGTAAATTTGAGATAAATTCTGTATTTGACAGATATTTGGATGCAGCCAGTTGCATACAACAAATCAAAGGGTTTAATATTATATCATGAGAAAATATATTTTAGCTATTCTGCTCTTACAATAATGAAGAAATCGTGACATCGTTTGATATTATTACATCATCAGTGTGAAATATGTGACCTTTGTAAAATATTTGTACAGTTTGTGTGTATTTGTAATGTGGTTGATGTAATAGTTTTTGCTAGCATAAATTACAGCCGTGGCTCCGAGTTTAGGTCCAGTTCCAATAACAAGCTGTAGGCTGCCTGGTGAAATGTCGTCCTACATGATTAAAAGCATCCAGGACCATATTATTTCATATGATGGTCAGCTTTTAGCCAATGACGTTC
Source organism: Genypterus blacodes (assembly GCF_046128005.1). Classification (NCBI taxonomy): domain Eukaryota; kingdom Metazoa; phylum Chordata; class Actinopteri; order Ophidiiformes; family Ophidiidae; genus Genypterus; species Genypterus blacodes. Next base: position 2,043,927 of record NW_027466834.1, read on the forward strand.
TGAATTGAGTGTCAGTGTCAAGCAGGATCACAAATCAAAGACAAATGATGACATCACTGACACGGTGTGACATCACTCACACAGGATAATGTCATTGTGCCCCCTGAAAGAGCTGGACTCAAGAAAGAGCCTCACACTTTGTACCGGCAATGAACAGGCGACCTATGAATAGCACGAGCTCCAACATTTTTGCTTTCCTGGACATTAACGTGACAGAGTTCAAGAAAAAGTTCATGAAAGAGACAAAGCAACATGAGATGACTCATCACTCAAAAAATGCCAATGAAAAAGACATGTCCTCAAGAAACTACATGCATTTACTGATAAGTAAGTTCTTGAAAACATTCCGGAAACAGGAACATGAGAAAGACAAGTTTAATGTAATTCAGCAGGAAATGATGGAAAAGATGGAGGAGGAGATACAGCGCACAGCCAGACTGGTGATCGAGAACAACGCCTTGAGACAGCAGGCCAGGGACAAATCCACAAGAGCTCAAGAGTGCAGAGTCACTCAGAATGAAGCCGCAGTGAGTCTCCAGAAAGTGAGCGGCGCGCTGAAGGCAGTGCAGGAGCAGAACAAGACCTTGAGACAGCGGCTCGATGATCTCAGGAGGAAACTTGTGGAGGTCGAATTGAGAGCGCAACACTGCAGAGTCACTCGGAATGAAGCTGATTCCAGACTCCAGGAAAAAAGCGGCGAGTTAAAGGCCGTGCAGGAGGAAAACAACACCTTGAGACAGCAGAATGATGAGCTCAGGAGGGAGCAGCCTGCCGATGAGACCGTGCAGCTCGTAGCTCTGAGCTGTGAGGACAAGGAAGAAGGGATGGAACTGTTGACACTTTTGAAGATTATCATTGTAATCATAGCATTATTAATTGTCATGAATCTAAGTGATTTTGTATGATTATTCAAATCTATATTAACGACATGACAAAGAAATTTCATTTTCAAAATTTTAGATAAATTCTGAATTTTAAATTTGACTTTGGGTGAAGCCAGTTAGAAACATAAGAACAAAAGGTTTCAACATGCATGCAGCTAAAATAAACAAATGTTCAAATTAGAGATATGAAAAGATGATTGAATTATTGCAATGTGAGTGATGAGTATGAGTCCACACCTATTATCTTGGTCACAATGATGAGCCACAGATAGCTCACTTTGGAATATCACTTGGGTTTATCTGTTGCCAACTAATTTAAAGAGGGAATAAAAGGAAATGAATGTGCTGATTTAAGAATGTAATTGATATTCCTTTAAGTGGGAGTGAAGGAGGTAAGCCTATAAGGCAACTTTTTAGAATACAGGGTTTAATAGATGGGGAGAGGTCATCTCCATAGCAGACTACAAAGGTCACAGACATCTACATTTAATCCTAGTCTCAGTATGTAAACAATACAGGAAGTGTAAATGGATACAGTTGGACATGTGTTACTTTAAGAGGTGTACAGGTGGAAACACAAAATAGTTTTTATTTTAACACTCCCTTAACTTTACACTTACTTAATTTATAGAATATTGCAAGAGAATAGCAAACGTCACACTGTCACACTCCAGTTCAATAGGTGGCAGTAGTGCACCTTTTGGTTGGATGTCATCAACCTGAAATAAACGAAGAAGAAAAAGAAAATGGCGTCTATCTGTAAATGAACTCGCCGCCAATGTTTACAACACATTACGATTGAAGGTACGTGTTTCCCATTACAGTTTTGATATCAATTTACACAAATGCTGAAATAGACAAATACTTCTGGAAAACATCGCAGCTAATCCTGAATGCTGATGTACGCTTTGTGGCTTCTGGCTGCTGAGACGTGAGGCAGACAGCTAGCTTAGCCTAGCCTAGCCTAACTGTGGTGCGTTCAGGGTTTCCACTTCATATCAACACGTTTCATGTTACAGAAACATAAACTCAATTATCTATAAAAGCAAAGGGCAGTGGATTAGTGAACGTTATTCATTCTGCATTCGTCAATAACATACTTTGACGTTTGTTTAGGTGAAAGTACGTTCGCTGTCTCTCCCAGGACCAAAACATGAGCACACAAGTAAGAACGCTTCGTACTTTCCACCAGTTTGTCTCCTGAATGAGGGAATTCAACGATTAACAGTTTAACTGTCTCTCATTTCAGTACAGCATCCTCTTCAAGCAGGAACATGGTGAGTCTCAAGTCAGTTTGAATCACAACAACACAACAGTTTCTCTTAAAATATAGTTTTCACAGACAGACTGTGGTTTGTGGATTTGAAAGTAAAATCAAACAACCTAGTGCTCCACCTGGAATTAATAATAAATTATATTATATTATTTTTTCCTTTTTCAATCAACCTTCTGCCAAATGTAGCAAAGGGATTGTCATGAAACACCAGCTATCCTCACACTATTGTCAGAGATAAACACTGTTGTTCCCTGTCAGCACACGATGACGCCATCTGGACGTCAGCGTGGGGCAAAAGTGAAGCAGACGGGACAGAAACGATCGTCACCGGCTCATTAGACGACATGGTGAAAGTCTGGACATGGTGAGTTGTTATTCTTACCTAATACAGTATCTTAACATTATTCTGTAACAACCTGTATAATTCCTGGATTTGTTTTGTCTACTGTTTGCTGCTGACATTATTCAGTTTCTAATCTAACACTTCTTACATATTTTGGACAGTAGTACAGATGTAGAAAGTAAATTCCGCATCCTGAAAAATACATCAACTCCATTGTCATGACGAATCTCAGTCATTCGTGTGTGTCAGACGTGCTGCCGTCATAAACAGGCTGTTGTGATGAACTGTGTGCCCGCAGGTCAGACGAGAAGCTGGAACTGCAGTGGACTCTGGAGGGCCACCAGCTGGGTGTGGTGTCGGTGGACATCAGTCAGAACGGAGCCATTGCAGCCTCCAGCTCGCTCGACGCTCACATCCGCCTCTGGGACCTGGAGTCTGGCAAGCAGATCAAGTCCATGGATGCAGGCCCTGGTACGATACCAAAGATTACAATGTTGGTCCATATGATTCATATTCGTATGATGAATGATGAGTAATCACTCTGCACCAGGATGAAGATGTTTTTGGCATTTCTTAAGGTTTTAGTGTAAATTGTTTTGTTATGAAATTGACTTGTCCTGCTTACTTTTGCCAACTATTATGTCCACGTTATTTGTATTTATTTGCATTGTGCTGTCACAGAATGAAGAAGAAGAACCAGATTCATATGTTCCCACTTACAGTAATGATTTGTTGAGTGTGGGTAAAATATCTTCTTCCTGGTTCGGTTGTCTTCCGGCTCTCCTCTAGTCGATGCTTGGAGCGTCGCCTTCTCTCCAGACTCTAAACACATCGCCACAGGAAGCCATCATGGCAAAGTCAACATCTTTGGAGTGGAAAGTGGCAAGAAGGAGTATTCACTGGACACACGAGGGAAATTCATCCTCAGTATAGCTTACGTAAGGAACCATACTCTCCAACAATGTTACCTACTGATGTGTTGTTATGTACAAGAAATACATGTTTGCATGATACCGGCTCACCATCACCCATGAAGCGCTTTCTGTTTCAGAGTCCTGATGGCAAATATTTGGCCAGTGGAGCGATTGATGGAATCATCAACATCTTTGACATCGCTACTGGAAAACTGCTCCATACGCTGGAAGGTGGGTTCAATTGGAGGAGGATTCATTTTGTGTAAAGCTTCTTATGGATGAGTAACAACGTACAGGAGGAGAAATGTTGATGATTTGAAAGAACCGGACAAAGAAATGAAGAGGAATGAAATGTGGTAAATGTGTGCAGGGGACAGAATTTTCATATTCATTCCTTATTTCTCTCTCTCCCTCTCTCTCCCTTCAGGTCACGCTATGCCCATCAGATCTCTCACCTTCTCTCCCGACTCTCAGCTCCTGGTCACAGCATCTGACGATGGCTACATCAAGATATACGACGTGTGAGTTCTGCTTCAGCTGAAGGTTTTGCACAAAGCTTTTTTAGTTGCAGCGTCTTAAGTTCCTGTTCTGATTTCTTTTGCAGGCAACACGCCAACCTGGCCGGCACGCTGAGCGGCCATGGATCCTGGGTACTAAGCGTCTCCTTCTCCCCGGATCACACCCATTTTGTGTCCAGGTAAGATACCTTAGCAGTCTACTGCACAGAAATATTGCACTTGATTTTAGCGTGTGAAGAAAACATTCTTTTTGTGATGCCGCAGCTCTTCTGACAAGAGTGTAAAGGTTTGGGATGCCAGCACCAGAGCCTGCGTCAACACTTTCTTTGACCATCAAGACCAGGTGAGAGAGCTGACACATACATTTCTTAAGATTCTGATTCTGTGCACTACTGCCTCAAAGGCTGTAGCAATAGAATAGAATACTATTTCATTCTTGTCAATACAATGACGTAAGAGCGATGCTGAACAAGATATCAGGGCCCGAAATTCAGTGTTGAGACTTGTGTCCATGTGTCATTTTTTTCTAACTCTGTCCTCAGGTGTGGAGTGTGAAGTATAACAGCAGCGGCTCAAAGATCATCTCAGCTGGAGATGACCGAGCCATCCACATCTACGACTGTCCCATGTGATGAATCATTCAGTACAATAAAGCAACAGTGATATAGGAGTCTGTTATTGGCGGGAGGCAGTTGTTAATGTAAATGGATTTATTTAACACTGACCCGCTGCGGTCCAATTAAAGCGGTTTGTTTTTGTACTCCCTTTGTTTCCTTTTGTCACACATCACAGCTGTTGCGCAAGTGACCTCAGCAGTCTTGTGTCCCACGCTGGTACAACACAGGTACTGCAGCCTCAAACGTTGTTATATTCAGTGTTTGAATATGTTTTACATTTAGGCTGAACTCAAGAAAGAGTATAAAAATCATGACCTGGCTGATAATTATGTCCTTAAATATAAGCTTATTACATTCTATGATAATGTGAATGTTTTGTCTGTCAATTTACTTTACTCAGATATGTTTCAAGTGTGTTATATGACAAATTATACAATCTCTACTTCTGTGATTCAAATTCTTTATTAGATCTTACATTTTGAGGTCAAGTTCTCAGTGTTAAATCATAAATGAACAATTATTTTATAGTGACGTCCTCTAGTGGCTTTACTCATCACTTCAGAAATGTTAACTGTACATATTTGAATTTTGGAAACTATTGTACAAACCTCAAAAAGTACCGAATACAAACATTTAACTCACTTTACAAAAATCAGACAGGATTCAGCAGAATTTATAATAAAAGTTAAAACTATCATAGTCGCCTTGACAGGATGACTCTCCAACTGCATTATGGGTAATTTACATTACAGTAACCTGCAACATGATAATACGACCTGCTGAAGGCAACTGTGTGTGTGCGCGCACCCATGTAGAACCAAACAGCTGTGGCGTGGCGATCATAACAGCTCTTTGGCCTTTAAAGAAAACACTGAATTCCTGCTTTTTTTCCACAGATACTGAGCCCCTAACACCTTAAAAGGAAGAATACCCAGAAAACCACATTTACATAGTGAACCAACAACACTGTTGCTTCACAGTCTGCTGGAAGTTGCGTAACACAAGTTATGACATCCCATTCCTCAGCTCCCCTTTGCAATGTACAGTCAATTTAAACAAGGTAACGAAGGCAAAACAAGCAAGACACGACTCCCTGATTGACCCGATCAACTCGCCCATAAAGATAATTCATCATATTACACTAAGTGAGGTTTAAAACCAGGACCACCACCACACCAGCTTCACACTGCATTAGAGATTTGGAGTCAAATACACACATTGGGGCCAAGGCTGCTACAGTCGCAACATAGATTCTGCTTTAAGTAAGTTTAGATTTACATTTCTCTTCACTAGTTATCTGCATTGAAATATCCAGTGATCTTATTCTTTACCCCAGATAGGCTTAAATTCTGTTTTTCATTGAGTCATTGCATAGAAATGGTTTTCACTGGAATGTGCGATAAGATTAAAGTTCCCCATGTGCTCTCTGATCTGTCTCCAGATTTTGGAACCTTGAATACACGTTAATTCGACTGAAAACACATCATTAATTGTTAATCACAACCCATGTTGAATTGTAAAGAAGCTTAAACATGTTGGGACTGCTTAAGTGGTATTACAGCGTGATAGCATACAAAACTGATCTGATATATATAATATACGCGTATGTTTATATGGAGTTCAGCTACCCACTACCCACAATCCAATGAGAACGTGTGCAATGAATTGATTTGAATTGAACTTTGGGACAGTAACGGTGCATCACTATCACTGTATTTCACAGCACCACAACAACGATGACAACAATCCTACTTTGCCTATAGAGGCAGGTCCGGTAAATGGTAAAAAGGCCAAAACAATTCATCTCGACACCCATGAACATAATGGCAATTCTGAGCACTTGAAGTTATGACGCTCCATCATAAATGCATTAAAAACATCAGTTCTACACAGTTCTAAAAAAAAAATAAGGCATAGAGGAGTAGCCAGGACAGGTGACGGGCGGCTGACATGTCCTCCTGTATCTGTACCAGGTTGCTCCGGCTCACTCATGCCTCTGGCCTCTCACCAGTGTCTGGACTCTGCCAGCTCCGCTCGCAGGCTCAGTCTCTTCAGAGTCTCGTATCCCACCACGATGAGCACAGACGTCGGCGTGGAAGAGATGATGCGGGCCGACAGCCCCTTGGTCATCCCCATTATGCCCTCCTCTGCAAGCAGCTGCTTGAATGTCTGAATTACAGAAGTTCTGCCCTCCACCTTGAAGAAAAGAGAAACATGTGAGAATGGTGTTGTAAATTGACTAAATCTATTCACTGACGATCTTGTACATCATTATTTATTTCTTGTTCCTCATTTTGTAGATGCTGCCAGCATTGTGTTTGCATTTCAGTAGGCGAGATTCAGGGGAAGGAGATGATCTGATGTTTACCTGCACTCTGGCCCGGACCACGTCCATGGGGTTGGTGATGCTGGAGGCGGTTGCTGCAGCCATTGGTCCTGCCAAAGCCAGCAGGATCAGGTGGGGACACTGACTTGGGGCGAGCATGGACAGCTGCTCTGTGAACGCAGGATACAGAAACAGTTTCAGACCAACGTCATTTGAGAATATCAGCCTGAAGACATTTTGTCATTTGCAGGAGCTTATATTATTCTTACGCACAATCATTGTCATGCAACATCCAACATTTATTGTCAGTTCTAATGTTAAGGTTGTGTGACCTATTTTAAAAAAAAGTATCCTGTTGTATGTGTGTGTAGTAATTAAGGAGCGCTGCTACAAATTGCACATAAAAGGTCATTTGTTTACCTGCATAAAAGTGGTAAAAAGGCCACCAGAGAGCACTGTTTGGGATGTATGTGAGCAGTGAAGCCACATAGCCCCGGTAAAATCCCCGGAAACCATCAGCAGCAAATATCTGCACTGTGAGCTCACGGGTTTGTCCGAAAGTCAGTCTGCTCTTAGATGCCGAGAGCATCATTTTTGGTTTGACCTTGAAGCGACTCAGGTGTTCTCCTTGGCCTTGCATCATCAGGTGCTGGGACACCACATCTATGGGCACAGTGATGGTTTGGGCCACCAGGGAAGCTGATCCTCCTGCCACTACAGATATCACTGTGTTACTCTGAGAGTAGTGAGACACGTACTTGCGCACCAGTTCGTAGGTGGTGATGTAAGCTTGTCCCGCAACCAGGGTGAATGTATTGACCATAAAGCCCCGGTAGAGACCCTGAATGCCCTCCGCTCGCACGATCTTGTAGAAGGCATCAAAGGTGCCTTTGTAGAGGCTCTTGCCCTTCTGCACCTGTAGGCGAGTGCGGATGAGACTGAAGGGATACACAGTGGCCCTGGTGGTCAAGGTCATAAAGACACCCAGGGAGTAGAACTTCCTCTTGTCCAGGTCCTCCCATTCAATAATTTGGATAGCCCCTTTCTGTAGCATTTTGCCAGCCAGGGCAGCACCACGCCCCTAAAGCCACATCTAGATAGCCTCAGACCCAGACTGCGATGAAACCTGTAAACAACAAGAGCAACAATGAAGTCATGCAACGAACCTGCAATTTGTCCACAACTTCATTCATTCTTTCATAATTTAGCCCCCAGAAGCCTATCAGGAGGCATAGTACTGCCAGAGAGCACATTTGGGTTTTGGTATGAGATAACATGTTACATATAGTATGATATGGATGGATGCACATGGTTAAGGGACCAATTCACCCAGCATGAGTTTAAAAGAACAGTTGTTAGACCAAACATCTGGGCTTATCTATAAATGTGTATCCATGTGCTGTGCTTGCAGAAACATAACGTAATTTCAACAACAACGTCAAAAACACGTCTGAATGCGCAGCTGAAGAATCAGAGGTCAGTTCAATCACAACGAAACAAAACACTACAACCAAACTACTGTATTCACTCAGTGGGCACTTGAATAGATACACTTGCACACTATAGTACCACCCAAAGAGACTATCAATGATACGCAGTCTTATATAACAGCACCACCAACTTTGGTCACGACCCTTCCCACTGAGCTGAAATAGCACCACTGACGCAATGTCAACAAAGCTGAACATAAGCATGGGTCGGACTGCATTAGCATTCGAGTGGATTGCAATGGTGGTTGTTTTTTGCGTAGTAAAGTGACCTCTGGGTGCATGTAAGCAGCGCTAACACTGCAGGCTAAGAGTGTTATTGTGTTTAGTGGAGCAGCAGGAAACACGTGCAATGTCACAGTCTCGCGTCGCGTTGCTGAAATGGAGAAGTGATCCTGCGTATAAATCAACATTAGAATAACAAAGCATAAATAACATAGACTCGATTTACCTGTTAGGTGACGTCGCACTGCCTCACCTTCCTTCCTTCGTGGCGACTCGAGTCAGCGTGGAATGCTTTTGTAAAATCATACGGCCTGAGCTCAGACAAGGTGGCTCAAGCCTTCCGTCCATTCCTGCTAACGAATATCGTCAAAGGTGAAAGGTCACGGGCTGTACACAAAGACAGGAGTTGTTTATTACCGTTAAAACGTTTCTGATGTAGAAAATATGAAAACAGGATAAAAAAAAATTCAGCTGGTATCTGTACAGAATATTTTCTTAATGGTTTGTTAAATTTGTCGACAATGGTGCGTTTGGGTGCAAATGTAAATATTGTAATGTCACACGATGTACAACACGACCGAACCAACAAACACTTGATTGACTTTTTTATACGAAGAGCCGAAATGTAGTTACATGAGCTTTATCATTAAGATAGTATTTATTAAAACGTCATGTGTCCCGCTTTTACACAGTCTTAACCTCTGTGAAAATTGACCATGACGAGCATGGATGTTTACATGCTATACATGAAAATATAGAGGGGAATAGGCCGGGTTGTGTTTTTGTTTTTGTTTTTTTACGTAAATTAGCACGTAACCTCCGTTTTACAGATGTAAAATATTTATACACTTCGCGCTGTCTGGTTGTAAAAACAACCCGTGTACAGACTTCAGCAGGCACAGACGTTGGACAAGTACTCTTTCCACATTTTGCTGCTGCGACAGGGCTGCAACGTAGAATTTCTGAACTAATAATACCAAGAAGCAATTATTTTCTTACAGGCCTGAACCAAGTTACGACTTTCGTTGTTACTCCCTGAAGGCAGCGCGACAACAACAGTCACATTGGTTATGTCACGTGGGGCCTGTACGTAACCACGTTTAAAGTCACAAGTTACTTTAAGGTTTCCATTTACGCCTCCGTAATGAGATTGTGGAATATTGTTGGAAAATGAGTTGGTGCAACAAAATCAGTATTGCAGGATTTTGCAATCCGTATTGCACATATTATCTACTGTAAAGGTGAAGCATCCTGTGCAAATGCAAGCCTTAGGCTGCTGGTGAAACCATCACTGGACCCTCTGCAGTTCGCATACCAACCTCAGGTGGGAGTGGACGCCATCATCTACCTGTTGCAGTGAGCCCACTCGTATCTGGATGGAACCGGTTGCACTGTGAGAGTCACATTCTTTGACTTCTCCAGTGCATTCAACACCATGTGGCCATCACTACTGAGGGAGAAGCTCCAAGCAATGAAGGTACCAAGTCCACCATCTCCTGGATTACTGACTATCTGACTGACAGACCACAGTTTGTCCGACTGAGTAATGTTCTGTCCGAAATGGTGGTTAGTAACACTGGAGCTCCACGGTGGACCGTGCTGTCTCCCTTCCTTCCACCTTGTACACCACAGACTTTCAGTACAACTCAGGGTCTTGCCACTTGCAGAAGTTTTCTGAGGACTCTGCAGTGGTAGGAGAAAACTGGTGGATGATTTTGTAGAGTGGTCTGGTAGGAATCATCTGATTCTGAATGTGGCCAAGACCAGGGAGATGGTCATCGATTTCAGAAGGAAGAGGACAGTTTTACAGCCCCTGTGCATTCTGGGTGAGGATGTTCAGGTGGTAGAGCATTATAAATACCTCTGAGTCCACATCCACAACAGGCTGGATTGGAAGACCAACACTGAGGCTGTATACAGGAAGGGGATGAGCAGACTATTTTTCCTGAGGAATCTGATATCTTTCAATGTGTGCAGCAAGATGTTGAAATGTTCTATCAGTTTATTGTACCTCTGCACTTTATTACGCTGTTGTCTGCTGGGGGAGCAGCATCGGATCCAGGGACACCAGCAGATGTAACAAACTCATTAAGAAGGCTGGCTCCATAGTTGGCTGCAAACCAGATACTTTTGGGACTGTGATGGAGAAGAGGTCACTAAACAAACTGGTATCAATCATGGATAACCTTGATTAGCCTCTCCATCACCTACTGGACAGACAGCGGAGCTCCTTCTCTAAGAGACTGATCCAGCTTCGCTGTCACAAGGACCGATACAGGAGAGACTTCCTGACTGCTGCTATTCCCTTTACAACTCCTCACCACTGTCTGATTGAGAACACCATCCATCCATTGTAGCTTATGCTCATACACGTGTGCTGTTCTCAAAAGCACTGTGTGTACCAACTGGGACATCATTCATGATCTCAGAGTACTGTGTGTGTCAATGATGTCATTAACAAGTCAACAATTCATGTCTCTCATCTAATTACTATAATTTGGTTATATAAACAAAAAATTAAATAAAATGTAGATTAAATAAAAAGTGACATAGTTTAAACAGAGCATTGTTGACAGGTTTCTATTTGCCTGGTACTGTAAGTGCATCAGTTATACACCAAACATGGTGCGACCTGGCAATCTACTTGTACTTCATATTGCCTATTTTACCTAAGGGTCTTCGAAAAGAGTTAAACAACAACAATAATAACAATTATGCAACCTTTCCTTTTCTCTATCTCTCTCCTTTCCCCCCTCTTTCTATATAAAAACCAAAATGTCCTATAACTGTATGCACACTGTCATGTCAAATGCTTGCTTCAATAGAAATACACAACATAAAATGACCTGGCCTAGAGCCAGTCCTGACTTAAACTAAATATAATACAATTAATAATGAATATATATATACTAGTTTAATGAAATAGAAATAGAATTAACCTCACATTTGAACAACAATTTTGTTAGGACATTGCCTATTTGTATGTTTCCCTTCCAAAATGTAGTCCTGATTTTTAATTTAACCTCACCAACAGAGGGACAGAGCATATTGTGAATTCAATTCGCTTCAAATGTTTACAGTAGCAGGAAAGTCCAAGTTCATCATAATGAGATATAGGGCTGCTCACACAATTTGGTCTTCTGTCAATATTTTACCTTGTGCATGAGCATCAGGAGGTGTACAGGCTGAGACTGGCCCTGCTGGTAGAGTGCCAGGCTTTGGTTCAGAAAGACCAAAGTCCAAGTCCCAGCTTGAATTAGGTGTAGCACTCAGAAATATACTACTCATCAACAAAAACAATAAAACATTGTTGATATATTCATCATTATCATTATCATTATTTTGTATTATTATTAGGAGTAGTAGTAATAGCAGTAGTAGTAGTAGTAGTAGTAGTAGTAGTACTACAGTAATGCAGAAGTAGTAAAATATATAATAAGCCTTGTGCTTTATTTTGAAAGTTGATCGGAAGTTATGTTTAAACATGCCAAGAGAACTTCACCGACATATTTCTGTCTCTTAACACTGTGGTATCGTTAGGAAGATTAACTCTGCAGACTCTGAATAACAAAACAAATTAAGTACAAAAATGGCGCTCACGGAAATCGACGTACAGAAACAGGTACGATGCAGAAGTTACAACTTTAAACACGTGAACCAAAGTAAATAAACAGCTAACGCTACCTAGCTCATAAAGAGGCGGTACAACGCATGAATCATAATTCAGCCGTTGTTAGCTATAGTTATCTAAGTACAGATAAACCACAGTTCATTTAGATAACATTACATATAACGAATATGAAAACCTGACCGTTATTTGTAACAAGTTAAAGGTAGTTTCCTCTGATAATATTAGAAGTTTGCAATGTTCAACACATGGAATTATCTATATCTATTATTATCTATTTTATCAAATGCGTGTGAGTTCACCATTTGTCGTTTATTAAGCACTGTGCCTTCTTTCACACTGTACAGGCGCTTTAGAAAAGACTGGATTTGTTAAGATTTGTGGTGGGGAATAAACTTAATTTGATGTTGTGTTTGTCTCAGATCAAGCACATGATGGCCTTCATTGAGCAGGAGGCCAATGAGAAAGCAGAGGAAATAAATGCAAAGGTAATGTCTAACTGTCTGTCTGCTCATATACCTTGGCATTGACAGTTGCCTTACTTTACCCACTGTTTATTTGTTTACAGGGAGAAGAAGAGTTCAACATTGAGAAGGGTCGCTTGGTGCAAACTCAGCGAGTGAAAATCATGAAGCACTACGAGAAGAAGGAAAAACACATTGATCAGAATAAGAAAATGTAAATTATTATTAGTTTTATAGTATAATCTTTATGGCAAAGAATAAGTGTAAAGTCATGCCCAAAGTGTCATCATTGGTGCGTGCTGTTTGCGGGTTTGACCTGAAGGGGGCAGCACAGCTCCACCACAGTCTGTTAACATGGCACAACTGTACTGTATATCAGGTTGTGTTCAGTGTGGAAAAATAAGGAATGTCAATTTTGGTGTTTCATTAGTCAAGTGGATGAACCTTGTGCCATTCTGCTTTTGTTTCCTTCTTCAAGCTCTTTTTGCATGAATGTTTCTGAGTTGCTAATATAGTTATTGGTCTGAGTTTGTTTGTCTTTTTAAGTGCGTTACATTACGGTCATTTAGCAGATGCTTTTATCCAAAGCGACTTACAATTATTGCAGGGCAGCCATTATTCGGCGCCCTGGGTTTGGTGGGCACCTCAGCAGTGCCCTGGAGGCAAACTGGCAACTCACCAGCTACCAGTCCACTTGAACTCGAACTGGCGCTCAGCTACTGCCCCTCATCTATATCTCATCACAGCACTTTCGTATCTGCTTTTCATTGGTTCTTCATTTGGTTCTTCACAGCCAGATGTCCAACCTAATGAACAAGGCTCGGCTGAGGGTGCTGAAGTCTCGTGACGACATGATCATGGTTAGAGGTTACTCTCAACATCTGTGGCACACATTCAGTTCATCATGTACACCTCACACTCAACTGCAGCTTCTAACACCTGCATGTAGAGAAGTCCACCAAAGTAGTAAATGTTTGTCTTTGTGCATGTTGATGAATGCAGTCTACATTTGCAAACATGAACAGATGGATATGGACACAGCTTTTTATCATTTAGTGTTTGGATTTGTTTCTCCCCGGATTTTCTTCCCCTGTCACAGGATCTTTTGAATGAGGCCCGTCAAAGACTTGCAGACACTGTAAGGGACCCTGCGAGGTACTCGGTTCTGTTAGAGGGCCTGGTGCTCCAGGTAGAGTCTTCACCAGCTCTCAGAAGAGATACAATATGTGGGATATGGTTGTTCTCAGCCCTCTGAATGTTTGCTTTCCATCCATCAGGGATTCTACCAGCTGCTGGAACCTACAGTCATCATTCGCTGTCGGCAGCAGGACGTAGACATGGTTCAGGTTTGACTGAGCAAACAGAAATGTTGCATGATGTGGTTATTTTAACAGTTTACTATAAATGTACAAAAAGCCTTTGGTTTATTGCCTGACAGGCTGCAGTGGATAAGATCATTCCCGTCTACAAAGAGGCGGTCAAGAGCTACATCACTGTCAAAATCGACCAGGAACGTTTTCTTTCACCAGACATGTAAGATCATTGATGTAATGTATCTATTCCACCATGTGACATTTCAAAATAACTTTTGTGATTCATGTGACTGACAAAAGAAAGACACTGAGCTGCTTATCTTTGTCTATTTTTTTCTATCTCTCTTTTACAACAGCTGTGGGGGAGTTGAAGTGTACAATGATAAGGGGAAGATCAAGGTTTCCAACACACTGGAGAGCAGACTAGAGCTTATGGCACATCAGGTAGAGCATTCTAACTAGGTTATGTCAAACCACACACACCGTGTTAGCTGAGAATATGGAACTAAGTGAAAATACTCTACTACCATACAATAGCCTTCTGGCAACTGTGCTAGTGGGATACCTGTAACCTCGTCACAATATATAGCAATTCAAATGTGCTTTCACACAAGACAAGAGCATGTTATATATTGCAGAGTGATAATTTCATGGTTTCCTTCCATTCAAAGAGTTGCTATGTACCCATACTTTATGAGGATCCAACATTTTGTATCCTGATTTTCCCTCTGACAGATGATGCCTGAAGTCAGGGTGGCCTTGTTCGGTGCCAACCCCAACCGTAAATTCCTAGATTAACGGTGGATTTGCAGAGAGCGGACACAGGCACATACCTCAGGTGACCGCAGACTACTGGAGGGATGAATAGTTGTGTCACGTATTCCTCACGTAATGAGGAACGGCCTGTACAATCACCTGCTATCAGATTATCAGGGTGAAAGAACACCTTGGTTCAGTAATTACTGCAATGCAAGTGTTCACATATTTTTTATTTTTTTCTTACCAATGTTTTGCCAGATAATCTTACTTCACATTTATACATACAGAAGTGTACATGTGCCTTTTTTACCTCAGCAAAAGCCAAAGTAATAAATGCATATAACAGACTAACATGTATGAGATGTTTTTATTGACATCTTGTAAACATTCGGTTTACTCTGTTCAGGCTATGTTTGCTCTATAATGAGGAGCATTAAGTAGCTTAAGTACACTAGCCACATCAAAATGTTTCAGAGATTAAAAATGTTTTTAAAAAAATGCTTGTAGTGCCACCCAGGTAAAGACACGACACAGTGCCACTCTCCCTCCACAGGTTTATCAATGTGCATTTCCAAATCGGTCTATGAAGTAATATAAAATAATACTTCATCACCCTCAGTTCCACTAAACACATTTAAGACGTAACAAACAAGTGTTAATGCTTTCAGAAACTATTAGCAAATATAAGGCTTGAATTGCACATTTAAGTTATTGACTGTGCATTAGTTAAAGCAGCACAGTTTTTAAATTCAAACTAAGCTGTAAAGTCAGTGGTGGGCTTCTCATGTGTTTGATTAAACCCTGCCAAGCTGCGGAGAAGAGGAAATCAAGGCTGTGAGACTGTCGCCCAGCAGTCTCACATTCGGCCTGTAGACAGGAGCTGTTTGGGTGTACTGTACGCCAAAAGCCGGATTATAGTATTACCATCAGATTAACTCCTGACTTGAAGTGTTAATGGCAGGCAGTAGCTCATATACCAGTGAAGGAAACCAAGATTACAACCCGGTCCTCACGGATTGGAGGGGGTGGAATGCATCACGGTACACAGAGGGATCTCAAGTTATGGCCCTTTAGAAACTCTAGATGGCGCTGGTTTTTATGATCAATGATGGCAACAATACTGTAAATTCTTGTCAAGCTGATTTCTTTTGTGAATGGACTCCATGGTAGATCAAACATTCACTCCTCCTCACTGAACCTACATTAATTGTGGACCGTTAAAAAAGTTCCAAGAAAGCTTGAGTTGACTTTTAGGCACTGGGAAACCTTCAAATATATGGACAAAATGTGATTTCACCTCATTTCTATTTGTATCATCTCAAAAATGATACATTAACATGCACACTCAGCTCTCATTCTGGATCCAATCTGACCAAATGAAATTCCTTTCTATCATGTTTTGATTGATTGCACAGGAATGTTTTTCCGAAAAGTTAATTCTGTGTGTATTCTGAAAAGCAGTTTCTTTGTGTGGAACACTTTTGTCAAGTTACCAAGTACCCTAGTGAGTGATTAGTGAACCATTCCACGGAGGGTTGATGGTGGAGATCGCTTCATTTAAATTCCAAGGACAAAGGGTGAAAGTTTGGTCCACCACAGAGCTGCAGCCTGGAATGAATACGCTCACGAGAACAAGAGATTGTTTTGATAGAAAATGTACTTTTTCTACTGTTGGAACTCTGGAATGCAATGCCAGAAATAACGCCATCTAGAGTTGGTTTACGGGTGATCAACCTCTGTTTCAAATATATACATACATACTTGCCTCTGATTTTTGTCTGAGCTGTGATTAAGGCAAAAATGCAGAGTAAGACAGAGATGGTTTAGGATTTGGTTTGCTTCTCTTAACGATTTGCTAAAGCAGTTTCTGAGTTAAATAGCCCAGATGAGGAAATACATGCATAGACAGGTCTTTTACACAATATACTGTTAGAATATATCGCCGCTGATTTATGACAATGTTGCTGACAATGGTGTTGACATGACATTTTAAAAAAAACAGATATATTAATTTGAGTAAAAGCAAAGTTTTAACAAGCATCTAAACGTGCTTGGCAATTTTTCTTCGCTGTTTCAAACAATACACAGCAGCTCTTAACAGCTGGACAGAAAAAACTGTCAAAATCACTTAATCTGCCTCAGGTGAAATACAAACTACAGCAAGCACACTGGGATCACCTGGTTGTTCAGGTGATCCCAGTGAAAACAATTCAATCTACAAAGTTTTTTTTAAAAAGAATTATATCTGACATAAGCTGTGACACCGTTCCCACAAAAGTTGGTCAACTTTTCAAGTAAAGGCGCGACCCATTTGTCCACGTCGAGGTGTATTTGTCTGTCCAGCTTGAACACTTGTGTGGAGGTTAGTATGCAACACAAGCTAACATGGTGGACCTATTAGTTTTCAGTGCAGTAAAGCGATGTCCCAACCTGACTAATCCTCAGGTTAGTCACACACAAACACAGGAGCCTGTTTAAGCTACAGAACCCCGCTGACAGAATGTATAAACAAGCAAAACATGATTAGTGTGAACATTTGTCCACATAGTTTAAGTCAATAGAGTATCTTCATATATCAGAGTGTTCTTCCTCTTTTGGTTAGCTGATGGGACTGCGAGCCCTCTTTCTCCTCTGTTCTCTCTGTTCACTGCCGATTAATGCAGTAAATTATCTGTACAGAGACGAGATCGCTACCACCATCAGTGCCAAGTACTTCTATCCCAGCAACCCAAGCAGCATCTCCCCTACCCCGAGAAAGTAGACACCCTGTGCAATGCCAAAGAGAGGAGCGATGACAAGAGCACGACACGTTGCCCCCTTCAGGAATGCTGATGGGCCTTCCCGCCTCATGATGCGCCTATGAAGAGGAGACAAGGACGGACGTAAAGGCAAACGTAGCAAGGTAGTTCATATTTGTAGTGAATGCTAAGGCAGCACTTTTGCTTTTCAACATTTTTTGCCATCATCTTACCGTGAACAGTCAATAATTCCTCTGTATGAATCCTCCCCTTCACCCTTCTGTAATGTCTGTAGACGAGTCTTTATGACTGTACAGGCACACAGGGATGCACTGTCATTATATCAATTGGAGTATGACTGATTGATGTGAAATACTCCTCATTAGAGTATATTTGGATTTGTCTAGGACATAACCTACTTTCTCTCTCATACTCACCATCCAGTGGTGTGACAGCCACTGCTGCCACTGAGCCGGCAGAGCAGCCTGCCAGGAAAGACTGCCAGAACGGGGCCCGCTCCTGCACTTCACCCCGGAGACCTGCTCCTCTCCTGCCGAGTGCATTCAGGTTGGCAAACAGCGGGAAGTAGATCATAGAAAACGGGACATCCCTGAGAAAAGTGAGAGTTAAATTTAAACAAGGTGGAAAATAACTCTGACAGACAGAGAGAGAGACACACGGCCTCATTCAAGTTCACATCCAGACATGCTGCAATATATTGATCAGTGTTGACTAGATTTGGTGTGGAATCCAATATGCAGTCCTATTTTGTTACATAAATTAGACCTGAGCCAATTCAGTTGGTTAATTGCTTTATTTAAATGGAGATGTTTTGATCTGATCATTCTAATTGGGCTGCACGTCTTCCTCAAATGTCAGCCTCCTGCTCTGTCTTTGTCACAAATGTGTCATCACAGTCGTTACTATGACGACACAACAGAGACCCGCAGGCAGTATTAATGTCTCTCTAAGAATGCAGAAAATGTATGTTTTCTTTGATTTGATATGTCTATTTTGCTTACCAAATGTGTAAATATATGCAGGAGGGTCTAGAAATAATAAAAGTGTGTGCATTAATCTGTCTGGTTTCCCTCTGAATGAAGAGACTGATTTGTCTTCTTCTATACCTGCCTTTCTCTACTACATGTACTACGTGTATAGGTGCACATACACCCTCCTGAAATAGAATGTGCATTGGTAAGAAGCAAAAATTCAAAGTAAAGGAGTGGATGTCTGCATATTTTTGTCTTCATGTGTTTGACCTCAGTAACGTGGCTCCTGCCCCCCTGTAGAGGCCAGCTAGGCCCCGGGTCTTCAGCAGCTGCACAGTTATGCCTGTGGCTGAGGGCCGATGGGGAGGACCCGGTTGGGTCGGTAGGGGAGCCACCACTGATGCAGCTGGACCAGGAGCTGCACCCTGAGCTGGGGTTGGGACAGGCCTCTGGGCAGCTGATGGACAAATAGGGTAGATTAAGGTTAGAAAACACACAGTAACCCTGCAGCCATCACATTCTTTATAAGTGAACAACGATCCTAAAGAAGGATACATTTCATGAACTCTCCCATTGATGGAGGCAATGCCTTTCATCCCAACATTCCTGTGTGTTTATGAACAACCTCAGACATTGCCAGGCATTGGGGCTTATTATATTGAACAATAAATAGATATATTCATACATTGCCTTGATCTCTTAAATTTACCACTTGAATAAGGTTTTCCAAAATGACCCCTTATATTAAGGGATAAACATTTAGAAGGACCAACTCACCCAGCCTCCCTGCATCCTGGAGCTGGATCTTCAGCATCTCCATGGGAGTGGTGACGACCACCTGACAGGTCCCAGCCCCACAGCCTGCCAGCACCTCCCCCCACAGGGGCAAGTGTCTGAGGACACAACAACGTGACAGTAAACACAGTGTCCGCCACATACAACAAATATAAAGGTCCATGACAATTTTGACAATAATGACAAAAGCACTTTTTCAAGCTATTTTCAGAGTAGGGAAATAATGCATTGCTCCAAACAAGACTAACATTAACACTTTATTTCCTTTATTTAATTATTTCTCATCAGTTCAGACTGGGTCATAGTTTCCAAACAATTCACCAAATACTTCCTTTTTGTTTATTTTGTGTGTTACTACAATGATTATTCCTGACTTGTCCTATTGAGAATGAACATCTATAGGAATGTTGACATATTTGGCATTAACTCCATATTACTCTGACAAGATATGGTAGGTATTTGTTATCTTTAAGTTTATTTATTTTTTCCTACGGATAGAAACTCAATCAAGTCTCCTGCAGCATTAAAAGACATTTGTGCTTTTATAACTGTGGCTGTATAATATCTGATTTAAGGGCAGGCTGTGTTTGAGCTGTTAAATTTGTATATACTGATCATATGTTGTGTGAATAAAGACTTGTTACCCGTCCTTTGAGAGCTTCTGTCTGAAGACATCATTGGCAGCCAATTTAATGGCTTTTTCTGGTGTGACAAGAGTGAGATTGACTGCTGCACCTGGAAACAACAAATGACACACTTAAGCCACATGCCCACAACAAACCTGTATGGCAGCTAATGGCTGACTACATTGGGGCTAATGGCAATGGACAATGCTTTTTATGATCATGGTCACAATAGAAATGAGAGCATAAAAGGCCACATCAATCTTAATGTAAAACACAGATGAAAGGAAGTTGCTGCTACTGGGATTGGAAAAGTAAATATTACCTCTGTAACATCCAAAATATCCCTCTGAGCGTACTGTCTTTGCCAAGCAGTCCAGCCTTTGTAGAAAAAGATAAAGGACAACAAAAATGTGTATATTGTACTATAGTTGTACTGTACTGTACCACCACGTCCTAGAATATCACCTTTATCATGATTTATATCTTAGTAATTAATTTCAAAACTAAACAACACTAAACTAAAAATATCATCACCGCACAGACACTGACCCGCCCCTCCTGTCTCAACAAGAGGCTCTTCATTTTGCAAAGTCCAAAACTTTCTTGCGGCCCTGAAGTAATGAATGAGCCTGTTTTTCCATCTCTGACTCACAGCAGAAAGCTGCAGCCTGAAAATGTTTCTGCTGCAGACCACATGATTCCTACCACACCCTATCATCCAGCAGCAGTAATGCCAACCAGATGTGAGCAGTAGAAGATTCCGGGTCTTTTGAGGACACACAATCTTTTTACTTTTCAGCTCTTGACTTTGTCTGTATTTTTCAAAGCTAATTACAGAATGAGGCATCAAGCTCCATTTAAATATGGATATTCTGGAATGATTTTTATCCCTGAAAAAAAACATCCTCCACTTGTGATATGACCTGATCATCATAGGATATGAGTTTCAAGCTGTTTCTCACTTTTCATAATCCAGAAGGGGACAAATCAGTCAGTAATGTCTGTAAAAACGAGTTCAGTCAAGTAACCCAATGGCAGCAGCCATAGCAACTACAACTTCCTTCCTGTGTCGTTAGAGCTTTGTTTTGGCCTTTATCGAAAAGTGTCTCCACTTAAGGCTGCTGCTGCCCTTGTGCAGTATGATCCCATGAGTGTGTTTTGTAAAAACTTAACAAAACAAGGACCAAATATGGGAAAACTGTTTATCTATGACGTTCTACCCTCAGAGATTTGGAGGAAATATATGTGGCAGACACAGTAATCAGAATAGTTTTGTCTCAAATTAGTGTTAACCAGAGATCACATTTCTTCCTCAACGGGATGCAGACATTTTGTCAAAGCTTTACTTAGTCAACTTAAAGGCAAATGGATCCTATTTTCTCTGTATTTGGCAGGTCATTGACAGGAGACTTACATTCCTTTGTAGACTTGGACACCCTGCTGGTTCTGGAGGCGGGTCTTGGCTAGGTCGATAGGAAATACACATGTCACACCAACCAGCCCGGCCACGCCCCCATTAATCAGCTTAGCGGTAAGGCTGTGAAGGGATCAACATACAGATAAACATGCATGCATACAAAGACCCATGTGCACACAGTTACTCGCAAGCCATGCAAATCATACACGCAACCACAGAAAAAGACACAGATAAAGCAGATTAGCACGCGCACAGAGACAAGGCCACACATTTTTTTTGAAAACTATGGTCTTCTTTCACCTTTAGACTTGTTTTTAGCTACACGAATAAGGCAAACATAGTTACCTGACTTTCTTTTCCGACATCTTGCCTCTGGATGGGGTCCAGGCTGACCACTGTTCTTCCCCTCCTCTGCCTCTCCCTCTTCCTTCCTCAAACTCCACTCACAACCTAAATCGTCACCACAGCGCAAAACTTGTGTGCCAACTAGCACGATGACGATCACAGCTTCTCTCTGTGGCACTGTTGTCCACTTTTCCCATGTACAGCCGGTGTGGACGCCCTTTCCTTTCTCTGTGGTGGCAGAAATGTGCAAATCTTCAATCTGTATCGTCTGTGTGGCGTCTTAGTTGTACCCCACAGCAACGCACATCTCTCACCCACTGCCTGGAATAACAGAACACACTCAGTTAATGTGAAATACTCCCATGAGGCCAGATTGATATTTTTTTTGTTGGATAGGATTGATTCATAAATGTGGATAACAGCATAATGGGACTTCCACGCAGAGACAGGACTTGTGTAAGTCTCTCTAATCTGCCTGCTAACTGGGATAAGACTATTTGATCTACCGAGGGAGGGCAGAACTGAAAGATGATGAGTTTTCCAGTATAGAGTTACCACAATTCAAATCCAAAAACAACAAAAGACTAAAAAGAAGGTTCAAAGTTGAAGTTGAAGTTTTGGTTTGACAGGTTTTTTCCTTTTCTTTTTTTTCTGCTATAGCAATAATAGTCTCTGGTTTGGTAGTAGGCGTGTGTAAATACTGTAGAAACCTTATCCAGGATTCCCAGCTTTTTCTGCTTACACTTACTACTTTCTCAGTTTCTTACATTCTTTTCCAGCCTTTCCCCTCACAAACACGCACACACATTCACGCACACACACACACCTCCTCAACTTGCTAATTAATCTCTCTTTAAATCTCTCCAACTCTATTCTCCCTCTATTTTTACCTCAGTAAACCTTTGCCCATCCTCATCTACCCCGTCCTTTGAGAGAAACAATCAATTTTGTTTTGCTGTCACTTATATTTTGGTTTTCCGTTTGTTTCCATCACCACACCAATTTCCTCTCTCAGTGATTTCCCCCCTGGTCCTGTGTGATGGGGCTGCTGGATTCTAATCACATTCTACACATGCCTTTCGCTGAGCCTCTTTCTGTGAAACTTTCTTTCAGTTCATTCACGCACAGTAGTAGCCCTGCCAAAACACAGACACAGTCTCACCCCAAGCGAACCTCTAGCTCCCAAACCTCTATTTCTACCAAACTGCATTGAATATCCACACTTACACAAGTCCAACCCTAGAGGACAGCTTTCAGAAACTTCATATTCCAGCATCACATAGGCACAGAGACGTAACAGTGTGCACGGGGACTTACCTCTTGTCAGTGCATCCCACAGGCAGGATCGAGCCGTCCACGTTCTTTTCACTTCAACAACGAGTGTGGCAATGGTAGTCAGGCGAGAGCGAGAGCGATCTGAGGGAGCCAGCCGCCACTCTAACCGTTGCACAAGCACCAGCATTGTCCCCCTGCCTAAGTCCCTCCCTCTCGTGACTCTGTGTGTGAGTCCGCCCCAGCAACACTCGCACAACTCAAAAGAAATTCATGCCTGTGTAGCTAATGTGTCAGCACATGCAACAAAAACAACACAGGCTGTCAAATATACACCATTATCATTCTGTGTGTATTAATAATTATAATATTTTTTAGAGTATATGGACAGCATGAAACAGAACAAAGGAGATAATCAGCCCTCTATTCAGGAGGACCAGTATTACATAATACCTACAAGCACATTATATCCCACAAATGTTCAAAGACTTACAATTACTACTGAGTTCACAATAGTATGAATATTCATAATATGGGAAATATATTCAATTAAATTATTAAAGGGGTAAAGTTATGTAAAGACATCAACAAAAACACCATGTAGCAGGAACCTCATTGCCCTCAAACTATTTTCTTTCATGAGCATTGATTGCTGCATTGATTCCTGTTGATGGAAAAACAATCCGCACTGTCGATGACTTATATTTCATGCATTAAATATGTAATTAATACAGAGTGATATTTTTATTATGTTTTCAGTTAAGAACAATTTTGTAATTATACGCTAATAATTATTTATGTTCTCTATGTGCACTACCAAGAGTATTGATCTGCCTTTTTTGCCAGAGGCCTCAACATTTCTGAGCTGACTGTTTGCCCTCATTGCTTGCTTTTACTAGCCCAATTACTAATCTGTTCATTCACAATTACACATAGGGAACATATGCAATTTCGACAGTGGTCAAATGTGTGAAAGGGTTAGATCTTAGATCAGCAGGCAGGGCCATTCAGCAAAACATACTAAAACTCTGTTTTTGCTTGATGATGTAATCAGAAAGGTGTTGGCTGTGGTTTTGAAGAACAGTGGTTACGACATGGCACCAACACTGCCAGGTTTAGAGAGTGCGTGTGTATTTGGATTGACTGCAAGCAGCCATGAGCCTACATCATAATAATACAAATGGATGAATTAATGATTATAAGCAGTATATTATATGAATGTAATACATAGACTCAACAAAGTTTATGGTTGAATTTTGATTCAAAATGGTGTGTGTGTGAGAGAGAGAGAGAGAGAGAGAAAGAGAGAGAGAGAGAGAGAGAGAGAGAGAGAGAGAGAGAGAGAGAGAGAGACTGCATTGACTGCATCCTGTCTCTTTGAGACTCTTTGAGACAGGATGCAGTCTCAAAGAGTGCTTACCTGGGTAAGCACTTACAATATTGCAATATTGTTCCTTGATCTTTCCTCCAGTGCCACTACCAGTTTGAAATGCAAACATAGAGAAGAAAAAGAAAGTTGCCCTCTTGTGATTGAAAAAAAGGAAGATTTACTTTTAATTGAATACATGAGACACAATCTGTTGATGCTAATGAACACTTTCTTCTAGCACCACCCTCAGGGTCATTTTTGCATTTAAAAAATCTCAGATTATTGTTTAACATAATGAAATTTGCCAACTCAGTGACTCAGTAGTTTTTGATTTTTAGTCTTGATGTGTGCAAAAGAGATTTTGTTAGAGTGACATACTAGTCTGAGTAACATATAAGTAGTCAGAGTGCCATATAGCACAGTAGTTAAAAATTAATTATTAAAAAAAATTACGATCATTTAGCAGACGCTTTATCCAAAGCGACTTACATTACATTTCCACCCATTACAGAGGGGAGAGCAATTGAGGGTTCGGTGCCTTGCTTAGGGGCACCTCGGCAGGGAGTGTTTCACAGAAAGTAGCTATACATCAAATTGTGTTGAGATACAGGTTATTGGAGGAAACAAACACACAATTTGTCATCCCGTATAATTGAGTAACATTGCAGACTGTTTGTGGTATTGATCACTGACCTTATGTGGTCAGGTGTCGCCATTGTCAAACATTTATGGCAGTCGCCCTGAAGTAACATGGAAAACATTTTAGGTCTTGTATGACATAGCCTTTGAACAAAT
Organism: Genypterus blacodes; assembly: GCF_046128005.1. NCBI lineage: Eukaryota > Metazoa > Chordata > Actinopteri > Ophidiiformes > Ophidiidae > Genypterus > Genypterus blacodes. The sequence goes on from NW_027466834.1 coordinate 2,069,030, forward strand.
CAACAACCTTTAATAGATTATAGCAGATATATACATGGATATCTGACTGGCAATATTCAGTCACTGCACACCACTGTCAAGGCTCCTATAGCATGCATTTTTCACATATTCCGATAGGGAGAGCCATTGTGTAGTTTATGGTCTGCACGGCTGTTGTTTACAAGAAATCATTTTACTTGGCAGTTACCGGAACTCGGCAACGCATAAGCAGCTGATGAAGTATAAATGGTATCTTTAAAAACTTTAATCGCCGTTATAAAAAAATCAATCAAAATGGTTATAAGTGCGATCGTCAATCTTGGAAGATGGCAGATAAAAATTAGCAGGCATGTCTAAATACATGATGAACATGGATGTTGTCCCGCGATGACGCCAATCAACATTATGATCATACCTGGTTCAACTTTCAAGCTTATTTCATCTACCCATTCAAAAGCATTCCCTTTAAACGGGGACCGCACCATCAGCAGTTAGGGGTGCCGGGGACTAAAGACGTTATCTACAGTTTAGGAACGGATACAAATAAATGCATATATCAATGAGTTGTAGGTTATTGAAACGTAGAATAAGTTACTTCGGCGCCAAAAAGAGTAATTTTGCTCTTTTATATATTTTAAAGTATTCCTCTATGTAAATGTGCTCCCCTCCTTGACGTGTGTTGGTATCGCCCTGCCATCTGTTCCGGTGAGGTTCTCAGATTGAAACAGATTGTAGCGCTTTGCGGGACGCGATGGCAACTGCCCGGATAAGGGGACAACTACAAGTTTTGTCACACTCTTAAACGCTCTTGGATGTTACAGATGCTTATCAAGTCCTAAAAATAACTATTTTCGAATGTGAGAAACAAGCGTAACACCACGTCTTCGGTCCGAAAATGTCCCATGGATGTACAGTTCCTGAGGAAGAGATCCAGTCTTGGTGGGAAGTCCCCGCCATAGCCCACTTCTGCTCGCTGTTCAGGGCAGCGTTCAACCTTCCAGACTTTGAAATAGAGGTAAATGAACATTGTGGTAACACAAAACAACAGCAATGTGTTTTATTGTGGAAATAAAAAGTTGTTTGTGTCAGCGTTTTGGGCTGCGTGGTCTGTCGAGTGCGTTTTGTGGAAGTTGCTATCTGGTTAACGAGCTTAGCGCTGTTATCCGAACTTCCCCCCTTGTTACCATTTGTGAGGCAATCCGGTTAGATAACAAGCTAACGAGGCTAAAGGCTAACTTAGTCCATAGGAGTTAAAATGATGTCAGGTTAGTGGAAGATATCGTCAGCGTATTCTCGTTACATGTTGCTCAACTAAACGCTGCTTGAAAGCCTATGATATAGTTAATGGTTGCTCGATGTAGAGCTCTAAACCATGTGCTACTCGTTTGTTTTCATCGGGGCTCGTGTTTACGTTGAGGGGCGACCTTAGTTTAGGTCATCGAATAAAAAGTAAACGAACATAATGTCCCTGGCTGTGGATATGCGAGGACTAAAGTCACAAAGAAACACGAAACTTGTATGAATGACTAGCTAACATTATCTGATTTCTTACACACATTCTGTCCGAGTAGAGTTGTTAAATCGCTTTAACTTGAATTGTAAGTTGTTCGTTGACCCGTTCATTTGAGTAGCATGGGCTACTATGAGTTATTTCTATCAAATAAATTAAAGTTCATGTTGTGAGGTTCGAGTTTATTGTCTTGTTGTTGCAAGCCATCTGGCTCGAGTAGCCATCGGGACACAGATGCCGTCCAGGCATTGTTTGCTCGTCCTATTGCTGTTTTGCCTCAAGGAACGATGTTTTACACGCGTATACACAATGCAAACGTGTTATAGAAACAGGTTCAGATCAACCCGTCCACATCTCGTCCTGTTCCACCGCAGAATAAACGAGATTTCTTACACAACGACAACACAATTAAACTTTATCGCTCGATTCTCTACCTGGGTGAATGTGCCTCAGAGTGGCTTTGTAGTCGAACCGGTATTTCTTACATGCGTTTACGGGATCATATCAGTGAGAGCTGATTGTTTATTTCATCGAGAAACGGTTGAAGCTCAGAAACTGGTCGGGTCAACATCACACATCAACAATCCCCATCAGCCATCTACCCCCACCCCCTCTGTTCAGGCACGCACGCACGCACGCACGCAGGCATCGCTTTGTTATTAAGACGAGCAAGCACCGCAGATGGTGATCGCATTGCTAACCAGTTTACATGGAAGTTAAGGGTGCTGGGAATGCTGTTTCTCCTTAGCAGAGGTTTGAATCGTCTCCCAGTTTGAACCACTGATGGCTTAATGCTGTTGGCGCTGCTTGGGTCTGTGCAGCGTAGAGGATTTTAACTTTATAAATGCTTATGTAAGGTAAACATACAGTAGATTTAGTTCAGCCAAGGACATAGAATAGAGAAACATCATGGTTCAATGCAAGAATCACTCAGGATAAAGGATGTATTCCTATTTGACCATATTTTCAAAGCACCAGATCAGATGTGCAGCATCTGCCTCCTACGGGAAAAATGAAGATGGAGGTAGCTGTCTCATCTAAATCACATACACAATTGTCCAAGGCCATAAATAATGTGTTCCTCAATCTAGCTACTTACAACAGAGAATACACAAGGTGTCCGAATTGACCTTTTGGAAAATACGTCTTTATCTTTGTTGAAACGATCAAAGTTGTGTCTTTTGAGGACCCATCTTTCACTTTACATGGATCTGGAATGATTCAAGTACACATGGCGCCGGCATCGCATCTTGATTCATTTGACCCTTTTTTTCAGCAAAGATTGCCATACCAGTGATTGTAATAGCAAGTTGAGTTAACTGGACAATTACTAACTGCAGGCGGGCAGCTACTCGTTCATCTACTGGGTTATGAAATGATTATGAAAGCTATTAATGCATTTTATCAATGAAGAAACATGTCATTTGTTGGCTCTATTTTAAATATTAATATGTAGTTTTTGGTGTAGTTATTAGAAATGAATTACAAACTGTATATATTTATCTTATCCATCAACACGCTGAAAGGTCAAGGTAACAAATAGCTCCAAGGTTCCTCAAACTAAAGCATTTTGTATCAGCTTCAACATGCAGTGTGTTGGATTGTGTTCCTGGCTCTTCTAATTTATTTATGAGGTGTTGTTATCCTTTATTATCACTGTTTTTTATCTCTAGATTAGTATTTGTAACAGCTTGCTTTCCTACTTTATCCATCTGTAATAAGATCCTGCTCTATTAATTCCTTGTTTTTCCAGTGAGTGAGTGAGTGACCTTTGCTCCTCTTATAATCAGAATGAGCACCCAGATTGAAATTAATGTGCTTTGTGGATATATATGAACTAAAGTTCGGGGTAGTTGACCATTTGTCATGTAGATGAGAGTGTTGCACATGTCTATACTATGTTTGTCCTTGCTCACCAACTAAATTAATTTGTAGCAACTTTAGGCAGATTTTTATTCATGGTGGATGCAAAGGGCGGCCTAAATTATGTTTGATGACTGCAGGCACAGTGTATTTTAATCAAATCAACACTTCAGTAGAGGGCGCCGCATTGAATGTACGGTCGATGCACAGCTGTACACAGGGGCACTAAGAAGTTAACCTTCCCCTTTAAGACAACAAGTAAGAGTACAGCTGATTACAAACAACTCAATGCCTTTTTTTGGCCTTCAATATCCTCAAAACAAACCAAATCAGTTTGTCCTCAAGGGTTTTTGAATCTGGTGCTGTGTGTACAGGTCGGTACACTCCATCTTGGCGAGTGAGATAAATACTGATGGTTACAATCAAAACAAAGTGCCTGCAATATTACCAGTTTAGTTTGTGGTTATTGGGCCTTTAGTTAGTTGCTGCTGTATAAAGCGTTTCCACCCTTCTGGAGTTCTTCCAAAAGTCAAGCCTGTGTGGCACTTGAGGATTTTGCTGCAAACTCCCACAAAAGCCACCGTTCACCAAGCCCCCTCTGATGTAATGTTTGCTTTGCTGTCTTCTGTGCCGCAGACTGTAATATTAAGGTTTCACACAGTTCATTGCATTTTAAATATTGAGGACACAAAAGATGAGGGCCGACATCAATACTTATCTTGGTTAGTTCCATGCAGTCTCTCAGCTCTGTGCCTTTTGTAATCTCAGACGTTCACCTTCACTTAATTTTCATCCACTAATACTCAATACTCAATATGTACATGTACACACAGACGGAAGCAATAGGATTCCGTCAGTATGTTGACTATACTTGAAATGTGTCTGTCTGCAACATTCTAAGACAAGTTGTCCAGTAGTCGCTTAAAGAAATTGGGGTCAGCAGATAAATATCTATATCCGTGACTCCGCTTGCGTTGGGACGGTCACATCCTGTTGTGGTCCCGTCTGTGTGTCTAGGTTGAATTATCCAAGAATCAGGACTATGAAGGAGAGAGGGGGCAGGGGGTAGGAAGTGGCCGTCACTCAGCCTGACAGAGTGTGTGGGGTGTTGAGTGATTCCGCTCAGGCCCGGACCTTAATGTCAACATCCCCTGACGTTCCATCAGTGGTACCTTGTCGCCGACAATGCTGTTTGTATTTGCTCCTGTGGTCCCTCGTTCCCCGTCAGCCCGTGTCACCTTGCCCTAATTGTTTCAGCGGAGGTCACTGATGTGGCTCGGCCAACTGTGCGTGTCACATTTATATTCCCTTGTTAATCATCTATTCTGGTTGTTGTCCTCTGGTGTCAGCATTGGCACATGAGTAAGAAGGACCCCGAAAACTCATACGTTCATATCAAGCTTTGCATCTGTCAACACTGTTTAGTCTGAGGTGCAGTTGCTTTTTTTGTTACATGAAAAACACTAAAACATAGTGATGTGTAAATAGACATTTCACACAATCAAGACTTTTGTAATGAATTCCACCGTTTGAGACCGGAACTCTCCGTACCTTGTGTAACTGCTACCAGGGTGGATATTGACAAACTCAGTGATCCAGTCTGACAGCGCTGCCGTGGTTTGTTGTGAAGCGGTCCCCCTTTTTCTCTCTACGCCGCTGATCAGTGATAATGGAGTTTTTCTCTCCACCTCACATCTCCTTGGCGAATCTTACAACAGCCCCTTCCCACATTGTTCCCGTGCTGATACTCTTCATTGTCACTGGTTTCCACTTTCCAGAGGTTGCAGAAAAGGGGAAAGGAGTGGGATAGAGGGTGGAGTGAGTGAGATGGAGAGTAAAGGAAGAAGGAGTGGGAGGGATGGATGTAAGGAAGGAAGGGGACAGAGCGAGAGGAGACGAGTGCCCTAGAGAGGGATCCAGAGAGTGAACGAGTGAGTAAGCAAAAGCACATGAGTGTAAAAGAGTGAGGGAGCTGCAGGAAGGAAGCCCAGGGTCAACATGGCTGTCAGGTTGTCGCCACTCCCTCCTTCTAGCTTTTTGTCTCTATGGAGGATTCTTGATTTCTTGGCTATGTGGCTGTGAAATGATGCCTGAAATCCCAAAGCCTCCAGACGCTGCTTTGGGTTGAGTCTGTCAAATAAGATGTGTTGAATAATCAGTTTCCAAGTTGAATTGTGATAGTTTCCCATTGGTGCTGTTATGTTTCTTCATCTAACATCACAACATCTCCCACCTCATGAGACAGAAGACATTCAACTCCATCCCCCTCCCACTCTGCAGCCATTTATCCATTCCTGTTTTCTGTGGTTTTGACTTTGACGTTTCAGTTTAACTTTGTTGGAGGTTAGAGAGACGTATAGGGTGGGCGCGAAAAATTTCTCATCTAAAAAAGAAAGAAAAGTTTGGGAACCACTGCTCTAACGATTTTGTCTGCGAGTAACATGCGCAGATTTGAAGACATGATTATTTCAGTAATTCCCAGAGAGCAAGAGATTGTTGTAAAATGTGTTTAAAGATGTCTGACATATTTTAAGTTTGACATGTTCAAGAGTTTTAAAAGGTTTCACTCCGTGACACTAACAAAGAGGTGAAGGGATCATTCTGTGAATTCTACTTTCCTGCACTTCAGAGGAATTTGTGTATCGACGAGAGAAGAGCACCAGGATGTGACTGTACAAGCCGTTTCAGACTCCCCCAGTCTCATCCAGAGCTTTTTAAGAACTGAGTGAGCATTTATTCGTCTATATCAGCTTGTTGTCAATAAACAAAATAATCACCTGCAAGACAGCATGACATTATCTTTCCCTCACAGCTCCCTCGCCTCCCCTCTTCCTCAGTTTCACAACTGTTTTACTGTAAATCGTCCCCTCTACCTCTTGCCTATTCTCTGTGCCCCATCCTCATTGCCATCAGTACCCCCGTACCCATTAGCAAACCCCAGCTCAAGCCTGCCCCCCATTCCCTTTCAGAGCCCCAGCGTTCTCCCTCTCCCTGGCATCACCATGACTAAACCCCAGATGGTGGCTCTTTCTTTCCTTTCCCCCGGAGGGTGGAGGCTCTCCACTCTGACTGGGTGCTGACTGCTGCTGCTGCTGCTGCACCCCGTCTGTGGAAAGGGGGTCCTATTCTTCCCAAAGCCCCTTGTGTGATTGTGAAAGAAGGTTTAGTCCTATTAGATCTGGTAAATAAGTGAGAGCAAGCTGCTTGTGAATATTTCCTTTGCTTCTGTTGTCTAAATAGCAAGTGGATTAAAGGGAGCAATGGGATCAAAGCTGTAAATGTTGCTCCGCGATGGCCCAAACTCAGAGGGACACAAACTCTCTCTGATTCCCACATTCTGTGGATTATAACTGCAGATAGCCGTCACTTAAAGAGCGCTGCCAATCTGGCCTCAATTAAAGTGCTTGGATGTGCCTGCGGGGGCGTGGCTGTGGTAGTGATGTGTGAGAGGTGTCTGTAGTAAAGCTAGCTGAGGTGGGATGGGAGTTCACTGTAGAGACGAGTCAGGGAGCTCTAGGTCCACTGAGAGCTGCACACAACACATGGAAATACATGCACACTACACATTATTATATCTAGTGTAATAATATATACATATATATTATGTTTTGTTATGTACATATAAATGTGAGTAAGACATTTTGCATTCTTCTCCAAATGCACATGATGTAAAATCCACCCGTTAATGAAATGAAAACATGGATCACTCCAACTACGACATTCACACAGCTGGATAAACTGTTTTACAATCTCACAATCTTGTTCTCTATCTTGTCACTCAGAGTAAACATACAGCGATTTAAGCAAATTCTGATTGGAATTTTATACATTTCTGTTATCTGAGTATAATTGTATTTTTCAAGTGCATGACACGTGCAGAGGAATCACATCTCTACTGTTCCTCCTGCGTGTCCCCTCCCTGTCCTCCTTATAGCCCAGCGACACATCCAGCTCGTCCACTCTCATGGCCTCACGGACATCAGCCCACGGCACTGTTTTCCAGGAGGTTGCCTTTGAAATTGCCAAACATAACACCATGGGCACTATTCCACTCCCTCAAACATCAAGCTCTTTTGCATGCTCACATTCTTAACCCCTCGCATGCACTGTCTGTCTTTAACAACAACGACCCTACATTGTCAGAGGCTGAGTCCCCCTCCCCCCAGTTGTGATTGACAAGTGAGAGCAGCGGTACATGCATCAGATGGTTTCACATGGGGAGTGTGTGCACAGAGGGGGGTTGGAGCGGCACATACACTGGGGTTTGTTTCAGCCAGATCTATTGTTGCAGCTCCCCATGGCTCCCTCTGTCTGTCTCCAGTCTGTGTCGGCGCTCAGTGTCGGCCTCTCACGCAGTCCTCCCTCACTTTTGCTCCCCGATGATGGAAAAGGCCTGACGGCCATGTTTTGGGGCCTTTTAAGATGAGTTTGAACAAACCCGGTCTAATTCCGGGGGACACAGAAGAGTCACTGGTTGATAGGCGTGTTTACCATGTGGCTTTTGGGCTGCAGCGGTGGAATATAAAATCATCACATCTGTTTCTTTTAAGATCAGTCAGTGTAGAATTTGAGTTAGACTCTTATCTCATCTTATGTTAAGTCAGTCTCAGAGTTAACAAAAGTGAATGTTGATGTGTAAGCATTTCCCCTGCAGGGCTTGGCTGCAATCATGGCTGGGTGCAGGGAGTACCTGTACTTAACTACAGTCACATCCACATAGTGGGTGGACCTGCTGCAAGCCATGGGAGTGTTTGCCAAGAGGGATAAACACTCTTACTTTTCACACACTACTTAGAAGTCTTTCAGCTCAACAGCAAACTTCAGTTGAAATACTCTCAGACTTAAACCTCGGTCATTAAGATGTTGTACGATTGAAGTCCTTAGTGAATCCTCTTACTATGTTAGAGATGTCCTCCAAAAAGCAGCCAAGTGGTTTGATGCTGGTTCACTTGCTGTCCATGTAAGCAACATGAATGATTCTTTAAGTGACGGCTTTCAGTCACCAGAGAAGACAACAGTTGAATAGGCTTCCTCTTTAGCCAAGTAGTTGTTTTCACTCATCTATTCACTCAGGGACTTTGAAATGCGAGAGTCTTGTTTACTCCTGACTAGGTGAGGGTCAGATGGGCCGCGTTGATCCAATCATTTTGGGTCGCAGCAATTTGTTTAAACCTGCATCATTGTGTTGTAGTCTGAAAGGGATTTTGGTCTGTGCAATGTTTTTTCGTCTTCCTTAAAGGCTGCACACCATCTGTCTCACATCGATGTCTCCATTTCAAGTCTCCCTCCCTCTGCTAGTCTCCAACCACATTGGTCAGGGACTATTTTTCTCCCGCCAGTGTCAGGAGGTGGAATTTGAGTGCCGTGTGTATGCATATGGTGGTACTCGTATACACAATGTCCAAATGCGGCCGCTGGGATCACATTTGATGCAGGGAACTCCCATTTTCAAGTTGACAATATGGTTTCCTCAGAGCTGGCGATTGGTGGAGGTTAGCGTCGTTCTACTGGGTGGCCTCCTAGCTCCTGTGTTTAATGATCCTCTCCCACATATCCAACTAACTAGGTCAAGGCAAAAGGTCTCTCCCTCTGCCTGGAGAGATCTCCGCTCAGGAAGGATCTGTCCAATGTCTAACTGCCATCTCCCGGACTCCAGTCTCTTCACCACCTCTTCCCACGGCCACGACATGACACTGAAACTGTAGAAAAACTCAGATGCAAGTTTGAGACTGACCCTACAGTTGTGTTGTATTTGTTTAATGTGTTGTCCTTACTTACATGATAATGCTGCAAAGTTTTCAGCTGTTCTTCCTGTTTAAGCTAAGCAAATGCTATCGGTTAAACTGCATTAAACATGTCAAAATGCTTATGAAGGCAGATGTGGAAAGCTACATTTGACTTAAGCTCAAACAGACATGTTACATTAATGGAGTGACTACACAGGCTCAACCCAGCACACTCTTGTTTTGATGCATCAGATCTGTTTGGCAGCAACTCAAAGGCATCTGCTTTCTGTAGATGATCAGATGCACGGTACATCCTGAGGATGCAAGGGTGTTTCCCTGTGGTGTTATGGCTGTGTGTGCATGTTTGTCATGTGGCAGGAGGTGATGGTGTGCAGGGCGGGGGTTGTTGTCAGATGATGGTTCCTGGAGGAACCATGAGTGAGCGCTGAGAGTGGGAGGGGCGAGGGGGGAGGAAGATGTAAAGAAAGAAGCTAAGGAGAGGAAAAGAGGAGCCTTTGCACAACAAACAACACTCCCCTCCCCCTCCACCCTCAAGCCAGCCTTGCACACGTTCTTCAACTGCTGGTGAAACAGACCATTGAGGAGCTGTTAATGGCAGTGGCATGGAAAGTGTCTATGTGAGGGCAGGCAGGTAGGCCTACCCCCATGATACCACAGGCTCAGTGAGCCGCCGCTCTGCTTATCAAACCCTTCTACCTTCCCATACTTAGAGCATGCAGATCTGGTACACACACACACACACACACACACACACACACACACACACACACACACACACACACACACACACACTCACACTCACACTCACACTCACACTCACACACACTCACACACCTTATCTGTGAGTCGATATGGACTGGGACAAATGCAGGGGCTACTAGTGTCCACTGTGCAAATACTAAGGACTATACTATGCAGTGCCTTGAAATTGGTGACTTGTCATCCTCCTAAATTCCTTCTACACATCGTCACAGAAGACAAAAGTTTTGATCCTCTTTGCATCACGCCTCTTGTGCTATTCAGGCTAAGACGACAAAAGTGTTGACAATGCTGATGTGAGGGGAGGAGTGATGCCTCTGGCTTTTGTACTCGCATGTGCCTTTGAAATATGTACTCTACTGTGTGTGACCAGCTGTTAATCAGCCTTTAATTTGATTACATTAGCTGATATTTAAGTGTTAATGGTGGTAATGATTAACTGGTTATCAATTCACTATTATGGATTTAATTACTTCAGGAAGTCAAACCAGTGAAAGACTTCTGTATCATAATGCAGATTGGAAATGTCCTTCAATATGAGCCCCTGTGCTCTGTGGACTGCCAGACGGGCTGATTTGATCACTGGTTACTGCGATTAGCTATTGCTGCACATGATCGTGATTTTCACATCATGTATCAGAAGAGTTTTTTATGTCGTCAAACTCACACAGGCTGTTCCTCATGTGTGAGAATAAAGCAGCTGTGTGCTGTATGAGTTAGACGTTTGATTAATGTGAAGAAGCAGGTTGTTTTTTGATTTGGATTCTTTCTATGGCTCATGGTATTAATTCTTCTTACTATCTGCTTTCCCACTGATGCCAAAGCACAAGACGACAATATAAAGTGTGATGTGACATAAATTCAGCTGCCTCCCGAGTTGTGATGCTTTGAGTTTCTGTAGTAACCTATTTAAAACCACCCCACCCAGTTTATGTCTTCGTAATATCTGCAAGATCTCACACCCTACAGCGACAGACAGCGAGAGAGCTTTCATAAAGACAGAATTGTGGTGGTCAGCAAAGACGGTCTAACGTACGCCAGCTCTCATTCATGGGGTCAGTTGACTTCAGCTGGTGCCCGAATGGTCTCTCTCGTGTTATAATACAGTTGTTGCATTACTTGTGTGAATGATGAAAGCAGCTGCTGTGTCCTGGAGGGCAATTTATTCCTTTCTGTTACAATGATTCTGAAGACATGTGTGACACAGCCTTATGAGAAACAAAGAGACAACTGGCCGACTGTGTTGACACCTCGGGCGTTGCTTGTCACACTGTTCTCCTTTCCGAGGGATCGGTGACGTGGGACACGTCCTTGTTTCAAACATATAGCGTTGATGCTGCATCGATTTCCTCACCTTGCCCATTCAACAAAAAAAAATCGCATGCATTCCTCCTTGGGCGAACTGCAACTGGCGGAAGTGTGGGCAGTGAGGTAGGCACGGGAGAGAGGAAACCAGTGGCGTATGTGAACGTTGCCGAGGGAATAATGGAATCACCTCTGACGCCTCCATATCTCAGCTTGTGGTGCCAAATCATTTTGCTCTCCCCAGGACGGGCTGGAGGGATAAGAGGTAAAGCCAGCGAGGGGAGCAGAGGGAGAGGGACACAGCGGGGGGGAGGAAGGGCAAGAGAAGTGGCAAATACCTTCAGGGTGAATCGTGCTTACAGGCGTTCCTGCAGGGGGGCAGTGGTGATGACACACCTTTTGACTAAGCCTTGACTCACCCTTCAATCTTTGTTCCTGTGTGTGTGTGTGTGTGTGTGTGTGTGTGTGTGTGTGTGTGTGTTTGTGTGTGTGAGTACCAATGGCCTGTTTTGTTCACAGCAGTAGCCCAGTGATAAACCTGACACCTTCGTTCTATGATTTATACCCTTTGTAGCTTATCGCTTATCCAGCTCTCTTATCTGTGAGCCCCATTGATCATTAATGTTGAACAGCCAAAGTACTACCACCAGTTGTTTAGTTTGCCAAGACTTTGCTTGAATGTGAAAGCGCGACGACTGGCAGTAAACATGTTTTTTTGTCTGTGGCTGTTTGACAAAGGTGTAGGGTGGCTGCGGTTCACTCTAGGTGTAGGTGAAGCATTCCGTAGGACATTTCCAGCCTCGACGTTATGTCACTGGCAGCTCTTAATGAAGCAGGGAGTTTGTGAGCGCCAGGTCACAGAGGGATCGGCTCGGGTGGATGTGCGACAGAAGGAAGGGCACACACACACCACATTAATTTCCCCCTCGCCGCCATCAGAGATGCCGAGTGGCACTTCAAAGGTGAAGCGGCGAGGTGCTAATCCAGGGGTTGTTCTGTCAGAAAGCTCTCTGTCTTGCTGTACTCAACCCTCCACTCTTTCCCCCTACCGCCCACTATGGCGCTAGACTTGCCCCCCCCCAGCTTGTGTGATCAAAGTGCAGTTTGTCCCTGATGTTTTAGGCCCAGCGCCTGGCTGACAAGAGACACTGGATCTCTGGAGGACTCCAAAGCGCATGTATTTGGAAACACAGCTACACATGCAAGCCCTCTGTCCTCTAATGATCAGAGTTCATGGTTAAAGCAAAGCACACACACACACACGCACACAAACAAGCCCTGGCGCTGTCATGAGCAACAGGCAGACGCAGTCCCCAAGCTGACACTCTGCCCCCTTCTGCACACACCTCAGGACGAAGGGAATACCACACTCTTTCTCCAGTTTGGGATGATTATTTTCAGATATGTCATTGCTCCATTGATGTAAAACTGCGGATCTAAGTGATTGGTCACACCGGCCAGGGGAGACGTCAGTAATATACTGTACATCACGAGTGTAGACAAGCAATACAGCATCTGTGTTTAGGCTTTGTCTCTCCCCTAATGACCGTGGCCACCCAGGAGTCCACAGGAGCAAACTTTGTGTTCCTCTGTCTCTCGCTCTCTTTCCTTCTGTTGACGAAGGAGGACATACACTGGAGGAAATAAGTATTTGATCCCTTGCAGATTTTCGAAATTTGCCCACTAACAAAGAAATGAACGGCCTATAATTTTAATGGTAGGTTTGTGTTAACAGTGAGAGACGGAATATCAGAAAACAGAAAATCTTAAATATAAAATATAAAAGTTATTCATTGATTTGCGTTTGAGTCAGGGAAGTAAGTATTTGATCCCCTACCAACCAGCAAGAATTCTGGCTCCCACAGACCAGTTACATTAGTCTCCTTGCTTAAAGAAAGTACTCAACTTGTTACCTGTATAAAAGACACCTGTCCAAAGAATCAATCAATCAGATTCCAACCTCTTCACCATGGGTAAGACCAAAGAGCTGTTTAAGGATGTCGGGGACAAAATTGTAGACCTGCTCAAGGCTGGAATGGGCTTCAAGACCATCAGCAAGCAGCTTGGTGATTGTTGGACATTTTGTGTGTCTATCATTTTCAAATAATCGCACCATCAATCACCCCCGGCCTGGGGCTCCACGCAAGATCTCCCCCCGTGGGGTATCGATGATCATGAAAACGGTGAGGGATCAGCCCAGAACTACACGGGAGGAAATTGTTAATGATCTCAAGGCAGCTGGGACCGCAGTCACCAGGAAAACCATTGGTAACACACTGCACTGTAATGGATGAAAACCCTGCAGCGCCCGCAAGGTCCCCCTGCTCAAGAAGGCACATGTACAGGCCTGTCTGAAGTTTGCCAATGAACACCTGAAGGATTCAGAGGAAACATGGGAGAAGGTCATGTGGTCAGATGAGAACAAAATTAAGCTTTTTGGCATCAACTTGACTTGCTGTGTTTGGAGGAAGAGAAATGCTGACTATAACCCCAAGAAAACCATCTCCACCATCAAGCACAGAGGTGGAAACTTAGTTTTACATGTTTTAGGGGTGTTTCTTTGCTAAGGGGACAGGACGACTTCTCCACATCGAGGGGAGGATGAATGGGGCCATGTATTGTGATATCTTGGGCGACAACCTCAGCCATGACACTGAAAATGGGTCGTGGATGGGTCTTCCAGCACGACAATGACAAAACATCCAGCCAAGGCAACTAAGGAGTGGCTAAAGGAGAAGCACATTAAGGTCATGGAGTAGCCTAGCCAGTCTCCAAATCTTAATCCCATAGACAATCTGTTGAGGAAGCTGAAGCTACGAGTTGCCAAGTCATGTTTTGCTAGGGGATCAAATACTTATTTCCCTCACTCAAATGCAAATCAATGTATAACTCTTACATGATATGATTTTCTGGATTTGTTTTTTGATATTCTGTTATAAATAAACTAGCATTAGAACTTTAGACCGTTCACATCTTTGTTGGTGGGAAAACTTAGAGAATCTGCAAGGGATCAAATACTTTTTATTTCCCTGTAAATCGAGTTCACAGTGCGTCATTTTTTGTTTTGTAATTATGCAAGCCTGCGCCCTGTCTTATGACTTGACTCGTTTTCATTTTTCATGATCTTGTCTATACAAAACCGGCTTAGTTAGACAATGCATCTTCTCCTTTCAGTTTTCGCCTTTCTTTCCACACCATGCTGCCATTTTTCACACCTGACGGGTGAGATTTTGGAAAGTCCTCAAGATGATGATGTGTGGTTTCACAGACAGAGGTGAGCGCTGTGTTTCAGTAATAAGAAGCACATTGTCTGTCTCCTTCAATTGTCCCTGGGATCGCTCGTCCTGAAGGTTCTATGAGCAGACTATCACACACCTCAAGTGTTATCAAAGAATTTTAAGGAGCTGTAAACACTAATGTGATTTGTGGTCTCACTCAAGTGTAAACTGACAGTGGAAGAAACAAATGATTACCATGAAGTAAATGATACATTTTGAAAGGAAATCGGTGATTTTGCCCAATTCCTTGATGTCACCGGATTCTGGCTTTGGCTTCTGAAACATACATATTTTTTTCTTTGTGTTGTTTTAAAGAATCCTAAAATGCAAATCCTTTGACATAAGCGCCAGCACCTTAATTCCCTAAACTCAGATCTTTACAGTTTATTGAATTGCTCTTGAGATCCATTAGAATCCGTCTCACTCTCCACTGTGGGCACATTGAGCTATAGGCTTTTAAATTGGTTGTTAAATGTGCCCATTAAACTTAATGAACTGTGCTTCCTGTGAGTAATAGGAACGTAGCTCGAGTCTTATCTCCTATCACCAAACTTGCTCCTCCGGTATGTTTCTGTGGTTGCGTGACTCAGAATCAGCAGCAGGCTACCTTGGGGTTTGCTCCCCCCCCTCCCAACCCCCCACACTATTTTCTCTTCTAACCTCAAGCAAAACATTCATCTTATCCTGTTTTTCAACCTTTCTCAGCCTTCTTTATCTCCCTCCGCTCCTCCCCTTCTGTTTTTCATCGCGGTGGCTTGTCTCTTGGCTTCCGTCGCTGCTCCGTGTCCGGGAGGTGTGTACGCTGACCTTTGGCGACCCCCGTGCGCACTCAGGTTCCTCTAGTGCACATAAAAAAAAAAGGCCTCTCTTGTCCTTGGGTTAATTTTGGACAGGTTTTTTTTTCTCTCTCTCTTGAACTGTGGTGGAATAAGACAACAAACAGGCCAGTGCAGTAATAATGGAGCACATGTTTATGATAGAGGAAGAGTGACATAGAAAGGTAGAGGTCGGATTTGTGGTGAGAGAAAGAACGAGGGAGGGTGAGGAGTGGTCAGGCAGGCAGGCATGCACGTCCTTTTTGTGAAGAGGCACCGGTTGGTCTTCAGCATGAGCGACTGCTTTGCATCCTGGGAAAGGAGGCTTTAAGTGAAATGGACACTTGGCTGATGGAGCACTTTACATTTGCATTTCTGCCCTCTCAGGCACTCCTGCTCCCTCTCTGCTCCCCCCTCCCTCCCAGCTCTCCTCCCCTCGGGCAAAATAGCCCACACTGGGAAACAGTGTGGGGTGCTACGGCGTGGTTGGTCAGCGGAGGAGAGGAGGGGACACCTCTGAGTTGCGACTCTCTGCCCCCGCTGCTTGCCATCTCTCCTTGGCGCTTTCAGGTCTTTTCGAGTTTGCTCTCCCGGTTACTGCCGCTTCATAAAACCTCAATGGCTGACACACAAAGCCAGGCAGGAGAGGGTCAAGACTGAACTTGAACCTCGGCTCCAGCCAAACAACCACCGGCAAACCAAGGAGCCCTAATGATGCAACTTGCAAATTCCAACCGTCCCTCCTGCTGACTACCTCTGTCCGCTCACTCAGATTGTCACTACACGTGCTCTAATGAGAGCTCTTCGTCTCTTATACAACATGGTCTTCATGCATCATTTCTCAGCTGTGATTATTATTGTTGATATTGTCTTTTGTTTTATTCATAATGACCTAAACAATTGTAAACACAAACAGACTTTTTTATAGAGCTCTTAGCTCGTACAGACCAACCCACTCAAGTTTCACACTATTTTCAAAACCTGATGCCAACAAACTGCATAATATGCTGTGTGTTTTTACATACAGTGTGTTGTTATGATTTCTGTGTCTTTTCCCTGCAGAGGCTCTTACAGAGATCTCCACCTGTTTATTGTCTGACATTGTTCTCCCATTGTCTCCTTTTGTTGTGTGTGTGTCCAGGAGCTGGAGAAAGCTGTGTCAGAGCAGGACTTAGACTTCCTTGGAGACCTCATTGCTTGTCTGTTGCAGGGATGCTACCAGCGCAAAGACATCACGTAAGTACAGAGCAGAAAGGGTTTGACTTGACTCGCAAGGCTGTTTGCCTTCAGGAAAATTGACAAGCAAATGCCAGTGCACTCACAGCAAGTGTAGGTGTGTTTCTGACCTGTACTCCTCACCTGTCCAATGGCACGGACAGGTGAGAACGCAAGAGGGCTCTGGAAACACATGTCCCGAATAAATACATTTAGAAATACGAGCAATCATATGACTATTAACTTGCTAAAAAAGCCAAATATGGCACAGCTGTATTTGGGCATGTGCTCACACACCACAAATAGTGTGTAGTATACATGTACACGTATACTGTCACCATTATACAAGTAGATTACAATTGGAAGGATGATAGAGACATAAAGACAGACACCCTACTGTTACATGACTTAAATCCAGTAGTTATACTGTACTGGCCAGTGTAAGTAAATTATGTTGTAAAGGCCCAGGTCTGTTTCTTTCCCTTAATGGAACAATGAGCAAAACGTTCTGTTGTTTCCAAGTTTCCTTTGTAGCCCCCACAGTAAAAACCATCTTTCCATCTACTCCAGCCTAGACTCAGCACCCACTTATCCTCTTTAAGCCTGCTTATACAGTGTCAGGAAGTCTGAGTCAGTTGCACAATGACTAGCCGAGGAGTCAGAGTTTACTCACCGTGTGACTTCAGACTTAAGGTCTGTGGTGAAGTCATACGCCTCAACCAGGATCCATCAAAAACCGCTGAAAGGATTCTGAAGTCAAGTTTTTAAGCTTGTTTTAAGCGGGTGACACTCAAGCTTGTCACCCGCAGGTGCTAGGCTGCACTGGCAAGAAGAAAGACAGGAACGATCCTGCTCCTCCGCCCGGGCAGCCGGTATAGCGGGAGGACAACCTGCTTTATTGGACTGGACAGGCACTGGCATCCTGGGGGAGGATGCTCGGCACTGGCCTTTCACAGAGCTGCCCTTTTCATCCACACGCGTTAAACGCTCTGCTGGAGCGGGGGAAGGGAGGGAGGACGTGGAAGAAGAGAACAGAAGACTAAAAGGAGGATGGAGATGGGGTGGTCAGGAGGAGGGAGCCTGCAGCTGTGTGAAAAGTGCACTCTACTCTTTCAAGATAAGCCTTTATTTTCGGTGGCTCTTTCTCTGCGCCGTTGCATAGATGATCAGCCCTATCCAAGCCCTTCCTCTGTTCCTCTGAGTTGGAACTGAAAGGTACAGATTTATCGGCCAGATCTGAAGTAGTATTTATTTACCAGCTCCCACTTAAAGCTGAGATAAAGCCCCACTCTCATTCAGACACACGGCCGCTTTGGTGGTTTGAATTGTTTGTTTCCTAAGCTATGTATTACAATAGCCAGCCAGTCAATTCTGAGACATGGCATGTTGGCTTTACAAAAAGCACGTTTAAAGAACAGCATTTGCAAATGAGTAAGTTGCACTTTTCCACACTGATAGATCTCAGTGGATCAGAAAAAAAATCTTTCTGGCTGGGCTTTGTGTTGCTCATCAATTCAACATCTCAGTTTGTCTACTCTATACTAGTTACTTACAGCAAGTTTCATATGGTGTTTTGAATGAATCTTAACGTGAACGAACTGATTGTGGTTTGTTTGAAGTCACCTTTGTTTTTACTGAATAGCCTGCGGTGAGCTCGCCTCTGAGGACTTCACAGTGAATCGGCTTACTTTGGATAATCACATCAACAATACAGAATAAAACTAACCATAGCAAAGAAAATCCCCTTTGATTACATAAAAGGTGTACCTGACACAAGTGGTCTTGCATAATGCACACAGCTCTTCTCACTTCAGATCTTTAGATAAGACAGGAAGCACTTCAAGAAGCCAATAAAAAGACACCAATCTTCTCTGATTCAGGTCCTCAAATGTGTTCTCTCCTGTGTTCTTGCTCCACTCTCCTCCCTTTAGCCCCCAGACATTCAGCAGTTACCTGGACGACATCATCAGCTATCGGTGGGAGCTGGAGGAGGGGAGGCCCAACCCACTCCGCCAGGGCCCCTTCGAGGAGCTCCCTCCCCGAACGCAGGTGGAACTCCTCCACCGGCTCTGTGACTACCGACTGGATGCCGCCGACGTCTTTGACCTGCTTAAGGTACGATGCCCGTGGGGGATCAGCTGAATGAAGTTTGGGTTCATCTATTTGTCTGTGAATGAACCAGACCCACTAAATGACGATCATTCAGCTCTTCTGATATGTCCAAAGAATGAATAGTAATGCAGTGTAATATTTATCCCCCCGCCCCCCACAGGGTCTGGACGCAGACAGTCTTAGGGTTGAACCACTGGGGCAAGATGGAGATGGAGCCCTCTACTGGTATTTTTACGGCACTCGTATGTACAAAGAAGCAGCGGTGAAGAGGAAAGCAGAGAGACACAGGTGAATACTAACTGAGCACTGTGCGTCTTGCTTCGGTCCACCACATGTCTGAAACACGTATGAATGTCATGCATCAGGTCATAGTTTTGTGGTTAGTGTACACCTGCAGTATAGATAGATTGACGCTTGTCTGCAGGCCCGTTAAAGGTTATTTATAGACGTTCGCCCTTTGGTAGTTACAGGCTGCAGTTATAAACGCTGTTATTTCTGCCCTTCAGTGAAACCCCGGATGTCAATCTGCCCGAGAAAAAGAAAAGGGGAAGACCACCAAAGAAGAAAAAACTGGAGGACATACAGATGAGGTAGAGGTTTCCACTGCCTGGCATGTAAAGAGGGACATGTGTTGCGCAGACGTACTCCTTTATGTCGCAATGCTTCAATTGTCACAGTCGGTGGGGTTGATGGGTTTTCTACACGCCGGTCAATTCCTTCACAATTAATGCACACACCTCTATTAAAAACCTGCTATATTTATCCAATACGAGGCGATCAATAGTTGCAGTTTATTACAAAATAAAGCAATAAAGGGAAAGAACAGCCCGGGTTTAGAGCACCAGCCTGGCCCTCGTTTCCACGTCCTTCCCCTCTTTGTGTGGGTTTCCTCACATTGGGTCTATTGCACAGGGTGAATTTCCCCGCGGACATGTGGGATAAATGAAAAAATAAAAGAACAGGACACATTTGGTCTCTGCCTGTTCAGCCTTGTAGCGGTTACGCACGCTGTGTGTTTATCTTTTGACACTTTCTAGAAAGTGGTGCCATTACTAACATCTAAGATCAGGCAGGCACTGTAGCCATGGCGTGCCACACTGTTTGCGGCTTTTAAGGGGAAATGAAGAGAATTAGCAGATATGTGGCAAAATATACCTTAGAGTTACGTCCTTGGCAATAAATTGTAGACAAACAAAAGTCTGATCTGCTGTTCCCCTGTCTGAACAGCTTAACAGTCATAGGATAGTTTTACAAAATGTATGCGTTTCCTGTTTGTTACATCTGATCTTTTGGAATTTTAGTTTTTTTAAGGTATGTTTTCAAACTCTTCAACTAATTTATGTACATTTTTGTCCTTTAGTGAAGCGGAAGGTGAAGTGATGACAGAGAATGGAGTGGAAGACCTGAAGCCTGATATAAATCATAAATGTAAGCGTTTGATCATGATGATAGATGAAATTATTCGTCCTGTATTTAATCTCTCACTCGCATCCTTCCTTTGAATTAATTAGCCAGTGTTTCTACTCTTTAGTTCCACCCGGCCGTAAGAGAGGTGCCTGGTCCCTTGTGTGCGATACAGAGGAGCAGTGGCTCAGTCTGGCAGAGAGCATCAAGGACAAAACCTCCCCACAGGATCGCCACCTTTACCGCATCATCAGTCAGAACTTCCTGCCCGAGATCGGCAGCATGATTGAGCACAAGGTCAGACACGTGGCCTATAACAACCAAATGTCTCGTAATGACTCACTGGCACAGTGGAAATATGCATATGTGATATTTTCAAGGTGATCCATTTTTAAGGGGGACCCTCGGAACCTGTGTGAAACTTCTCTCCTACTAAAATATAACATCTAATTATAAAGATCCCTTCTTGAAAGATCGCACACACAACTACAAAATCACAACAACTTTAATTTGGTTTAATGTAATGGCTTCAGTTCATCTCTGTACAGCCAGCAGGGCTTGGAAAACTGTGAAAGCTGTTTATTGATTGGACAGGCGTCTTGGCAAAGGCTCTCTCAGTGGTTCTCAATCCTCCTGGGTCACAGCATTTTCCATCTCCCTCCTCTACCCACACCCTCTCTGACCCAGTAAATCTGGTGGGTTCAAGACTCCCAGATCTTCATCGGTGTGTCTGCATGTCACCCATTTTAATTTGTATGGTCAAAAGAGAAACAGGGACCGCCACTGTATTTTCTCATCATTTGGATTAATGTGTTTTGTGGAAACCTGGCTCACACTGACAGATCTGCTTGCACCTGTGCTAAGTGTAGTCAGAGTCAGTTTGGCAATCAATAAATCAGCTAATTGGAGTGCATTTGTAGCACGTATGGCAATGAATGTTCAGCTCTGTTCAACGTTTTATGTTCAGAAGAATATTCATGAAATAAATCGAAACCGCAGGTATATTCTATGTAAGATTGAGCTCCGTCTGAATCAAGGCGGTACTATATTGTGGCTCTGGCCTCCTCCTGGAGCTGTTTTTGGGGGTCCAGCCCAGTTTGCCCTTCGTCCTCAAGCAGGAACGTGAGCATTTTCTGTTGTTGTGCTCTTCTGTCTTTCAATTTCCTTGTTTTTAACACGTGTAACATTCAACACACAGCCCAGTGCTGCAGATAGTCCAGGCTAAGGTACTTCCATGTCTTAAGCTTACCTGCTTGAAGAAAGAATGTGCTATAACCCCTCCAGTCATATATAACTACCATTGACAGTTGCTATAGAAACGTTCTCTGGCCTCTCTCCATTATCAGCTGTGAAACATAAAATCTTGTTGGCTGTTTGGTGGCAGCTAAGGTTTGTCACTCATCTGTCAACAATCTATAGTTTTTTATATCGTGTTTTTGTTCAACTGCTCCCCAGTATAGAATGTTAGGAATGGTTAGGAATCAAGCCCGGGCAGATTTATTCTTTGGTCTGGACTGTACAGGAGAATTTGCTTTGTTTGCTAGTGTAATAAGATTTTGTCTTGTTTTTACATGTATTTTTCAATACTGCCATAATTCTCCAACTCCCTTTACTTGATATGGTCTTGATCAGTGTGGCAAAAACATATTCTAATGTGATCTCATTAATCAAAGGACCATGTAGTCCAAATACTCAATCAAACGCAAATCACTTTCATCATGTTGCCCGGTAGGAGACCATGTTCAAATATCTGGCTTATTAATTAATGTGTTCCCTATTAACATCAGCACACTCACTGTGTTTACATGTATTCCATACTCGGACTCAGTAAAACGCCATTTATCCATATGCATAGAGGAATTAATAGCATTCCACCACTCTCCATGTCTGCATACATTGTTGTATGTGTGATGTTTGCAAAATATATTTAAAAGAATATCAGTTTATTACCTTAATCGGTCAATATAAATAAGTTTTAATGTACATGTTATCACTTTTGGTACTGCTCATAATCCATTCTTCTATTGCTTTTCAAGGAGCGAAACACATCAGCACGTTCTCTCTGCTCAGTAATTAGTCGTGTCTAGACATTATAAAGAATATTGAAATTACATCCTATAAATTCTCACTTTAATCCTCCTGAAGTCATATTTATTATGAGAGACCATATTTCTGGCCTCCTCACATAAATTTTCATGATCATCCTGCTGTTCAATGATGCATGACAATGGACTACATGAGGCCGTATCATTTTAAAGATGAGTGACCACTTACTGAGCATTTAATAGCAAAGCTCACCATTGTGTAAACGGTGCCAGTATGGATATAAGTACGTATTTTGCAGTCAAGTACATAATGAATAAATTTGATAGTGGTTTATTTTATTCTCTGCATTTTTAGTACTGTGGCAGGTGATCAGTGTGTGAGGGGAGAGGACTTATTCAGATCAATTATAAACAGAAATCCTGCATGTCATGGAACTGTACGATAGTTTGAGCGGAATTTCTGCTGAGTTTCATATGCTTGAGACACGCTTATTAAAAAAATTGGGTGTGCATTTAAGCATAGTGTGTTTACCCATGCACATACTGTATGTCTGCGTGTACGTTGGTGTGTGCAGCCTCTCAGGTCCTTCACTGCACATGTCTCAGGCTGCTGTCACCAGCCATTTCATGGGGCACTGACAGCAGGCGGGAGCTCACCTTGAGGCAGGATGGAGCCTCTTGATTGACAGCTCGGCTGTGCCGCAGGGTTCCCTTGACCTGGTGGTGGTGACACAAGAGGCACTCTATCTCGTATGTGTGTTGGATGGAGGGGGATATAGCGCTGCTGGTTGTGTGGATAGGAATTGTTGGGCCACAGGAAACACTGGTGCTGTACAGCGAGACAAGGCAGAGAAGGCGGGCACTGCAGCATATTCAGCTCTTTGGCACTCATACATCACACACATCTGTCTTTCTCTCTTCCATCTTTCACTCTCTTCCTCTTTATCTTCTCTGCTTTTCTCTCTCCCCACCCGCATCTTCCTTCCTCTTGTTCCCCCTCCCCGGCACGCCTACACAAGCTTCGTTCAGCTGCTAAAATATACCACTGCCGGTGCCTTAGTTGTGTTGCCAGCGGCTCAGCTGTGACACCTCCCAAAGCTGATGGGCTGACAGTTATTCACTGTCTTGTCCACATTCAAACACATTGCCTACTTTATATGCTATATTTTTAAGATGCATAAAAAGTCCTTGCTTTAAAGTTGCAGGATAAGGTGTCTGTTACCATTTTTCATCGTATCATCATTGTTGAAACCCTACTTCAACTCTGGGAAATTGCCCCTTACACCACCTCCTCCATTTCTTCTCTGGTGCTAAGCATTACATATGATTAGTGAAGTCATGGAGAGCACACAGGGTTTGATTTGTTTGACTAGTTAAGCTTGGTTGTCATCCCCAAAGGAGAGGCAGGGGGTTGGACACAGCGGAGGAGAGAAGCTAACGGGGGGGGATGGGAGGCCAGAGCCTGTGACCTCTCAATACCTCAGGCTCCTTCACAGCACAGAGAACTCCACAGGGCCTGTCAATGTGTTGGGTTGTGTGTGTCTCTGTGTGAGCATGTGTGTATGTACTGCATATCTGTAATGCCAAACAGCAAATTGTTTATCATATGATTTGAATGCGTATTAAACTCATATCATATCAAATAATTGAAATGATTGGCCATTGAAAAACTGAATTGAAATATGACCCATGTATTTAAGAAAACAAAGGGTTATTTGGAAGTGACAGCAGGCGTTTTGAATTTTTGTGATACATATGCGTGTTTATATATGGATCAAAGATTGTTCCATTAACCAATGTAAGTGGCATCTGAACTTAATCCCTTTATTTCTCTACAGGAGAGGGAGCAGAAGCAGAAGCTGCTGAACCCTACCCCGCTTCGCATGTCACAACGGTTCTCTGGAAAATACATGAACCAAGAGGAGGAGGTATGTGTGTGTGTGTGTGTATAAATGTTTGTGATCACATGACTCCAGTCAAAGCACTACAGGAGCTGCATTTGTCTCCTGCAGAACTTTGTCAGATAAGTTTGATATTCAGATGCGCACAAGGATGTGTTTAGCACAAACGCTTCTTGACATCATATTGTCAAGTATCTTTGTTGAATTATTTCTAGAATGGAACAAAAATGAGAAATTATGTTCTTGCCAGCTTTCCATAGTCTATTACCTAGCTGTTGCAGGGAAAAGTGAGAAACCATCCATCAAAAATGGCTTTGCTAAATTAATTGTCACATCTGTCTGTTTTATCAAGGACATCTTTGTTAGCTGGGACAATTCAGCCAATGGAAATGCGTGTTTGTACATAAAGCTTTCACTTCAAAATGACAGGGTGTCTTTCATCCATTCACAATGCATTGTGCATATAATTTATGACCTATCTTGTGCATGTCATGAAAATTGTCATTTTCATGACATGCCTTGTCATGTTTCATGAGTCTCGGCAGACAAATGGATTAATGTGTTTGTGTGCAGGACAATCTGAAGGCCACGGGGGAGGTGGATAAGAAGAAAGACGAGGAGCTGGACAGGCAGGTCCTGCTAGCTGAGCAACGCAGAGAAGAGGAAAGGCTTCTGCAGGAGGACAGACAGAGAGAGAAGATGGAGAAGATCAAAGCGGTTGAAGGTAAGAGGGATTGCTCCATAGATAAATCGATGCACTGGTACATCTTGCAGAAAATACCCATAATTTCAGATCGAAATCAAATCCACAGATAGCAATGTAGCTTAAAGTTAAATCCCTTTAAGAATATGAAGTAAATTGACAAAACTGATCCAGGAGCCAAAAGTCAAACGGTACGGAGCAGAAATCATTTCACCTTGTTTCATCAGCTCCCTCCCAGCGGCAGGTAGGGGCCTTCTTACATTTCTTTCAGCTCAAGGATCAAGGACAGATGAATTTTGAAGGGCACCCCACACACACGATCACATCTCTGTTGCTGTGGTGTGGCTCTTCAGTGTAGCAGGAGCATTGCAGCACTCAGTGCCTTGTGATTTATGTGTCGTACACAGGGGCTGTGAGAGGGAATGTTCAGGGCCTTTAATCACAGGATCACTTCTCTTTTTTCTTCTTCCCTCTGATGTCATCTGTCAAGGGTTAATGAACTGCTGATTGTGCTTCAGTGGAGGAGCCTCATTATTGTATTATAGATGAACAGCAGGACCTGGCCTTCTCTCTGGGTGGATTGCATATGTGGAATCCTCCCTCAAACATCTTTAATCCACACGACGGGGGGCTGGCAGGCCTTTCTGCCTTTCATGTTAAAAGATAAAGCAGCGATACATATGCACTCTCTCTGCTCTGTTCTTTTGATCAACTGTGCCTAAGAAAGGAGGGTTGATGGATCGTTCCCTTTCCACTGATCCAAGCTGCTACTGTCTGTGAAGACCAAGGCCTGGTTTCCATTGACACAGCTGACAGCTAGAATGGCCACAAGTGCAATTTGAGCTGTAACTCAAGACCTAGAAAACTCAATTAAATCATTGTTGGCCTCCAGAAACTGATGTGTTTATTGTTTGTGTGTGTAATTAACCTCTTTGTCCCTTCTTTCTCAGAGCGAGCAAAGAGGAGGAAGATGCGAGAGGAGAAGGCCTGGTTGCTGTCGGAAGGAAAAGAACTCCCACCTGAGCTCCTGAACCTTGAGCCGTCCTCACCTGTCCTCAGAACACGCAGGAATAAAGAATTGTGAGGGGCCCTATACATTCTCTATGCTATTTTTAGTCTCATTGGTTGGTGATTAGGAATTCTCCACTTGATTTGTAACCTATGTTCTTTGTGTGACATTTCAGCTACGAAATTGACGATGACTACACTGCTCTATACAAAGGTATGATGTTCTGTTACAATTTCTGATTTTTGTTTTTGCTGAAGGCTCTCGATCTGTATGATTTCTCTGTTCACGCCAATGTAGTGATGCGTGGATTGCCTCACACACAGCACCATAACAAACGACAAAGACAGACGGGCCATGTTTAATCAAAAGATGAGAGAATTTATCTTTTACATTCACAGAAAATCTATTGAGAGAATCAATTGTTTTACTCTCTTTTAACTGTAAACAAGAAAGGAATCTCAGAACTGTATTACAAAGGGTGTCCAGGCACTTGTTGCCCTTTGTTTGGTAGACCATACAGTGCAGTCCTGCAAATTCATGAACCTCTCCAGAATACAGCCGTGTGGGGACTTTAACGCTCGTTTGGTGGCTCTACACGGCTCAAGAGGATTCACCAACAGGGGGAAAATGCCATTATCTTCTCTTCTCTTCTCTTCTCCACAGTGCTGGAGACCTTGAAAACACACAAAGATGCTTGGCCTTTCTTGGAGCCTGTGGATGACTCGTATGCCCCCAATTACCACGAGATCATCCAGGTTACAAATGTTCTTATAAAGAAAATAATTGTTTGTACTTCATGGGGTTTGTTTGATTTGGTCTTTCTTTCTTCACAAGCTATTCATGGCTTGAAGGTTTTAATTGTTTGCCATGTTATTATTCTGTCATTCCACACAGACTCCCATGGACCTGTCCACCATCGAGAAGAAACTCAATGATGGCGATTATGTTGCTAAAGAGGAGTTTGTCTCTGACGTGAAGCTCATGTTTGAAAACTGTGTGGAGTACAATGGAGAAGACAGCGGTAATTAATCTTGTTGCTTCAACCACCAACCAACTCCATCCAATAAGTGCCTCTGCCGCCATTAAGAATTGAAACTTTTTTTATGAGGGAAACTGTATTTTAGGATGCACTTGACCTTTAGTCTGTGATGAAGACATCAGCATCAATTTCAGTTAAATGCATTTTGTGAGAAGGAGGCGTATGCATTTTTTGTGGGCAGGGGGTGAGAGTGGGAGAAGGCAAAAGAAAGGGGGCCAAACTCTGTGTTGAGTTGGGGCCAGGGCCAGGGGAGCTTTGACATTGATTAATGAGGAGTGATTGAGCTGTGCTCCAGTGCTCAGGGGGATCTGGGCCCTGCAGTGCCAGAGAAACATTCCAGCCGCTAAGCCCCCTGTCTGGAGCCATCCATCCAACTGAATGCTCTCCCCAGGGATAGGGGTAGGATAGTGGGCAAGTGGGGGGCTGGAGTAAGGGTCAACTGACGCCCTCTGACCTGGTCAGCTGGCCTGTGGTAGGCCGAGAACAGGAGGAGCAAGTGTGTGTCTATAGGTACAGAGAGATGATGAGGGAGGGAGGGAGGGAGGGAATGCTTTGGCTGTGTGTATGATCATGATTATTGTCCAGTATATGAGTTTCAAGCCTTTTAAAGATGTGTGTGTCTTTAATTGTGTCTAACATATGAACTTAATTGAAATGTTTACCTGCCTTTCCTCAGAGTATACAATTATGTCGGAGTCTCTGGACCGATGTTTCAGCAGGGCCCTGCTAAAACACTTCCCCTCTGAGGATGGCGACACAGATGAGGAGTTCCATGTTAACAAAGAAGACAAGGAGCGCAAGGACAAAAAGCGCAACCGTAGCAACAAACATTTAGGGCCTGAAAGTTTGATCAAAGCCACTGAGCAAGTCCAACGTAAGCGACACTCCCAGGGGGGCAAGGGAAGCACCCCCGCAGAGGAGGACGATTATAAGCACGTACGGCCCCATCCCCCTTTTCGCTGGGCCAATGCCCCCCCTGGCCACCCCCATAGCCTGCCATCAAACCAGCAGGGCTTCCATGAAGGAGATGTAAGGGGCATGTACCACCAAGGGCAACAGGTAACCACAGGATCACTCTGCTTGTTGTTTCTCTTAATTTCTGCTAATCTGTCACATTCCTATCGCTGATATTGATCCTGATATGTTGTCTATCCATGGGAATATAATGTAAATATCATTCTGTTTTGTCTTATTGTTTAACCTCCCAATTTCTGTCTGAAATGCATGGGAGGAATTTCAATACTTGCCTCTCTCTGTTGTCTTCTCAGTTCAATCGCCCTCCTGGTCCCCAAGGTCCAGTCATGTACACCCCAAGAATGCCCATGGATTCACGCTTCTCCTTCCCGGGTCATTTACACAGACATAGAGACCCCAACATGAACAGTTTGCCCCACAACATTAATATGCAGGTATGCAGGGAGGATTAATTTTTACAAAAAACAAACTTTTTGCTGATGAAACACAGTTCTTATGGTACATGCTGCCCCAAAAGCCCAAACCTGTTTTTTTACTCTGTTTCTATAGAGAAGGGTGGCTGATGGACACCACATGGGCCCAAGGTATTCAATGGGTCCAGATCCTAACCACCTGCAACCCCAGCACCAGCAGCAGCACCCCTACATGGGGCCTACCCATGGCCCTTCTCTGGGCCCACGTCCTATGGGTGTCCAGCCTGGACCTCCCTCTGAAGCCAGCATGTACCCATCTCACAAACGCCCAGAAGGCCACACCATGCACCCCATGAGCACCAGGTTCACAGGGCCAGAAGGGCCACCCCAGCACAACTACCCCGGCTTAAGGCCTCCTGGTATGGGGCTATCCGATATGTGGACTGGTATGAATCATCAAGGACAAGAGAGACCCAGTGGGCAACCCATGCAGGACCCCAATATGGCGAATCACAGCAGCTTTAGTTATGGTGGGGTTCCTCCTCCAATGGGACATAAACCTTGGTCAGAAGCTGCTAGATACCCTCATCCTCCAGCCAGTGCCCAGTATCAAATGTCTGCAGCTGTGAGCGGCCCTGGGCCCATGTCCTCACGTCCCCCCGTACCCCACCCGGATTCCTCTAGCAGGACACGCTTGGCCTCCATGTTGGATAGCCCAGAGATGCTGGCTCTGCAGCAGCTGTCGGCCTCTTCTAGACCCCCTGCCGGTACCCCTCATCAGCACATGGGCAATTTTCAGCAGCCTGGGCCCCTGTCAGGAATTGGCAGCACCTCAACTCATCCCTCTCAGCAGCCCCCTCCTGCCCCTGAGGTTCAGCTGCTGCGTCCTGCCAGAGACAATGGACCAGACAGCCAGCCTTCCCAGCAGACAGACATGCTGCCCAAAGGTAGACTAAGAACAATTGAATCATTTCTGTTAAGTTATTGTAATGGTCAACACCAAATTTTGTGTTGTTCATTTATTGTGATGTTATGTTGGTATGCATTCAAAATGGTCTACTGGTTTTCAATTTTCTTCTGTGTTTCTTGAATTCAACACTGTTGTTGCATCAGAGTATTGATTAATGCAGTGGTTCCCAAAGTGGGGGGCGCGTGATCGGAAGAGGAGGGATATGAATTATGTACCGCCTCAGGTAAATGAATGAAGCGATACTTCGTCAGGAGAATGCAGCGAGACCCCCCCTCAGACCGATCAGCCGTCCTGTAATGTTTTATATCGTCCCCCGTCCGTCCGTCCGACTGATAAGCGCTCGCGCGCGCGCGGGGTGCGAAAGACAAAGTTTGGGAACCACTGGATTAATGTATTTTTAACCCCATATTTATTATATAATAATGGTTCCATATTTTTATGTTAACAGGTTCCACATCTGATACAGTAACGAGTGGTAAAAACAAAATCCAGTCATGTAATCAAGAGCATCCATCTAACCCTGGCCCCATGGAGCACCACAGTGGGCCAGCAGCAGGAGTGGAGAACGCCCCACCCCATAACTCAGGAAGATCACAGGAACACCCGTTTGAACCAGGACTCCTCCAGAGTCCAGCAGAGAGCCAGAAGCAGGATGTAGATGGCCAAGCACAGTCCGCCAACTACTGCCCACCTCAGCACAGTAATCCCATCACTATGCCACCACATGTTGACAACAGAAATAACAACAGCTCTGCTGGTGCAGCTGCATCCAACACCCCGCAGTACACACAGAACAGTCCTCAACAAAGAACTCAGAATGGACCCTCGTCACATAATGCATCATCTCAGAATCCCACTCAGCAAATATCAGCGAACAGGCATAATTTACATGAACCGAATGAACAACAACAGCACGTCCAAAATCAGCAGCAGAGCAGGAACTCGTCTCACTGTACTCCTCCGCAACACCACCCTCAAACCTCTCAGCAGCAGATGACCCAAATCACTCAGCCGCACAATTCAAGTCGGCTGCCTCCTCATCATGTCCCGCAAAACATGTCTCCACAGCCTGATCCCCTGCAGGCGGGCCCAATGCACGGGATGCCACAGGGCACCTCACAGGGAGCACAGCCCAGCACCCCACAACCAGCACCGCTCACCTCCCTGCCCCCCAGTCACCCGGCCCCACTCTTACCCCCTCAGCCTAGTCCAGCAGACCGTGGAGATCAAAGACCATCTGAGCCAACAAGTAGGCCAGCCTCTGAAGGCACCACTGGTCCAACACAGCAAAACACAATGAAATCGGAAACTCTGAATGGTATTTATAAACACACAGGCTTCAGCCCCTCTCCCCAGCAAACACACCCGCCGGGTAATAACCAGGACAGGCAGGGTCAGAGATTCCCAACCCCAGGTCACAATCTGAATATGCCGTCTCATTCTCAAGGCCACGTAAATGGTACTATGGGTCTTTATGGCATGGGGAACCCCCCACATCCACACTACAGCCAGACCAACATGACCAGGCCCATGTCTCAAACCACTCACCACTCCTATCACAGCCAGCACATCAACCCTCTTCACAATCCTGCTCACTACCGCACCTACAACCAGCAGGGAGGGACCGCTTACCCTTACCACGTGGCAGGCCAGCGGCACCCTCAGCCCCATGCCAACATGTACTCGCCTTCTCATTACCAGCAGCAACACTACTTCTCCCAGCCCCACCAACAGACTCAGGCCCAGAACCAGTCCAGTGGCACGGTAGGTTACACCTCAGATGAGTGGCAGCAATCTCATTACCAGCCTCACGCCACAAGACCCACCAACGCCTATATGCCTGTAGCCAGCTCAAGCACAAACAGTCGGCCGAAGGACAGTGGTTTTTCACCGCTGGGCTCTGAGGGCTCCAGCGGTGCTAGTCTGGTGACCCCGGGCCCCGTTTCAGACCCCAGAGGATCGGGAGAACGGAAGGTCGAAAGCAAGGAGCAGGCCAGGCCGAGCAGCAGAGGCAGCCCGACAAAACAAGCTCGCACTGAGGAGAGCTTAGAGCGACCCGAAAGCCCAAAAGAAATCCTGGACCTCGATAGTCACAATGCTGCCGCCTGGCGCCGGAGCACCCACATGTCTCAACAGCAACACCCACCCATCTCCGCCGCACACATGGCTTCTGCCTTCATGTATGACCCTCGCGCTGTGCACCCTGGGATGCAACAGGGTGGTGTTCCTCCACCTCACATGATGTCCCACCGTGGCGGAGCCCCTTACCCTGGCCAGCCGTACCCAGATCCCGGACACTTTGCTGTCCAAAGGCCCCACCCACATCTGATGGAAGCCCTGCAGCGGCCCCAGCAGCTTCCCTTCTCTCCTGGCCAAACGCGCATGGGCATGTATCGGCACCCCCGGCCTGGGGGGCACTTCCAGGGCATGATGATTCCACAGAGAGGGCTGCCACCAGAACACTTCCTTCACCCAGGGTAAAGTCTTTGATCTTCTCTAAAAGACCCTGCAGACACAGCTCAGGTGTGAGCATTTCACAGTCTAACTACACATCAGTCCTGCTTATATTAATTTACAAAGACATTTTAGAAAATGTACATTATTATAGTGAAAGTCAGGCTACAATTTTCTATCTTTGAACAAGCAGGATTTTGACTGTGCACTCAAAGAGAAGCATTTGGCTTCAGCCCGATACACTGCAACTGTTTAGCTGCTTGGTTTGATTGCTTTTTCTTCTTCTTCTGTGTTCCTTGAGCTCCAAGTTTCCAGTATTCCCAGCTTGTCTTCCAGTCATGACTCACAGCCTCCTCCTCCACCTAGCCTTAATGAAAAAAATTAACAAATAGCCCTGGAGTCACAGTGGCTGATGGCCAGTTTCACCTCAGGATTTTGATTTCACAAAAAAAACAGTGAGGAATGATCTAATCACGTCTAAGGCTGAAGGAAATAACGTGATTGATTGTTCATCTGAGAAAAGTGTTCAGATTTATGGGCTAAAATGAAAACATATGGGGTTGCACTCCTCTTACATTTCAGCAGAGGGCGCTCTCAACTCACCAGCGCACTCTCCATACACTTCAGATCAAATTTGTCTCCCTTTTTTCATTGATTAATAAAATAACAAAAGCAGCAGTCAGCCTTATACATGTAGTATATTGGTGTTATGAAGTTTGGATTTTGTTTGAAATATCCTGCCTGCCTTAGAGCGAACAATGAATGATTAAACAAACCTCTGTATGTCTTGTTTGTGTGTCTGATTATGGTCTTGCAGGCAGCAGATGATGGCAGCTCCTGGTGGGCCCAGGTCAACCTGAGTCGCCCTGTCCTGGATTGTGTAGGAGGACAAACCGAAAATTTTCCATTTGTTCATGTATTGTTTTGAATTTGTCACGATTCTCCAGGAAATACTACTTACTACTTGCTTCTTATGTGGTCATGCTGGAGGAAAACTCAGCTCCTGTTGCCCACTGTTGGACTAACAAATGTTATGTTGATACGTAATGTGGCATGTCGTCGACCTCTGCTGATCATGATGATGATGAAGTATCATGCACAGGGACGCTTCAGCAGAGCAGTTTGCTTGTTAACACGAGCATTCAAACCTGGATCCTCTACCACAGGTACAGTCAGTAGGACACCCTGCCAATCACAGGGACCTTTCAAGAACACTGGACAGAAACTCTCGTCTCCGAGCAAACAAAGACGTGACTCAAGTCACCTGTATAATTGCCTCTATATATGTTGTCTACTGAATGCAGCCAACTGGAAATCTGCCGACAGAACTGAGGAGAATAACGGCGACGAAGATGGCATGGACCGTTGTTGTAACCACTGTTTTTTGTTCCGACCACATCTTTATGCTCAGGTCTAGCAACAGAGGTACTGTATGACAACCCCCTCTCTGCAGTGGCCTTAGTTTCCTTTTGTGAATGTAGTGTGAATGAGTGGACGATAAGGTGATTGCAGGACTGGTTACCAGTCTGAAGCATAATATGTCCTGAAAAGGGCCCAGTTAAGTTTAATATTTCACCTGTTTTCATCCCAAATGTAATAGCATCTCTCTGTTTCTGGGGCGAGCATACAGTGCATCTTTCAAAGCCGACTTTGTTCTTAAGAATGTCTTTAACTCGCAGAGAGAGACTGCAAGAGTAGTATTTGACTCTCTGCTCTGCACTATAGATTTTGTTAGTCTTCTGGAATCCAGTGGCCTTGGATAGTCTTACTTTTAGTTTATTGTTACCATATATATGAGTGTATATTTATATATATATATATATATATACACATATATATACAATTTCCAACTCTTCACTGTAGACACCTACCTCTTGTCTCAGATGAAGGGGTTTTAAAATTCTCCTAGTCTTTTCACGTCCTGCTAGCATCTTTACTACATGCACATACCCTATAACCAAGCAATAGAATGAACAATTGGTGTTTTTCCAATGATCTGATGTAATGGCCGCAATCAAATCCTGCTGTTTGTCCATTTCTCGACCCATCTATGCGTGTTGTCCCACTGAAGCTTTTTATTCACAGCCCAGTGCTTTTTGAGTGGTTGCTTCTCTGAATGCTTCCTCTTCACCAAGTCAGTGTACTAAATGTGTCCTCAGGGTGTACAGTTTCTATATACGGGTATTTTTCTGAATTAATTTAAGGAGGAGCAACCTAAAGAAAAAAAGAGCGTAATTGTGGCAAATTAACCCACCTCAGTTTCATATAAATAACCTTAAGTCTCACTGCCGAGCTCTTTGAAACGGTTAAAGACAAAATCAACTGGATGTGAATTTTTGTATCATTTTAGTAAATGTACATTCCTCTGTCTTTCTCTTGTGGTAGCTTTTGGCAACAAAACACTTTCACATTTCTAAAGATGAATGTCTTATAAATTAAACAATATATGTTCTGGTAACCAGTGTGAACTGTGGAAATTTTCCTCCATCATATCACTATGATATGTGCACCTGAGAGCTCTACTTCTGCAGTTTATGGATGGCAGAAATGTGATCTACCTCAAGTAGCCTGTCAGTGGCCTGTACAAAATCCTTCCACTTCTCTTTCTCTGCTAGAATCCTAGAAGTCTATAATTTAAGACCAACTGGTCATTGATACAACATTTTGTCTTTGCAGAATTAATAACAAATGGCCTTACATAACTTAACCATTCTAGGAGAAACTCCTTAGTTAGGTGGCAGGGCCACAGCAAGATGTTATGTGATAACTGGGTTGTCAGTTTTCATTCAGTGACTATGTGTGGTTTGTGGACATCATGACTGGTATGGGACTCTTTGTTTTGGTGTCTTGTTGTACAGATTGCATGCCTTCCTGCCTACCGTTTGTTCAATCTCGATAAACTAGGCAGTATTCTGTTGTTTTACAGTCTAGGGTTTGTTATAGGCCATATAGAGTTTGGCAACATTCCTAGTAATAGAAAGAAGGATGACAGAAAGTTCTAGAAGCTGTGAGACAATGTCATAAAGGTGTCGCACAATGATAAAGTGACTCAATAATGGTGAATTTCTATTTTGTGAAAATAGGGAATGGTCTCAATATTTAGTGGGCTTAACAGAGCCACTTTGGAGGTAGTTGCTGTCTAATGTTTGAAGGACAGTGGTGTGCGTGTGTGTCTGTGTGTGTCTGTGTGTGTGTGTGTGTCTTTCTTTCTGATGTGTAGATCTGCACCACATGATTGGAAGTGTGCATTAGCTATTTTTCTTTCTCTGCTGTCAGTTCTGCACTAGTTACAACTGTTTAGATGTGATTAAATGTGAATCATATTTATTTGCTGTTTTAAGAATTTTTGTACATTTCTGGACTTGTTTTTAATATAAATCAGCTGTTTCCCTTTTTTGATGTTTTCATTATAATTTCACTTTTACCTCATTAGCGTGGCAGCATTGAGAAAATACCCTGTACATTTTCATTTTTAAGAGTTTACAAGTTCTTATCTGACATAGATTATTTTGGAAATGGACCGGAGTATTTTCTGTACTGTACAATTCTTAGAAATAAATAACTTTTCATGAACAAGAGTATGTTTTTCACTCATCTTGTTATTGAAGAACTTTCATTTTAAATGGATTAATTAGGTTTTTGTAAATGAGTATTACTGTTTATGTTCCACGGTCATTATTTCCTGCAAATACTGTTGATTGTAAGACTCCCTCTATGACAGCAGTTAGGTGGGTGTTTTTCTCCTTTTGTTTTGTCTAGGAACTTGTAGCCAGTCCTTTAATTAACACTACTGTCATTGAATAGACATGAAATGAGGCCATGCCATTCCATGGTAATGGGGCATGTGTCTATAATCCGTTAAAGAAACTGAAAGGCTGAAACTAATGAAATGCAAACAGACAAAACAAGTGGGCGATGCAACACAATGCATTAATCTATTGCAGCGCTGCACAACATCGCCTTCAATTAGTTTTTATCTCCTTGACAGGCAGCCCTCCACACACCATCTGTATGCTGCTGGCCCTGACCTTTCTCCTGTCTGCACGAGTCAGTGACGCGATGTGACGAGGCCTCAGCGATGGAGGAGGTACTCGGCCTCACTCCCTTCAAGGCCTCCTTGCAGCTAACGAGTAATATAATCTTTTGTGTAGGTCTAATGAGCACATAATTGGCAGTGGAAGAATGAAACATCAGCTGTATAAGTGATGTATTATAATTAGGCCTAATTAGCTAAACTGTTGTTTCAGCAAATCGTGAAAGGGTGAAAAATAGAATTAAAAACTAAATAGAATTTTAAAAAGATAATGGTAAAATAAAGGTTTATTTTATTATCAGTGATTAATGCATCTTGTTTTTCTTCCTTAAACTTCAGAAAAATGCCATTTACAATGTCCAACCTATGTCCACGTTCAGGGAAACAACTGTTAATAATGAGAAAAAACAACTTCTTTCTATAGTTTTGCGAACCATATGAGGTCCAAAACTGGAGGTATTTCTACTGAGCCACTTTATCTATTCAAGCCTCATAAAAATCATAAAATACTGTTGATCCATATGTGGCTCTGTATTGAAGAGTCCCACAAGTGACAATAAGTCATCAGTGTTAAGGGGGCAGTGGGTAGAGCTTCCGCTTGAGAACCGGAGGGTTGCTAGTTCGAGTCCCTGCCGAGGTGCCCCTGAGCAAGGCACCGAACCCTCAATTGCTCCCCCCTCTGCTAAGGGTGGTAATATAATGTAATGTAAGTCGCTTTGGATAAAAGCGTCTGCCAAATGATCGTAATGTAATGTAATGTAGGTGGCAGCTCCATATTATACTAAACTATTCAGCTACCAGGTGTTGCCAAAGATGCATCTTCCAGGTAGTTTTACTTATTTTACTAATAAAACGTTTTGACATGACATTAAACGCTATCATAGCAGGCAAAATTATGGTAAAGTTGGATGATGCTCCCCAGGGGCCATCAGGTGGTCAACGGAGGGACACAGGTGGAAAGAGAGCAAGGACCTCAGTTTGCTCAGTAGCTGTGGACAGATGCTGTCGTGCAGCCTGAGTAGAGCGGTAGACTCTTCTTTTATTGTATCCTTACACACTCCAACAAACTACACACACTGTACATGTTTTCACGTCATACAATATAACTGCTGCAGTAAAAAAAAACTAAAACTTTATTCAAGGCTTCTGGCTGCTCATCATCGCCTTCTGCTGGAACATTTTGGTAATACAAATAAAAGAATACTGTTAATTGAATGTAAATTAAATGAAAAGCACCCAATGCAGATGCTGAAGCTCTGAACTAATACTTATACTACTTTTTGGGCAAGCATGGAGGAAGTTGTTGGAATGGTCATTGGACATTGTTGAAAAGGAATTAGACATCACGAGTTGATAACGTGTTGTTGTTAACTTTGACCGATCTTCATCTGCCAAATGTATAAATTTGCAGTAAACACTGGAATGGATTTCCGTCTTGCTAAATGGGTTTTAGCGAAAATAGAAAACAATTAAATGAATGACTTATTTAAGCGTACTACTTGCTTGACTATTGTGTCCGTCTACTTAATTAATTATTATCTAATTGAATTAATACAGTTCTGAATACAATTGGAGATTACTCTGCGCAAAAAAAACCCTGACAGATTGGCCTTCGTTGACACCAAACTATGACTAATAAACTTTAGTATTTAAATTTTGGCTACGACCTACTTCCAATATCAACCAATCAGATAAGAGGTTGGTTTAAGCTCAGCCAATCATGTAGGAGAGGGCGAAGAGGCAGCCAAACAGGCTAAATCCATGGACTAACTCTATTCGGAGGCAAAACAGGTAAGATAACGTGATAAGTGTCTGTAAATTATATTAGCTCCTTTATCAGTCTGTTCGTTTATTCGTTATATTATGTTATTATTTGTTGTCACTGTTTTGTGAGTGCGTTTGGATTAACTCTCCAGTCACACATTGGGCACCCGTCGCCGATTAGATTTGATAGTATTATGACGACACACAAGAGAAGCTAGCATAGAAACGGAAAGATGCATACGAAATCACTTTCGTACCCAAATTAATGTATTTTCATACTATGTTAATTCATTGTTTTTATTCTTTAAGTAGACAAGATATTAGCAAGTCAGCAAACAGAGATTTCCTTCTTGTCGCTGTAGGTTAACATGACGGAACAAATCACTCTTACATGACAACCGAGAGTTCCTGGGGAACCGAAAACACGGCATCTATTTATTTGCATTCATGCAGCAGATGTTTGAGTTGAAACGTTTAATTGTAGTGTAGCGGATATAGAACGGTCGCTTTCAGGTCTCTAAAATAAGCTAAGCTGTTTGTTTTCAGTCCTCAGCACAACGTGGATAGCATGGCAGTGCAGCTGTTGCAGCGCCATCGTGTGGCGGTAGTGCTCTCGGTGCTGTGCTGCCTGCATAGGAGCTCGTCGATCCCAGACCCCAGGGTGAGAGAGGCTCTGATCCAGCAGGAGGCCTCCTTGCAGATAGGGGGGCGGGTGGTTCTGACGGAGGAGGAGCAGAGGCTTAATGTCCAGGTACTAAAGATGAAGCAGGAGGAGATGATGAGAGCAGATTTCCCACCAGCATTGCACTTCTTCAAGGCCAGGAGCATCATCGAGAGGAGCCCCATCTTTGGCTTGCTGCAGAAGATGCCTAAAGGTAAGAGTGAATACTGACAGGCCATAATGTAATTGCTTATGCACAAGATCCCACTTCCCACATATCAAACTATAGATAACTCTGCTACAGAACGTGCAGACAACCACTATGGCTTATTTTCACCAAAGAAGCCTTCTCCTTGGCTTTCAAGAAAGTACTGTAGGTATATCCACTATCAAATATTGCTATCAAAATAAAAAATAAAATCAAAACAATAACTTTAATTAATTAAATTAAAGCTGAGGGTGGTGAGCTTTGTTTGTCTGTTGTGGTGAGCTTTGCTCCAAGTCTTCAGTCCTGGGCTTGAAAAAGTTGGAAAATTGTCTTGTGGTGTCGGAGAAAAAGGGGGAAGTGAATCGCTGCTTGGTCCTCAAGTTCAGTCACGGTCAGACAATTTTGAAAGCAAACGGAAGTGCAGGCCTTGGAGGTCCTGTTTTCACTGGACCGGAAAAATCCAGGGTTGAGGTTTTGCCTCTTCCTAACTGTGTCGATGAAGCACGGAGAGACTGAACTCTGATTTTCCAAGGGTTTTATACTGCAAATGAACTCACAGGCAAGGGTTAACCTTTTGGCCAATGTCGCGGCAGCTGAGTCTATGACATCTTCACATCAAAGTGTGAAGAGGGGGTTGATCCATTACAACTCTGGGATTGTAGTTTTCTTGTCTTGTGACTCTAGGCCTCAACAGTACACACAAAAGTACATACACTGTAATCAGTTTAGAGATTTATGTCTGTAATATGTCACTGCACCATGTCTTTTTATTCTAATGGTTATTCACAATGCCTTTATTTTAGGGGGGGCCCTCCATGTCCATGACTTCTCCATGCTGGATGTTGAGTGGCTTGTGAAGAACGTGACCTACCGGCCCCACTGTTACATGTGCGTCACCGACAAACAGTCCATACGGTTCCTCTTCTCATCTCATTGGCCCAAACCGTTACCATACTGCTCAGCCTGGACCCTGCTGGAAAGCCTCAGAGCCAAGCTAGCCAACCACACAGATCTGGACAACAGGTGACTTATTCTGTCATGCAGTTACTCAGAGAAGTTTCCAGATTCAGAGAAACAGTGTACAATGTTACTTTTACAATCTGCGTGAAAAAAGACTCTGAATGACAAAACTAATCTGTTCCCCAATCATGTGTGCACATCCACACTCACAGCATTATGGGGAACATGACGCTCTTCACTGATAAGGAGCCAGACGACGTGTATCCCAGCCAAGATGTTGTGTGGCAGAGGTTTGAGGGAGCCTTCCAGGCACTGTGGGGTTTGGTCACATATGCTCCTGTGTTCAGAGACTATTACTACCAAGGCCTTTCACAGTTCTACATGGACAACGTCATGTATGTTGAGCTGCGGGCTTTACTCCCTGAGGTAAACTGATTTTTTTTCCTCACATTAAAATTCGTGACACAGACATACACACATAATGTCTTTCTGATACGCAGATATACGAGTTAGATGGCAGCACTCACGGCAGAGCCTGGGTCCTGAAGACCTACCAGGAGGTCACCAGACAGTTTGTAGCTGACCACCCAGACTTTTTTGGAGCAAGAATCATCTTCACAATGCACAGGTAGCTACCTGGTCTGCACTGCATACTGGCTGTTTGCTCATCAGTGAACATGAGAGGACTTGAAGGTAGTAAGTCACCTTTCTACACTCTCTGTGTGCATCAGGGGAGTAAATACAACAATGTTGGCTGGAGCTGTGGAAGAGGCGATGAAGCTGCAGGAAGACTTCCCAGATATCATGGCTGGGTTTGATCTGGTGAGTTAGTTAGATAGATAGATAGATAGATAGATAGATAGATAGATAGATAGATATACTTTATTGATCTCAAATTGGGAAATTATTCTTAGCATTACAGTTAAACACGCTAGAATAAATGAAAACGCAACACACACACAGTAGTAAACAAATAAAAGCACAGTCAAAATAAATAGAATTGATTAAAGTAGTACAATTTATAGAGTTAATATACGAATAAGAATAAAGGGAACTAGGAAAGGGTAGTAAGACTTATGTGACTGTCATGGGAATTGTACAAAGTTGTTCCTCTTAAAGCAGCAACTATAGAGGTAAGAGAGGAAACAACTGACAGCTGCTGGATGCGTGCCCCTGTGTGTGCAGGTGGGCCGTGAGGACAGTGGCAGATCTCTGTGGTACTTCAGAGAGGGCTTGTCACTACCAGCAGACAGAGGGGTCACACTCCCTTTCTTCTTCCATGCTGGAGAGACAGGTGAGCTCATTCATGCCCAATTTATAATAATAATAATCCCTGTGAATACGCTCCTAATGGATCTCCTTTTTCTCCTCTGCTTGTAGATCTCCACGGTACAGAGGTGGACCAGAACCTGCTGGATGCTCTTTTGTTCAACACTTCACGAATAGGTCATGGATTTGCTCTGCTGCGCCACCCAGTGGCTAAGGCTCTGTCTAGGGAGAGAGGGGTGGCTGTGGAGGTGTGCCCCATTTCCAACCAGGTGTGTCATTTTGTCAATCAAACTATAACATTTTGTCTATCAGTTTTTCTTTTTGTTTTCCCTATACCACAGCTTTAGATGGTGGCAATTTCAAACAACTAATAATAATCTTCTTCTTCTCATTCAGGTGATGAAGCTGGTAACTGATCTGCGAAATCATCCTGCGGCTGTGCTGATGGCAGAGAACCATCCACTGGTGATCAGCTCTGATGACCCTGGCATGTTTGGTTCCTCTGGCCTCTCTTATGACTTCTACGAAGCTTTTGTGGGATTTGGGGAAATGAAATCCCATTTAGGCTCCCTCAAAGAGTTGGCCATGAACTCTCTTAGGTGAGGCTTAACTGAGACGCTAAGATGTCTATCACATCAATTCAGTTTCAGCACATTATCATGTAACGTTTTGTCATCTATGTTTCAGTTACAGTTCTTTGTCTCCAGTTGAACAAGAGAGAGCTCTGACAATGTGGACGAGAAGATGGAACAAGTTTGTCTCTGAAAACTCCTTTTAAACAAACCTCTGTAGTTTTTTATACTGCCTATTGGGTAATAATCCCCATGCTGCCCTTGTCAATGATTTGGCACAGCCAGAGTTATGAAAAAGGGAAGAAAACCCTGCTATACAGGAGAGCATGTTTGTGGCAAGTACACTCCAATGTAGACTGTCCTGTTGTGGAGTTGTTGAATCAGCCAGCAAACATCAGTCCTCTCTGTGAGGCAGCACCCACAAACAGAGGGCCAATACCTTGTTACACTGGTGAAAGAAATATCTTGTGTGTGAAATCTTGCTTGTGATAATTTGAACATGAGAGCAATTGTGGAAGGAGAATAGACAAAATAGGCTTCTTCTTCTTCTTTTTTTACTTGAACCAATACTGAATTTGTCAGTTACACCAACATTTTAGCAATAAGGCCCAGCACTCCGTTGTTCATACCAGCAACATTTTGTAAAATTTGCGAGAAGTGATTTTAGGTAAAACAGCAAAATCAACTAATCAAATCAAGATCTTCTTCGTGTGTGTAAGCTGTGTGTTTTTGGACTGAATTAAATGACTGGAGAGATTAAATGTGTTCTTCCCTTTTTCCCCCCACAAACGAGCTAAGAACTTGAAAACACATGGAGTAGTGATACCCCTGTGCAGCAGGGGGCGCTGCAGGTCCAGTACCTGTAGCCTCGGCCCTTGTGGCGTTGGCGCTACTCGTTCGGTTTGTTTGAGTCCCAGCTAGCCGCTAGCTCGCCGGTGCTCTTTGCGGGTTCTGCCTCTATCTCTAGCTGATCAACATGGTCCAATTGGTGGGTGCGCTTCGGAAGGAGCTGGCCGACTCCCTGTCCTCCAGCAAGGTGCTGGTGGTGGGCGCCGGTGGGATCGGCTGCGAGTTGCTGAAGAACCTCGTCCTCACCGGCTTCAAAAACATCGAAGTGGTCCGTAACTGTGTGTTTGTGAGCTAAGCGGCTAACATGCTAGCTGGTCTTTGTGCTGGGTGTTTGGTAGCTAGTGTAGCATGCTCGGGGTAAAACCTGTGACCTGCTGCGTAAAATGGGGAAACTCAGGAGTATTTTATGTGATTTCTTGGCGTAAACGCGTCGCATATTGGCGCCTCTCCCCCCCCGCCGAGCCTGACCCTTTTAGGAGAGAACGGCGAATACCTAGCGGCGGCGTTAAGGCGCCATGATTAAAGCTGAATTAGCCGTATCACTTGTTTGTAATGTGAACGCTTGCTAAATGCCCACGGACACTCTGGTCCAAAGCCTTGTGTTACGGCGTCAGTTTATAGGGACGCTATTGGTGCTGCGTTCAAGGTTATTAGGCGTATTTAGCAGCTGTGAGTGCTCCTGTATGCTCATCTACATCAATTTCGGGTACCTACCATGGTTTAATGTAGAAAGCTGGATATTGATGCGTTTGTATTGCTCAGTTTACTGGTGACCCTTTAAAAGCCTAGAACTTGACATGCGCAGACAAACACATGGTTATAATGATTACTTCATTAATGAGTCGAGACTACTGATTCCAGTAGTTCCCAGTCAGTCAACACACGACTAGATATACAATACGCATCTTATCGTTATAATGTATTTAAAGTTCTTTATATTACAATGGAGGCTTTATATGGCTGTAATTATCAAATATTCTGTCAAAATATAACACTCGACAGTAAACCTGTCCACAGTATTCTACATGTAAACCTGTCCAACATTTTTATTTCAATGGTTAGTGATTGAAGATTTACATTCCAATTAATCTTTCTGTTTAAAGTTTACTCTTATTACTGTTTCTTACTACCATCATTGGTAATCAAACATGGTTTAGCTGCAAAATCCATGGGAAATAATCTGCTTTGTTAGTCTTTTTATTGTGTCGTCAGAATGAGATAGACTCCCTTGAATGTTGATCAGATTTCACATTTACATCAAACTTATTTGATTGACCTGATTTCTTTGTTTATTTTGTCAGATTGACTTGGACACCATTGATGTGAGCAACCTGAACCGCCAGTTCCTCTTTCAGAAGAAGCATGTTGGAAAGTCTAAAGCACAGGTGTGTATAGGTCAGGACATTAACCTCTGTGATCGGATGCTATGAGGTTGTCGGGTTGTTAGGCACTTTGCACATTGTTGCCCCTCTCATTTGCTGTATGTGCCTGTTGTGTTGCAGGTGGCCAAAGAGAGCGCGCTGAGGTTCTGTCCCAGTGCAAACATCAC
Source organism: Genypterus blacodes (assembly GCF_046128005.1). Taxonomy (NCBI): domain Eukaryota; kingdom Metazoa; phylum Chordata; class Actinopteri; order Ophidiiformes; family Ophidiidae; genus Genypterus; species Genypterus blacodes. The sequence goes on from NW_027466834.1 coordinate 2,112,391, forward strand.
TGCCTACCATGACAGCATTATGAAGTGAGACTCTTTCTTTCAACTCATTCCTGTTGACATTTATGTTGCCCTGTTGACACCAAGCCAAAAGCAGAACAGCAAAACAGCTTGATTTAACTACATTTTTCTGACAGCCCCGATTACAACGTGGAGTACTTCAGGAAGTTTGTGTTGGTGATGAACGCTCTGGATAACAGAGGTACACACACACACACTGACCCAGATGTTCCTATTACGTGTGAATTGCTTTATGTTTTATAATGATGAGGGAAATAATACTCTTGTGTCCCTCCCACCACTCCCAGCGGCACGTAACCATGTGAACAGGATGTGTCTGGCAGCAGATATTCCTCTAATAGAGAGTGGCACCGCTGGATACCTGGGCCAGGTCACGGTCATCAAAAAAGTCAGTCTGTTTGTTATGACATTCTTTGCATTTGCCTCCTTTCCGTTAATCATTCCTTCCTTGAAGCTGTTGACACGAGAGAAGGGTCAGGTGCATACAGCCGCCTCTCACTGTGCTCTTCTTTCTTTCCCTCTGTCCCCAGGGCCTGACAGAGTGCTACGAGTGCCAGCCTAAGGCTACCCAGAAGACCTTCCCTGGATGCACTATCAGAAACACGCCGTCTGAGCCCATCCACTGCATCGTCTGGGCCAAGTACCTCTTCAAGTAAGCGCGCCTTAAGCATTCATTCGCTCATTAATCCTCATTGAAATCTCTGTATCAGATGCTATGACAGAAGCCAATCAGCTGTGTTCCCTTTGTCATCACTAATTATGTTACTGTTACATCCTCAGTCAGTTATTCGGAGAAGAAGATGCAGATCAGGAGGTGTCACCTGACACAGCAGACCCAGAGGCCGCATGTGAGTCCAGCATTCAAATGATTTCTTAAGAACTAAGAAGAAGGGCTGCTTATCTGTCACTTTCTATACATTCACATGTTCTCGCTGCGTTTTCAACATCCAGCTTCCAGCCCTTAATAACCGCACACTCCACCTGACACACACTCCCTCTCTGCACAACGCATGTTATGTTCACAGGGAACCCAGAAGAGACGGCAGCTCGTGCCACAGCCTCGGAGCAGGACGGCGACATCAAGCGCATCTCCACAAAGGAATGGGCTCGTTCCACAGGATACGACCCAGTCAAGCTCTTCAACAAGGTGCCTGTCAGCAACCGACCTGTGCGGTGTGCTGAAGTTAGACCGAATGTGTCACTTTGTGTGAACGTGAAGAAGCCTTTGAGTAGCCTGTGCAGTTCAGGACTGAGGGTTATATGCAGGCTCCAAAAAGACACCCAGACATAGTAACAACGTGTGGCTTTGATGCTGCTAATAGCTGAACTACCGTCTGCTCAATACTACAGTTTTTAGTACAGTTTTATTTACTTGTGCTGCAGCAGTTTGAGTAGCAGTTTAATCTGCCATGTGTCAGTACATCGCCTACAAAGACATTCTAAGCTTGTTTGTGATTCGCCTCTCCTCAGCTCTTCAAAGATGACATCATGTACCTGCTGACCATGGACAAGCTGTGGAAGAAGAGGAAAGCTCCTTTGCCTCTCGACTGGCTCCAGCTACAGAGCAGCGGTATGGGGGGGATAAATGTCTGTAAACATTGTGTCAAATGTATCGAAGCTGAAATTTTTAAAACGTCACCAGTGATCATTTTCCACATCATCGATTCTACAGCCAACATGTGAAATGTGCCTCCCGGTTTCTTCAATATAAGTCCACCATGTTCGTTGTAGGTGTGCATATGTGTTTCCATTGATCCTAGATGTGTGTGTTTCTCCCAGCTTGCACTCAGGAGGCGTCTCCACATTCAGGTCTGAAGGACCAGCAGGTCCTGGGTGTGTGGGGAAACTGCCAGCTCTTCCAGCACAGTGTGGAGACTCTCCGATCGCAGCTGCAGGAGAAGGGAGACGGAGCCGAGCTGGTGTGGGATAAGGTATCTATGCAACTGATGACGGGTACACTCAGAGGTTCTGCTTGTCTACGCCTCGTGTTTTTCCTACCCAACAAACAAGATCTACAGCAACATAATACTTGTGTTTGTGTGAAGGCGCTTGTATGAAATTGCTCCTCTCCCTCCTCTTCGCCAGGACGACCCTCCTGCCATGGACTTTGTCACTGCAGCAGCGAACCTCCGAATGCACATTTTTAGCATGAACATGAAGAGTCGCTTTGACGTGAAGTGTAAGTGGGTTTCCGCCTCGCTTTTTCTACAGGAGTTTAGTTATGGTACGCTGCCGAGGGTTTCCGGACAAGCTGATAAGTTACTTGACTAACAGCTCAGGGGTTCAAAGGTAGCCGAGGGGGAAACAATCGTCTTGATACTCCCACATGTATTTGTTTGCATATTCTTCATAGTTTTGATGTTATTTGTTTGTTTGGTTTCAGCCATGGCCGGTAACATCATCCCAGCTATTGCTACAACCAACGCCGTCATCGCTGGGCTCATTGTGCTGGAAGGACTCAAGATCCTGTCGGGGGAGCTGGAATCCTGTCGCACGGTTTGTTCCACTGGTCATCCATAGCTCCTCTAAGCGGGTTATCGGGGTCTGTCTGCAGGTCGCGCTGTGGTCGCTCCTCTATGTTTCATCTGCCACTTTGTTTGCCACCTTTCCCCAGATCTTCCTCAACAAGTGTCCCAACCTCAGGAAGAAGCTCTTGGTCCCCTGCATTCTGGACCGCCCCAGCGCCGACTGCTACGTCTGTGCCAGCAAGCCCGAGGTCACCGTCAAGCTCAATGTCCAGAAGACCATGGTGGTCTCTCTACAGGACAGGGTAAGTGTCCTCCAGCCATCCAGAGCCCATAAGCCACAAAAACTCTCACCCTTTTAAAGCGAGAATCACATCGGCTCTGCTTTGAGCCGATCGAGAACCTCCATTCTTGTTTTTGTCACAAGGGGGCGCTCCTGTGTTATGTTTCTCTATTGCTGCCAGTAATATTTGCATTCAATACCAATAAATATGGTAGATGTTTATTTTGGTTTCCAAAATGTTAAACGATTGAACCGAACGGTGACATTGTGTGATTCTCTGCCTCTGGATTGTGTGAATGTCATTATTTGTTGAAATGGTGACCTGTGACAGACTGATATGTCTGTTCTGTGCATGCTTGCTTAGATCTTAAAGGAGAGGTTCGGCATGGTGGCTCCAGATGTTCAGATAGAAGATGGAAAAGGCACCATCCTCATCTCCTCTGAGGAAGGCGAGACAGAAGGTGAGGAGACAGGAGGGACATTTCTAGATCCAGGTGGCTCCTGGTGGCCCGTGACCTCAACTTCAGTTAGGATGTGTTTTCCAGCTTGTGTCCCATCTGTATTTGTAGCAGTGCAGAAACATGCTACTGTCGTGTGTGTTTGACCCCATTTCCAAACTTTCTGTCTCCTCCCAGCCAACAACAATAAATTTCTCTCTGACTTTGGGATCCGTAATGGCAGCCGCCTCCAAATCGACGACTTCCTACAAGACTACACACTCCTCATCAATGTCCTGCACACGTATGTTCCTCCACATCTGTCTATGTTCTCTGCCCTTATTGTCCATCCCTAAAACATGTCTTTAATGGCTCTCTGTTGAATTAAACTATTATGTCCTGTGTCTAGTGAGGAGCTGGAGAGAGACGTGGAGTTTGAGGTCGTTGGCGATGCCCCGGACAAAGCTCCCCCCCCTCCTAGTAAGGAAGAGGCCAACAGTATTACCAATGGTAACAAGGACTCTGCCCAGCCCTCCACCTCCACTAAAGGTCAGCAGGTCTCACATGCACATCACATTGATGCTAATAACGTCACCCTTTTGAAACCCTTTTGTTTGGAAACCGCGCCCTAACTATAAACAAAAATGGAAATCTGCATATCTCCTCTACAACTTGAACATTCTTCTCTACCGTCTCAGTTCCAGAGAGCGAAGATGACCTCATGATTATCGACTCTGACGAGGAAGGAGAGCCGTGCAGCTCGGCGACCAGCGGAGGCACCAAGAGGAAGCACTCGGACGCAGAAACCGGTGAGACCTCCACCAAACGCCCACGAACGAACCAATCGAGCGCAGCCGGCGTAGAGGATGACGACGACGACGACATCATCGCCCTGGACTAACAACCCCCACTGCAGTCTTCTGAGACTTGGACCTCTTTCGTATTGTTGTTTGACACCAGACGGGCAGCTGGCTGAAGAAGAACAGTTGAACTGCCCTGCTCCTCTTCTGTCACTCTCTTTTTTCCAAACTCTGCTGTTCGTGCTTTCATACTCACTCTGCTCTCCTGATGTTGTAAATATATTCTACATGTTCAGATCAGTTTTGAAAAATTCAGTCCTTTGTTATTTTTATTCATATCCTGTTCCTATAAATGCTTCTCTGGATGGTAAAAAAATTAGTGCATTTTTGTATTTTTTTATATGCATACTGTACTTGACCTTGAGCTACACAAGGGTGTTTGTGTATCGTTGCTAGGTTACAGAAGAAATGGATTTAAATACCAAAACATTGTCCTGAGTTATAATATTCTCATTCTCAACATATGTGAAGTGATTGTAACAGACGGAACCAGCCTGTCTGCAGCTGTGTGTATGTTTACATGCAGGAAACCTACATTTAAGTCCAATTAATCCAATTTGTTTCCAATTTTTTCAGTAAACATCATTTGAGTCAGTGTTGGTCTACTCAGTCTCGTCCATTTGAGTTGAAACCGTGTACATGGTGCATGTAAACGTACCGACTGTCGCCTGCAGACTGTTGGTGAAGCACGCTGATGAAGAGTTTGGCCAGATTGGGCCGTGGGTATTACTTTGCTACCTCTTCTCTAGGACTAACGTGATGGCTACAAATACCTAATTATGTTCTTCATAACAAAGATACCATGAGACTGGTAGAAAATCAAGAAGACTCACTCGGGAACAAACAATGTCCCTCACATGCTCAGTAAAGTGTTTCTCTCTATACACGTATATGGACATGGGGACAGCACAGTGGAGCTAATGTGGCTTCGCACTGAAACGGCAACAAGTGACTCTCACTAGCTGCGGCTAAGCACATGTGGGTTTGATCCAGGCCAGTACAGACATGTAACTTTCACAATAGCTCTATGGGTGTGAAGGTTAGCTGGGTTCTGCTTGTGCAATGATATCACGGATTGAAAAAATAAAGTGAATTAAAGCGATTTCAAGCTGAATCGGCAATGTGGCTGAACCAGAACTAGTAACTCCGGTTCATGCTGCAGGAGGATTTACTGCTGTTTTTCACTGAAGCGTTTCGTGAAGTTGACCTCATTCTGCCTCGTGAGGTTAAACTCCTTTGTTGGTGACCGTAATTTCATATTTCATTGTTATCTGACCTGTTGTTCAAAGGTCAGTGCTTTTTGAACTCATTAGGTGAAAATAAACTCTTCACATACAGGTTTTGTCTTTGGGTCTTTGCAATACGGCCATTTGTACATGTTTCCACAGTTTTGTATGAGTTCTTATAAGATATATATGTACAGTTGTGGTCAAACGTTTATACACACTTGTAAAGAACATGTATGGCATTGCAGTCGTGAGTCTCTAATAGTTTCTACAACTCTTATTTTTCTTCGATAGTGATTTGAGCCCATACTTTTTTGTCACAAAAAACATTCATGAAGATCTTCTTTTCTGAAGTTATTATGGGTCGACTGAAAATGTTACAGAATCTGCTGGGTCAAAAGTATACATACAGCAATGGTAATATTTGGTCAAATGTCCCATGGCCAGTTTCACCTCAACTAGGCGATTTTGGTAGCCATCCACAAGCTTCTGGCTGAATCTTTGACCACTCCTCTTGATAGAATCACTGTAGTTTAGCTAAATGTGTTGGCTTTCTGACATGGACTTGTTTCTTCACACTGTCCACTGTCCATGTTCTTAGTGCAGTTTTTAATGTTTTAATTGTGTTCCTTCTATGATTAATCCAGTTACAGTATCAGTAAATCCAGAAGAGAATAGACAGTGGCTATAGGAGCCATTACTTCCAATCCCATCCTATTAGCTGAGATGGAACTGAAAGAAGACTAAATTATTGTCTGCACCCAAAGCTGAATAAGTGAAACACTCAGGTATCACATCAACAGTTTGACACTGGTTTATTCAAAATATCCATACTTTATTAACAGAATTCATATAAAATACAAAAGGCTGAGGTCTGGTTCAAACACAGATCAGGAGGAAATGGGCAGACAGGGGACTTAAAGATCCATAGCAAGGCTAGGGGCTAAGGAACAAACAGCACCATCTCTTGGGGATGGAGCAGTTCTATGTGTGATGCTCTGAGTTTAAATAAATTCTAGAAAAGGTGTAAACCCTGATACTGTCTTTGTAAGATCTATAATAAGTTTTTAAATGTACGTTAAAGCTTCAGGGGGATCACAGGCCAGTACTTGGGCTGCTTCAGGTCACAGTTCCTGTCAAAGTTCAGCTGCATGGCCGTCTCCATGGCCTGGATCTTAGTGGCGTCCTCGCCGTACAGCTTCATCATCTCCGCCCCGCGCCTCTCCCCGGGTCGTTCTGAGGGGGGCGCCGTGCTGTTCCTCCAGGAGACGCGACGCAGGTCCTGGTCGGCTGACACATAGACCTCCAGCTGTTCAGCCTCTATCTGCTGCTGCTTTTCTAAAAGGAGAGGAGATCACTGTCTGTTAGAATTTTATCAGGGCCTCAAAACTTTGAGGTAGCATGAAGAACAGAGGAGAAAGCTCTTGTGAAGTTCTTCTAGGGTGAACATTTAGCTGCCTAGACACTCATCCTCTTACTCAGCTCCTCCCTGTGTCTCTCTGTCTGGGCGAAGTACTGCCGGAGCTCGTCAGTGATCTCCATGTTGCTGACGTCGCACTCGACCTCGCTGTCTGAGCTGCTCTCCTCTCCTTCTCTGCTGTTACTCTCTCCACCATGCCAGTCGGCATAGCGCTGGGAGCTGCAGGGACGCTGCAGGTGCCAGTGGGCAGGTCCGTATGCAGCCTCCTGGGCCTTTTGGTAGGCACGCCTGTGTCTCTGGTACCAGGCCATACTCTGCTGATAGTGCTGCCAGTAGCGCCTGTACACTGGGCTGGCAAAAGATGACATCACAGTGTCTATTTCCTGCCAATGAGAGAGTGGAAATCATTATAACATTTGCTGCGGAAGGTGCAGAGGTGGATAAAGTACCTGGATGTTGTATCATTTGCAGTTAGAAGTGACCAAAATAAGTGCATTGAACTGTTTCAAACCTGACAGTTACTGCACCTTCTTAGTAGACTCACCATGATGGATAAACTTTAACCAAACTCTGCAAAGCGGAAACAGACTCTGAAAGACACAAATGAACATTAGAACATAGAATACGCAGAAAGGTAAACGCTTGCATCTGTGGCATCAGGTAGTGAACGGACATGCTGACATTTTGTAAACAAAGACGGAGGCGCTGTGGTTATCAGCGCTTGTCGGTAAAAAAAAAAAACCAAACCAAACAATATGAAAATACTTTAAATACATTCAAAGTCCGGATATTTCTGTGTTAAATCTCTCTGCTGAAATATGTTTTCCTTCTTGTTTTCACCTTGTTTAATGGACTCGTGTCACGTCTGAGCAGGGGTGGTATCCCAGAAGCCTTTGCGGTACAGCAAAATAAAAACGTGGGCTCTGGCCCCATCTAGCGGACAGAAAATAGGCTAATTTCGTGTGACAGTTTACGGCCATATACAGTATGTAACTCTTGAAGACATTTCCGGCCTGCAATCGATAAAAGTGAACAGTTTTCGAGCAAGGTTTATTGTTTGCATTAGAGTTAGGCTTACATATTCTGAGTTTAGTCGAACTATTTAAGACATGTACAAATAAAACCGAAGCTTTTATGACATATATCCAAACGTCACGATTTCTCTCTAATTTTCCGTTTTCTTTGGAACTTTTTCCTTTCATTTGTTTGTTATCTTTGATGCAATATCGGATAAGGCAAAGACAAATGCAAGGTAATTCTGCCAAAAGTTGCATTTCTACTTTCCTGCATACCTCCACCAAGGCCCAACAGTACATTATCCCTCTAACAAACTATTCAATAATAACCTCACTCGACAATCTAAAACCACACCTGGATCAGTAATGATTGAACATAAATCAAATTTGGGAAGAAAATTAAAGAAACAGCTGCAAATATGCTTAAATTCTTCAGGATAAACATACATTTAACATCTTTCACATTCTGTCCTGTCAGCAGATCACCTTGAGAGTGTATTTTTCAGTGTGTTCAGGGTTCAAAGTACCTGTGTGATCATGTGGTCACCTCAGTACAGAGTGTGACATTCCTGAAAACAGTAAGTATGACGCACACCATGCACTCACACACACACACGCACGCACGCACACACACAAACAAAGCACTTTACTATAACCATGCTGAAGAAAATGTATTGAGATGAGATAAGCTTAAGATAAGATCTTCAAGGCATCAAGGCCATGAGATGCAATTGCTGATTGAAGCTACAACTACAAAAACACAACATAGACAAAAACATATAATGTACTCCCTATTCTGAGACAATAAGCCCTGCTAAGAAATCAAACCTGTTCCAAAATCAATCCCAGTTCAAGCATGTCGTCATCACTGACGCCCCCTGGAAGAAGTCGCTGATTGGTCGGGATTCATCATAGGCCGCGCCTTCTTCATGTCCTGCATCGTACAGGATTTGATGATGGACCTCAAATCGTTTTGTTTTGGATGGAAAATACACTTCTGAACGGGTCGAGGCAGTAGCATAGTTTCAGGAGACGCCATTCCTGTTTTCCGTGGTCATATTTTCTTTATGTCTACACTGAAAAGCAACATTTGCAGTGTTTCCCCGCCTCCAACGAACAGTAGGAGGGCAGAGAAGAAACAGCTCAGCCACCCGATAGTTTGTGTCGAGCTGTGTACTCGGTGTAGCTAAAGAAACACCACAAATAGAAACACGGCAAAGGACCGTAAAGGAGACCGTGAACCCGTCTGAGTGGAGCTGCACACGCAAACCGGGTCAGCATGGTGATTTTGTCGGCGGTAGTGAGACCTCTGGCTGCTCAGCTGCGCCGACAGCTCGTCGGACAGGCACGGAGTCAGCGGATAACGCCTGTCCGAAGATGCAACCTCATGGCATGTTCGAGCAAATATGTGCTGTCACAGAGTGAGTATGGATCAAACACACAATGACATGTTTATTTGTTTGTATTTCCTTTCTCACTGGTTTGGTTTTTGGGCTGCTGGTGTGGTTTTACAGCCTCATTGAGCACCACATACCAGCAGTAATTGTCAGTTGTGTTGTCATCTCAAAACGTGCTTGAAGAGAATCGAAAAGCACAAACTGGATCCCTCCCCGGCCTGGATCGGGATTTGACGCCACTTTTCCCCATAGACCGTGAAGCATTTCACTTGTGATCCATCTTCCAGGTTTTGTAATATATTATTGATACCCGAGATCATTGTTTTGTTGTGTTGTGTTATGTTGTGTTCAGGGGCCATTTCAAACCCCTTGGCCTAGACGTGAGGCCAGAAAACTACTGCATTACAGCATCACAGATAGATGAGTTTGGTTTGCGGCGTTGACGTTAATATCAGTACTCCCAAATAAGAATAACATAACGATACATACAGGTACTGATACTTGGTTTTACATAAACACACATTCCAACATTGGGAAGGATCTGTCAGCTGTTGTTCTGACATAGCTGTGACTGCTGTGGTTCAGTTAAACAATAACGTCAATTTTCAAATATAGCATGAGTAATAAACCAAAGACCCTGAGTTGTGAATGGTAAAATCCACTAACTTAGCAAAAGGGTTAGGAAATCATCTATCTAACACATCAGCCTACATGATATACAGTAAGTGTTGAAAGCAGATAGCAGTTGAAAGAAATGTCTGCTCTTACTGTTAAACATGCAATAAGTATTTTATTCCTCTATTCCATCCTTCACATATCCAATTATTTATAATTTGAAAATCAAACACCTGATTCCATTGTGATGATTTGCTGCCTTTCTCTATTTAATGTTATAAATAGGCCCCCTTTGGGAACAAGTCAATTGATAAAGTGGTGTTGTGAATACGTTTAAATAGACTTAAGGTTATACAAATACTTGCTTGCAGTCCTCTTGTGGTCATAAAGTGTTTAGGGTAGTGAAAGGATGCATTTGTGCTCATGACATATGTGTTGCCTGCCAATAAAAGAGAATGTATTGCTTCAGAACATTGGCCACTGAAACCTCCACTCTCATTTCCTTTCCTATTGGACTGGAATATTCTTGACACTAAAGCTTGTCTGACGAGTTATAGCAACTCCTTCACCACACCCTGTAACCTGAGCCTTGTCTTGTTCACCAGCTCGTGCCCGCTTGAACCACACTGTCGACACGGAAAGATCAGTGAAGGTGGAGAAAAGGTTGAGTGCTGCAGAGCTGAGACAATAAACAGGGTTTATGTTTAACTTGAACACTTGTTGTCCGGCCGAAGTGACTGCAATGTTTTTATCCCAGTTTGGTAGATGTTAAAACAAAACAAGCATTGCTGACATGACATCCTCATCTAAGGCAAAATATATTCCAGCGAAAGTACTATCCATGTTGGGGAAGTGGTCAAAGTCTCATGGGAATCAAATGGATTGGATGGTTGCTGAACTAGTCAAAGCCACAATCTTGTTCAGTCACATTTGGTCACGTTTGACCATCTTTGACATCTCACATAGCCTCATGTATCTATCCCTCGCGTATCATTTTACAGTCCAGTCTGAATTACAACCAAATTTGACTTAGTTTAGGAAATATCAGGGCTACATGTTATGTGCTATATTCTCCTTTCAGTCCTCCTGATCAGATATTGGCCAATAGTACTCACTTGGTCGTATTTCAGTCAACCTCCAGTAAAGTGAGTGAGCAGGGTTAGGGCTTCAGCAGCTTGATTAAGGGCCGTGGTGATCACACCCGTTTTTGGGTTGAGGTCTGTCCATTCAGTCAGTTATCCTGCTGCTATTCATACATGAGCAGTGCTTGTGACTGTGCACAGTACACATAGTTGCACTCCTTTTTTCACCTTGGAAAGAGCAGAACAACGTGTGACTTTCAGGAGCTTCAGAACACCCGGATGGCTTCACAAGCAGTTACTGTGTCCGTCCAGTAACACAGATTCAGCCGCCTCCCTCGGGAGGTGTCTGGAATCGGAAGATGAAGGTCATCTTCCTGTCAGACCTGTTCAGTTTGCCTCTCAGCTAAATCCTTTCACCATGTGCTGAATGAATGGAGAGGCAAACAATAAGCTGCGTTGTTTTGGTGCCTCTGACTGCTGGAAGTGGAAGATTTCTGCCCAGATTATGGACTGAAGTGTTTGTCCTGTGGGGGACATTTAGAGAGAACAGGCTCTGATTAGGCTGACCGAGTTTCAGCTCTGAGACGCAAGGGAGGATTTCAGGAGCAGTTGGAATGTTTTTGTTCATTGGGTGGATTTCAGGGGAAAGGGTGGAAGAAGGTTGGGAAAATGCTTGAGGAAATTAGAAATCCTGGTCGCTGACAGATGTTGGCCCAGATTGGTGTTCTGAACTGGCCATGGGTGCACGTCTGATCCCCTCTGCTGCGGATGAAAACTGGTGGTGTGCCAGGAAATTCTGCGTGTCACTTTCAGCACAGCCAACCCACGTCTCTCTGAGTGTGCTACTTCCTTTCAGAAAGAGGACTAGAAGGAAGTAAACCAGGCTCGCTGCTCTTAAGTTTAGTTCCTTCAGACAGGCTCAAGGAAGACGGATAACACGCGTCTATCACTGTCACCGGGTAGTTTTTCCAGGAAATACTGATTTTTTTTCTCTCCAAATGGATTGTATAATGGCGCAGAAAGCGGCTATGTTCAACATGAAAAGTAGGTTGTTTGCATTTTCACTCTTGCTTTCCTGACTTGGTTTGAGTCCAGTTTATTTTAACATTGAATTCTTGCCTCTCCTCTCATCTCCTCTTGTCTCCTCTCCTCTCCTCTCCTCCAGTGCATCCAATGTGGCAGGGACCCCTCGAGGTACCAGGAGGCGACCGTCAGTCTCCCATTGACATTGCGGTACGAAAGAGCGTCTTGGACACGGAGCTGAAGCCTCTCACCATGGGTTACGACCCGAAGACATGCCAGCAAATCTGGAACAACGGTTACTCCTTCCTGGTGGAGTATGATGACACCACAGACAGATCCAGTAAGCAGTGCGCTCTGTGCCTGTGACGTGTCAGCAGTCATAGTAATGGCTGCAACTCTGTTCTGATAATTACTGACTAAACACAAACATTTAAAAGAGCAATTTGAAGCAACAGTACTCAGCAATCATTTGTTGTTTAACAAGATAAGCAAGGTAGTAAACAATCCTATTCATATGTAGTATAGTGTCTGAAAACATCGGTGTGAGATCTCATAAATGTAAATATGAGCATGAACTGTGAGATTTGACTTCAGGTCTTTTTTATTAGTTTCTTTGGACCAGGGGAATTTGTCCCTTAGCAGGCAAATCCAGTAAAACTCAAAGTCTGAACTGCTACGTGGATCTGGTGACTGTCATGTGACTCGCCTGCTTTTCCTTAGCTCAGCAACTCTAGTGTCAGTCCATGTGCAGAGGACCTATAGAATTACTGGGCCACAGCGGAAACAACCCATCAGAGGTTTATTTTACTTCCTTGGGGAAACCTGACAAAAGAGTTTCAAAGGGGAATTCACAGTTTGCCTTCACGTGCTTAATGCAAAAGCTGTCAACAGTGCCACAGTATTTGCATACCAGTGACATGAACAAAGCTAAAAATGAAGCCACCATGGGTTGACATCATGTGATCCCGACTTTAAATAGATTGAGACGTATTGTCCTCAGTTTAATTCAAAGGACAAGTGGAAACAACATAAAGGACGTGACCTTGAACTTGTTGAGTGTTGGCACCGGCTTTAGTTTATTTAGCGAAAAAGAAGATAGTAGTCGTGTGGACGGAGTGTGTTTGAACTCAAAATCAGAGCAGGAAGGAGGATGGAGAAGTGGTGGAGTTAATGCAACAAGTAGAGAGTTGAGTTGCTCCCAACAGCAGAGGAAAGAGTTATCAAACATAACAAACATAGCAAGTTCTTAATAGGAAACATACCAGCTGAATCCCAGAAGGAACTCAGCTGTTCCACTTCCAGACTTGGCACCCTGTCATACTTCTCTGTAATATAACTTATTATTATAAGCTTATTGAGGAAACTGTTTATGGGGGTAATTACAACCCAGTGCTTTGTAGATAACTGCATTCTCTGTTTATCCCAGACATTTGTAGGACAGTATGAACGATGTAACAGATTTCCTGTGTCGTCCTTTCCTTGTTTTGATGTTTATCAGATCAAATATTTGGTTACAGATGAAAGAGGCTCAGTTGTTTACAGATTTCATGAAGTGATAAACAATGATTCCTATTGACAAGATATATAAAGGAAGGCTAGAATTCAGTTAGTTTAATTTAATTGGGGCTTGAAATCTGTGCGATTCATCCTCGTGTGTGTGATTTCCCTTCCTGGTGCAGCTCTGAAAGGGGGCCCCCTGCGGGACACATTCAGGCTGTGTCAGTTCCACTTCCACTGGGGTGAAAGCAACGCCTGGGGGTCAGAGCACACCGTGGACAGGAAGCTGTTCCCCGCAGAGGTGAGATTGAGCATGTTAGAAGATGAGACGGTGAAGTAAAAACAATACAGCATCAGTCTGCCAGAGTGAATCCAGTGTGAGCGCTGTGTGTGAGAGGGACAAACATCCAGGGATTAGATAACTGACCTCTTTCATCATTAGGACAACAGAATAAAGCTGGAAAATGAAAACCCTGCCAGTTTCCCTCTGTTGCCCTCATACAAAGTTATTAATGGAGTTGCTGGGAATCTGCATGTGTCACTGTTCCCATCAGTCTGTATCTGTCTCTGGGTGTGTGTGTGTGTGGCAGAAGATTGATCAGTTCTCTTTGTGTACCTGATTTAGTACAAATTCAGTATTCAAATTCACACACACACTTGTTACTCATATGTCTGCGCTGTGTGTGTGTTCTCAGCTTCACTTGGTCCACTGGAACTCTGAGAAATACAGTCTATTTGAGGAGGCAGTGATGGAGGAAAATGGTCTGGCTGTCATTGGAGTCTTTCTCAAGGTACCACACACACACACACACACACACACTCACAATGTCACCAACAGATCACCATCCTGCAGTAGTGGATAGTAGACTTAAATGTGTTTGTTTAGGTGGGAAAGAGACACGAGGGGCTACAGAAACTGGTTGATGCTCTGCCTACAATTCGACACAAGGTAAGTACACACGCATCATCAGTTAACAGTGAAACTATGTTGAGCCCTTATAAGTGATTTCACTGTGTGTATGTAAGAAAGCTCATCAGTACAGTTAGGTGCTGGCTCCCGCAATGGTTCAATAGAGACACTACATGATTTGCTGGCAAGCCCACTCCCTCACAAGCATCATGTTTTACCTAATTATCAGAACAGAGTAGAACAACACGCACAACTGTTGCCATTGACTTTACATCTAAACAGTGGGAGAATGTTTGGCATTGAGCAGAAGAAAATGGGAAATAAATGAATGAAATACTGTATGAGTGTGTGTTACGCAGCGACCAGCTTACTATTAGTTTTATGGTTGTAGTATTTGGATAATAGATAACAGAGTGGTAGAGTTGTTGTCATGGTCACATCTATATGTTTTTCTTCTGTATTTTGTTCTTGAAAGATTTATTCTCATTTTGTTTTCAACTGAAATCTACTACACTGAGTGATGATAGTTCACCACATTAACATAGTATGTGTGTTTGTAGGACAGTGTGGTAGAGTTCACCAAGTTTGATCCCGCCTGCCTGTTGCCGGCCAAAACTGACGACTACTGGACGTACCACGGCTCTCTGACCACGCCCCCTCTGACCGAGTCTGTGACCTGGATCATCATGAAGCAGCACATAGAAGTCAGCCATGACCAGGTGTGTGTGTGTGTGTGCTAGTCAAATACTTTAACAAGAATCACTGCTCAAGTTAACATCTGTACTTTTTAAGGTAAAAAATACAATTATCATAACAATAATTTCACCAGACGTTGACTCGTGCTGATTACTTTGTACTTGACTTTCCAGATGCATGTTGGCAAAATGAATGCTACATATATCCTGCATTCATTCTCTCTGTCGCTCTCCTCTCTCCCTCTCTCTCTGTCTGTGTTTGTGTATGCGTGTCTAAACACAGCTGGCAGTCTTCCGGAGTCTCCTCTTCACCTCGGCAGAGGAGGAGGTGCAGAAGAGTATGGTCAACAACTTCCGTGTGCAGCAGCCTCTCCGGGGTCGCACCGTTCGCTCCTCCTTCACCCCCTTCCTCCAGGAGGCCTCATGTGAGGGCGACCAGCACACCCACTGATACACACCCCAGTACACACAGACACACACACACACACACAACCGCAAAGATCACACTCGCACAATGACAGCCATTACACACAGTCTGTCTGTACCATAACGGTTCTGTCGATCAGCAGCATTGACACCCGGCCTCGCAGCTGCATTTAGCAGAAAAGGATGTTGCAATTGACTGTTGGTTCTCAAGCAGTTACACACTATTTTTTACTCTTCTCTATTTATCTGTCACACAGCGAAAATGGTTCTTTTATTACAAAATGAAAAGTTTTCCATGGAGAGGACAGGAGACACACAGACACCACTTTGTGTGTAGTTCACAGACTTTTAATTTCCTTTATCTCTTCTAATTTGGGGTTTTTCCTTTGCAAAAGGCAATAAGGGCTGGTGGTGGTTGTGTTTGCTGTGGGGAGAATGTGCAGTTTTACAGTTTTATTGACATTATTATGCCTTTACAGTCAAAGTTTATTCAGTTACTGTTCATGGGTTTTTAACCTGCAGCTCTATATACAGTATATAAACAGCGACACCTACTGGCCACAGCCAATACTACAGGGTGCTCTAACTTGCTGGGTTTTACCCTCATAAGGAGGTTGAAGATGCTGGCAGAGATGATCAGATGTCACTGTGCAGCCTAGGGAGTATCACCCCATTACAACATACAGTACACACGTCATGTATGTCAAATATCATCAAGGTTTTGTACCATGGTGTCATTTTTATAAATTGTACCATTGATTGTTTATCTATTTAGTAGATTAACTGGAATTAGTTGTGTATTGTTTTAATTTGTTACCAAGATTTTATTTACATCTAATATAGTTTTAAATGAAGCCTACTGGAGTGTGGTTCTACGAGTCCGAAGTTTTGCTCAATTATGTTTGTTCAATTATGTTCTGATACGCACAAACTGGCCTGGTTACTGTAGCATATTGTGTGTATTCTCTTTTTATTTTACTTTTTGTTTTTATTGAAGCAAACACTTTATGTGACAGTGCGCATACAATTATAGGGTAATTATATGTGTGTATTCTCACAATATTCCTATGGAAATGAGCAGTCCTCTTTCATAACTGCAGTAGCCTAAATGCCATAACCACAATGCCTTAACATGTTCTCTGTGTGACTCACACATCGTCTTAGTATGAAATATATCTCAGTCCATCAAGCTGTGGCTGCAGTACAGAGGCTACCAGGAAGAAAAGAAACATTAACACTGATCTTCACACTACTCATCATCAGGTAGCTGAAGGAATATTTACAGTCCAGTCCAGTTAGATAGTTGAGCTCCACAGCCACTGAGCTCATTTTATGGCACCGAAGGAATTAAACCGGCCTTTTGTTGCTTCTCTGTCCTCTCATGGGGGTCAAGATGTTACCAATCGTAATCGTGTTACCAATAGTTCTTTTAGTGGGAATCGATTTTAAATGTTTGTGTACCGTTATAATAATGTTTTGGTTTGAATGCCTTTTAACACTTTTTTTGAGATTGAAAATAATGTCAGAAAGCACAAAGGACGCCCTGCTGAAGAGCAACGGAGGCCAATATTAGGGAGGGAATGTGTGGAGAGCTGCTATAGAACAAACTGGTGACACAATGGGACCAACATCGCCTAGTATTTCACATTATGGCTGTGTTTGGATGTGCTTCTGTTTAGCTACTTAAATTAGGCTTAATCTATCTTTAACATAAAAATGAAAACATGGATTATTATAAGCAAACCTATGCAAAAATGGAGAAACGGAAAATCTTGTAAAGTGGACAATATGAATACCATTTGTGTGGCTTAATTTACTTCATTTGAGGAATTCTGACCCAATATTGGCAGCAAATGTGAGTTTAGCAGAACTCCATTGTGACCTCTCCACTATTAGACCTGCAGAATCTGTTTAAACCAAATTGCTCCAGAAACCAGAAAACAAAACCAAAGCCCGTCTGGATGTCGAGGTTACCTCTGTTGGTGTATTGTCGAGTTGGGGTGAGAGGTCATGGTTATCTTTATAGTCACAATGCAACTATCCATACTGCCTCTCACCCCTTTTGTGAGAGCTGTGCCCCCCCTCTCAGCCACACACACACACCCCTTAAAACCCTCTGCACCTCAGCAGCAGGTCTTCCATTGGCTCCCAGCATGAGGCCCCACATTGAATACCTGCATATATTTGTGACATATATTGGTGCTGATGTACAATGAGTGACATTAAATTGTGGTGACATCTGTAGGGGGGTGGCAAGGTTGGTGAGGAATGCTTGTTAAATTGCATTCTGGGGGTTTTTGCTGTTTTTTACTTTGCAAAAGAAAGTTTATGTATCGTCAAAACCATGAGTATGTATACGCACATACACACTGTATAAACTACACAATCTGTGTTTGTACTGCTGAAATGAAAGGAAGCTGTATACATGGAGAGGAAATCCAGCAGATGAGGAAACATATATGCATTATTTCAGTATTTTCATGGTTTACTAAAGTTGATTAGCAATCGTAAAATCTGTCTGTTACAGCTAAGTGCATAAATGGTGATTTATGCTGAGTTGGATCCGATCCTGGTGTTAACATGATGGTTTAAATAATCGATTTATTGCCATAATTGGAATACAACCAGTTGTAATATGCATGTAAACCGATGAAGATGAGGGTTCTGCTTTGTTTTATTGATTATGCACGATGATCTGCCTTCATGTTTAATCAATTTTACTTGCAATGTTGTTTATGCCTTTTTTGTTTTTTGTGTCAGTGTAGCTGTTGAATTGGTTGAAATGTGTGTCCACACTAGAGACACTAATACTGGACATGTGAGGCCAATATAAGTGACAACCCTACTTCAACAGGAATACAACAAAGTAAACATGATTAAAGGGGGCCACATGAGTAGTACTGGAGCTCAGTTTTTACTCACCAGGTTCTCTGTCTGATCACAACACCTCTGGCTCAGTCATGTATTCCATAGAAACAATTGGCTGGAGCCTCCCATGTGCAGTGCTCTCTCCCATTTCCTGCAATTGAAACGAGGCGGATGACACCATCACATGTGCCTTTACATTACAACAGGGAAAGGGTGCAGAAACTCAATTGGGGGAGGACCAAACAATCTTCTCTCTGTATCATTAGGACTCTGATCCAAGATTCCTTCTGTGTCTAAAATGGATTTAGCGATTTGGAATTGGAACTTATTTTCCGATCTTAAACTGTTTAAAATAACAAACTGCATCTTTGTTGTTAATTCCCCCGACTTCCCTAAAGAAACTCCATAGTCTATAGAATGTGCTCCTGCTGTGTGTTCATGATGTTTCTGTGCCTCTTGTCATTCAGTTTGATGTTTTAGCAGGTGTGTGTGTGCCCTCGCCTCTTGTGTGCACTATGCGTTATGCTGTATGCAATACATCTTTGAACTGTTTATTTGACCAGTTGGGCAGCTGGCATTCCTGCCCTGCAGGGCTCTATAGGCTCCCTTCCCAGCATGCCATTCTCCACCTGTATGTCTTCTTTATAGGCCTCATCCAGCTGTGCAACCAGGATGTGTTTTGTTCTAAGAGACCCCTGCACCTCAGAGGAACGTGTGATCATGTTATGGTTGTAAAGATGATTTTAAAGAAACTGACAATTGCAATACTGTATTTAATGACAATAAAGTAATATGTGTACTTATTACGTTATAGGGTTCTCATGGGTTAAGTGCAAAACAAAACAATATCATTAAGTCTGAAATGATCCAGATAGCTGTGTCACTGCTGTGTGGAAAATTGCTCCAACAATTATATTATAATTCCGACTGGACCATGAAGCAAACATTTTCATGCATGGGAAATCACTATAAAATCGAAAATCATGGCGACGTCTTATGAGCAGTAAGTCAGGATCTGTTCAGTCTCATGAATGCACACAGGACTAGAACAAACAAGATATCAACCTTGCGTATGTGTGTGAATTGAGCACGTCTATACAAGTCTTACAAGTCGCTACTGTACAAAATGTCCCTATCTTTTTAGGAAATGTATTGACCTCCATTGTTCCTCCAGTAGTTCCACCTGACCTCAGTTGACTATTAATCCAAAGCCCCAAACCAGACAGGAACGAGTGTAAAAATAAATGGTTGGCCAGCGTCTCTGTTTCTTCACCTCACCCCGATGATACCTTTGAAGCCCTCTGACACAGTGAGGGGATGTTTGGGGGCCCCACCCAGGCCCCCGCCGTCCTATGGGTGGGTTGTTTGCTCACTTTTATGCACTGTTACCCCAGGCGATTGTGATTTGGGTCTCCACCTGATCCACACCAAAGAGAATTGGATTCAAATGGACCTGTGGGGTGTTTATTGTGTTTGGCTGCAGGGGAGAGAGGCCAAAACCTACAGGGACAGACCAGTCCGTCTCTGCTGGGCTTCCCCTGATTGTATGGGCCTGGACAGACTGACCAGAGACCCTTTGAAAATACATGTGTGTGGTGTATTGGGAGAATACATTGGAAAGAGAAACACATGGGAGAGACAATATTTCTGTCTCACAAATTGAACTTAAATTGAGTCTTGTTTCATGCATTCATTCATAAGGATCTGGATCCAGTGGATTCAAATATGTTTTCAGACTAAGGTCACATGAATAGAAAAACCA
Source organism: Genypterus blacodes (assembly GCF_046128005.1). Taxonomy (NCBI): domain Eukaryota; kingdom Metazoa; phylum Chordata; class Actinopteri; order Ophidiiformes; family Ophidiidae; genus Genypterus; species Genypterus blacodes. Next base: position 2,132,391 of record NW_027466834.1, read on the forward strand.
AACAGGGATATAAACATATATAACTACCATCATCATGTAACCAAAATGAAGCTGAAATAAGACTTATCTAGATCTGCCATTATTGCAAACCTGCCATCTGAAAATTGCACACCCCTCCTACACACACGTACGGGAGGGAGTAGGGCAGCCAGCGCCAGTGGCAGCCAGGTTGGGGTTTGGTGCCTTGCTCAAGGGCAACTCTTCAGCTGCCAGCTGCCAGTCCACGTTTTTTGGTCCACAGGGGACTCAAACTCATTTGTCCAGTTTCACCTGGTTGGACACATTTGCACAGGCAGACCAAGACGATGTGTAATGAAGCTTCCACTCTGAGCCTCTTTCTCTATGTGATTTGTACAAATGTTATCATCTGCTGACGAAGATGACCTCTTTGATATTTGCACCTTTGCCACCCCTGAAGTTTCACTATGTTTATGTACTGCAGTGACCCAGTTTACAAGAAGCAGAGATGAAAAAGAAGCGATGAATGAAGCCGGTTCTAATTAGAGAGCACATCTTCCTGCTTTCCTTGCGGTCTCCCTTTGAGGGGAACAACCTCAGATCAACAGTCTTAGAACCCCTCCAGTTCTACATAGAGGCAGGGACATAAACAGGAACGTACAACAAGAGGCCCTGCTTCCTCTGAACCTCAAGCCAGCTGCTCTTCCTTTCCAGCTTCCCCCTGCATGTGCTCCTCAGCTCCAACACAGTGGAGTTTTTCTGTGTTGTTTCAGACAAAAGGACTGGAATCCACTTTTTCCCTTTAAGTTCTGAAGAATAAAGGCTCGTTTGGATGAAAGTTCAATTCAACTACTGCACCTGTAGAAAAAATTCAGTGCTGATGTTTAGGCTACGTATACAACTTCTTCACACAAAGAGTATAGAATCCTTTTAACCCTCTGAGGTCGATAATCACATTTGGAGGTTTTAGTTTACTGCTTTACTATTTTTACATGTTGGTATTTACTGCTGCTGATCTGAATATGCACATATATCACCAATAGAGACTAACAGTACAATAAAACAGTTTTACTTGCCATTGATGTCTTGTCAAATGTGTAATTGTGATCAGCCTACATGCAGATTCTTTGGGTGAGAGCCTGAGAACAACTGTGACCAGCACAGGACCTCTCCCACACCCACAGTGCAGCTTCCCCTCTTTGTTTAGAAAAGTAACCCCATCAGCATTTCTACTCAAATTTGCATCTTCAGTCAAATGTTCAGTAAAAGCCTTTTCACAGAGTGGGCTTGCAATTCACTTCCAGGAATCTGTGTCATCATCATAATGTTGTCAGCACTGGGTGATGCCAGTATCATGAGAGGCGTTATTGTTTAACATGCTATGAGAAGAGTTATAACGTATTGAGACATTTTGTACAATTACAGAATTGTTGTGGCGAAGAAGGGAGTCAACCTCCAACATGATTTGGGCTGCAAACATACTGAACTGCAGATTGCAGCAGGTTTGCATATCTGATCCCTCTCTGAGTCCCACACTCCCTCCATCTAAACGACCCACACAACAGTAAGAATCATGCATCTGTTACATTTATTAAACCTTTTCCATAGCAAACATTTAAACTTGTTCAAAGTGAGAAAAGCACAGATGAACGACAATTGACAATTTTTCATCTTTTTCTGTCAACGATCCAGAGATAAATGGTGTTGGTGTTAAAGAACTGACTAAAAGACTAAACATCGGCACCATTTTTATTTTCTCTATATTCATCTCAGATACAGTTTAATGTTGCTTTTGAGGCAACACTACCACCAGACTTCCACACCCCTCCAACAGTGACTCAAAAATGTTCCTGAGCGTGTTCCCATGTCTCCTGGTGGCCTACAGCAGCCAGCAGATGAGGCCAAGCCAAAGGTAGGAGGAAACATTTGTATCTGTGACTCCTGAGGCAAGGGTCATGCATTCCTCAGGCTTAGGACAAATGGACTGCTCTAGTATGGGACCTCACCTCTGGGCTGGATTTGGCCATTACATGTTGACTATGTCCACTGTCTGAGCACAGGAAATTGTTTGTCTGTGGAGGTGTGTGTAGGTAGCATGTATATCAAGCAACTGTAATGTGCCTGTGTGTCCAAATGGGGGGTGTGAAGATTCAAAGACTAGAGACCGGTAAGAGCCAGTGAAAACAGCAGAAGCTACAAATGCGTTTGCTTTTACACTGTCAAGAAATAGGACATTCATATGTTAGATGGCAGACGCCTGTGAAAAGAAATATCACCAAACTGAGAGAATCTGATCTGTGTGTTCTTGCAGCTGCACACACACAGTCAAAGCCGGGGGTCACACAACTCATGTAGACTGAAAGCTGTTGGATCTGCCCTGATAGGGGCTGACACAAACTTTTGGGCAGAACTGGTTGAGCTGTAACGTAATCGAAAAGCAATCAATGTAGATATAAATTAGAGGAAGGAAGTCATGATTACATAGTGAGTTTAAAGTGTTTGAAAAAGGGGATTTGTAGGAGTTTCAAGTTTCAAGTTACAGGTTTATTTGTCATTCCAGCCATATCTGTAAATACACATACAGTAGAATGAAGTTGCGTTCAGGACCAGTGTGCAAATGCAGAAACAGGTACACACAGTTAAATGACAGTAAAAGCAGCAGTTTAAAAAGAAGAAGTGCAGTATTAATAAAGTACAATCTAGTTTTTTTTTTCAAAAGAAGGTTATTTTGTGATTGTACAGGTGCAGAGAGTCTTATCACCTGTGGGAAGAAACAATCGCACATTCTGGCAGTTCATCTGCAAATATGATGAACTGGTTTGTGGTGGATTTGGCAGCACAGTGGTGTGTAAGCAGAGTGGCCTTGGAATGGTGTAATGTAAGTATGTAAAGATAAACTACTTCAAATGAATATTGTGGATGATATTATACATGACATATATATATGATATATATATATATATATATATATATATATACATATCATATATATATACGGTGCCACGACAAAAAGAACAAGTTCAAAATAGCTAAAGCTAATATTTGCCATGTAGTTTGGTGTCAAACTCAAGGCCCGCGGGCCGAATCCGGCCCGCCGAGTCATTTCACGTGGCCCGCGAGAGCAAAGAGCTTTTAAGCGTACATTGTTCATACCCACAACACATGTCGATTCGGTGACCCACCCGCGAAGTCACGGCATTCCGCGATCAAAATGCAGCGTTTCCACATCAGCGTTAGCTCAGCGCTAAATGAAGGTGATTTTCCGAGGATTGATTCTTTGATAGGCTATTGCGGTGCGTGATGGGAAGAGGAGCGATACAAATAAGTATCGCCTCAGGCAAATGAATGAGGCCATACTTCTACATATCGCAGCCGGAGAATGAGCGTCCAGATAACATTAGTGCTCCATATATTTGTATCCTTCTCCGTTGTTTGTTTTTATCGGCGCCGCTTCACAGTTTGCGCTGATCAGCTGATCGGGTGCACTGTTAGCTTGGCTAGCCGCTAGTTTAGCGTTACAACCCAAGTTGTGAGAGGTTTAAACTAATTATTATTATTAACAACGCAGGAGAAAGAGCGATTACCCGCCGCTGGGTAGGAGAGCCATGGCCACAATCCTTCCGTTGCCACACCCTATCTATGTGAGCCTCAATAAACACAAAATATAGGTCGGAGCTGTCAGTCTGACAGCTGCAACCCCGATTTGAAAACATCTGCAGCACAAAGTTGAAGCCCACACCAGTCAATGAGAAGATGTGCTGATAAAAAGTTATTTTTTGCAAAGAATAGCTTAATTTAGAAATTAAGTTACACAGTATTACACAGGTGGACCTTTCATAATTCCACGGTAAAGGTGATTTGTCACCTTACTTATTTTGTTAAATAATAAGTTGCAGTTTTATAAATTCTAATGTTTAAAATTCCATTGGAATTTGGAAGCTAAAGGTGTGTGTGTGTGTGCGCGCGTGCGTGCGTGCGTGTGTGTGTGTGTGGGGCGAAAATATTCTTATCTACAGAAGGGGGGGCCTGCAGAAAAAGTTTGGGAATCACTGACTTAAGAAATTTCAGGTTGTTCATCATATGTTTTGTAAAAAGATAGTTAAATAAAAGTACATTTGCAATATGAACCTGTAGTTCTTTGCACTAAAACAAAGGGAAGTTGTCCATTTACATCCACTTATAGGTTATTATGCTATGATTTTACTTATCCGGCCCACTTGAATCTAAATTGGGCCGAATGTGGCCCCAAACTAAAACGAGTTTGACACCCCTATAAAATAGTCTAGATTCTAGACTATTGCTTTATATACTGTATACAGCCATATATGTACAGGCGAAGGTCAAGGGCTCGTTTCTTTTGGAGATATTTTTTTATACAGAAGCGGGGGAAAAGGAGAGAGAGATAGAGAGAAAGAAAGAAAGAGGGTTGTAAATATTATTATTGTTATTATTGTTGTTGTTGTTGATCTTTTTTCGTGGACCCCGAGGTAAAATAGGCAATATGAGATACAAGCAGATTGGAATTGAAACAGCAGGAAGCCGCGGCCGCTGGAGGTTGCGAGAGTTGTTATGTATTTGTCTTATTAGGAAAGAGGTGATTTGACTTTATTTTGATGCCAAAATATGTACTTGTTTTATTTGTATGATTTATTTTCAGGCAAATATTATGGCTATTTATGTACTTTTTTTATTTGTACATATTATTGAGAAGGACGCCAATTTATTTATTTCTTCGACGTATTTAATTCATCAGGATGGAGGAGGTGTGTCGCTTGTAGTTACGCAATAAGCGTCATCTGTGTCCGTGACGCCCAGACGGGGGTTGGCCTTGAATGATATAGAGGAGGAGGAGGAGGAGCAGCACTAAGATCGTCATGCTTATTTCTTGGGCTGTCATTGTACCGTCCCCCGGCAGACGTAGTAGCGAGCCGGAAAACACGCGGTCCACACTCATACGCACACATACACACGCGCCAGCGGACTCCTCGTGGCTGAGCTCGGCCGGCATCAGGCGACGCAGCGGGCGGAGGAAGAGTCTCGGCAACACGGGAAGAGAGAGAGAAACGACATGTCAAGTTTAAAGAAAAGGAACTCCAACGCGTCGGCGGGCAGGGAGGATGACAAACAGGTCACGGAGAGGATGCTGTCCCCGGGCAGCGAAGGGGAGGGGACGGAGGACAGCCTGATCAGGACGACGGGGGGCGAAGCGGCCAAGAGCGGCGACGCGGAAGACGGCGTCGCCCTGAAGAGAACCATCACCCTGGTCAACGGCGTGGCGATCATCGTTGGCACCATCATCGGCTCGGGCATCTTCGTCACACCGACAGGCGTGGTGAGGGAGGCCGGCTCGGTGGGTCTGTCCCTGATCGTGTGGTCGGTGTGCGGCGTGTTCTCCACTGTGGGCGCCCTGTGCTACGCCGAGCTGGGGACCACCATCAGTAAGTCCGGCGGGGACTATGCCTACATCCTGGAGGTTTACGGCTCCCTACCGGCTTTCCTCAAACTCTGGATCGAGTTGCTCATCATCCGGCCGTCCTCCCAGTACATCGTCGCCTACGTGTTCGCCACGTACCTGCTGAAGCCCATCTTCCCCATGTGCCCGGTGCCGGAGAACGGGGCCAAGCTGGTGGCCTGCCTCTGCATCCGTGAGTATGCCAGCCGCGCCGGGAGGGATGATGCAACGCTGCTAGATGCGATGTTGGCATGCGGGCAGTGAGAGTGTATGAAGCGAAGACACACGCACACACTCTCAAACCTATAGACCGCAATATTTCATCATCCACTAGTCAAGAGTATGAGCACATTTATCTTGGTTTCGGCTTCATCCCGCCACCTGCTCTGTAACACTTCACTTCCTCACGTCTACTGATGATATCGTGGTTCACCAATTGTTTGTGCTGAAACACCACAATAAGCATCAAGTCTACACTGAAATAAGTTTTCAAGCACTGCAGAAAAAGCCAAAGCTGTACATCTGCAAGATAGGATTATTTAATTTAATTACAATTTTCATATTTTAATTTTTTATCTAAATGAATTATCCGTTAAAGTGGTAATTGCATTGTAATTGCTGTAACTATAATTGCATTGTAAAAAACTCTAAAGTGGCAACTGTAATGTATTTGACACAATAACATTTAGATTTACATTTAATTAATTACAATTGTTCAGTTATATGAAACCTGGAACAGCAGCACATTTGGCATGGTGAGGTCTGATAAATAATAATAGTAATTGCTAACACTGCTACAGTGTTTAGTATCTCCGGCTAGTTAGTATCTCCAGTGCCTAATCCTCCAAGTGGCTGGAGACTTAATCCTAACTGAGACCACATGACACGGACTCCTCTGTGTGTGTGTCAGGGGACTAGGCAGTGGGGAGTTCAGGGTCACTGAGGGTCTGAGAGCCAAATCTCTGTTTTTGTTTCATTGACCTGTTCTGTATGCATAATTGTAACTGAGATCAGTGTATCATACCACAGGTACATTGATGTGTACTGTGTATGCGTACTGTATATAATGTACGTCTCTGCATTAGTATTAATGAGTCAAGAGTGGGTACAGTCCAGGGTGCACACGGCACACACACAGTCACAAACTGTCTGTGTCTTGGTCTCTTCAGCACAGAGCCTCATTGTTCCGCATCTCGTCTGTATTGTGGCCCGACCTGATTTAGGAGCTTTGAAGGGACCTGCTGCTTTAGTTAATCACTTTTAATGGGCGCCAGGGTTAGGGGCCTATTCAACAACTCGGTGTGTGTGTGTTGTGTTTACTGTATGTGTGTGTGTGTGTGTGTGTGTGTGTGTGGGGGGGGGGGGGGGGGGGGGGGGGGTTGAATAGAATACTAGCACTGTACGTGTGTGGGTAAAAGAAAGAGGGCCATGGTTGAAAAGACTTTATTCCCCCTCTACATTCCTCTTACACACACACACACACACACACACACACACACACACACACACACACACACACACACACTTGGGGAGCAAGCATTCTTCTTCTCAAGAGCTAAATATAAATATAAATTGGAGGATAAAGCCTTTTATGTGTTTTAAGGTGCATAGTAGAAGAGTGAGGAAAATGCCCCAGTATGTTTCACCAGTATGATATTTTGACAAATGTCAACCAGGCAGAGATATCGATGTAAAGTAGACGAAGCTCAAAAGTTGGTCTTAATGAAGTATACTGGGCCATTTATTAACTTTGGCAATCATAGCTGATTGATGTTTTGTCTCTTTGCCCATCTCTGTCTCTCCTCTACAGTCTTGCTGACATTCGTGAACTGCTACAGTGTGAAAGCAGCCACCAGAGTGCAGGACTTCTTCGCCGCGGCCAAGCTGCTTGCGTTGGGACTCATCATCATCATTGGCTTTGTCAGGATTGGCCAAGGTAAGCCACAAACACACCAACAAACACAGGCAAATTCTGCCTGTTTTTATTTTAGTGTATAGGAAGTGAGTATGTGAGAGACATGATTTGCATCTACTGATTTGCCCAGTTGCACCAAGCTAAAGCAATAAACAAAACCCACTGGAGTCTGGATTTGACTCTGAACCATCAAAGGCTGCTTGCAAAGAGGGCACATGTGCAAAGTTTAACACGCGAGCAAATGTAGTGCAACAGGCAGAATTAAACTACATTGAACCGCCGGCCTTCTGACTCACAACAGGAAGTTGTTAACTTGGCGTCACACCTGCCTCGCCCCTGTGTGCTCACTCAGACTCAGCCGCGTGCGCCGTTGACTCACAGCAGGTGTGTGTTGCATGTTGGCGTTGTTCTTTCTGCGTCTGTGTGAGTTTCCTCTCATCTAAACAGGTGTTATCTTCCTGCCGCTGCCCTCGACAAAGGCACCAGGCTGCTCACTGGATGCCGCTAAATCAATTCAAATCCCAATTTTTACTTTGGCCACTTGCCATTACAAAATCGCACCAAGCTATGATTTATTTGGATATACAGCGCGACATGTGCTCCTGCTGGCACCCTGCTGGCACTCATGATGAAGTAAGCCGCTTGCAGACGTTGCGTGTTTTGCCTGAAGAGATTGTAGACGTGTTACAAGGAAGCAGCGAACATGCAGCTTTGAGGGCTGAATGTGCTGTGGTCAAGTTTGTTCAATATTAGATTTTAATCACTGTTGTGTTTGTTCCCATTCACGTGTTCCCAGCTTTCCCCTGCTGGTAATAAAACTTTTTTGGGATGGGCCACAACCCCAATATACTAAAATGGCTCTAATCATCACGTGTGGCAATAATCACAATTTGATTTGTTTGAATAAAAAGCTGGACTGTGGCATAAAAAGCTAACAGCCCTTTGAGGATTAATAAAGTGCAAAACTAATGAATAAATGAGACCAAATGAGCATTATGTGATTGAACTCAGTGTTCTGTGACAGGTTGGTCTTATGTGATCAAATTGTTTGTGTTTCCATCTTAGAGTTCTTGCTTTATCAGGGCAGTGAATGAGTGAGAATGTAGTTTTGTGTTTGGGTTAGTTTTGCTCTCTGGCATGCCGCCAAATGGTCATTAGGGCCGCAGGATGCTGTGAAGTGGAGCCAGAGATAGAAGGAGGGCAGATGGAAACCAAAACTCTCAACGCAGCCGCGTTAAGCTCAGGTGTTCAGTCAGAGCTTCACCTCTTACCTCTGGGGGCGTCTTGTCCTACAAATGACACGACACCTTTTCTGATCTGAACCTCCTACATATTGAAGATGGCAGACCCACAGCACTGGGAGTAGAAAGGGAATGTGGCATGAGGAGAGAAGTGTGGTACCTTTTTTGACAAGCTAGTTTATTGTAGCGGGCCCACAAGGTGAAGCAGTAGCTTGGCCGTGACTGGAGTGCGGCTCAGTCGGTTGCATTGGATCCAAGAGGCAACTCTTAAATTAATAAAGGGAATGCCCATAAACGACCTGGACGCAATGTTGAACAGTAGAAGGACGCAGCAATTCTTGTCCATAAAACACAGGAGGAAGCGGTTTGAATACAGGAGAAAATAAGAATATTTGTCTTTTCTCATTCAAAGGCCACAACCAAGCTTAGTATGTTAGTATCAAGTCTTAAAGATTGGTCTTAAACCACACAAAGTCATGTTTTACCTCTAATGTAAACCATGTGTGTCCAATTGATGTTTAGGGGAAGCACAAGGACTGAGATCTACTCATTAGTTACTTTAGTCTGGTCCTAATCACCGTCTGAAAGGGGACTCTTGGAACATGGAAGCCCAGCCTGTGAGTGTGTTTCATGTCGTTGTGTGCAGCGCCTGTAATAACTGTTGCCTCAGATTATCCAGCTTTGGATCACGGACTGTGTGTGCGCGCAGTGCAAACTCTTGGGTGCGTGGCACTGTGATCTCTGTGACTACGCCCTATGTGACCACGCCCTTTGTGACACCTGTGGTAGGTGGAGCGTGAGTTGTTCTTAAGAGACGAGGCCAGCTGTGAAGTTAGTTATTTTAAGCTTGAAGACACCAAAGTAGTTTTCATCTGAAGTACGTTACTACGTTTCCATCTTGTTTAAGTATAAACCAAACTGGCAGCACACACTGTTCAGCTTATTAATATTGCTTCCTCGTATCATTGACACTAACGTCATCACCCTCTTTCTGTGTCTCTCTGGAGAGTCCATAAAGTCGGTGTGTGTGCCAATCTGAGTAGCAGCTTAAAAACCCCTATTTCTCAAACCCCACTCTGGTGTCTCTGCCTGTGTTTGTCACATTCCTGAGAGGAGCCCGCTGGTCGGCATGCGCACAGGCGTCACCAAATCTCAAGGCCACGTCGTCAACCATATTCTGGCTGGTTGGATCGCATTCAGTTTCGCAGGTCGAGCGAGTCATTAGGCTGAATCCAGGTTATTTGTAGCATTGTTGGGACAAGAAGCACTGAGCTGCCACTGCGCTAAATAACAGTTTAAATGATTAAGCTGCTTTCTTCAATATTAGAACTGGCAGAATTCAGGTGTAACAATTCTTATCTCTTTAATTTCACCAACTCCATACAAAGGCAGCATTCTGAGGATTATAGAGATGAATGAGAATATTCCTTTTCAAAGAATATTTCACAATTTGTCGATTTAACCTTTAATTCGATTTTGTTCAACTGTTCACTTTGAATTCTGTCTGGTTTTAAAATAAGATACACTCATAAGGTTACCTCGCCAAGAATACTAGAGTGCCAAAAATAAACATTAAGAACCAGTCAATGCATTAGTTTGAGTGCATCTTTCATTCAAACGTCCTGCAAAGTACATTATTGCTAAGAGTCAGAGTTTAACTCCCTGTAATCCCTGGTATTAAACTTGACCTAATTTCAACACATTTACAAGTAGCAGTGTGTGTGTGTTTGGCATTGTTGCGTTTGTCTGTCTGTCTGTGTGCATGTGTGTGTGTGTGTGTGTGTGTGTGTGTGTGTGTGGTGTGCTGTGCTGTGCTGGTCTCCGTTTGGTGTATGTGCGTGTGTCTCAGTTTCACAGCCTGGTACTGGTATCATGTGACCCCACTGAGGGCTACGAGCGCCAACATGCCTGCTAGCTCTATTGATGATACGCATGTTAAAAAAAAACTTTGATGTTTGAATAAAGCAGATATATTTACTTTGCAGGGAAGTTACACAAAAAATTATTTTCATGGGTGAGAAATAGTCGCGCAGTAACAGGAGGACTGTTTGGCCTTGGCGAAGGTATGCACTAATGAGCTCCTCTAGTTTAAGAAGTTGTTGTGAAACGGTTTCAGCAGTCATAATGAAGCTCGTCTACGGTCATGCTGGGCTTAGACGGGGTCCTGACCCCCTGCAGAGCGTCTTTGTCAGGCGGCTGCTGGCCCGGGCGGGTCCAGGCGGTTCTGTGTTCACTAGTGCACTGAAACGTCACGCTGCCTCGTTGTGTCTGGTCGGGGGGGGAGACGGCGGGACAGACATAGCTTTAAGCATGTGTTTCCCATGCTGCCTAGCGGCTTAGAGCTAACCCTCCCCAATACCAACATGGCCTGAAACTGTTGGTTTAGCAACCGTCGCCTTGTCTGTGAATGTGTGTGTGTGTGTGTGTGTGTGTGTGTGTGTATTTTTGTTGCATGGAGCAGTTTGGTCAGGAATGTGGCACAGACCCCCATGTGGTAACCTGGAGGGCTGACTTTATTTTCTTCTTCCCCTCTTTCCCTTCCCCCGTTCTCATCTTGCAACCTGTTGTATACGTGATGCGTTTGTGGCTGTCGTAATGATGTCATTCTGCCAAAGGTCGCACCTATGATGTCATCGTGCTATCAGCATGTTGTCATCTGAAACTCGAGGGTTAATATTGTCATGACATCATAACTGCCTGTGCTTTGCCTAATATACATGTGTATCTTATATCCAGGTTCTCATTATTGGACTTTCTTGTTTGTTTTTGTTTTTCTTCTTCTTTATCTACTGTACAAATGTCTCATAACCACACACTCATTATGTCGGATGCTTTCTTTAATATAAATATTCAGCAGAAGGGGTTTTATGGCAGAAACTGAACGAGATTATTAAGGCTGTCTCTTACCTAAGTTGCTGTTGTCTTGCCCTTGAGCAAGGCACTGAAGCGAAATTGAGACATGAACATGAAAGCTTTTCTGGAGAAATGTCCTAATACTCATTACATTTTTTTCAAAATCTGAAAACAATGCGTTTGATTCCATTATGGTTATTGCTGTTGAGTTTGACTGCTGGGTGACCCTGGGTGACATACACACACACACACACTACATTTTTCCCTCTTGTATGATCCTCGCCTGAGGAGGATCTCCAGACCTTCATCCTTAAGTAACACCACAGTCTGGGTTGCTTATTGAGTGTCTCGTTCTGCTGCCATTCACTGATCCACATTCTGAGACGTATTTAACTAGAATATTTGTCGTTTAGTGTGTGTGTGTGTGTGTGTGTGTGTGATGGGCAGCTCGTCCTGCCTGCAGACTGCAACCATTAAACCACAGATTGGGATTGTCCGTTGACCTCTTTCCTCTTCTCCACCAGGTGACACAGAGGGTCTTCTTCCAGAAAATTCCTTCAAGGGTTCCAAATATGAGTTTGGTAGCTTGGGTCTGGCGCTGTACAGTGGCCTGTTTGCCTACGGCGGCTGGTGAGTGAACACAACTACAGACACACACTGACCTTTATTGTATTATATTCACGAGTTTGCATGTGCACACACACACACACACACACACACACACACACACACACACACACACACACACACACACACACACACACACACACACACACACACACACACACACACACACACACACACACACACACACACACACACACACACACACACAGTAACATTCATGTCTGGAGTAACTTTGGAGTTTCCAGTTTGTTTTGCTTCATTTTAATGGTAATTTCTCTTCTATAATTAAAAAAAATAATATTCCAACTTTTCCACTCAGGAACTACTTGAACTTTGTTACCGAGGAGATGATTGATCCGTACAGGTGAGTATTTATGAGCAGTTTGACATGCAGCAGTAGTGCGTGGTGGTAATCTCTCACTCTCGCTAATTTTTTTGTTTTTTTTTGTTCTCCTATCATCTACACAGGAATCTGCCTCTTGCCATCATCATCTCTCTTCCGATTGTGACGGTGGTGTACGTTCTGACCAACCTGGCCTATTTCACCACACTGTCACCGGAACAGATGCTTGGCTCGGAGGCTGTGGCAGTGGTGAGCACATACACAGAAAGAGCTTGAGATTTAAGATCTTTGAATTGTTGAAACACACACACACACACTCACAACATTGTGTGTGTTTGTACAGGATTTTGGGAATTACTACTTGGGGCCAATGTCATGGATCATCCCGGTGTTTGTTGGTCTCTCCTGCTTTGGATCAGTCAACGGCTCTCTATTCACTTCCTCCAGGTAAAACACACACATACTGTTTGTTAAAGCAATTCCACCTTAAAATCTATCTTTGAATGGCTGATTTATACTGGAGGTCCGTCTGTTGCTCTCCCTTTCAGGTTGTTCTTTGTGGGATCCAGGGAGGGTCATCTGCCCAGTCTGCTGTCAATGATCCACCCCAGCCTCCTGACCCCCCTCCCCTCTCTTCTGTTCACTGTATGTGTTCTTATGTTCAAATGTGCTACATTAGGGCAGTGGAGGTTGTGAGTTTACCTCCACTGCCAAAAATGCTAAAATAATCAATGAGAGCACAGATTCATAGTGAGAAGTCATAAGTAAAGATGTGGCGTTAAAGGAACAGCTCGATCACGGTCTCTCTCCCTCTCTCTCTCCCTCTCTCTCTTTCTCCCTGCAGTGTTTGATGACGCTGCTCTATGCTTTTTCCAATGACATCTTCTCCGTCATAAACTTCTTCAGTTTCTTCAACTGGCTTTGTATTGCCTTGGCGATCGTGGGGATGATGTGGCTGCGCTATAAGAAGCCCGAGCTGGAGCGACCGATCAAGGTAAGCCGGACTCATTACACCACCGTATATTAACATCAGCGTCCCTCCAAGACACTGAGATCCTCCCTCATGTCTCCTCGCTCTGTGAACGATCATCTTCCATTCATTCATTCTGCAGCACAACGATTTTAGGACTTTGTCATTTCAGTAAATGTGTTGGGCCGTAGTTACGTCCAATGGAACTGTCTATGTGCTGAAAACCTAAAAATGACCACAATGGACTGAGACGTTGACACACACCTGTCCAATTAATAAAAAGTAGTAATTATAAAAAACATATCAATCCTATAAATAACAGACATCCATTTTGCACATTCAAATTGGTGCACCTTTGTTTAGATTACTGGCAGGTTTAGTTGGTTAGTTAGTTAGGAGTTAAACGTCTGCACAACTCCTAAGTTTCCCCACAGATCTTTTGACTTCAGGAGTCTCCCACAAAAGCCACCAATCTGAATCAGGCCTTAAATAATTAATAACTTTGGCGCTTGGACAGTCACTGTCCGTTTTCCAGTGACGCCTCCATATTCACAGCAAGATGTCAGAATCAGAATGGTTTGTCATGTTTGGTCTGATCCTCTCCTCAGTGACGGCTTGGAATGATCACAGCATGATTGGAGACAGAAGAACAAAGTGATCATCTATGTATCTCACAGGCAGGTTACAGAGTATGGAAGCTTCTAGAGTCTTTAACATTCCTTCCTGAAGGCAGTGGAGTGAACGATCGCTTCATAAAACACAAACGGAGCGCTGGAGGCTACAATTTAACCCTCCTGAGTTCCTGAAGAAGCTCTTGTAGTGTCTCAAACTGAGGGAGAGGAGCTAAAGATGAAGACTTGAGGAAGAGAGGCAGCAGGCGCTCCAGATATGTTTGGCAGCAGTAGATGTTTCCTCTTATGCCAACATAACAAAGATCCATTCAGTGGACATAGGAAGTAATGGGACAGAAGAGAGACCGAATGCCCATCAGCTGCTGATGAGGCGCGTGACGTTGTGTGTGTGTTTGTCTGTGTGTGCCTACGAAGAAGAGCACAGTTCCTCCTGACTGTTGCTGACAGGGGACAATTGTGTGTTTGCTGGCCGTGTGTGTGTGTGTGCTTTCATGTGTGATGCGATGTGATGCCCCCCCCCCCCCCCCCCCGGCTGCTGGCATGACAGTGTGTATTGTTGGGAAGCAGGGCAGCAAAGTGAGAGGTGTGTGTGTGTGTGTGTGTGTGTGTGTGTGTGTGTGTGTGTGTGTGTGTGTGTGTGTGTGTGTGTGTGTGTGTGTGTGTGTGTGTGTGTGTGTGTGTGTGTGTGTGTGTGTGTGTGTGTGTGTGTGTGTGTGTGTGTGTGTGTGTGTGTGTGTGTGTGTGTGTGTGTGTGTGTGGGGGGCGCGCGGCACTGTCTCTGCTGACCTGTCTCACTCTCGTCACATTCCTGCTGTTCAACACATTCAGGGCTACAAATGCACTAATTAACCTTCAATTTACAGATGCATCACTAACCTGGATGTGATCTGATTGATTATCGCATTCAGTCTAACTTTCATATATTGTATTGTATACTAACACTCTATAATCAGTAGAATGGTGTTGGATAGAGGCTTGTGTGGGTTTATTGAATGAATTTATGGATCCCAGTGGGATCGACAGTCCTACTACTATGGAGAACTTCAGAAGGCCGCGTATGTTTCAAAAGACCTCAAATAAAAGGATGACGGGGACGGGCAGGTGAGCAGGATCCTAGAAGATCATACCAATGTCTAATTACCCTCCTGCTTCTTCTTCTCTTGTCTCTGCAGGTGAACATCCTGTTGCCGATCAGTTTCGTGCTGGCGTGCCTCTTCCTCATCGTCGTCTCCATCTGGAAGACTCCAGTGGAGTGCGCCATCGGCTTCGGCATCATTGCCACCGGAGTGCCCGTCTACATTTTCGGCGTGTGGTGGAGGACTAAACCCAAGTGGCTCCTGCAGATCATCTGTGAGTCCTGATTATTTTGTCTCTTTCTCTCTGCGTTGTTTGTGGGTAAATGTCACTCACGCCGTGTCGTTTCTCGCATCTCTTGCAGTCTCGAGCACAGCGCTTTGTCAGAAGATAATGGAAGTGGTGCCTCAGGAGTCTTGAAGAGGCCACGCCCCTTACTGCAGCCAGCGGCATATCAGATCGCACCTACAGTAACCTCTGAGCTCTGACATCGTGGCTGAATAAGCTTGACCTCCACTGTACCCTTTCACCCCAGTCCCTCTTATATATTCGCATACACATTCACACACACACGCAGACATGAGCCCGCCCTGTCTGTAGGCTGCTGATAAGGAAGTGTGTCAGAAAGAAACGCTCCTATTTCTTTCAGTTCTCTAAATGTTTGAATGGCTGCCATTTTTCGGTTGTTTTTAACCCTTCACTGATTTTACTGTTATTAACTTGTTTTGTGTTGTTGCGAATGTTGTTGTTTCTCATGAATCACCTCAATGACTTCCATCTCATTATTATTTTCTGTGTTTTTGTGAGAGAAACTCGCAGACTGTCCCAAATGAAACGTGCCGTATGCAGGAGATCGTGCCTTGTGAGGATAATGAAGTCTGAGGTGGTGTGAGCGCAGGCGGCAGTCCTTCTCGTAGCCTTGATTGTGGCTTCTCCGATAAATCCAAAACATTTGCCACCTGAAACTATTTTACTCCTCCAAACATCCACTTCACACACTAGACAACATCTGGAGCCCAAACTGACGTCTGGATTCTTGGCGGCTGGTAGAGACTGTGTTGTGTTTGTGGCTTAGCACAGATTGAAACGTTGTCCATGCTGCTTTAAGTGGCGTGTGTGTGTGTGTGTGGCCCTGATGCAGTCAGAAGGATCTGTGCCCCATAACATTTACTTATGCAAGTTACTGTTGGATTGTTTTTTACCGGTCTGAAACGTTCTGCGGCAGTGAATGTGACTTTATCGTGCTTTTTATCGATGTCACCTTGGAGGTATTCTTGGTACTGAAGTCACTATTGAAGTTACAAATCTGTTTAGATGGGATCTGATTGTAAAAGGTTGGCAGTAGAATCTGATGTTACTAATCAGATGTGTGTTACTAAGTACTAATATATTTTGTTCTGCTTTCAGTGTTAGTCTTTGTATCGGTTTAGGTAGTTGATCCTTGTGTGTAACTGTGTAAAGGTTTTTTTTTTTTTAAAGAGATGAACATTTTAATGAATCATTTGAGCCTTTACATCAGCATGAGACGACCCATTTATCTTTTTAGCGACCAAAGAGTCGGAGACGACAGGGTGAGGACTGGCCACACCTCCTTTTGACCATTCTGTGCAGTCTGGCACATGAAGTGTTAACCCCGTCCTGCACACCGTGACATGCAATGAACTGATCCAAGTGCTACAAAATGCCATTTAGAGAAATAACGATAAATACAATGAAAACATATATGTTTTAGTTGCATATAAGTGTATCCACTCTAAAGCGCCTCTTCAACACTGTTTTATGCCATGTTTGATACTGTGTGTGTGTGTGTGTGTGTGTGTGTGTGTGTGTGTGTGTGTGTGTGTGTGTGTGTGTGTGTGTGTGTGTGTGTGTGTGTGTGTGTGTGTGTGTGTGTGTGTGTGTGTGTGTGTGTGTGTGTGTGTGTGTGTGTGTGTGTGTGTGTGTGTGTGTCCTTGGATGGGGGTGAAATATCAAGTGGGGTATAATAGGCAGACAAGCAACAAGCTCTATGTTTTGCTGTTTCTGACTGTACGTGACATTAGAGTATGTTACTGTTGAGCTTCAGTCTGTAGAGGAGTCTGAGGGAAACGGAGCCACACTGAAACATAATAGTGCTGTATTATTAACGTCGGCCCTCCTTGGTGACGGACCAAATCACAGGTTTCCATGGCAGCGGCCTGTCGGCAGAAGGGCATGATGGTGGTCGATGTTGCTGTAGAGACGCTGCTTGCCAACGCAGGGGGAGGTATATTTTAGAGGTAGACCTGTTCTAACAGTAAGGGAGACTAACCTGAGGAGGAGAGGATAGACAACTTTAATTTATTTCTAGGAAACTTGTGTTTGTTATTAGTCCCTCTAATTTTTTTGCAGGGCATTTTGTGGGAAGTTCTGTTTCAAAATAAATCTTTGTTTTTCCATTCTTGTGTTCTCTTTTATTTTTATTGTTTACATTTCCTTGCATTTCCAACTTCGTTCTCCTTTGTCTTTGTTTCCAGGCGGCTTTTTAAAGAAAAGATGCTCCTCCTGAATGCAAACTGATCGAAGCTTATAACTGATGTTACAATTAAACGTTTTCTCTCATTACAGTGAAGTCAGATGTGTTAAAAGGATTGCTCGCGTTAATTTACTGCACATAATTTGTCATAATATTGAAAATGAGAGGTGACGTCACATAAAATGTAGTGGTGTAAAAAAAGAAATCAACATTTCCCTCTGAGGTGTAAGGAAAAAGGAAAATATCCCACTTTGTACAGTTAGGTCCATAAGTATTTTGACATTGACACAATTTTGGCTCTGTAGACCACCACAATGGACTTGAAATGAGACAATCAAGTGCTTTAAGTACAGACTTTTAGCTTTAATTTGAGGGTATTTACATCCAAATCAGGTGAACGGTGTAGGAATTACAACCATTTCTATATGTGCCTCCCCATTGTCAAGGGACCAAAAGTAATTGGACAATTGGCTGCTCAGCTGCTCCATGGCCAGGTGTGTTTTCCCTAATTTTTGTCATTCACAAGGAGCAGATAAATGTCGAGTTCATTTCAAGTGTGGTTTTTGCATTTGGAATCTGTTGCTGTCAACTTTCAACATGAGGTTGATCCTGTTTCTTTTCAAGTCCATTGTGGTGTAAGTTACACACACACACACACACACACACTAATTCTGGTATACACAAACTGGTGAACAGGAAACAAATTAATTAATGGAAGTTACTAATTTTCAGTGTCATTCATCCACATCACCAAAGAACTGAAAGAAGAGTAGAAATTGTAAGAATTAAGTATTTCCTGTGTCTCTGCCTCACTTGTTCCTGTTTGTAGGTTACACCTGAAACTACCTTTATAAGCTGCAGGCTTTTTGTCATTTTAGCTATTTAATGATTATCACACTGAAGCCACGACAAAAGGGCAATACTACATATTTTTCCTGTTGCAAAGCAAATGACTGGAAATGTTCAAAGGGACATGAAAGCCTGTATTTGTTCCTGCAGTGCATTCTGACATCATCTCAGCTGTGGAGCGTCTCTGTGAAAGTGATCAAGATAATGGTGTTGGACCGGTTAGACATTGGTGCCATGCCTTCCCGCTCAACAGCTCAGACTTATTCTTGGAAGCAGATGAGTTTTTAATTTCATGATGGGGAAGTCGTTTGGAGGATGTGAGGGCCATTTCATCTACTTTCTGGAGTCTGTACGGGTTCTTTCTGTTGTGTGAGCTTAACTACTGTGCAAGGACACACTGCTCTTTTGTGTAATTGTCCTCTTTGTTTACCTCAGAGTTGGCCTTTATACTCTGTAGCCCCAAGCTCCAGATGCTGCAAAGTGGAACATGCAAGTGCCTGCACAAAGACTCTTAGGAGCCACAGCACAACAGCAACAAGTTTGTGACTTGCATGACGATTAGACCACATGTGATGCATTTATAAAGCAGAGGTGATCCTACTTTCTAGTTCTTTAAGGTTCACTACTTTTTTTCTAGCATTTAGCTACAATAAGGTCTGTGATTCTTTGTATATGCATGAGCTGATATATAGTTTAGAAGTAATAGGGAAAGAAAGCATCACCTCCAGCAGGAAAGTAGAGCAGCTGTGTTTGGAAAACATTGAAAAGAACTCTTTGTGGGGCTGAAATTGATATTTTGTCCAATGTGCAGTTGCAGTGTGTTGTCCCAGGGTACTGGATACAATAAAGTGAGTAGTGAGGACTCAAATGCAGGCAAGACAAGGAATCGGGATAAGGATCGGTTACTATGAATACGAAAGGCAAGTCCAAGAGGAAGGACATTGAAAGAGGCCATCAATTGTGTGTAGCTGGGAAGTGAGTGAGTGAGTGAGTAACTCAGGAGGAGTAACTGTCCCTCCAGCTTTTAGCCATTCCTCACGAATTCCATGCAAGTTCATCAAATAGCTGCATTTTTTGTACTGCTGCGTAATTTTCCATTTTAACCTATAATTAACGCACAATTTTCCTTAGTTTTTTTCCCCTCACTAAATGTTTATGTTGTCCATACGATTGAGCAGCAGGTAATAACGCACTATACCATTTAGTGTCTATTAAAAAATTGTCTTAATTTGATTTATAATTGAAAGCTATTCTATGCCTGTTTGACTGTATCATAGCCTGGATTTAGTCACTGGAAAAAGTGGTATAAAAGCATCTATAAAGTCTGATCCTTCATACACACTTGAGCGTTATATGTTCCCAAGAGCAACACCACCAAAGAAATGCCACATATACCTAGAATTCCAGTTCAAGCTCGTGAAAGTGAAAAAGGGTGTGGACAGGTGCTTCAAACCAGTACAGCACAACGCTACATTACTATGAAGTAGTGTTTAGGGAAATTGCAGTTTGGTGGAGGATGCTGCAGGTCGCTGTCACATTTCTCAGTCAGCACCCACGGGACCCTGGGCTTCCTGCTGCCTGTCACGTCTGGGGCCGGCTGTTTTTCTTCCATCCAGCTCAGGAGAGGCTTTTGCGAGACTTGATCATAAGACTGAAACAATGTAAAGGGAGGGAGAGCGAGAGAGAGAGAGGGCGACGGAGCCCGGGGCCCCTCTGACTTCCCTGCTTGCAAATTCCTGGTGTTTTTGTGTGGGGTGTCTGTGACCTGTATAGGGTCATGATGTAGTGAATGCATCAATTGATGGATGCATAGATAGACGGGGCTCCTGAAGACACCTTAGTCTTCCATTCCTAACCCAAGCTGGTCTGTGAGAGCTCAGCAAAGCTTTGGACATTTGCTTCCTCATTGAATTGTTTCAACAAAATGTTTTTGCTAATATTTTGGAGTGTGAAGCCATTGTGATAATTTCAGATTTGTGGAGGTCAGTCATAATTAATTACTCCATTCATGGATTTTCAAAATCATCATCATCATTTCATAAAATGTCTAACTTACTCATATCTTTCATACTTACCTTGAATCAAATATCTCCTTGCAAAGTCAAAGGGTCCCAAACTCTGCTCAGCTCTCTTCAGAGGCTTTTAGGCTCACTGGTAACAAACAATAAATCAAACCAATGGCTGCATCAGTTCTTTCCACTCTGATATAAAGCAGCTCTTTCCTGCAAACAAACTCTGCTTGGAAAACAAAACATAGAAAATTTTGTTGATAATGTAGTAGTACTTATAAATGTGACTGGATGTCTCTTGGGTGGAAGATTTGGAAATTTTTCCTTTAAAAACAAACACTACATAAACAAAACGTATATAATATACACAGAAAGGACTGACAATAATGAGTTTTCATTGGAATGAAGCTGAAGCATGTGCTCTCCGTGCTTTCGATTGCTGGTATGCTGCTCTGCCTCTCTGTGATCACTGAAAACAAGTCTGTAAATCTGCCTGACAGAGATCCGGGGGAAGAGAAATGCTTCTGCTTAACAAGCATCAGTAATTACAAATACTACATCACACAAACTGCACAGTGAGACAGGTGGCAGCAGGGTGCTCACACATAGTGAGAGTCCAACAGTACTGCGTTGTAAACAGCACAATCTGCCAGAAATGTGACTTAAGATGCCTTTTAACAGGGCAGGGCACCTTAACCATGCATGTTTACATATTGCACATACTGCATGATGCCCACCAGCGTCAATCTGACATTTCCAATAAGTGCCACTAAGAGTTATCAACTTGTAAATGTGTTTTCAAGGCCTTGCAATGTTTTTGGGAAGGTGTGGAAATTCTCAATAATAAGTCAAGTTAGAACCTGCGAAGGCAAAGCAATGAAAAGATTCCTGCAGCCAGGATAAATAAAAAGAACAAAGCCATACTCATGCACACAAATTTACTGACACAGAAAACCTTCACATCCTCAAGTGCATCCATTAAATTCAAATTTAACTACAGAGTAATTTTTCTCACAAAGAGTGGCTCGAACATTTGTCACTAGCTGCAATCTCCACTACACAAACCACACAAATGCACAAGTGCACAACACCCAATCATTCTATTCTTTGTTTCTGTTTTTATTCCTCTTTTTCCCACAGCGCTGCTGCTGATAAAGGACATTGGAGAGGAAGCAGATAAAGGAGCAACAAACAGTCTGTATCCACACGACTGGGAAAGCTGGCAGGTGTGAGCAGTTATCTCACTCAGATTTTCACTCTCTGAACACACACACACATCCACACACTCACTGGGGCAGACATACACTGGTGTGATTGTAGATTTGGATCAAATGTGTTTGTCTTTCTCTATTGTTTATTAGGTTTAAAGGAACACAGGAAAAAGAAGCAGACGTGCAAACACACACACGTACACAGACGCACACAGACGCACACACACACACACACGCACACACACACACACACACACACACACACACACACACACACACACACACACACACACACTTTTGTGTCGAGTTTGGTCTATTCATTATGAGATTAATCAGCATCAGTAAAATATTGATGGTTCCTGACTCAATCAACTAATGGGTTTGAGATCGGAGTTGGGATCAGACAGAGGGCAGGACTTTACATTCTTTACATCACATGTTATACATATGTAATCAGATCCTTGTAATCCCAGTCATTTGAGCATGAGGAGCTCATTTCTGTCTATGCAACAGAGGAATTGTACAAATTTATCCACGTTTGTGCCTGTGTGTGTATCCTCTGTGATTACAGTCAGGCTCATTTCTTATCTATCGCCTCTGTGCTGATCTCATCCCATCGGTCCTTTATTCTCTGCTCGTCTCATTGCTCACGATCACAAACTGCCTCTCCGCTCAGGCTAACAGGCCAGCCGGACAGAGCGGAGGGCAGTATTGATGCAGGGATGATGAGTCACAACCATTTATGTGGGTGTGTGTGCGTGGTCACAGGTGTGTGTCAGCCAGAATTAATTTTCTATCATTTCTTCACAGCTGCTGGTTATGTTACCTTGTATTATGTCTCATCCCCTGCTGCAATAGAATTGAAAACCTTGCACTCTATCTATCTATCTATCTATCTATCTATCTATCTATCTATCTATCTATCTATCTATCTATCTATCTATCTATCTGTCTGTCTGTCTGTCTGTCTGTCTGTCTGTCTGTCTGTCTGTCTGTCTGTCTGTCTGTCTGTCTGTCAGATCATCTTCAGTAACATTTTGCATTCCAATACAATTCCTATTTTCAGCCTGAATATCACCCCACACAGCATAATGACCCAACAGAAATGCAGAAAGTAGTTTTCATTGCGCAAATTGATGAGAGTGGACTTGTATCAGCTTGAGGGGAAAACTTGTGATAAAATGTGTGACTGCCATCCAAGACCCCAGCGGGGCTGCATTCACTTATGTCTCTCTCTCTTTGGAGAAACACACACACGCACACGCACACGCACACAAAAACACACACACACACACACACACACACACACCGGCATCTCACAAAGTAACAAAGGTTAGCAGTCAGGCAATCAGGTCTCAGCAGTAGGCAGACAGTCATGTGTTTTGTGTGTGTGTGTGTGTGTGTGTGGGGGGGGTCTGTGTATTTATCGCAAACATGTGTGTACGGCGTTTTGTGTCTGTAGATAGGGAAGGAAAATTAATAACCTAACATGCTGACAGATAGCCGGAAAAGACTGACACACTCAGCAAATAGTTTTTGATGATTTCATTTGTCACATCTAAACGCTGTTGCCTTCCATTTTTAATCAGCGTGAACGGATATGAAACAATTAGAGGTGCTGGAGGTGAAAGATGAGATGTGTGTGTAATCTGATAGGACTTTTCCAGGTAAGATAAGATAAGATAAGATAGTTTATTTAAGTCCTTTTGCGTGCAACTGACAGCAATCACACACAATTGAAATTTGTCTTGCACCCCCTACATATCACACACACAAACACATGCACTACAGAGGGGGTGCAGGGCAGCCATTTTTCAGTCACACATTTTATCACAAGTTTTCCCCTCAAGCTCCCGTGGAGCAGTTGGGGGTTCGGTGCCTTGCACCTTGGCAGTGCTCTGGAGGCAAACTGGCAACTCACTAGCTACCAGCCTGCTTACTTGGTCCACACGGGGGACTTGAACCGGCGACCCTCCGGTTCCCAGCTGTCCGGCCCAGCGGACTGAGCTACTGCCAGTGAAGAAGATTGAAACAGAGATAAATGAAGCATCTCACTGTGATACAAATCAACAAACATTTGACACTGAGCAATATTTGTCTGATAATGCCTAATCTTTATTATATCAGCAGCTGCCATTATTTTTTTGTGGGTTTAATTGGACCTTTAATTTCTTTGACCTGCGCCAAACAAAAATATTCATTCGTAGCACTCAACTAGAAACTATATAATACTTCTGAAACGCTGCAAACACGCAGTAAAGCTCATTACCGTCCTCTCTCGGTTGTAAGTGAGTAATGTCGTCATTTGGCGAGACCCCTTCACCGTTTTGTTTTGACCCTCGGAATTCACCACTTTTGATAACAGCTTGTTACATTTTTTCCTAATTAATCATCAGTCGTAACATGTGTGTGTGGGGGGGACAAAAGCAGACCTTTAATCAAGTTTACCGACCAGAAGCAGAAGGAGTAATTATGTCTGGAATGTTAAAACGAAAGTCTGCACTATGCACGTAATCAACAATTTGTGTTGTCTGATATTAATTTAAAAACACTTAACATACAGAAGGAAGTTACCATTTCGTCTGTGAATTGAGGATGTCCATGTGTGAAGTCTTCTTACGGCTTTAAATGTGATGCTGTGAGAGAAGCATCTTACCTGTTTTACAACTAATGACTAAAATATACCTGCCAATTCAGTGAGATTTGATTTGAAATTAACCGTTTCACTGCTCTAGAACTGACTTTCAGTATGCCACACAACACTCAAGTCAATTACTCTGCGTATTTGCTTGCAAACTCCCTGTTTGTTTTGTGGAATAAAACCAGTTCGCTATTTGATGACGCTCCATAAAAGCCTTAACAGGACAAAAGGATGAAATGATCCAGATAAAGACACTTTAATGCAACATCAAATGTGCCCACCTGCCTCAGCTCAAGTGAAATTACAGCATCTCTTCTTCACATTTGTGATGTTTCAGGTGGAATAATCACATGACAGTGATGACAGTGAAGTTAGCACATGAGAGGATTCTGTGTGCTGTGTTTGTAGGCCCATTAGAGGTAAAACCATGCCTTAACAGGGTGTATAGATGTGTTGGTGCTCATTTGTACCTGTCTACCTCTCTGTGACATTTCACACACACTGGAGATAAATGGAGCCTAAATGACCAAAAAACTGGAACACACGTGTAATCAAACACACCAACACACACGTGTGGACAAATCTTCATCATTGTCATCCTCATCAGCCGCGGCATCCATTTGACATAATTCTTTACATTACAACTGATGTAACTGGTTTCTTACAGCAAGAGAAAAAACTCTCGCTGTATGTAAAATGTAACATATAAAAGCAATGAAGGAGACTCATTTTTGGCTTCGGATTGTGATTGGCTCTATTCCTCATAAACATTGCAAAGAAAGAAAGAAAGAAAGAAAGAAAGAAAGAAAGAAAGAAAGAAAGAAAGAAAGAACGAAAGAAAGAAAGAAAGAAAGAAAGAAAGAAAGAAACCAGAGCCTTACTTTACATATATCTCCAATACGCTAGAGGGCGCTGTCACATTTCCATACTGTGTTTACGTCACGTTTGTTGTCGGAAGTAAACCCTATTTTCAGGGCTAAAGTTCCGACGTGCGTGTTTGCTTGAATGTTCCATGTGCCGCAGACTTTAACGAAAGTAACAGATAAAACAGATAAATACGTTTTTTGTAGCAGCTATGGGCAAGAAAGGCAAGAAAGAGAAGAAGGTGAAGGGAGCGGAGAAGACGGCGGCCAAAATGGAGAAAAAGGTTTCAAAGAGGTCCAAGCGAGAAGAGGTAACTTGACAACATGCTAGCATGCACGTATGCATGTCTGTTCTTCCTCGTTGACCAGTCACTACCTATAACTACGGATCAGGGCTACAGATACGGAAACTTCACATATCTGATTAGTCGATCCGTGTAATGTGGCAACAAATTCCATCACTGTTACATTTTTCACCTGGGCATTATGGGTGTTCGAAAACTTTGTTTCTCAAATAAAGGAAGCTGTGCAAAACAGAAGGTGTCATAAAAGGGACTGAAGCATATTCACGCGACTGCATTAAAAGATTCAAAGCTAGTAAAAGCTGCATGAAGTACAGCGGCTTCTTCTGTTCAAAGGTGAAGATTCCGAGCTAATGAGACAGTATGAGTGAGAGTGGACCATAGAAGTAAACACAACCTGACTCTTCTAATACAGTGAATGAAAGCTGCTCACATCCTTGTTTCCCTTCGTTCCTCTGTCTCCAGGAGGATCTGGAGTCTCTGATTGCTGAGTTTCAAACTCTTGATGCAAAGAAGACCCAAGTTACAGAAACAACATGTCCGCCTCCCTCACCAAGGTGACAGCAGATTGTGTGAATATAAATGTTTTTGTGACAATGTTGTACGTTGTTTTAGTGATGGATAATGACCTCCACCTTTGTGTTTCTCAGACTGAATGCGTCCTTCTCTGCCAATCCTGAGAAGGATGAACTCATCCTCTTTGGAGGAGAGTTCTTCAATGGGAAGAAGGTAAAGAAAAGTAAGAGTTAGACAGGATGTGCGTCACTTAGTTGTGATGTTTTCCTGTGGCTGTAAACTCTGTAAACCAGAACCTTCACCAGCTCATGGCTTCTTCATTCTCCTGTTTCCTGTGGTAGAAATCCCTCATGACCTTTTTTTTTTTTGCAGACGTACCTGTACAATGATCTGTTTTTCTATAACATCAAAAAGAACAGCTGGGTTAAGTCCGAGATCCCCAACCCGCCTCCACCCCGCTGCTCTCATCAGGTAAGAATTATGTCCATGGAAACACAAAACAGAACGCATGATCTCAACCCATTATGTTCTTAATCAGTCAGTGGAGTATGATCAGCTGCAATAGATGCAATTCTTGACTTAAACCATGGGGGGGGCAGACTGCTGAAGGAAATATTAACATAAAGTCAAAACTGAACAGCAAAGTTGTCACTGCTCCTCACTGAAATCCAATTTATCTTGAGGACACACTCTTCCTCATTAAGCTGTGACCTGCTCCTCCCTTCCGCCCTTGTCCTCCTCCCTCAGGCCGTGATGGTTCCTCAGGGTGGGGGCCAGCTGTGGGTCTTTGGGGGAGAGTTTGCCTCTCCAAACGGGGAACAGTTTTACCACTACAAGGACCTCTGGGTGCTGCACCTGGCTACACATACCTGGGAAAATATCAAGTATGTGTGGACGGAAGAGACGGGTGGATAGCTGATCAGATAAATAGTTTCCAGGTTGATTCAGTAACTTCATTGTATTTTGCGGAGTAGTATTGCCGATTGACACTGATCGACAGTAAATAGTAATATGTGATATTAAGTAGATTAGTTGAATAAAGATGTTAACCCTGTGAATGCTGCACATGCTGAGACCTAACGCTTGTCTGTTCAGGGTGCCTGGGGGCCCATCTGGTCGCAGCGGCCACCGCATGGTGCTCAGCAAAAGGCAGCTGCTGGTGTTTGGAGGCTTCCACGAAAGTGCCAGGTAGATGTTCAACGAAACGACAAAAGAAAACCACAGCGCCAGAGTTTGTAGCGAGCACGGAATTGTTGTGAGTCACCCGTGACCACAGGTGCAGGGAAAGAGGCTCACAGGAGTTGGTAGTGACAGTCACAGTTTATTTTGTGATTTAAAAAAAAAAAAAGAAATGGAAGAAGAACTGGGACACTAAGGCTCCAAAGCAGTGTAGGAAGGAAGACATTTGACAAATGATGTCAGAAGCAGATAAGATAAAGACCAAATGTGTCTTGAGTTTTGTCCTGAACATTCTATTTTGAATGACATATACTTAGACATAAGGTGATTATGTTTGAAACGCCTCAGCTCTGTGGCTCAGAGCTTATCAATCGAGGCATGTCATCGCATATCTGTGAGCTCAGTAATGTGGGACCAGGAAAGTCGTCCTTTTTTTTTTTGTCTCTCTGCCTAACATCCTCACTTTTTCTACTCTCTTCTCTTTCCTTGCCCGTCTCCACTCTCTCCTCTTCCTCTACTTTTCCTCCTGCAGAGACTTCATCTACTACAATGACGTCTACTCGTTCTCCCTGGACTCCTTCTCCTGGTCACGTCTCTCTCCATCAGGCTCCGGGCCGTTGCCACGCTCCGCCTGTCACATGACCTCCACGCCCGACGCCTCAGGGGTCATCATCTACGGGGGATACTCCAAAGTGGTGTGTGTGGGGGGGCAGTATTCATTTTTCCATTCTGGATTGTCTTATATCTAATGGTGTGTGTGATTGTCTCTAGAGAGTCAAAAAGGATGTGGAGAAGGGGACAATCCACTCTGACATGTTTCTCCTGAAAAAAGAGGGGAAAGATGGCCAAGGTACTAATATAGAATGATTTATACTTCAATGTAGTGGAAGATTACACTAAAGTACAAACTGATAGTTAAATGGGGCTCTTGTAGCTATTATCTTTATTGAGCTGGAAGTGGATTGTCCTGACTCGTGCTCCTTCTTCCTCCAGAGAAGTGGTCGTGGTCCAGGGTAAGCCCATCGGGTAGCAAGCCGCCGCCTCGCTCCGGCTTCTCCATGGCGGTGGGCCCGGCGGCAAGAGCGGTGCTGTTTGGTGGAGTTTGTGACGAGGAAGAGGAGGAGACGCTGGAGGGCGACTTCTACAATGACCTGTACCTCTACGACACGGCTAAGAACCGCTGGTTCCCCGCTGTGCTCAGGGTGAGCAGGTTGTTAGCATGTAGAATCAGATGGTGCCGGACCTTTACCACCATAATGAGACTTTGCGCAGAGGGAGGAGAAATTAGATATTCATGAGGTTTTAATGAGACACATGTAAAGGCAATAAGTTTAATAATATAAAGTGTCTCCTCAGGGTAACAAGGCAGAGAAGAAGCGGCGGCGCAGAGTGAAGAAAGATGGAGCGGAGGGGGAGCAAGAGGAAACGGGCGAGGCCGCTGCTCAAGGGCCGACCGAGATCATCAAGGAGATTGTCACAGACGATGGCACGGTGATGACCATCAAGGAAGTGATCCTGGGAGCGCAGGCGGCAGCGGAAGAGGAGGAGGAGGAGCAGGAGGAGGAAGAAGAGGATGAAGGCAAGAATAATTCATACATTCACAAGGTCATAAATACACAAATAGTACTGTACTATCTGCTGTCCCACTAGTGAAGATTGACCCATGATCAAGAGGTTGCAGTTTTAATTTCATGTGTGTGTGTGTGTGTGTGTGTGTGTGTGTGTGTGTGTGTGTGTGTGTGTGTGTGTGTGTGTGTGTGTGTGTGTGCGTGTGCGTTCAGTCAGAACGCTTAACCTCCATCTTCATTTCTCGTCTGAGTCTGTTTTGTAGGGAAAAAAAACATTTCTCCCTGTAATATACACCTGAATGTGTGCAGGTTTGGCCTCTGGCCCCCTGGTGGAGCCCTGTGCAAGGTGCAGCGCCATGGCAACTGTGTGTCAGGGCAAGCTGTTCCTGTACGGAGGAATGTTCGAGGTGGGCGATCGTCAGTTCACTCTGAATGACTTCTACTGCCTGGACCTCCACAAGATGGACCGGTGGGAGGTTCTGGTCGAAATGGACCCAAGTGAGTCGGTCGTCTTGTCTGTCGTCTCGTCTGTCGTCTCGTCTGTCCATATGCTGTAATGTTTGCACTGGAATGGGGCCAGCAGGTCTAAGCTGTCCAGACTCGGCACAATCAATCCCGAAATCATGCTGGTGCGTAATTTTGAGCGAGTGTGAGCACTGCAGGCAGCCTGTCCAGCGCTGCCTCTGCCCTGTGAGTGTTGATAGGCTGATCCAAGCTGTGACTGTCCGTCTGTCAGTTAGACAACAAGGAACAAAGAAATAGGTAATATGATAGAGAATGCGTGTGATGGTTTTATGTGGGTTTGTTTCTCTCTATAGAGACACAAGAGTGGCTGGGAGAGTCTGAGTCAGAGGATGATGAGGAAGATGAGGAGGAAGAGGCCAAAGGAGGAGAAGAGGAAGATGAGGAGGAAAGCGACAATGAGGAAGGCGACGATGAGGAAGGCAAGAGATTGTCCCGCCTGCTGCCTCTTTATTGCCTCTTCTGCCACTTTGCTGTTACTTCTCCCTGTCCTTCTGTTTACCACCTCATCTTTTAATGGGAAAAGAGTTTGTGTCAATCATGTTAGAGATGAGGG
Organism: Genypterus blacodes; assembly: GCF_046128005.1. Taxonomy (NCBI): domain Eukaryota; kingdom Metazoa; phylum Chordata; class Actinopteri; order Ophidiiformes; family Ophidiidae; genus Genypterus; species Genypterus blacodes. The sequence continues at coordinate 2,162,166 of NW_027466834.1, forward strand.
AGATGCATACATATATGGCTACAGCAGTTCAAAGCAAATATGAATAGTCATTGTTAATATATGTGTAGCTTTGGGGTCTTACCAGTCTAATCTTTCAAAATTGATACAATGGTTAACACCCTGCTAAACACAGCTGACTGAACTTCGGTAACTTTCAAGCTTTTATTGAGCTACATTCAGTGTATTTAGCTCATGGGAGGCCTCAGGTCTTGTACCCACCTGAGCACAGCAGGAGAAATGGACATGATGCGGCGTTAAGGCTCTCTAGGTTCAGGATTAAGAACCAGTAATGGTAATTTGATGTTGGACATGCTGCATGCTCCTTTAACCTCTATCTTTGTGAATTGTAGATGAGGATGATCACCCGACTCTGCAGGAGGGTGAGACAGTGACGGACTACCAGGCTCGCACTGAGCAGTACTGGACTGGACTGGCACGAGCCAACTTGGGCTCTGATGCTAAAGACAAAAAGGTCACAAAGGTCGCCCTCGCTATGGCTAAACTCTTCTATGAAGACCAGTAGTGAGACACTGCCAAAGTGTGTGTGTGTGTGTGTGTGTGTGTGTGTGTGTGTGTGTGTGTGTGTGTGTGTGTGTGTGTGTGTGTGTGTGTGTGTGTGTGTGTGTGTGTGTGTGTGTGTGTGTGTGTGTGTGTGTGTGTGACTTTCATTCCCGTAGTAAACAGAATTCTGTACCATCCTCCACTTTCTCAAAGGACATTTGCAAACATTGATATCAGTCAAGCTTAACGGTATTGATTCACCTTTAATTACATAACTATTAATTGTATAATATAAACCATTAATCTGTAGATACTTTCCATCACTGGTAATGTGAAGTTTACATTTTGTGTGCCATGATTTTGTCTTCATGAGCCGTGTCTCTATCATTCTGTCCCTCTGGTGTTTGTCCTGTACATTGGACAGAGAAACAGATCAGGAACATGTTTCAGTCCAAAACAATACAGCACCATCACAAGCTAGTTATAAAAACTATAACTAGGTTCAATGGTTGAGTTAAAACAGGGGCGTTGTGTTGAAATAATGTCAAGCTTGAAGTACTTAAAGATCAAATCAATAGCGGATGCATTTGGAAGCTTTTCATTGTGTTCACATTTCCCTCACTCTTGTCTTTCCCTTGTGTCTTAATCCCTGTTGAGACGTGAGGAAAGGATGAGGACAGAGGAACAGAGGATGGTTTTACATTTGATGAGACTTCAATCACAGACATATAACATGAACAGTTTGCTACAGATCTATATGCTGTGTTCGCCAAATCTCTTGAAATTTCACAAAAAAACATTGTTTCTATTTGTGTTAGAATAAATAAAGCACGGGTCCTGTTTTTATTACAGCTGACAACAGGTTTTCTTTCAGCTTGTTTGGCCTTGGAGGAGGTATGGGTGTCTTCTAGCATTCAGAGATTTTGGTTGTAGAAAGGAGAAACTTGGTGGCTTGTCCTAGTGCTACCAGGTCTGTATAACTGTGGACGGATCCTTCTGGAACCTTGTGCTCTTTCTCCAGCTATGTCAATTGAGGTTATGCACGCAACAATGGAAGCAAAGGAAAGAAACATATCCTCTGGAACTGTGTTAGGCTATAATGACGCGTACACCTTGTCAAATCTTGTTTTCAATCTATGAACAAATGGCACTCTCAAGGTCAAATGTCATTGGAAGCACTGAGGCAACGGGGAATATATTTGGAACTAGCTAAACATACCTTTATTATATACAAATATATGCAGGTCCACTCTTTGAACTATATCTACCATGTGAAATATGCTCCAACTTACCAAAGAAACGTCAAAGATGAAATACTTTCTGTCTGATCAGATTTGGTCTTGATATTTTCAAAAAGTAGAATTAGAACTCCACCCTTCTTCTGTCATGGTGTGTTGTCGCCCCCTCGTGGCCTCTTTCCTTAGTGCAGTCTGTCACCCAGATGGTTCACAGTGTCCAGACTTCAGATCAAAGTGAAGGATAAGACGCCTGGCTTATTGGTTGATTATGAACAAAGGCTTCTTTTAATGTGTAAATATTAAGGGAAATTCAAACCAAACGGCTAATCCACTACACTGTTGAATACACACGCACACATACATGAAGTATGTTTTGACAAAAAGATTGTGAAATATCTGGGTCAAATGGAAATCAAGTGTACAAGCGGACTTTCTTAAGAATCCTTTTAGTCAAACTCAAAATAGTCTTTACTTCAGGATCGGCCTCTTAAATAAGCAAATACTTAACATGTGATTTATAAGTACTTGGATGTTCTTTGGATTTTAAGTATTTTTAAGTTTTAATGGTTAAATAGTTTATAAAACCATTGTTTTTGTTACTGTAATGACAAAGCACATGTGACTAAACAGATTTTCTTTAGACTTGGGTGGCCTTGATGGAGGTATGAGCTGTAATGAGTCAAGTATTCAGAGATTTTGCTTGTAGAAAGTAGAAAATTGGCAGAAATCAAAGTGCACCTTTATGTGTGGCAACTTCAATGACAGAGACAACCGCACATTTGAAAACGCCTTCAGGTGGATGACGACCGCACGTGCCACAAGTTCAGCCAGAAAGTACGGCAGGAAGTAAGTAACTCAACCCACTATCCATTATTGTTATTTGACAGTGTTCTGCTTGATGCATCATTACACCCCAGTTGCATTTCCCCGACTGTCCTCAGTGTTGCTCTCTCCATTCGGATGAGCAGGATCATCGATCCACAGATAAGTGGTTTGTTGCGCCCCCTGCAGATAATTAGCAGCAACACATTCCCTTTTACTCCTTTATTCCTCTGCAAACAAAGGAGGAGGCTGGGAAGATGCAACGAGGAAGGTGGAGGTTTAGGGATGAGAATCATCAAAAGACAGAAGAGGAGAAGAGAGAGAGAGAGCAGATGGGATGATGACAGAGGAAAGTTGCAGGGAGGGAGAGAGGAAAGGAGGGGAGAAGCGATGTGTTAAGGGAGACACAGTCAGTGTGTGAGCATCAGCCGATCCCTCAGTGACCTATTTTATCCTCCATCAGCATGCAGAACCAGGGATGAGACTGATAAATAATAGAGGAGCGACAGATGAGGAAGACGCTGCCTTCCTCTCATTCACTGCTCCCTCCCACTCTGCATCCCCCCCTGTACTGTACAAGTCTATCTCCGCCTCTCTCTCACACACACACACACACACACACACCCTCCCTTTTTTACGAGACCCTTTTTGTGTACTTCGGGACCAAAAAAGAATTTTTAAATAACTGAAGAGAGGAGATTTGTTTTGGCTCATTGCTGACGTGGGGGCATGTTGCAAGTACTCGTCAGAGCTGCGTCAGTCTGTGCGCGCGTGCGTGTGTGTGTGTGTGTGTGTGTGTGTGTGTGTGTGTGTGTGTGTGTGAGAGGTGGAGATAAACTTGTACAGTACAATTACATCAACAGCAGGCAGTGGAATATCTGAAGCAGTTACGTCATTCGGTATATCCTATCGCAAGAATAGCCATTTGGTGTCGTAAGGAAAAAGATTATTAATAAAACACCTATATTTAGGGGGGCTGACTCACTTTTTGATGACAGGACTGATCAATGAAGATGTCAAAGTGACCTAACCTCCCTGAGTATACAATCATTCACAGACTTAAAGATCCTTAGGCAGCAAAGTGTTTGACCACATATCAGGTATGGGCCAAAAGAGAGACAAAACAATGAAAAATAACAAGACTCATTGTGCTCCAAGGTGTGTAAGATGTGGACATCATCAACAGGTTGAGTAAAATCAAACCTTTAATGTGAATAAAAACCTCTTGATCGTCTGATCCAACATATTCAGAGTCGATTGTGAAAGTTATTGTACCATACGGAAGTTCTGAGAGTGACACTTGAAAATGTAAATGAAGGAACTCAATACATCATAATAACCTCAAATTGTGTTTTCAGCCCCGTTTCTCTCTTTAATCACCTCTATCTATACTCATTATTTTATGTCCATACTGTGATTAAGGCTAAATGTACAAGCTGATCCATTGGATTACTCTGTTCTGTGATTATACATGACTTATGTCCTAATGAGTGTGGAGGAAGTGGAGGAGATGCATGCGTTGCCTTCTATTGCAGCATTTGCACGTGTGAGTAAATCTATTTTCAGTCATAATCTAAATCTGTTAGTTACATTAATCATACACCAATTAATGCTTCTTTTGACGTAATTATGACTTTAGGTTTTAATGTGAATAGAAACTGACAGGAGATTGTCAATGAATTTTGCTTGTCGGTATGGAATCAATCAATCAATCATAATCGATCACTTTGCTGCTGTCTATGTGACGACATGAGGGATTTGTGGTTTATGTGAAGTTGGCAAAGATCTGCACACTTGCACACATATAACATCCTCAATCACTTGTGGTACTGTTCTTTGTACATCCAAATTCCATTATTGTGCTCAGGAAATCATCCTGACTCTTCCTTAACCTGCTCACCTTCTCCCTCTCTTCTTCCTCCGCTCCCTCCCTGTGCTGCTGGTGTGTTTAGAGGCCTAAATTTTAATACGCACGCCCACAGCCCTTTTATTACTGTAATCTGGGTTGGAATTGGTTTAGCTTTCCCACACAGAAGGACAAGAATAACGACAGCAACAGGAAAACTTAGGGAGAAGATCAAAAGGAAAGGAGGGCATGGGAAGTGTGATAGGAAGCAACATGTGTAGGATGGGAGGAGAGGGAGAGCATAGTACTCTTCCTAACAAAGAGTATTATGACACACTACTTTGGCTTGTAACATTGTGTTTTAATAGCACATTTACTCTGAATACATGTTCTGTAATGCTACCACATAACACAACAAAAATATTAAGTATTAAATTAAATATTTGAAATGAAATGGCAAAAGCTTGTAAATGATCCCAAACTACTACATTGAGGACAAAATATACATTTTACAGTGTTTTCTATTGAGGCAAAATCTTTACATTACAGTATCATGAACTTGCTGCCAGCCTTAATCTTTAATGCTGAGTATTGAAAAATCACAGAATATATCTGTATACAGAAATAAAAATTTGGAATTCAGCCTTTAATGCAGCAGATAACTATGGTATAAGTGTGTATTTACGTAAAAGTAGTAAAGGTTTTGTACAAAGACGACATAATCAGATTTCTTTCCCTGGTGTTAAAACACGCACAATTAGTAAAATCAATCTCACACTATATTTTGGTTTTCCCTGAAACATCTTATTTCTCAGATCAGCGGATCAATAAAGAGCATATTTTGGCTGTTTTGTCCTCAGGGTGACCACAGTGCAAAAACCCATCTCAGCAGCTCAGCAACAGTTTTCCTCAAAGCTTCTTAGTAAAGGGAAGATCAACTTTCTCCCTGCTGCCAATAATGGAAAGAGAACCTGGACATTGAAAGTGTTTTGTGTAACCAAGGCCAGGATGGTCCTGGATTATTAAACACACTGTGAGACATAATCATAACTAAAAATATCTCAGGATTGGAAATTTTGTGCGGTGGAAATCTGTCTTGAAATTAACCAGAAAATGGGACAGCTGGAATGGTGCTGATGTTCTGTGCAAGCAAGCAGTGGCATTGAAGCAATGTAGCACAGTGACACTGCAGTGAGCCCTTGAGTTAAACAGCACATTGATATAGCAGGAGGTCAGTGCTGCACTGGTTGTGCAGGCGGAGCTGTGGTGGCTGTAAACAAGTGGTACTCTACAAGATTTGTCACTTGTGCTCATTGCTAAATTCAGAATCCAATCCGACCTGCCAGATCCTTACAGATGATGTGATCTGGCTCACATTATGATCAGACCTCTGCCACAACTAGCCTCATGTCAATTCATACAGCTGGGCCACATTTGTGAGATAAAACAATGGTTCTCCTTCCAGAAAAGTTAATTTGAATCAGGAGTCAGATAGAACAAAGACAGAGACAGCACATCCAAAAAGTTTATTTGTCAATGGGATCACTGGAACTCACCTGATTTGACACCCACATATTGTGCATATGAGTTGGGCTCATCAAAAACTATCAATTTTAATTAAAGAGAACGATTGAAGAATAATTTCCTGCAGAACAGATTTCAATTGTTTTGTTTTTCCTGCAGCAGTTCATGTACTACCACTGGTACACACACAGCAGTTTGAGAACCATTGCAATAGCTTTTGACAAATTCACCTCAGCAACAGATGCAGCCGGGTGACTAGATTTAGAGTTAAGTCACCAGGACAGAATCCAAAGCGATTCACAATATCTGTATTCCTACCACAAGATTTTTAACGATTGAATTGTCAGATCAGACGGCACCAATCTGGGAGTGAGGGGGCGGGGATGAGGCAAAGCAGAGGAAGAGATGAAAAAGCTACAGGTGAAGGAGGAGATTTGTGCGTCTGTGGAGTGTTTGTCTCTTTAAGAGCTGGATTGTGCTATTGAATGGGAGGGTGGGGGCAGGAAGGGGGGGTTGGCTGCAGTGGAACAGTCCTCTCTAATGAGCAGATTTTCAGAGAGAGAGATTCATCCATAGGAGCAGAAGAGATTGTAAGACTGAAACAGCAGGCAGGCTGTGCGTCAGCCGGCTCCATAGAGACACATGGAGATGAGCAGGAGATGTTGGGGAGGACAAGACAGACCATAACAGGATCATATCGATGGATGTTATTTCATCAACCAAGTCACCTCAAGGCAACTCACGCAGAGGATAAACCACTTATGGACGCAGTGGATTAAAGACCTGCAGACAGACTGAAAGAGGGAGAGAGAGAGAGAGAGAGAGAGAGAGAGAGAGAGAGAGAGAGAGAGAGAGAGAGAGAGAGGGAGAAGGGGGAATAGAGGAGGCAAAAATTAATCAATTCAGTTGTTTATTTTTCTTGTCTGTGTGTGCGCACTTGCTGTCAGAGTGTGTGTGCGTGCGTGTGTGCGCGTGCCTGCGTAAGACAGGAGACTGCATTGCTGCTCTCCAGCACCACAGGACGGACACAAAACAAGAAGAAGCCAAGCAGATTACCTGATGTGCTTTCCCCATATTAGTGTCTCTCCCACTCTCTCTGCATGTGTGTGCTCCTAGCTGTCAGCCTCTTGTTTGTCAAGGCTCCAAATTGACAGGTGAGGAAGAGGATGGTGAACCCTCAAAGCCTGAAGTGAGCTACAGACTGGGATTCGTACTATTGGTTTTCCTCACTGAACGGCAGGGACAGGCTGCTGAAAAGCTGGTATTGTGGAGAGGAGAGCCACCAGAGGAGCTTGTGGGAGATATTTTTTCCCTTCAGCGCAGGGCATGTCTCAGCTCTGACTCGCTTGCCGAGCTCCAGTCGGGGCCTTGGTGCTGATCGGGGAGCCTGAGGTCGGTTTCTATGCTGGAGGCTTGGGGGTTTAAAGGGCTGCCACCAGGGAGACGCTTGGTTCCACGCTCCAGCTCTAGAGAGGTGAAGGCATCATCAGGTAGGAGGCGGTCCAACGTGGGGGCCTGAGCGGAAAGCAGGAAAGCAGTAGGAGAAAGAGTTGTGTGCGTCGTAGTCTGTGTAGGCTGGCTGGCGGCAGGGCGATCAAGCTGCTTGATGGTTTGAACTCCGTCTCCTGCTGAGAGAGGATGATGGCAGCGCATTGCCCGATATCCTCCTCCCTCACCTCCCTCACCTGCATCCGCCACAGAGATCAGAATTGCTAGCCAAAGCTACACAGCAACAAACCAGCCCAGCAGGAGGATGGTGTGAGCAGTGTCGCCATCCCTTCCTCCCCCGGCCTGGACACCCCTAACACCCCTGTGGGGGCCTAGTTTTGGTTTTCACCTCGTTTGTCCTTTCTCTTCAACAAGTCAATATAGAAAAGAGGGTGGCATTGTGCAATCTGTGTGGGAGCTTCTCCCACTCCCTCCTACCTTCTCCTCTTCCTCACCCCTGACCTCACTCGCCTCACACCTCAAACGCAGCGCCATGGACTGTTTTTAGCGAGCAACCTGTCCATCTTTTTCCCTCTTTCGTTTTTTTCTTTCTTTTTTCTTTTTGTTGACACTTCAGGGGAATTGCCAAGACCTGTTTCATGCATGTCCACTGGCGGCAGGTTCAACTTTGATGATGGGGGGTCATACTGCGGAGGGTGGGAGGAGGGCAAGGCACATGGCCATGGGATCTGCACGGGACCCAAGGGCCAGGGCGAGTACTGCGGCTCCTGGGCTCATGGCTTCGAGCTGTTGGGCATCTACACTTGGCCCAGTGGGAACACCTACCAGGGCACCTGGGCCCAGGGAAAGAGACACGGCGTGGGAGTTGAGAACAAAGGCCGCTGGGTGTACAAGGGCGAGTGGACGCACGGCTTTAAGGGACGCTATGGCATGCGGGAGAGCACGGGGACGAGCGGGAAGTACGAGGGGACCTGGAACAACGGGCTGCAGGACGGATACGGCACAGAGACTTACTCTGATGGAGGTAAGAGGGAGGGAGGACACAGCAGATGCAGGGTGTGTGTGTGTTTATGTGGGTGAACCACCGTCTGTCATCTGAGAGTGACTGACAAGTGTCCTCTGCAAAAAGTAGCTGTGGTCGGTGGATAATGGACCAGAGACAGGCAAGGAGCTGGCAGATATAGAGGATGAGGAGCTGGTCTGAAGGTCTTCTTAGGTCATCCTATCTCAGCAACTGGTCCACACATGACTGCGTCAAGGATGGGTCAGTGTCTCGGGACTTACAAATCATCTCTTTTTTAGGTGTCTACTTCTTCTTCTGCTTTTTCTTTCTCTGTCATCACACCTCAGTTCGGCTGTATCAGGACTCAGTGTGTGTTTGGAGGCCAGAAATTCAGGCCACACAGCCTTAAGGGACGAGTAAAGGTTTGGAGGCACAGTGGAGGACACTGGCAGCCATGTAACTCCTACATGCTATGAAAGACTTTATCAGATACAACACAGACGATGAATATACATTTTTACATTGAGACTATCTGATCAGTATCTGACTCTGTTGTTTAAGGTTGAATTTACATGGTTTAGACCTGAAGCACTCTCCAGGCACAAACAAGGGTTTAGTTTCCATGACAGAGATAAACCAAACTGTGAAATGGATGAAAATATTGGTCTCCAAAGCGACTTCATAGGTCTAAGACAAATAAATAAATAGGGCCCAGAGTATCATTTGAGGGATTTGAGATTTGAGAATGATTTAATCATCTCTCCAAATTGGTGTTTGAGTATTTGGTTACCAAATATGCTGCAGTTGTAGGGTCCCTACAATGTTCTATGTGTTCAGCAAGTCAGTTAGACAAATAACGTGTTGTGTGTGTATGATTGAAAAACATCTTTGTATTGAGTATATTTCAGAATACGCAATAACTCTTGCAGAGCAACGGAACAGTAACATGCATGCAGTTAAATTCCATGTTACGTAACTCTACTACTAGCAGGCTATACTGATCTGGACCCTTTGCTCTCGCTCTCGCTCTGTCTCTCTATCATTGTCCAAAGGAACCTCATAACAGTATCCTCAGACCAGACTGGTTATGGGGTTGAAAGAGGACAAAGGAGCAGAAGTCAGCTTGATAGATGGCTTGACAGATGGGAGGCACGGATGGAGGGAGAGGGGCAGAGAGATGGACAGATGTAATGGATGATGGACGAATGAATCAATTAAAGGAGCTGATTATTGAAGGATATGTGGTTGTCGTGATTATTAGGTCAGAGTTTCCTAATCAGAAAACGAATTTCAAAAGTGCCAGAAATCGACGGTATTGAAAGGCACAGTAGTGTCCAGTACACAGTGGCTTTATTTAAATAATGCTTGCCCTTTACATACTGCACATCTATTACGTAATAAAATGTATGTTAAACTTCTGTTTGTAGCATATTCAACAGAAAGGAACCAGAAGAGCTCAAACTGATGGATACTTAAGTGTCCCAAAGGGGAATACCTCTCCTTTATAATAATCATCCCAATGACCTATTGCTCCATTGTGTCAGTGTTATACTGTACGCTTCACCTCGCCGTGGCTCACTGACTCAACCAAGGTTTTATCCTGAGGTTATCTTGTACTAAATTCTACCCCTTTCCACATTGTATAATTTAGCTCAGGTCTATCGTCTTCAAAATTAATAACTCAGCTGCCCCGGAGCAAGGCGAAGGTACAGCCTTGCAGCAGGAGGAGGGTGTGTGTATTGCTGTATGAATATAGCTGTATGGTTGTAAGTTCCTAATCCTACCTGTAACCCTAAAAAATATATTAACTATAGATTTGCAGGATTTGGTGATGTGGTGCTTCCATGTTCTTCATTATTAGCTACGAGTTTTGGGCAGCCTGCCAATCAGCAGGGTGGACAGCATCTAGAACACGAGCTCATAGTCATGCAGCCTGTAAATCAATTCACCCAGAAGTTTTTGTGATTTTTGCGATCCAAATCACAAATGTTTTTGCGATAATTTCCCGAATTTTGCGGCAAAGTTTCTTTTTCCATTATCTTTTACACTTTTTATTTATATTCACAAAGTTGAAATAGACCTATGTAACACTTTGTGTAGGTGCTGTGGGGTGAGTTGATGAGCTCAATGGGAGCAAATGTGAATGCTCCAGTTTGCTCTGTGATGAATGTGTTTCTCACTCATGATTTTGATAATATTTGCTTGTGTTGTGAAATTTGTCTGCTAAAATGGAAGTAATTATTTGGTAAAATGGAAAATTATGCAGCATTGCAAAACAAAAAATGCATTTCTTAGAATTTGCTATGAATCCTGCAATCCCAGAATTTTAAAAAGCTGGAGGGACTGATAAATGAGGGAGTCACAGGCAGAGAGCTGCTTCAGTATGCACATCATTGCAGTGTCAGACTGCTTACACTAAATCTACAGTAACTCTACTCTGTTTACGTTTGCTGCTGAAATACCACAAATTCTACTACGTCCAGTTACTACAATTTCTATGTTTTCCAAAGCTGATCCATAGAGCCCTACATTCGGTCAGAACCACCCCAAAATCCTCCCATTCAGATCCACACTCACCCTTCTGCTTCTGATGCTCAACATTTCTGTATCTGTGGTAAATTAATATTCTGATAGTAAAATGGTATTGAGCCAAAAGCTGCCCCTAACCATAAGCCTGTAGTCTCAGAGCCAACTTTGTACCTTAACCCTACTTTGGTTGGCTGACCTGGAGAATCTTTGGGTCTGAATCAACTCTTAATCTCTTGCTCAGCAGATAATCCTGACTTTAACTTGCGGTGGATTCCAATTTGGCTCCTGAGCTACTTGTGATAATCAAAAATACAATTTAATGTCAATCCCATGTGTTAAATCTAAATGGAGCCTGTGTAAATTTGTTTTTAGCCAGGATATTTCAGTCTACTGTAAACGCAATATAGACCCCCTGAGAGGTCAGAGGTCAGATATTTCTGAGAATGGCACCCCAAGAAGAATTTCAAATTACGTGTGCTAACATTGTATGGAATTGCGTATGATCTGACAAAATAAAGCATCTCTCTTATCTCTTGTACAATCTAAAGACAAAAAATAATAGCAGGGAAACACTTCGTCCACACTGACTGCAGTGCTGAAACAGTTTGTTATATTATTTAGGGGCAAAGCTAAACTCTACTCTGTGTAGAGTCTGTGTATGAAGGTTTGGACATGACACAGGAGTAGAACAGGAAACCAGCAAGTCTTTGTACTTTATCAATGGCGAAATAAATTTACAGTCAACTTGTTACTCACTTAATCAACAATAAGTGGGTAACAAATTGACTGTATCATGTCCAAACCTTCATACACAGACTCTCGCTCCAAAATATTATGATCTTTAGAGAATGTGACGAAGATTAAAATCTATAGTGATAATTATATTTTTGGCATGTAGATGAATTTCAGTATCTGGTTGAGTAGGTTTAGAGCTGTGAATGAGTGAGGTGGTAAAAATAGCCATGCATGATAAATGTGTTTGGTTGCACGCCACTGTTTTCGTGATCTGTTAAATTGCTGTAAAACCTGACCAGGGAAACCTGCAGCTTTGATCACGCCCACTACATTTCAGATCCACCTAACAAAGGGGGAACAGATCAGAGTTCTCTGAGCTTACCATCAGTCTGTGTGGTGTGGCGCTTAAATGCATCCTCCTTTTAAGTAAGGCAGAGCAGGTATTTAATGTAGCTCCTAGAAACACTTACAAAGTGCTTTTATGGCTCATTTAAATCAAAATAATGTTTTTGCAACAATGTTCCAATCCAGTTTTGTGCCAAGTAAGGAGTGATCCATATCAGTCCTTTGTAGATATAAAAGGCCCAAATGCTTTTGATCCATAAATGTGAATTTGCTTTGAAATAATAGAATGGTTATATCTTGTCCTGCACGCATTCTTCCATTTATTCTTATCTTACTTGGATCTTTTTCTCCTAAAAGCTAAACCATTTGAAAGCTCAAACTGGATTTAGATCAGTGGTGAAGATGTTTTGAAAACTTAAACAAAGCAAAGCAAACAAAGACACTTTCTTAAACTCTCAGGTGACACGGGCAAATGAATGGATCATTCATTCTGTAAAGTAAAGTATCCACATGTGCATCGATATTATGCCAACCTACGGCAACAAAAGCAGTTTGCAGGAATGTATACAAATCTGCTGATATCACCGATGTTTGGCTTTTCACTCCTCTCTTCCATTTGCCGATATCTATTTTCCTCCCTCACTTTTTCTCTTCTCCTCCTACCTCTCTCTCTCTTTTATTCTCTCCTTCCTCCCTCGCTCCACTGCGTGGAGCTGCTCTGTACAGGAGGGTTTCCATAGCAACGCTCACCGACATGCAGCAGGTCACCGTGTCACGAGGGACTCAGTGCTCCTTGCTGCTATTGGCTACCCACTGGCTTTACAGGGCTCTGATTGGCTGGCTTGGCCTTCCAGGCTAATGGTGTTTACTGAGATGAAGAGCTAAGCTGACTGATTACCGCACACACACAAACGCACACACTGAATCATTGTAGTCAGAAGTGCTGGTATTATACCACTCAAACATCCTGTATTCAATGCTACATAAACAGTCAAATGTACTGAAATGTTGAAACAGAAAACATGACACATTTCATGGACTGACAGTTGCTCGAAGCCCTGGAACCGATTCCTTGTTTTCTAGCATTACGCAGCCACTTATCCCAAAAGAACCTCTCAGTTTGCCAACTTACGGTAGTTATTCCACTTATTGATGTTAATAATATTGATAATAGTCAAAATAGTGCTTAGTTGCTTTATTTTACGGTTTATCATGCTATACATATGCCTTATTGTCACTGAGATATTAATGAGCTATATTACTTTTGCTAAACTATTACAAAATGCCAAATCTCACATCAAAAAAATTCCTGGACCCGGTCCTGGATGTGGATCATCACCACAGTAAAATGGATTCTTCCACCAGGTGATAAAAACGCAAACAGACCAATGGATGCAAACACTTCATCCTTGTCTTTGGGGAAAAATCTATTTCACATTTTAAAATACTTCAAAAACAATAAGCTCCATTGAGATGTGATACATGGAGTCAGCGTCTTCTTTTGGCTCATGACAGCAACATTCGAATCATAGCTGTGGCTCATATTCGTGTTGGAAGTAGGATTCAATTGATCCTATTTTCAAGTGGGTCATCAAGTCCTCTAATATATCTGCAGTGTTTTACAACATATATTATTCAAGCTTGTCCTAATAATTTTCTTCAGGGGTGTCATTCTCAGAAATATCTGACCTCTAAACTCTCTAAACAGGGCAGCAATGCTGGTGCATATTTCTCTCCCAGCCTTCCTCATACCTGATAACCAAGATCATAAAACACCAGAAAATAATGTCACATATGTCGTATAGATGTGGATCTGTGGGCCCCACTCTGGGGGTCCTTTGACCCACAGAGTGGATATTGGCATGTGGCCGTAGCTCCAGAGCCCAAGACCGCCTTCACCACAGGCCGTGGTTTGTGGCAATTAACCACAATGTCTTTTGGTCTCTGTAATGCGTCTGCCACTTTTGAGAGACTAATGGAGCGGGTCCTCTAAAGCGTCCCCCTGACCACTGCCTGGTACAGTGCATGTTGGTGTATACACTATGACCAGCTTGTACACAGCACAAGCTTTGATGCAGCATTGGACTACTTACAGGAGGCGCTGAGCCGGATCAAAAGTGCTGGACTGCAGCTCCGCCAAGAAAAAAGTGCAAGCTGTTGAGAGGGGACGTGTCCCACCTGGGGCAACCGGTTAACCAGGCCAACGTCATGACAGAGCACAACTAAATTGCTGCTGTATGGGATTGCCCCCCTCCAACTAATCTCTGGCCATTGTGGGCATTCCTAGGATTAGCCTGTTATTAAGGCCAATTTGTTGCTGGGTTTGCCAGTGTGGCCGGCCTGCTGCGGCAACTGATGAAGAGTGGCAGCCTCTTCAAGTGAGGTCTAAGTCAGGAGACCTCAAACAGGCGCTCTGCGCTTTGCAATCTGTGTCCCTAGGTGGCACACAGATTACAAACTTTGCCAGTCATCATTGTTGCCTTAAAGTTCTAATCTTAACCTCATACAGACAATTTTTATATGGGCCTGGGGGTTGGCATTTGATCACATCACGTTGCGTCTGTGCTCTGCAGCTTTGGCCTCTCTGCTTTAACTCTTTCCATACTGCTGCCTTGTGCCCACTGTAGCTCAGTTGAGGGTATAGACCCATATGAGTGCTTCCTGTTGGCCTCAAGGCAGAATCGGTGAAATCGTTTTGACGTGTGAGTTGTACAGTGGATTCTCTTTTGGCTGGGGGTGCAGGTTTTGACGAAACCGTTTCAGGTTTAGAGTGAAAAACATCTGCTGCGGAATGTCTCCTCTCTCTGTTTCCTAATGTTTCCGTTGGCATACATACACTGATTCTTGAACCTGTCTGTTGGGTGAATGAACTTTATCATATACTCCTAAGAAACATCAATACAAAGCTTAAACCCACACAATGCTTCCAACACTTGTGTATTTTACTTATTTTATCTTTTGTTTTACAACAATTTGACAAAAATGTATCAGTATTAGTTACTATACACAGAATAGAAAATTGGAAACTTTGTACAACATTGACTGGCTCCTTCATTCCTACAAATGATTTATTTAGCTCACATCATATCACGTGTCAAAGACGACAACTGTATGTGGCCATTATGATGCAACAAATGACCACACCAGGCAAACGGGACATATTGTGTGTTTACTTTTGGTTTTACTGCACTGAATTTGGGTATATGTAATTACAAACAGCAACAGTATTTATTTCAGCATTTACAATATCAGAAATGTAATCTGATAGGCAAACAGAGTCAAGTAGTTACTCAGATAAACGTGTCTGTTTACCTGTTTGTCTACCTCAAACTCTTTCTGCACGGTCAGCAGTTTACACTCAGATGAGACTTGTCTGTCTCTTCGACCTTGTCTCACTCTCCGTCTCACTCTGGTGTGTGTGTGTGATGACATGCTAATCTGGTCACACTGTTGTTTGAGTGTTTGTGTGTTCTTTGATCTGTCTGTCATATGGTCGAGCAGCTGTGTGCTGACACGATTACAAAGGCCTGACCAGATGTGCTGGCGGGCTGTCTGACATAGTGTCTGTTATTCTGTGTGTGAATACATGTGTGTGAATGAGGGATGAGAGGCAGAATGTGACTATCAAGAAGAGGACAGAGCCTGATGCTAAACCACTTTCACTCCATAACAAAACAACACTCTGGGCGTATTTACTAAATCCACTTAGAGTCTGTGCCGCCACGCCAACACTGCGTGCTTTAAAGACGCAGCTACACGTGTGTGAAAGGCAGCGGAGTGCACCAGTGAACAAGAACGTCAGTAGCTTAAGACTTCCTGTAACTCTGAAATATCAATATGGAAGACTTAGATGTTTAATTAATTCGTGAATGCCTTAAAACATCACAAAACCCCTCTAGCGATGTCATGTATGTATGTGTGTTTGTATCTGTGTGACTGTGTCTTTGTGTTCATGCTTGCATGAGCCCAACTTTGCCTGTAAGTAACTAGATGATATTGGCTTCATTCCACATTTTGCGCTATACTAACACTTGTGAGTGTGAGTGTGTGTGTATGTATGAGAGACAGAACATGCTTACAGTCCTTATATGGTCATGTTGTTTGGTCAGAGTAAGTGCGTTTGCTACAGAATGAATCACAGCCCTGTGACATCATAGGTACAGGCAAGCGGGATGGATCAGTTGCACTGCTGTTCAAACACACACTTCCGTTTGAGTGTGACAGCAACACACACACACACACACACACACACACACACACACACTTAGATGCCCTACTTTTCAGCATGGTGGAGATCTAAGGACTATTACGCTGCGTCTGTGATTGTGTGGAGATTAGATGAATGAATGGACAGGGACCAACACATGCTCCTAACTAAAATAGACAAAGACTTTGGACAATATTCATTAAAACTGTATACTATGACACAATAACTTCAACTTTGTGGCAGTAATGGACTTAAAGGTTTCAGGTTTGTGTCACATGCTCCTTCATCCTCATCAGACATTTTAGAGCCTTTGTTCTGAACTATTACTGACAGCTTCAACTACCATAATGCAAGAGATACACTCATGTCTGCCTCCCACAAGAGAGCAACTGACCGTTGGAAAGGTCTATGTGCTTCACTCATCTGATGTAGCGATTTTAGTGAAGATAGATTGGGGACAGATGGAAAATATGCAGTGTTGAGGAAGACCAGAATCTAGGACCCAAACTCACACACTCACAGTCGAAAACAACAGGCTTGTTTGGCGTGAGACACATAGCACAAATACTTGCTGGTACATATGAACATACAGTATCTCATTTATGGTTAAAAAACAGAAGTTGTAGCGTCGTATTTCAGTTTTAAAAGACAAAAACTTTCTCCACATTCTTTGCCCAAACACTTGTGTGTAGATAAATGTAATGTAGATAAATCTTTGCACAAACGTATCAAAGAGCATCAGCGCTGTGCTTTGGTTCCAGGCCCATGCAGAACAAATATCTATATATATTTCATATCAAGTCTAGAACTCGATTTGTTCTCTTTCTTCCAGGAACCTTCCAGGGTCAGTGGGTTGGTGGGATGCGGCACGGCTACGGTGTCCGTCAGAGTGTCCCCTATGGCATGGCAGCCGTCATTCGCTCACCACTTCGCACCTCCATAAACTCTCTGCGTTCCGGTTCAGAGCACAGCAATGGCACGGCTCTGTTGGACCGGACCGGCGCTGTAGTTCCCGTTCCACCCCCTGGGCCTGGCACCCTGATGACCAGCGTGTCCATGTGCAGCACGGGCAGCAGTGGGAGCAGCCCAGCGGTTTCTCGCGGAGGCTTCGTGCTGACGGCTCACAGCGAGTCCGAGCTGCTCAAGGGGAAGAGGAAGGGCGGGCTGTTCCGCAGATCGATCCTGTCTGGGCTCAAGCTGAGGAAGTCGGAGTCCAGGAGCTCACTGGCGTCCCAGAGGTCCAAACAGAGCTCGTTCAGGAGCGAGGCTGGGATGAGTACTGTGTCCTCTGCAGCCTCTGATATCAACTCTACCATCAGGTAATGCAAAGGCTAATGCATCAGGAGTGAAAACGTGGGGAACGGTGAAAGGGGAGGAAGAGGAGAGATGAGGATGTAGAGAGAAAGCAATCAGTTCAAAGCCACACAATGAGTTCCTTCTTAAGTGTTTTATGACTGACCTACTGTAGGCCTGCTGACTAATCAGCTGGCCTGTGCTTGATACAAACATTTCCAGGGAAACTAATTGCCATCTGGCCATAAGCCTGCGTTCCTCGTCTCTCTGCTCCGCCCTCAGCCCAGTCATTCCAACTCAGAGAGACATCTTGAGACAGACAGAAACATTACAGCAGATTCATTGGATTTATCACAGTGAATCAGTTCAGAATCAGAAAGCAGGTACAACTTATTTTTAAGGCACTAATTACTACAAACAGCTGTTCAATGCTCATGTCATGAGTCTGCACTCTCAACCTATTTGCTGGTGAAGCGGCGGACAGCTGCTTATCAGCTCATATTAATGTATCGGCAACATAGATGAATGAAGCAGCAGTCAGTGTTTCCGCTCTGTACAATTGTTGGTAACTATGTGAAATCAATCTTTTCACTATCATTTGTTTTTGTGTCAACATTACCAACAATGTAGAAGCCAGTGGAGTGATTGTGATCAGCAAACAAGAGATATTTTCCTTCTGTGGGGTCTTTTGTGATCATGAGCTATATGTGCTTTTCTACATGTCTCCATGTCCAATTCAGCATTCTGCAGACTAACTGTATATTTGTTGGCCCTAAATGATGATTCTGCCCTTTAGAAAGTACAGTAAACATTTTCCTACAAGCTTAACTTACCTTACTCTTGTATGAATATAAGACAACACATTTATAGATCTACATGTAATTAAGTACAATTACTGAATTATTTACTATGAATTGGACTGTAGTTTAGCTGCTTTATATGGTATTCTTATCGTCTACATACCAGGCCAGTGAAAACATATGAAAGAAAGAAAGCAGCAATCTGCCCGTCAGGCCCAACTAGGTGAGGCTCTCCCCAGAAACTCCCCAATCCCTGCTGACACCGGTGGAGACGTATTGTTTGCTGATCCTGATTGTGGCAGAGGAAAGTAAACTTCTCATTTAGGGATCAATAAAGCCACAAAAAGGAGCAGTTGGAGGGAGAATACACCTCACACCTCTCGTCAGTAAAGTCTGTAATGTAAACTGTCACATTATGGTGATTTCCCTCATTTTATTCCATTCAAATGTGAACCACGTGACCAATCATCAACCAGCCTCCATGTCATCATCTCAGCTGGTGCAGCCAATCATGTGAATTTAACTGTTGACCCACCAATGTGACCCTTCACCTTTCCAGCCTCGGAGAGACAGATGCAGACTTGGCTGCTGCAGACGATGACGTGGATGCCACAGCAACAGAGACCTACTGCGGGGAGTGGAAAAATGACAAGAGGACAGGCTTTGGTATCAGTCAGCGGTCTGACGGATTGCAGTACGAGGGGGAGTGGCTCAGCAACAAGCGCCACGGCTACGGGTGCACCACCTTCCCCGACGGCACGAAGGAGGAAGGGAAGTATAAGCAGAACATCCTGGTGAGTGGCAAGAGGAAGAACCTGATCCCTCTGAGGGCCAGCAAGATCAGAGAGAAGGTGGACCGAGCCGTGGAGGGAGCGCAGAAGGCAGCCGATATCGCCCGGCAGAAGGCCGAGATCGCTCTGTCCAGGTATCTTTCCATGTATCTTCCATCCTTCTTTCCTTCCTTCCTTCCTCACTTACCTTTGTTTGAAGGAATTGGCCACGGTGTGGCTTGTAATTGCATTTGAATCAACTCCATCCTTGCATAGTCATATTTTAATAGTGTGAATGTGATTCCACACGATGTGCATTTACATTCACAACAGCCGCCACTGCACCCTCATTTCCTAGATGTTGAAGAATACAAATGTCAGCAGAGTCTAGGTGCCCTGATCGTTGGTACTCATGACATGTTATCCACAATCCAGCTGTTTGCATGCTGGTTTACATGCGTGTAAAACCTTTGATTATACTCCACTTAAATCAATACTTAATATTCAAACTCTATAATAACATTGAAATCACCATGATAACATGTTAACGCCCCATCATATACAATTTATTTCATTCTGAGCATCAAGTCATGTGTAGATATATTGATCTGATGTTTTTGTGCCATGTGTGTGTAATGTGTGTGTAATATTCTGCTGTTCTGTTCCCACCTGTCTGATGGCACCATGTGTCTGTTTTTGGCCCTGGTTGGCTGAACTATAACAATGAGCAGAGTTATGGGTTATGATGTTAATGGTGGCCAGTAATTTTGTACAGAGGCTGAGAAGGTCTGGAATATAAAGCAAAGGTTTTGAAGCTCAGAACCCAGAGATGGAGTAAATGGGACCTGTTGTCATGGATACTCATCGACACTCAAGTCATGTGAAGACTCATCAGAAGTAGGCCCATGACCTATTTTGCTCGCAGACCTTGTTGTCTGAGAGGAACAAGGTTACAGAGCCGTGTGACTGCGCTTCTGTGGGAAAACAAAGCGTATTTAAAGATGCAGTGCTTGCTGTCAGAGCCGCAGGGTATGAGCTGCAAGGGTCGAACCAGGAATTAAAATTGTCTGAGGGTGAGTTTGTTGCAGATCATTACACCATGGCGACCAGCCCAGGGATAAGACTTCAGCTACTACTGTATGTGGCTGCCAGCTCCACTCTATTCCCATTACACAGATGAATTTCTCTCCACTGAATGAGGGCATTTTTTTCTCCCTTGCCAGGTCTGAAAAGTTAAAGAGTAGATTCAAGGGAAATCTCTTTCTCAGTTCCCCTAAAGCTGCACTGGCATTGAATAAATCTGTTTCCTTGAAAGCAACTTCATTTGAGATTAAGCTCGTTCATAAAGAAACATGGGTCCATCTTGAAGTTGAAGTAGCAACACAATGGAAATTGGAGCAGAAAGCTTGCTGTCATAGAAAGGGCAGGTGTGTGTGTGTGTGTGTGTGTGTGTGTGTGTGTGTGTGTGTATGTGTGTGTGTGTGTGTGTGTGCTTGAATGTGTGTGTGAGTGTGTGCATATCGTAATTTTTCAACACGATTATAATTATATAAATGGAGGAAATGGCAAAAATGTTGACTTTTTGGGGTGGCAGTGTAGGTGGGCGGAACAGGAATTCTGTGTCCTCTGTGTGTATTGTTCTCTCTCTCTCTCTCTCTCTCTCTCTCTCTCTCTCTCTCTCTCTCTCTCCCTCTCTCCCTCTCTCCCTCTCTCTCTCTCTCAGTAACTGGTATAACAGCCCCGACACCTTCATGTCTCTCTGTGCAGCGTTGGACAGAGTGCTGGGCAGAAAGCAGGGAACTTGAGAGAGAAATGCAGCTTCTCCTTATTTACTCGTCTCTCCCCATGCAGCCAATCGCAGCATGAAGCCGTCGTGCCTGTAGAGGGAAAAATATTGGCCAGTACTTCCATATTTCTATGCATTCCAGATCCAATTATTTAAAAATAATTAGTTAGTTCTGTCTGTTTTATTTTATTTATTTTGTTTTGATGTATACTTACTGGGAATGCGTAGTAAAAAAAGCAAAAGAGAAGGTTTACCATTTTATAAAACCAGAAATCTGTTTTTCAAAAGCTCTTCGCTCTTCATTTATTCTCAAAATGACACAAACACTTGCCTGCCTGTTCTCCAGGTTATATTTTTCTCAGCGTGAATCAAGTCATATTATCAAAACCTGACAGAAAATAAATGAAGCAAGGTGTTTATGTACAAATGTGAATAAATAAGAAATACATAAAGGCAAAACACATTAGAAGCATAAAAAACAATATAAAACACCTCCCTCCCACCTCCCACTTCACCTCACACCTCTCGCCAGGCTCTGAGGTAGTTAAGAGAGACGGGGGAGAACTTCCCAGACTCACAGACAAAACCTCAGATTTGCCACCTTAAATGCACCCGGCCAATATCTGAGGTATATGATGAGAGAGGATGGAAGAGAGACACCAAACTCACCCAAACTCTGCTTTGTTGCCCTTCTGGGCTGCATTGAATTTTTAATATATAAATATACTAACACACAGACTGAAGTTTGCCATCGATTCAATTTATTAAAAAACATTTGCGTGTAGTAAACAATATTTGTGCCTGAACTGAATTTGCAGACATGAGCAGGATTCTTCCCAAATGAGAAAAGGAGCACCTGCCTGTATTTATGCTACAATTCCAGTCTAACTCACTCTGATGTGCGTCTGTCAACAAAATGTCTTCATGTAAGATTTGATCTGATGTTTTGTGCTGGATTTCAATCTTGCAACATGTTACATGGGAAGTTACATTCACCCTGCAGCTAAAAGTGTCACAGCTTAGCATGAAGCTGTGAGTGGACCACAGGGATAACAGATCCTGAGGTATACAAGCGACATGTGACAGGTGTTAAAATGTCTCATCTCAATCTGTTTGTCGCTGTTGTTGTGTTGTAACACTTGTTTTGTGAACAAGCTTTCTAGAATTGATACCTCACACGCTGTGACTACAAAACTAAAACAACGGAGGAAGACAGGAAACAGAAACTGTTGCTGATGGGTTCTTGCAGAGTGAATGCAGCTTTGCAACAGCTGGATAGTGACACAGTTAGAGAATGAGAAGCTGTCGAACCAGCTGTCTGAAAAAGGGTCACAGCTAATGAGCATTTGACCTTGGAGCAGATCAATAATGTAATATGGGTTGCACACGAACATTATGGGCAGCAACCATCTTATGCATTTGTTTACTGCATGTGATATGGAAAAGCAATACTGTTTTTGTTACAGCAACTGATCACATGGCAGGAACCTACAGGACAGACCTTTGCTATACAGGAATGCAAGGGAGGGAGAGAGAGGGACAGGGAGAGAGAGAGAGGGAGAGGGAGAGGGAGAACACGCAGAAGACACAATTCCTGTTCCGCCCGAACATTTGTGCCATTTTCTCCATTTATATAATTAGATAGATTAGAGATTTATGCATTAAGTTGGTTTGCTTGAACAGTGAAGCTGGACTACACACACAACACATAAACCCCTCCACACACACACACACACACAGACACACACACACACACACACACACACACACACACCTGCTTTTTGTCCTGTGCTCGCAGGTTGCCGTGCATACACGCTGGTCTCTGCACACATGTAGGCTGTGCGTGCTGCAGGCTGAGCTGAGCTGAGCTGTATCTGTCCAGATCCTATTAGTCCCAATGAAAGTCTGCTAACCACAGCTGCTCATCTAACTCATCTGTCACTGTGAACTTCAAATCTTTACTCAAAATCTTTACAAATTCACATTTTGACACATTATACATGCACTTTGACTTGACATGATCAGAGATGCAATTATCAAGCGGCTTGACTGAACACACGGCTTCACTTTTTGATCAATATTTGGTTTTAGTTTGACCACATGGGAGCAGTTTGAATGCCTAGGTGCGAACTAACATTTCACAGATTCTGCATTGTTATTTATTAAAGGAACTCTTAATATTGTTGTGTTGGCATTCTGGTTCTCCGCTCTGTAACTCTGGAAGAAAAATCAATAATGTGCACTGACCCTCTTAGAAATAAAAAAAAAAACGTGGCTTTTATGTCAGATGGAGTATGACTGAGAAACTGAGTCAACTACCTTTCTATTATGCTTATAAACATTTTAGCCAGTTTGATAACATTTGTTATTCAGCTGAGTGACAGGATTCAAACTACATTTAAGAGTCTTTCATCCGCCACTCATAAATGTGTGCAGGTGTTACTGAGTTGACTGTTAACAAAGTTGTGAAATCCTTTTGCTTTGATTAGAGTCGTTAGTGTCTGCATGATGACAGCTGGTGACATATGTGGTTCTGGCAATGCATTCTGGAAGCATTTACACCATTAAAATGTGACCAATCCTAAAATGAATGGCAACATTTAGCCCCCCCCCCCCCCCTCTCTCTCTCTCCATCAGACAGCCAATAAGCCTTCTTAGGATGAAAACACTCGGCTCCATTCTACACACTATGGATCTACTACACACCTCATAAGTGAACACCAAATATCGCAGACATCTTCAAGATTCAAAACGACCCTTTAGCAAGGACGTTCCTCACCTGTTCACATCCCTACAGACAGATCTCTCTCTCTCTCTCTCTCTCTCTCTCTCTCTCTCTCTCTCTCTCTCTCTCTCTCTCTCTCTCTCTGTCTCTCTCTCTCTCTCTCTCTCTCTCTCTCTCTCTCTTTCTCTCTCTCTCTCTCTTCTCTGTGTGTGTGTGTGTGTGTGTGTGTGTGTGTGTGTTGCAGTAGAGAGCAGCAGGGTGTTTCCTTGTGGAAAACACCCACAGAATCTTTGCTAGTGAAACAGTCTCAGGAATAATTGCTGCAGAGGCTCTTTTTGGACCGTCAGCGTGAAACAAACTCCTAAAAATATAACCCAGAGTTTTTCTGTGCTGAATGGAAATTGTGGAATAGAATTTACTGTCACCAGCGTAAATGTTCAATCTCCAGGACTGTTTAATTAAAGATAAATAACAGGTACGATTTTTCCTTGTTTCAACTGACACACCACACAGAACTTATCCTTTCAGAGCAAAGACATCAACATTTCAGCTTCAAAACTATTTTCTCTATTTTGAATGAAAATGTCCCACTTTTTGTGCTGAAACAAAAGTAATTAGCCTCATGTGTGTTAAAACAGTGGTCTCCAAACTTTTCTCTCTTTGAAACTCTACTTTGACAAAATAAAAGTGTCAGAGAGCTACTCATGTTTTACATTATTAGTGACATTTATCCAAATTGCTGATTCTCCACCCAAACCAGCTGAATAAGCGTCTTTTGTGTGAACATTTACAAAATGTCGATATCCAACACTCACATTTTGTATCAAAATGCACTTCAATTCAGCAACATAAGCTTGTTTTTTTCTGTATACATTTTCAGTGTCAAGCTCACACTAATAGATACACATCATATTAATCTCATAGAAAACAAAACCATGTTATTATTTTTTTATACTATTAGTTACTTATTTTACTATTTTACCAATACTAAACCTGTTGTGCGTATTTCACATTTGTCTGTCCACATATCACTGTCACAATTTTCCTCCACATTCCCTGTAATTCATGGAATTCCCTGTAGTTCCCATATCATCTGTACTTCACATGCATTCAGTCTGTTCCGATGTTAGTGAGATGACAGAGAGTGTGGTGCTATGTTCATGAGGAATTAAAATAGTTTTGGAATGTTCTTGCAGTGAAACACATTCTCTGTCGTACAGTTTTGGAATGGCATGTTTTCCTCTTTGGAAGAACATGGAACTTGGATTGAGAGCCTGGATGGAGCTTATTTTTTCTTTCAACTGCACTGTTGGATGCACAGTTCTCATGTCTGTGAAGGTTTTTTGTGGACCCTGCTCGACGTGACTTCTGCATTCTGCCTTTATGTTGTCACAATTGTTAAAATGCATCCAAATGCTGCTTCTTCCAGCTGTAAAACCCGGAAGTCCTGCCCTTGGTCCAACTACGGCAACCAATAATAGCGGGGAAGGCTAGTTGAATCTCCAAATCGAAGACTTGAATTTATTGTTCTAGTTTAATGATCTCGTTTATCTGACTCCATAAGATAAAATATTTGTTTGCTAGTGATAATTTAGTCTCTGATCGGTTGATTCTGTAAATAGATCGCCAATGGTCTGCTTAGAATAAGAAGTTTTTGTTTTAGATCATTCTATTAGTTAGGGAATTTGGGATTCATTTAGTATTGAATTTACGCTCTTTAATTACTTTGATGTTATGTTATTCGTTCAAACCGAGAATACTCACATCTCCCAAGAATACATTACCGGCCGGATAAATAATTCTCTCATGCGTCCTGGTGAAGTTTGGGTGCTAGGAGCTGAAATAGGAAGATCTTTCCATAAACATGCCGGCGACTTCGTCCTTGTTATGTTGAGTACAAACGTGTTTAGTAAACAATATTTGTCATATTCTTGACTAACTCAGTGGTTCAAGTAAGCATGTTCAATAAGCCATATGGTTTACTTAACTCAGCGGTTTTAATTCACATTACCGTACACGCGTGTCTAATAAGGTTTCCTTATTAACTCTGAGGTGTGGGTGCGTAACTTGTCCTGAAAAACATGAACACTAGAAATTTAAACAGCTTTGCCAAGTGACATTGTGCTGTCAAATGTACGTATTCTTTGAACCTTTCGCGAGCTACTCAGAAACGGGTGGGGAGCTACTGGTAGCTCACAAGCGACCTGTTGGACCACTTTGTTAAAAGCATCCATAATGTGCTCAGCTACATCACAGTGCCCTGAGGCTGGCTGAGGCACTTGCTCAAGGGTACTGGGGTGACATTGCCGTAAATCTGGACTTTGCCCTGGATGGACACATTCATTTAAAACACACACACACACACACACACACACACACACACACACACACACACACACACACACACACACACACACACACACAGCAGTGATGCGAACCGCTCAGAGATGAATGATCCACATCATCCGCAGCTAGTTCAGGGTAATGATGGGAGATGATGGAATAGTCTCTCTCTCACTCTCTGTCTCTCTTTCTTTTTCTTGCTCTCCTCCACCGCTCTTATGTTGTCCTTTCCTCCGTCTATCCCCTAAAAGCAGCTCTGTCACATTGATACGCTCGTGGCAGAGGTGAGCAGCTGTACCTGTATCTCTTCAGGCCTGAGTGATGAAATGTGCTCTTATGCTACAGAATGAAACGCTTCAGTCCTCCTGGGAGCCAAAAAATGCTTTGTCAGGCCTCACCTGGTGTCATTGTGCATTGGGCTTTGATCACATTAGCACCATTATCTATTTATCTTGGGTTTTTGCGTCTCATAATGTCGAGAAATAATTATAAAAAGTACCCGGATTGCATCAAAATGTAGTGGCTTCTTCAAACAAACATCTATCAACCTGCCATCTTTTGTCTCAGATTGTAGTCTGTCCTCATACAGGTCATCATTACACCTCCACCCTCTTTCACGCTCTTTGTGCTCCCCCCTTCAATCACCTCCCTCTTCTTTTATTCTCTTCTTCCTCTTTCCTCATCAAACCAAGGTGCCAGGCAGGTCAGAGATCAGATTAGCAAGTGTGTGTTTGGATGGAAAGCAGGTGTCCAAAACTGTTAATGCAACGGAAACACTAACACACACTCTTCTGCTCTCTCCTTCCTCTTCACCTCACTCTTAACCAACCAACACACACACACACACACACACACACACACACACACACACACACACACACACACACACACACACACACACACACACACACACGTATATCCAGTGTGCTGTGGTGTTGAGTGTACTGTGGGCCTGGCACACAGCAGCGCCGCTGGCAGAGAGCACAGAGCAAGGCAAAGAGAAACAGAGAGCTAGAGAGGCGAAAATCAATAGGCATCGACATGCAACACTGCATCAAGACTGTTACTGTCCTGAGAGGGGGTGGGGGGTGGAGAGCTTTTGTACATGTGTCGGGAGTCCTTGGAAAAGACAAAGAAAGACAGATTGATGGAGTGATAGACAAAAGTGAGAAGAGAGCTGTAATTGAGAGAAAAGATCCATTTGATAGAACAAGACAGAAAGAAAGAAAGAAAGAAAGAAAGAAAGAAAGACAGACAGACAGACACGCGGAACAAGGGACACATACAGATAAGAAGAGGGTTCAATAGAGACTGGGTAGAGAGAGAACGAGAGAGAGAAAAAGAAAGAGAAAAAGAGAGAGCGAGCGAGAGAGAGATTGTGATAGTAAGCTGATTCTCAGAAGCATCATGCACCTGTAAACATTAAAAATGTTGCACTCTGCTGTTTGATTTTCTCCCTCTTTTTCATACATAGAAATACTTTGTGTGCCTTTATTAATGAAAATTGACAGATAATACTGATGTACATATTCAAATGTGTCTTACACAAGCTGCACACTTACACACATCTGCTCATGTTTTACTAAAGTCAGAGACACACTACAAGATGATCTGGCTGATTTTGGGCCTAATTTACCATTGAAGTATCCTTCCTTGCTAAAGTACCAAAACCTGCCTTTGAAACTGCCTTTGGATCCCTCGGTTACATCATCTGTTCAGGGACGTATACAGATTTCCACTCTTATTTTCATTTACGGATCTTTTTTGGAACGCTTCAAAATGAGTGAAAACACGGGACCTTTCAGATGTTACCTGGTTAAACCCACTCCCTCCTGCTCACTCTCTTGTCTTGTACTTATGCTGGTGTGCTGGCAGGTCAATTAACAAGTGTTGCATGCTGGTGTCGACACGTTACAAAATGTTCTTATTAATTCTACGTTATTCTCATGTCGTCTTCACGCTGTCCCTCGTCTTCTGTCTGTCAGGACGGCCCACGCTCAGGGTAAAGCAGAGGCAGCGGTAGGAGCAGCTCACAAAGCCCAGGAGGAGAGTCGCATGGCCAGAGTCACTGCCAAGCAGTTCTCCCCTTCCTTCCAACACTCGGGAAATGGTGGGCACACACACACAGACGCACACACAAAGATACACACACAGAGAACTGCTAAACACACTCACACTTGTAAAGTCCCATCGTGGACTGAGAGGTAAAGGTCAGAGTCAACCTCCCTCCAGCTTATTGTTTATTCCTCTGTCACTCACACCTATAGCACTGCAGGAAGCCAACCCACAGCACCGTGACACACATACACTCACATACTAAGATTTCATGACACACACACACACACTGTAAGCTCACACACAGATACCTGAGAAGAGACTGATTGTTCCTCTCTGCAGCCGAAACACAGCCTGTGTTATCGCACAGACACATCAGGTTCCATTATTTTAATTCAAATTACTCCCGTGTGCAGAGCAAATGTTTACCACTCTCCTACAATTTAGGAGACGGAATTTAGAATCTAAATTTGTTTTGTTTAACCCATTTAAATGAAATACTTTTATTTGTACTTTTGTCACTGGCAGCATGTTTGCGTTTGCTTACAGTTAAAAATTCATGAATACAAGGATTATACATTTGTTTTAACCTATGTTAGTGTTGGCTGCAGTGATGCTACTCTGCTAACCCGTGCTGCCTGCAAACACTACGAATCTGAGTAGCTCATTGCATGTGTCCCTGTGTGTATCTCTTGTGTCAGAATGTATGTAATTCAGACAAATACATGTCAGATTGTGTGTTAAATGCCTGAGGAATTATGGAGATACAATTAGCTGGAAACTGAAATTGTGACTATATAACCCCAGGAAATATCTGAGCAGCTTTCATTCTCTTGCAGGCGTGGAGGTTCAGCGTCCAAAGCGACAGGTGTCCAGCGAGGTGGAGGGTGAGGGGATGTCCAGTAGTGCCGGTACTGCTGACAGCCCTGACCTCTATGTGAAGAGCGGTGGCTCTGATGACCCCTCCAATGACGCAGTCACGCCTGACCTCAGCCCCCCTTCATCCTCGCCTCCCCACACACCTACTCCCCCGAACCGGTCGTCACAACGCAAGAGTGCCCGCTTCCACCGTCAGAGCGCAGTAGATCACGGGGACAGAGGAAAGGAGGCAGGAGAGAGGGGTGAGAAAGGGGGCGGCGGAGGGCAGACGGAGATCCAGGTTTTGATGGAGGGTGGGAGTGGAGGAGTTGAGGGAGGAGGTGGGAAAGGAGAGCACCCACGGTCCAACAGCTGGAGTGAGGACAAGAGGAGAGGGATGTTGTCGAGGGGAGGGGGTGCTGTCAGCGGACGAGGAGCGAGCCGAGCCAACGGACATAAACACAACTCCTCCAATCACAGGTCTCGGGAGCACGGCTCATCCAATCACAGGCAGACCAGGGGGGACAGATGGATGGAGTCGTCTTCGTCCGCCTCTTGGACGTCAGGTCACAGGAGCGTGCACGGCAGGGGGGGGCGGCTGCTGGAGCAGGATGAGGAGAAAATGAGCAACTATGAGATGGAGATGAAACCTTTACAGCCCAGAGACTCCAGTACCAACGTGCCCCATGGGCACGGTGAGGAGAGGCATGGGCACGCTCACGGAGAGGGCCGCTCGCACGCCGCACAGCGACAGAGGCACAAGAACCGCAATGGGAGGGAGGCGAGGGAGGGGAAAGAAGGGAGGGAGGGGAGCAAAGACAAGCTTGAAAGTCTGCGACCAGGGGAGAGGGTAGATTCAGGGCCTCTTCATCGGGACCTCACCCTCTCCCCGCCTCTGAAGTCCTCTCCTATCATACCAGAGCAGCAGGACCTCATGCAGAACAAAGGCAACTCAGTGAGTCACACAAACACAACATCAAACATGAACGGCACACCACACCTTCAGGTATACAAAGAAAAGATTCAAAATGTCATATACCCAGAAAATGCCATTCATGAATCAGTTCAAACAAACTATTTAAGCTGCAGATTCTTACATTTTCAAACTTTGCCCAAATACTTTTGTTTGGTTTTCACATAACAATCTCTTTGAATTGCTGATCAATCCAATGCGCTATAAATTCAAAACAGAAACACAATTACTATGTCTATCGTTCATACTCAAATGACAGATAACAATGTATCATGATCAACCAACCGTGATAGTCAAAATCCAGTGTGCAGAGTCACAGATTTCGTGGGAGAGCATCAGGGCTCACTGGAGCTGAACCCCAGGATATCATTTTCAGTTACATTCAGGCTTAAACTCAGCTTGCAAATAAAGGATGTAAAATGAACAGGCCAATGAGCACCACATGCAATATAATGCTTAATAAGAGCTGTATTCTGTCTTTTCCACCTTTGATACCTCCTCCTGGCTGTAATTCGTGCATGAGAACATACTGC